>NC_057801.1:697635928-698235928 GCF_018294505.1 Triticum aestivum
ACCTCCTATGTTACAAAGTGGGGCATGAATGCCATAACGTCAGCCCACTACCAAGCCCTCACTATGAGAATGATGTCGACTGCTTTGCTGCCTGCTGGTCTTCGTATATCCGAGTGGATGGTATACTGCTTGGTCGAGTGGATAGTATGCTGCTTGTCCAAGTGGATAGTATGTGTGTATGAAATTTATCTGGACCCACATGTTGTGTCGACCCCTTGCTTTATGATACTTCGACCCTTTGTGGGCCTACCTGTTATGTGTATCCCCAACAGCCCCCGCTGTCGACGTTCATGGGAACTGCCGCTCCCGTGTGTCCGGCCCCTGAGGTACGCCCCCCTGGTCGAAGTCCTTTTGGGACAACACCTCGGTGTCACAACCAGGCTTCGGGGAAGGGGCCCTCGGAGGTGTCTCGCTCTCCAAGGCATCGGAGCTCAACGAATCCTCCGATGAGGACTGTTCGGCGCGAGACCTTGTCGGACTGCAGAAAGTATGGTGCAAAGTAAAATATTACACTTCAGCGATCCTGGACCCATAGGCATGTTCGGATTTCGCATACTTACGAGTTTACCAGGGGCTCGGCCCTGGGATCCCACTCCGGGCTGCTGTCAGTAGCCGTGATGGACTCCTCTGGGAGAGGGGTTCTTCCCCTCTTTGGCAAATCGGCCTCCAGGGATGACGAGGCAGTCCTTTTCTTCCCTCCCTCTACGGGAAACCCGTCCTCCTCCTCCTCCTCCTCGTCCTCTTCGGAGGAAGGATGGGTACCGGAGTCTTCGGACTTTGTGTCCGAAGCACCACGACAACGGAGGCCACTCCTGGTCTCCTTGACCTCTTTGTAGGCCTATTTCTTTGGCGCCTTGTAAGGCGCTGGGACCAGCATCTTCGTCAGAAGTGGTCCGGGCGGTTCTTTCGGTAGCGGGGCCGAACAGTGTATCTGCTCTGCCTTCTTCGTCCATCTCTAAGATAATTGTGGAAAGCATGTTAAAGCATCTTCTTCGGGACATGTCAATGAAACACATGGATGGACAAAACATAATGATGACTTACCGGACTTGCGGGGCGGGACTGTTGGTACCCGCGGTCCGCGGCGGAGTCCGGCCACGGTTTGCCGGACTTAAAAAGCACCTTCCAGATATCCTTGTGTGAGGAGCCGAAAAGCTCTCGCAGGGTCTGGTGCTCGGCCGGGTCATACTCCCACAAATTTTAGCTTCTGTGCTGACAAGGAAGAACCAGGCAGACCAGCATCACCTGGACTACGTCAACAAGTTTGATGGCCTTGTCTTCCATACCTTTGACGCGTGTCTGGATCACCGACAGTTTGTCGGACGACGACCAGTTCAAGCCCTTCTTGGGCCAGGACATAAGCCGCAAAGGGGCTCCAGATCGAAACTCAGGAGTAGCGGCCCATTTTTTGCCGCGCAGCTCAGTGATGTAGAACCACTATTGCTGCCACTCCTTGACGGAATCGTTGAAAGTACCTGTTGGCCATGTGACCTTGGGCATCATGCTCACCATGGCGCCTCCGCACTCGGCGTGCTCACCGTTCACCACCTTGGGCTTCACGTTGAAGATCTTCAGCCATAGTCCAAAGTGTGGCGAGATGCGGAGGAAGGCCTCGCACACGACGATAAACGTCGAGATGTTGAGGAAGGAATTGGGGGATAGATCATGGAAATCAATCCCATAATAGTACATGATGCCGCGAACAAAGGGGTGAAGGGGAAACCCGAGCCCGCAGACAAAATGAGGGAGGAACACAACCCTCTCATGAGGCTCCAGAGTGGGGACAATCTGTCCCACCGTGGGAAGGCGGTGGCCGATTTTCTTGGCCAAGTACCCGGCCTCCCAGAGCTTTTTGATATCCTTCTCCTGGACGGTAGAGGCCATCCACTTGCCTCCCACTCCGGATCCGGACATTTTCGGAGAGCCTTTGTTGCTGGAGAAGATGAGCGCTCGGGTGTTAGGGCTCGAGTGAAAGGGAATGGACGAGCAGAAGGAGAAAATGTGGGTGGAAAGGAGGAGGCTTTTCCTCTTTATAGAGGTAATGAAACTTTGCACCTTCCCGCTTGCCTAGTAAAACCTGCTCGTTCCCCACTCACCGCGATTGGTGGTGCGGTTGGGTTACCCACACCCGTATTGATGAGAGTCCCAGAATAAGGGAACACGATCTCTACTTCGACAAGACGTGCCAAAGAAGCCACCTCGCAATGTGCGCAGTAGCTGGTTAGGAGTAAACGGTTCGAATCACGATCGGACCATGGCATGTTGTCACGCTGTGAAGAGTTGTCAGCAGATTAGATTTGTGAGATATTGTTCTCTCTACGGTGGTATGTGGAATTTTGTCTTGCAGAGCCGGACACGATTTAAGTGTTCGAAGATTACTTTGGAGTATTCGGAGATGGAACCCGCCTTGCAATGTCGAAGACAATCTGTGCGTCGGACTCATCGTCATTGAAGCCTGGTTCAGGGGCTATTGAGGAAGTCCTGGATAAGGGGGTATCCGGACAGACGGACTATATACTTTGACCGGACTGTTGGACTATGAAGATACAAGATTGAAGACTTCATCCCGTGTCCGGATGGGACTCTCCTTTGCATGGAAGGCAAGCTTGGCGATCCAAATGATAGATCTCCTTCTCTGTAAACCGACTCTGTGTAACCCTAGCCTCCTCCGGTGTCAATATAAACTGGAGGGTTTAGTCCTAGGAAAAAAACAAGAATCATACCATAGGCTAGCTTCTAGGGTTTAGCCTCTACGATCTCGTGGTAGATCAACTCTTGTACTACTCATATCATCAAGATCAATCAAGCAAGAAGTAGGGTATTACCTCCATCGAGAGGGCCCGAACCTGGGTAAACATCGTGTCCCCAGTCTCCTGTTACCATTAGCCTTAGACGCACAGTTCGGGACCCCTACCCGAGATCCGTCGGTTTTGACACCGACAACGATCGTGCCTCTCGCGGAAACAAAACAATGCCTCTGACAGGAGAAAAATAAAAGAAAAAACACGTTTTCTTTTTCGTTTCCGAAAGGCACGGCCATGGCTCTCACAAAAACAAAAACGTACCTCTCACAAAAGAAAGAAAAAAAAAGAAAATATTTTTTTTCATTTCCGAGAGACAAGGCCTCTCGCGGAAAGAAAAACCATGCCTCTTAAGAAAAAAAACGCATTTTTACGCAAATTCTTTCCATCCTAAAGTTAAGGAAGACCCGTGAAAAAACAAAAACAAAAAAACATGTAAAAAGCTGAAAACATGTGGAAAAAATAAAAAATAAAATTCAAAGGAAACATTCAGAGTGCGACACGTAACGGTGGCTGGGACGCTGTCAGCCCACCAGCACGCACTGCTCAACTAGTTGCTCTCGGTCCACGTTGGTTGGAGTAGATGTGTGTGTGGGGTTGGAGTAGATTGTAGTCGCGTGGAGCCCATGTCCGTGTATCAACAAAAAATGCAGATAAAACATCCCCGGCCCAGCCGTCCCGGCTTTTTCGCACCCGCCGCTGTCGAACGAACCCGCCGTCCGGCGTCGCCCCGTCGCGGGCCCCAAAATTACTTGTGCTGGAAGCGTCGGTGCCGTGACGCGGCAGAAGGGCGGCTTGCGACGCCGACCACGGAGGCCCGGGGCGTCCTTTCTCTCCTTGTTTCTCTCTCCCCCCGGTCAAACCTCAACAGTCGGCACCCTCGCTGACAGATGCACGGCGCACGGACGCGTGCCAGGCGTGCGTGGCCACGCCGCACCGCGCTCTCGCCGGCCAAGGGGCTTGGACGCCGAGCCAGTCTGTGGCATGGCATGCCTCCTCTGACAAAAGGGCCGGCAGCTGCCTGCCGGGAAGATGGCCACCCTCGATGGCCGCCCCGCCCTCCTGTTCGGAAACCAGGTGTACACCTCTGCCGCCCAACCCCGTTCGTTGTCACAGCAGTAGTACTGCTACTCACATGGACACATCCCTTTTACTTTTCGCGGGGAGGGACACTACACACAATCTTAGAGCATCTCCAACAGCCGCGCTAAATTAGCACCACGCCGTAAATTCGTAGGTTTTTGCGCGCGCGCAACACGGCGGGTCGCTTCAGCGGGCGCGCAAAAACGTCGCGCGCACTATACCGAGTTGAGCGCGCTGTCGGAAACGCCATTCCGCGAGGTGTATTTCGTGCGTCTGCTACAGCGCGCGGCACACTCGACCGCTCGCGCCGCACTCTCTCCTTTCTTCCTCCTACGCCCCGCGCGCACCGGCGCCGGCGCCCTGCCACCCATGGACGCGCACACCGGCACCCCGCTCTCCCCGCTGTACAGCCGCGACCCCCCCCCCCCACGCCGCAGCCGCTGCCACAGCCGGAAACCCTAGCGCGGATAGCGTTGGCGTCGCCACCGCCGGAGCTCCGCCGAGCGTCGGCCTCGCGCGCAGCCTCTTCTTGCCGCCGCGGATGACCACGACGACGGGTGGCGTCGCGCCGGCGCCGTCCCGTGCCACCGTCGCACCGTCGAAGCTCCCCAATGCAGCGCGGCCGAAGAAGGGCATGGGTGGCATGGGCGCACCTCCGGCCGTCATGGGAGGCATGGGTGGCTTTGGAGCATCCTCTGACGCTATGACCGCCATGGGAGGCATGAGTTTCGCTACTCTTATGGGAGGCATGGGTGCACCTTCGGCCATGGGTGGAATGTCTTCCGATGTGCCTCCTCACACATATTCCCGTGAAGATGTCGTTGAAGATCTTGCCAACATCGTCGGAGCTTCACGTGATGCGATGCATGATGAGGATAGGGAGGAAGATTCATCTTCAGAGGCGGAAGAATCGTCTTCGGAAGATGAGGACAAAGACGAGGAAGATGTTTGATGTGTCTTTCATTTATGTCTTGAACTTTACTTTGCATTTTGAACTTGGTTGAATGAACTTGTGGGTATGAACTTGTGGGCATGAACTTGGTTGGAAGATGTCTGTGACAAATTTCACATGTTTATTGCATTTTGAAATTGTTTCAAACTCATAAGTCGCGCGGGCTGTATTTTTGCGCGCTGCTGGAGTGGCGCGCGCGCGCTGCATTATTGCACGGCTGCTGGAGCCAGCGCTCGCGGCCGCGCTAAACCGGCCGAAGCGCGCGCGGCAAACAGGTTTTTTGCGCGCGGCGCATAGCGCGGCTGTTGGAGATGCTCTTAGGCCAACTCCACCGCACGACCCTAAATCTTACCCCATTTTATCCGGATTTTGTCCGTATGGGGTAGCAATAGGGAGAACAAACGCCGGACAGAGGCCGGACAAACTCACTGCACCCACCGCTGCTACCCCATATTTTGTCCGGATTTTGTCCGTGGTGGGTGCACGTGGTGGGCCAGGTAAAAAAAGGAGAGAGTGTCATGTAAGGGCGAGGCGGACACAGACGGACGACGAGGACGCGAAGACGTCCGCTTTCTGTCCGCTTTAGCCCCAAACCGAGAGTAACTTTGGTCTGAAAATGGAGCAAAAGCGGACACAGACCGGACGAAACGTTCGTATGCTCCCACGCGTTGGGTCGTTCGGTTTGTCCGTTTTACTCCAAACAGATACAAACGGACGATTTAGGATAAATTTGGGTCACGCGGTAGAGTTGGCCTTAGCATTCAGCTCAGCTACAGTGCCTTCAGATCTGGAAGCAATTTAAAAGAAGCCTCCCGATCTATGGAATCCTTCAGATATTGGGCGAACCATACCAGCAGTACGAGCGCTTGTACACAGCCTAAACCTCCCCGTGCTTTTTAGGTGGACGTAGGGTGTTTCCGTTATTTTGTCTAAAAGGACTACCTGCCTAACGGTATTGACAAAAAGAACCACCTCTGAAATGAATTGCCAAAACAGACCAGTCTAGACGTGGCGGAAGGCGCGCCAGCCGACACGTGGCGCCTGCCGCCACATGCGGAGGCGGCAGCCCCTGCCGCCATGATGTGAGGCGGCCGGTGGCCGATTACAGGAAAATTACAACCCGGCGAGCCGTGACGAAAACAGGGGCAGGGCAGGCTGGCCCTGCCGCCATGCAGTCAGGCGACATGCACTGCTGCCGTGCGCCAGGTCACTTTACTTCACTCCTCATCGAAATAGACAACGATGGCAAACTTGCGTGGATACATGCATGCATCATGATTCGTTCTCTAGCGAGCAAGTGGTCCATTCATCAGGACATACATGCATCAGCAATGGCCCAAAAAAGGGGGTGGCCCGGCTCCCGTGCAGCTGCACCATCAGCGCATGCCGCCTAGATGCATGGCGGCAGGGCCCACTTGCCCTGCCCCCGTTCCGTCGTGGCTCGCCGGGTTGTATTTTTCATGTAATCGGCCACCGGCCGCCTCACATCATGGCGGCAGGGGCTGCCGCCTTAGCATGTGGCGGCAGGCGCCACGCGTCAACTGTCACGCCTGCCGCCACGGCTAGGCTAGTCTGTTTTGTCAATTCGTCTGGAAGATGGTCTTTTTTGTCAATACCGTTGGGCAGTTAGTCTTTTTGGACAAAAAATCGGGTGTTTCCATGCTGTCGGAAAAGCGAGCACGTTGAGCGGCCTCAACAAAGATCGCCCGCAGCTGGAACCTGGAACCCAACGGAGCACGGCGAAATAATGGATCCTCGCAATGATGGGGCCATGTCCCTCCCATGGCATCGGCACGGCAGGCAGCTCACCCAACCCTCCATGCGCCCCATGTGTCCTCTTCTTATACATCTCTGCCCTGCCCTCACTCAGCAGCACGCCATTTCAACGCCGCCCCGTTAGGTGGCGCCGCTGAGCTCAATGCACACACATGCAACCAAACCAACCCCACAGCCGACCGAGGTTTGTTGCACAACATGTCAAACACGGATGAACAATTTCACACGCTCAATCATCCCGAATCGCCGAGCAGTTGAACCAACCCAAATTCCATTACAACATCATATCATGTCCATCACCCATGGTGCCAAAAAAGGAGCGGCTGCGTCCGCCGGTCAGCAATCTAAACCTTGCATCACCCCAGACCAACGCCACCGGAGCCAACAGTTCAACGACCACCATACACACATTACATTACAAAAAGCTAACTACTACTGCACCAACACAGCCAGCCATAGACAAGTCTTGCCCGGAAAAGTTAATCTACAAGCGACGAATTATTACCCATCCATGATGAAACCAAAAAATTCGTTAGCCGTCGCGGTTGGAGCAGCGGCTGCTTTCGAGGTCGGATCAGCAGCAGCAGCGAGAGCGAGAGCGCGCGCCCGAGGCATTGGCAGCAAACAAAATGTATAGCTGTTGGGAAGGAAAGGCCTAGGAGCAGCATGCATGGCTACCTTTACAAAGCTGTTGCTATTGTGTATTGTATGGAATGGAGGAGACTGGGGGGGTCTGCTGTATCATCTGGTATGCTAAAATTTCTCGGGGGAGGATATCTACACAGCATCTCACGAGCTCGACAGGGTCGCGGCGGGCAGCGCCGGCGTCGAGGCCTTCTTCGTCGAGTTGTTGGGGGCCTCGCCCCAGTGCCACAGCATGCTCTCCCAGAAGCAGAACTTCTCAAAGCAAATCTTGAGCCTCTTGTCGGTGATGTTCCGCTTCCAGTGCCCGTCGGTGAAGTTGGCCTTCTCCGCCTGCCTCCGCTCCCACTCCAGCCCGGCCTTCAGCCTTGATCTCAGGAGGCAGTAGCTCTGGAGCTTCTTGGGCATCTTGTCATGCACCTTCCACCAGCGCGTGTGCGCAATGTCGCTGGCAAACTCCCGCAGTATCGGAACGTTCCAGTTGCAGTCATAGTCCCGGAAGCATAGCCACGGCTTGCGGCCCAGGTAGTGGAGGACGTAGAGGATTGGCGGGTTGGCGCCAAACAGCTGGGTCTTCTTCGCCTTCACCTCCTCTTCGTCACCCTCCCAGAAATGCTTCAGGAAATTCATGTGCTTTGGAATCCGATGCCACCATGTGAATATCTCGTTCAAGTATCCCTGATCACCACCATTGTAAGATGTGATCTCGTTGATGTGATTCATTAACAGCTGGAATGTGCAGTTTGAAGGTTCGATAACCATGACACCAGAGTTGAAGAGTGTTGCATTGTTGCCGGTTGCACTGATTTCCGGCATTGTAAACAGGAAATCAATGTTCCTCAGGATGAGCAGATCAGCATCTATGAATATGATCTTGTCATAATCCGTCAGCTGCCACAACCGGAATTTGCTGTAGTTCCACTCATTGTAAGCATCACGCTCAGCCTTTGGGTTCCGGATCCTCTCGATTATTCTCACCTTCCAGCCCGCAGATTCAAGGCCCTTCCGGTGATGGTCACTTATGGTGTCGTCGACAAGAATAACAAAGTCCCTTGTTGATCCTGCTTGACGAATGCTTTGAGCTGCTGCAATTGCACCACAGACATACTCGCTTGCTGAATGCAGTATGGTAGCATATGCTTCTCTGCGTCGGTCTACCGAGAAAAGTCTTGCTGTAAGAGAAAGGATTTGGTGTCATTCATCAGAAGAATCCAAGTAATACAGGGACAACAATAAAAGGCGTAAAAGGAAATTTTCAATTATGACAATATTCGAACAAAAGGTGGTGATGTTCCTATATGTTAAAGCAGAGAGATTGCTATAGATTTCAACTGCCACAGATGGATAGCTCTTCCAGGCATTGTGGGTATTCAAATTAGCAAATCAACAGATGAGTAGATGACAAACATTTGCAAAAGGTAATGAGGAATAATTAGCATATTTCTATGCAGAGACATTGAAAACAGCAGAGATAGTAATCAACTTACATTTTGCTTTGAGTGGAACAGCAAGCTCACAAGATCCAATCGGAAGTCTAAGCTTCTCCTTTAATGCCTTCGAGTCAGGCCTGTATAACCAAGCATTGCCTTCATGTTTCTTAAGATTCTTGCAAGAGAAGAGATTAGGAAGAGGGAAGCACTCCGTCACAAACATCACATGTACCCCCCGGTTGCCTCTTGCGGCAGTCACGGCCAATTTTGCTGCTGACAACTGCAGATGCAACCGCGCAACATCTCTGGACCACCCGCCAACTCGGGTACAGGGAAGCTTCACAGCAATAACATCAAAGTGTGTCCCTCTTGGGAAATTAGGCTCTGGAAGCGATGGACAAGATGGTATCTCTGTTTCTTCCTCCTCATCAATCCATTCAGGGTACAGTGTCTGCCAGGTAATGCTTTCATTAGCATGCTCCAACCTTATGATCGAAAACTCACTTTCTGGGAGCAATTGTGTCCAAGACCCAAACTCAGTGCTGTTAAAATTCAAGAGTCCGACCTTGAGCTTCTGCTCACCACCATTCAGACTTTCGATAGTTTTATACACATCATCCCACTGAACAGGCATAGTAGATACATATCGCGGATCAGGGATAGTCTTATCCCATATCCATCCAACATTAACAAACCTGCAAAGCACATGAACACGATGAGCTTCAGGGCAATAGGCAGCTTACCATATACAGATAACAACTTATCATTGTGGAAAGTAATGTTCTACGTGTAGTACTAGCTGTTACACCAAGATACTCTTCATACATATATACTTACCGAGAATTGGACTGCAACTGATGCTCGTACACAGACGGAGTGTATAGAAGTGTCAGAAACGCAGCAGACATGATAGCGAAGAGCAAAAGTTGCAAGGATCGGAACTTGCAGCCGGAGCTTTTCTCTAGAACAAATACATCAAACTTTTCAACCTCTTTGAAACTTTTGCTTTTCTGGGTCCTTCTTTTAGCTGTGTCATCACTGCAACAGAGGAGATAGTCAACAGACAGCAAGTCAGTAACGGAACAGCGAAGTTACTAATTCTGGCCAAGAGAAAGTCGGAACTCAGAAGCTGTCTCTACAATAAAAAGTTTTACTATATTGGTATAAACATTTTTTTGGTACTAATACCATGAGAGCAGTAGAGTTCTGCTCCTAACTTTCATTTTGTTATGCAGGAAGATGATTTGTTTCCGTTTTACTTTTGCAATATCACACTTGGTAGATGCTAGACACTCAATAGGCACTGGGAACTTCGGCTAGGCAGATGAAACAAAAACTCTGCCTAAGATTTATAGAGGATATATAGGAGAATTTCTGAAGAAGTGTTATTTCCCAATATAACCAGATTATATTAACATTATTTGTGAGTCCAAGACCCAAACTCTGAAATAGGCACTTATGAAGAAATAAGTATGATTTCCCAAAGTAAGCAGGCAGATTATATTAATACTATTTTTATCTGAAGTACAAGGAAGGAAGGGATCCAACTTGGTTACCAAGGTCCCTATCAGAACAACCACTTGTACTAAAATGACAACAAAATAAGCCTACAAGCAAGCCACACCCTGGTGCTTTCCTTTCCTCACCCCATTGCTTTGCTTACCACCACAAAGATAGCTTTCATAGTGCTTTCCTAGGTGATGGTGTTTGGTTTTTCTTGGAGGCTGCACTATATATGCATATGCTCAGAAGGTTCAGAAGACTAGCCTCCATGGGCGGCTAACATGCATTGCAACACTAAAACTAAAGTGCTCGCACCACTTTTAACAGGAGAAACTGCAGCGTCTCATATTGGGAAGTGATCACACACTAAAGTGATTTGCCTATCGAGGAGAAAAAGGCTATGGGGAACAAAAGCGTGCACGTTTCTCCACACCGAAAATTAAAAAAGATGAAGCAAATGAAAACCAGCGCACTCATCTATTCCTCCGGGCCTCTGCTTTACTAGTCACATCTTTTAGAAAAGGAGAGCACCACTAATCACAGAGATTCCCGGACGGTACCTAACCTAACCCCCCATGTTTCTTGGTCTCAAATCGACAGCACGCTCCGCTTAGCAATTTTAATACCGGCAAACACGCGAACAAAAGCCGCACGAAGATGAGCAATCCCAGGTGTAGAGATGGAAACTTTGTAGCAGCGTCAATGCCGTTAACATCACATAGACCGATGACAGGAGACCAAGGTTGCAGAATTCACTCCGTTCGCCGCGCACCGAAGAGTCAAACACAACCCCGAAAACCTGGCATTTTCTAGACGAAATGATCCCCAATTGTCACCCTCAGGCCACCGGCATGAAGAGACTGTACCGGAGCTGACCTACTCAACGTGCCCACTGTGGAGTGCACATGGAGCCAATGCGTCAGTAGTAGAGATTTAATAGGGTTTCGGTGACAAGGAGCGGTCTCCGGGGCCAAATCCGCAGTGAGGAACACATGAGCACCGACACCTGGCCCCACCATAATAACAGAAAAACTGGAGCTGGGTTACCAAAACTATTAGCATCTCCTAAATATGGGATCAAAACCACCGCCAGAAGTGCAGGACAGATCCCTGGCCGGTAATAAGAACAAAATCAGGTTAAAAAGTGGGGGCAAGAACCGGCAGATTCATGGCAGTTCGGGCATCTTGGCAACGGAAAAGAGGGCGCATTCTCGCTGCATCTCTAACGGGAAGTGGCGCTGGTGGTACTAGCATATATGGATGGATGGGTGGACGCCATTAAAGGCGCTGCAACCACCAACGGCACCACCTACAAGATCAGGGAAGTTAAGGATGAGGGAGGAGGGCGCCATGGACGGACGGACGGACGGACGGCAGCGGAGAGGAAAGAACGGCATCTTGTGCAGGGTACCATGGCGGGTACAGGATTACTACGTCGTGGTAATCGCCACAGAAACGGTGGCTTGGTTAGCACATGGCGGCACATGGCAGGGCGCATCTGCAGGCCAGATTAGCACGCAAGCGGCATCTCCTTGAGTATCACCAGCTAAAAAAGGTACGGAGCGTACAGAAAAAGTGGGTATTTTTCTCTTTGGATCGAGTCGAGGGGTGGGTTCTGCTCTGGGGAGGGAGATCTTACGCTGCTCCGGCCGGCCGGTACCGCGCCTCCAGGGAGCCCATGGTGGCTCGCTTTCAGTCTGTGTGGATGAAGCCTCCTCTGGTCTGAGCTGAGCTTTGCAGCCTGCCTGGCTGCCTCTCCGACCTCAGGCCGACCGCGCAGTCGTTGCCCCGGTTGCGCTGCTTCTCATCTGAAATCACAACAGCAGAACACGGGAATGGTTTGTGTGAGCGTGAAGTAAACCAGGCAAATAATGCTACGCAGGAAAAGGGATAGGGTAAGCAGATGAACAGACAAACAAGCATGTGGGGATGAACAGTGGCGCAGGGGAGAAAATAAGAGCAGAAAAATATGGTGAATATCGGAGAGCAATGCGAAATAAAGCGGCAAACCAAATCTGACAAGCCCAACCAACCCAAAGCGCCATGGCTCAAAGCATCTGAGAAAGAAAAGAAAAAAAAAGCAAGGAGAAAAGGGCAAATCTGCTCGGGGAAGAGAGAGCAAGAACCAGCGACCAAATCGGGCAAATGAGGCGACCCATGGCCCCCGGGGGACGAACCCAACGGAATAACCAAGAACAGATCAGGCAGCGCCCGCCCGAAAGAGAAAACGCATCCGGCCAAAAGGCCGAGCAAGCCAAGAACAGCGCAAGCAGGGGAGCCCCAGGGATGCCTACCCGGAGCGCAGCGGCGGGGGAGGAAGCGGCGGCAGCAATGGCGATGGCAGGAGGGAGAAGAGACGGACGAACGCAGTCGGTGGTGGCTGTGCGCTTGTGTGGCTCCGGCTCCCCCTCTCTCTGCAAAAGCTCTCAGAGGGGGGAAGCAGGGAGAGATAGTTTTATAGAGAGAGAGAAGGGGAGAGGAGCCGTGCAGGCAGGAAGCTTAGCGCACAAAAGGGGGGAAGCAGGAGCGGGTTAAGCAAAGCGGACTGGAAACGGGCAGTTCACCCCGGGGGAAAATGTAATCTTTGCCTGCCGGCCGGCCGTTCCTCGGGTCCCCGGCGTGCACGGCAAGGCCCAAATCTCGCAGGGGGGAGGGGAGGGACCAGGAGGGGTTCGGCGATTTGGGGAGGGGCGGGGCGGTCGCCGTCGGTGAGAATTATTGTTACCCTAAAAAGAGGGAGATAATGATGGGGTCCGGGGGAAACTAGGAAAGGGTTAGATTGGGCTCGAGGATACCAAGTTGGCGGTTATGAGTTGCCAGAAATAACAGCAGGTTTTGTTTTAACTATACCCTAGGGCATTTCCAGTGGGTTGGACCCTAATCAATGAACGAATAGCAAATGCCTTATCATGATCTACTCATAACTTATCAAATTCATTGGATAAGTTTTGAAGATACAACAGCACGATAAAAACCCGTAGAAGGCGTATCCGGACACAAATTTAATGCATAATAAGATGCGCCGTAAGACACAATGCACAAAGAATGTCCCCATATAAGGTACTAATAAGTGTTACACGGAAACTTCGAATGCAAATTGCCGTGCTAAAATGCGGTCATGTATTTGCGCGTATTTTTACAAGTGTTTAGATCGTGAGGTGTGGTCATCTTTTTGTGGACGTTGGGTTGAATCTTAAGGAATTCAAATAAATCTGCATCCATTGAATATATGGTGGGATCTAGGAGAAACTAAAAGAGGTTGAAATTGGCCATCGGATTATTCGAAAGACAACTGAGTTTTTCATTCTTTCGAAGAGAAGGTGGTGATTTAAGAGATTCCAAAAATAGCAACAAATCTTGTATAGTAGCTCTAAGTAAGTATATACCTTACTTAGGGTACTTCGATGGAGACATGGTCAGTTGTATCTAAAACATGCCAAACAAAGTACCGACCTACAATTGGACGCCACGTTAATGAACAGGAGAAGCCTTATCCTAATGTAGACATGAATTACCATATTCACAAGGCCCTAGACAGGTTTTGAACATACACCGGTAAGATATAAACTTGAAGAGAGCGTGTATCTAGACAGATTATCTTTTTTTAGTAAATATTAGACATAATTTTGATGCATAAGATACACCATAAGATACAATGCACCAAGAACATCCTTATGAGCTACTCCCTCTATAAACTACTCCCTCCGTACCAAATATAAGACGTTTTTGCAGTTTAAATTAGGCTGCAAAAACTTCGTGTATTTTTGTACGACCGTTCCTCGGGTCCCCGGCGTGCATGGCAAGGGCCAAAACTTGCAGGGGGAGGGACCAACGGTGATTTCGGGAGGGGGCAGTCGCCGGTGAGAATTGTTAGGCGTCCTAAAAAGAGGGAGATAGTGAGGGGTCTGGGAGAAACTAGAAAGGATTAAATTAGCCTCGAGAATACCCGGACCACAACCAAGTTGGCGGTTATGAGTTGCCAAAAATAACAACAGGTTTGTTTTAAGTATACCTTAGGGCATTTTTAGTGCAACGAGGTCAGATATATCTAAAACAAACATGCCAAACAAAATGCAACTCATAATTGGACCCTACTTATTGACAGATGAAGCATGATAATTTATACATAACTTATCATAATCACGAAGCCTCGGATAAGTTTAGAAGAAGATAGTACTACAGTAAGATACAAACTAGTTGAGGGTGTATCTAGACGCAAATTTAATGCATAATGAGATGCACCAAGAATGTCCCCATATAAGGTACTAATAAGTTGAGCAGGAACTTCGAATGCATATTGTTCCACTAATATGTCATCATGTTTTTGCACATATTTTGCAAGTGTTTAGATTGGGTGGCGTGGTTATTTTTTTATCGACGTTGGGTGGAAGCTTAAGGAATTCCAGTAAACCCGTGTCCATTGAATATATGGTGGCGTCTAGGAGAAACTAAAAGGGGTTAAAATTGGCCTGGAGAGTTAACAGATTATTAGAACAACGGCGGTGTTTTCCTTTCTTTTGAAGAGAATGTTGGCGATTTAAGAGATTCCAAAAATAATAACAAATATAGTATATTAGCTTTAAGTATATACCTTACTTAGGGCACTTCGATGGAGACATGGTCGGTTTTATCAAAAACATGCCAAACAAAATACCGGGCTATAATCGGACACCTCATTAATGATCAA
Organism: Triticum aestivum; assembly: GCF_018294505.1. Taxonomy (NCBI): domain Eukaryota; kingdom Viridiplantae; phylum Streptophyta; class Magnoliopsida; order Poales; family Poaceae; genus Triticum; species Triticum aestivum. The sequence goes on from NC_057801.1 coordinate 697,650,803, forward strand.
GAGAAGCCTTATCATAATGTATACATGATTTTCCATAATCACAAGGCCCTAGATAAGTTTTGAACATACACCGGTAAGATATAAACCTGAAGATAGCGTGTATCTAGACATATTATCCTTTTCGTAAATATCTAGACACAATATTGATAATTTTTATGCAGAAGATGCACCATAAGATACAATGCACCAAGAACATCCTTATGAGGTAATAAGACCTATATTTGGACTCTAATTAATGAATAACAGATGACTTACCATAATATATGCATGACTTATCATGAGCACAAAAGCCTCAGATAAGTTTAGAAGACACGAGGGTAAGATATGAACCCGTAGAGGGTATATCTGGACACAATTTAATGCATAATATGATGCACTATAGGATGCAATGCACAAAGAATGTCCCTATAAGGTACTAATAAGGTTACGCGGGAACTCCGTATGCATATTATTGCACTAAAATGTTTTTTCCACATGTTTATACAGTTGTTTAGATTGGGTGCCATGTTTTCTTAGCGAGGTTGGATGGAATCATAAGGAATTCCAGTAAACATGCATCCATTGGATATATGTTAGGGTCTCGGAGGAACTCCAAAGGGATAAAAATTGGCTAGGAGAGTTACTGGATTATTAGAACGGTGGTGGTGTTTTTCTTTCTTTCGAAGAGAACGATTGATTTAAGAGATGCCAAGAATAACAAGAACTTTAGTATAGTAGCTTCAATTATATACCTTACTTGGGGAACTTCGATGGAGACAGGGTCGGTTTGTTGGGATCTACGGTAGGGTGCGTCGACTGCAAATTAAAATTTCCTACGCGCAGACCAATCAAGAACATGCTACGGGAGATGGATCATGGATCGTTACCACTAGAAGCACAGTGTCGTGCAGCGGAAGAAGAATTGGGGCAACGCGTCCGCGTGGATCGTCTCCTCCTCGTCCGATCTCCCTCGAACAACCGGTCGTCCGATCCCACATACAAGTTCGCCGGAGCGGCGCAAGAGCACCGCCTCTAACGGTATCCGCGCGTGCAGGAGGAACACCATGCGGCGGACTGCTAGGTCCGATCACACAGTCGGCGGCGAGTGGAGGTGACTATTCGCAACACAGGCAAACCCTAGTGACAGCGCCGAAGCGATCAACCGCATGAGTGTGCTGCACCCCCACTTTATATAGGCGTCCTCGCAGGCTCAACACTTGGGCCTCGCACGGTCCCTAAAGCCCAAAGTCTATTCGGTCATGTTCCTAGTCCAGTTCGGATCACATCCGACCAGTGTCCTATGAACCGACCTCGTAGGTTCCTTCCCTTAAGCGCGCGACCCCTTAGATTCAAGTCGGCTTGGTCACAGTTCGGATCACCTCCGACCTGCACGGTTGGTAGCGGCCTCTAGCAAGGCGTGCCGACCACCAAACAGATTATGAAGCTGGTTAGGCGAACCTGTACAACGTGTCACAGTTCCGTTCCCTTTGCCGCACGATATATGTTGTCGGGCTCAAGGCGATATTGTCATCCTTGTGCTAGCCCGACCTCTTTCTCGTTCCAGTGATACCGACCACTATCTGGATTATCTCATAATCCTTGTCGCATGGCCATGCTTACCCTGGTCGGATCACACAAGGGGCCCAGAGTATATCTCTCCTGATAGGAGGGGCAAGTCCCATCTTGCTCGACCATGTCTCGCAGCATGGGACTGGACAAACCCGAAACCTACCTTTTGTAACTACCCAGTCACGGAGTAGCATTTGGTCGGCCCAAAGCAAGTCTGTCACCATCCTGAATACATGCGTCAGCTCAGGTCTTAGGACATAGAAAGTATGTTGTACTAGAGACTCACAGATGACATATCGATGTGTCTCATAGTTGGGTCTGTCCGACTCGGACCTTATCTCGACTCGAATCCGACTACGTCAAATCCGACCAGACCTTTCCAAGTCCATATTATCCGGTTAGCATCCAATGCTCCATGGCTAGTGAGACCGAGCCATCGACCGTGTCATATGCTAGTCTAGTCGGCTGCACGTCCACACAACCCTTTCAACTAGGGACCTTTTAGAACAGTCATCATACAATGCATAGTCCCACAAACAAGTCACGTACTTGCTGATACACATCATTGATAATGTCCAAGGACTATCTTTATTCATAAACACATAGAAAATATCATCATACATGATTGCCTCTAGGGCATATCTCCAATAGTCTCCCACTTGCACTTAGAGTCAATCAAATAGACATCGAATGCCCATAGCTCTAACGTGCCCCTCATGCTTGGGTTGTGGAAGCGGCTTAGTCAACGGATCCGCAACATTTGCATCCATGTGAATCTTGCATAACTCTACATCACCATTCTTTACGATCTTTCGTATCAGGTGATATTTCCGATCTATGTGTCTGACCTTGTGGTGATTCCTCGGCTCCTTGGCTTGTGCAATGGCGCCAGAATTATCACAATAAAGGTCCAACGGTTTCACCGAGGCTGGGAAAATACCAAGATCATCCAGAAAATGCCGGATCCAAACATCTTCCTTTGCAGCTTCACAAGCCGCAATGTATTCGGCTTCTGTGGTAGAATCGGCCACCATATCCTGCTTGGAACTCATTCAGTGCACTGTTCCTCCGTTCAGTACGTACACAAATCCGGACTGTGATCGACAATCATCTCTGTCGGTTTGGAAACTAGCATCGGCGTAACCCCTTACGACGAGCTCTTCCTCACCTCCATAAACTAGGATATCTCTTTAGTCCTTTTCAGGTACTTCAAAATAGTCTTTACCGCTGCCCAGTGACTCTCACCTAGGTTTGCCTGGTATCTACTTGTTAGGCTTATTGCAAAAGCAACATCAGGCCTTGAACATATCATGGCATACATGATGGATCCGATTGCCGAGGCATACGGAATCCTACTCATCCTGCTTCGCTCATCAGATGTCGAAGGACTCTGAGTCTCACTTAGCCTTATACCATGTGAGACTGGCAAGAACCCTTTCTTCGCCTCACTCATGTAGAACCGCTTCAACACTTTATCTATGTACGTGCTCTGGCTTAAGCCGAGCAGCCTCCTTGATCTATCTCTATAGATCTTAATGCCTAAAATATAGACTGCCTCACCAAGGTCCTTCATCATAAACTTGTCATTCAATGATTCCTTGACCGAATTTAGCATCAAAACATTGTTCCCAATCAACAATATGTCATCCACATACAAGATCAAAAACACTATCGAGCTCCCACTTAACTTCTTGTATAAACAAGAGTCCTCTTCGCTTTTGATGAAACCGAGACCAGTGACGACCTCATCAAAACAAATGTTCCAACTCCGAGATGCTTGCTTTAACCCATAAATGGATCTCTTGAGCTTGCATAGCTTACTAGTGCTAGTTGGATCGACAAAACCCTCGGGCTGTATCATATACACGTCCTCGGTTAAATTTCCGTGAACGAAAGCCATTTTGACATCCATCTGCCATATCTCGTAATCGAAATATGCAGCTATAGCTAGTATGATCCTTACCGATTTCAGCATCGCTACCGGCGAGTAAGTCTCGCCGTAGTCAATTCCTTGAACTTGTCCATAACCTTTAGCGACAAACCGTGCTTTGTGGATCTGAACATTTCCATCCACATCGGTTTTCTTCTTAAAGATCCATTTGCAACCAATGGTTGTTACGCCAGGCGGCGGATCAACCAAGTCCCAGACTTGATTCTCATCCATGGACTTTAACTCAGATCTCATGGCCTCCAGCCATGCCTCGGAATCTAGGCTCACCATCGCTTCCGCATATGTGGTCGGCTCGTCGCTTTCTAGCAACAATACATCACGCACTCTGCGCAATCTTTCCGACCTCCGTGGTTCTGGTGCCGCTTCCACTACAGGTTCCCTGACTGACTCCAGTATGATCTCATCACCAGTCGAGCCGTCCACGAGTGGTCCTCGAATTTCTTCGAGTCGAACCGTCCTCCCACTAGCCTCCCGACTGAGAAACTCTTTCTCGAGGAAAACCCCGTTCCGAGCAACAAACACTTTGTTCTCTTCCCAGTTGTAGAAGCTATATCCCAAGGTTTCCCTCGGATATCCCACAAATATGCATTTATCAGATTTAGGTGTAAGCTTGTCTGACATAAGTCGCTTGACAAATGCTTCACAACCCCAAATCTTTAGAAAAGACAAACTAGGACACTTCTCGGTCCACATCTCATGTGGTGTCTTGTCTACGGATTTTGATGGTACCCTATTAAGTGTGAAAGCTGCAGTTTCTAGAGCGTATCCCCAAAATGACAAGGGTAAATCCGATTTGCTCATCATAGACCAGACCATGTCCAACAAGGTCCTATTCCTCCGTTCCGACACGCCGTTTCTCTATGGCGTACCAGGAGGTGTGAGCTGGGGTACTATACCTCGGCTTTTCAGATGATCATCAAACTCCTGGCTCATGTACTCACCTCCACGATCAGATCGCAGAAGCTTTATAGTCTTGCCGAGCTGATTCTCAGCCTCATTCTGAAACTCTTTGAACTTTTCAAAAGTTTCCGACTTGTGCCTCATCAAATAGATATATCCACATCTACTCAAGTCGTCGGTAAAAGTCACGAAGTACTGATAGCCGCCTCTGGCAGTTGTGCTCATTGGACCACACACATCACTATGTATAAGTTCCAATAGCTCGGACGCCCTCTAGCAACTCTTTGCGAAAGGAGACTTAGTCATCTTGCCGAGCAAGCATGATTCACATGTCTCGAACGACCCGAAGTCGGACGAAGATAGGAGCCCATCATCATGGAGCTTCTTCATGCGTTTCAGACACGGATTTATCTCATTAGGCTTATGCCTCTTGACATTCACGTTATAGACCGGTTCCTGTTCTAGATTCAATATAAATAGCCCATCAATAATGGGTGCATAGCCGTGGAACATACCATTCAAAAATATCGAATAACCATTGTCCTTTAATTTGAATTCATAACCTTGACTCGTCAAACATGAGGCAAAAATAATGTTCCGACTAAGTGCAGGAATGTAATAACAATTATTCAATTCCATAATGAATCCAGAAGGAATCTGGAACTGCATCGTGCTGACCTCTAACGCAGCAACTCTTGCTTTGTTGCCGACCCTGATGTCAATCTCCCCTTGTGCCACACGCCTAGTTCTTACCAGCCCCTGCATCGAGTTGCAAATATGAACAACCGATCCGGTATCAAATACCCAAGAGCTACTAGGTATGTCAGTAACGTAAATGTCTATAACATATGCAACAAGTGTACCTTTGCCTGAAGAAGCATTTCCGGCCTTCTTGCCATGCTCTGCAAGCCACTTGCTACAGTTCCTCTTCCAGTGACCGGTTTCCTTGCAGTGATAGCAAACGGTCTTCGAGTCCGGTCCAGACTTCGACACAGCGGCGGAGGTTACCGTCTTCGTGCCCTTTGCCTTAGCCTTTTTCTTGGACCAACTTTTCTTGAACTTAGCTGATTTCTGCACCATCAACACTTGATGCGTGCCCTTCTTAATATCCTGCTCTGCCACTTTGAGCATCCCATGCAAAGTGAGCTTCTTATCCATGCCATGCATATGATAGTTCGAGATGAACGTCCCATAGCTGGGCGGAAGAGAACCCAGAACAGCATCAGTAGCCAGCTCATCCAAGAGCGGGAAGCCCAAACGATCCAAAGCTTGCACATATCCGATCATCTTGATCACATGCGGGCTCAGTGGATCACCTTCCTTCAGCTTACAATCCATCAAGGATCGCCAAACATTGAACCTTTCGGTCCTAGCCTGTGTTTGAAACATGCTCTTGAGACTCTCGATCATATCGTAAGCCTCAACATTTTCGAAATGTTGTTGCAAATCGGGCTCCATACAAGCCAGCATCAGACAGCTGATCTCCGTTGATTGATCAACGAGTTTCTGGTAGGCATTCTTAGTTGTGGCATTAGCATTATCGGCAGGTTCCTCTGGAACATGTTCCTTTTTATCGTGCTTGAGAACAATTCTCAGATTCCTATACCAGGTGGTAAAGTTTGTTCCATTCAGTTTATCCTTTTCCAGAATTGATTTCAATGCAAAGTTGGGTTGAGCAGGTGGTGCCATTGATCTACAACAGAAAATATGCAATCACTAAGCAATGTGTTTATGTAGAGTAATTCTAGCCTAAACATAATACTCGCACTGAAGTCAGCATCCCTCCGCAAACTCTCAGTGATTCAGGATCCGACTAGCGCATGCGACTAGTGAGCTTTAGCATCACTGCTAGCCAACATACCTATCCGGTAAGCAACTCCTTGCTAATCGTATCTCTATACGACTCCTGTCGGTCGGGAAGGTATCTCATACCCCGGCTCCCAACCTTCTTTGCCACAAGGCCCAAAACCATTTTGATAGCCTTGTCAAGTTAACCTGATGCAGTGCATGTCCGTGTCCGACACGAACCCTTCAGTTCAAGGACACCCAGCAGTACCTCAATTTTATGAGCCCACTACTAGACGTACTTGATGTGCGAAGGTGCAACATCGGGGATGGCAATTCGCTTGATATTCATGAGGGATCATTCTACCATTCTAACATGCATAGAATCAAAGAAGCATAACAATCACATATAAACATTGTTGTGAAATAGTATGGCTCCTTCATGGAAGTTCTTCAAGGTCGGCTCCGACTCAGATGAGCATCTACGAACTCCATCTTGTTTGTCAAGCCGGGACGCCAAGCCACCAACCTGATCTCTATTATCCAACTACTACAACTAGTAATGAATTTTACATAGAGTCATAAGTTGACACGCAGGTCATTATACAATATAATGACAGCACTTTGGCTCCTGCCGGCTGACAAACATGACACGCAGGCCACGTATAAATTACACACATGCATCACATACATATGAGCCATACTATTCACATCAAACCTGCAAAACAAAGTTATGCATAGAATCGCATTCTACCGGTTTGTGTGTCGGGTACGAAATACACGGCGCTACGCACACGGCGGTCCCGACGTTTTCGGAAATCACAGATTGCATCCAAACTCCGTTCACGCTGAATTTTCTGGTTTGACCGATCATATCGATCATCGCGAATCCGAAGCGGATTTACGTTTCACTGTTAACTCCGATGGCGGATGACCGACTGGTAGGGGTAGATCGTGTCACGACCTCATCGATCCCGATTGACAGAAAACATAGCATCAACGATCCCCATGTGCAGTTGATCACATCAACAGTGCACATAGCCGATCTTATCAACGACAACAAATCTCATCTGCCGCCTCCACATATCTAACATGCATACGATCTGAATCCAAATCCTATAGCAGAGGCTCTGATACCACTGTTGGGATCTACGGTAGGGTGCATCGACTGCAAATTAAAATTTCCTATGCGCAGAACAACCAAGAACATGCTACGGGAGATGGATCGTGGATCGTTACCACTAGACGCGCAGTGCCGTGCAGCGGAAGAAGAGTTGGGCAACGCGTCCGCGTGGATCGTCTCCTCCTCGTTCGATCTCCCTCGAACAGCTGGTCGTCCGATCCCACATACAAGTTCGCCGGAGCGGCTCAAGTGCACCGCCTCTAACGGTATCCGCGCGTGCAGGAGGAAAACCGTGCAGCAGACTGCTAGGTCCGATCACACAGTCGGCGGCTAGTGGAGGTGTCGCAACACATGCAAACCCTAGTGACAGCGCCAAAGCGATCAACCGTATGAGTGCGTCGCACCCCCACTTTATATAGGCGTCCGTCGCAGGCTCAACACTTGGGCCTCGCACGGTCCCTAAAGCCCAAAGTCTACTCGGTCATGTTCCTAGTCCAGTTCGGATCACATCCGACCAGTGTCCTACGAACCGATTTCGTAGGTTCCTTCCCTTAAGCGCGCGACCCCTTAGATTCAAGTCGGATTGGTCACAGTTCGGATCACCTCCGACCTGCATGGTTGGTAGCGGCCTCTAGCAAGGCGTGCCGACCACCAAGCAGATTATGAAGCTGGTTAGACGAACCTATACAACGTGTCACACTTCTGTTCCCTTTGCCGCACGATATATGTTGTCGGGCTCAAGGCGAGATTGTCATCCTTGTGCTAGCCCGACCTCTTTCTCGTTTCAGTGATACCGACCACTATCCGGATTATCTCATAATGCTTGTCGCATGCCTATGATTATCCTGGTCGGATCACACGAGGGGCCCAGAGTATATCTCTCCTGATAGGAGGGGCAAATCCCATCTTGCTCGACCATGTCTCGCAGCATGAGACTGGACAAATCCGAAACCTACCTTTGTAACTACCCAGTCATGGAGTAGTGTTTGGTCGGCCCAAAGCAAGTCTGTCACCATCCCGAATACATGCGTCAGCTCAGGTCTTAGGAGATAGAACGTATGTTATACTAGAGACTCACAGATGACATATCGCTGCGTCTTATAGTTGGGTCTGTCCGACTCGGACCTTATCTCGACTCGGATCCGACTACGTCGAATCCGACCAGACCTTTCCAAGTCCATATTATCCGGTTAGCATCCAATGCTCCATGGCTAGTGAGACCGAGCCATCGACCGTGTCATATGATAGTCTAGTCGGCTGCGCGTCCACACAGCCTTTTCAACTAGGGACCTTTTAGAACAGTCATCATACAATGCATAGTCCCACAAACAAGTCACGTACTTGCTGATACACATCATTGATAATGTCCAAAGACTATCTTTATTCATAAACACATAGGAAATATTATCATACATGATTGCCTCTAGGGCATATCTCCAGCACGGTTGTATCTAAAACATGCCAAACAAGATACAAACCTACAATTGGATGCCTCGTTAATGAATATCAAAAAGATAATGTATACATGACTTACCATAATCACAAGGCTCTAGATAAGTTTGAACAGACACGAGTACTCCCTCCGTTCGGGTTTATTAGGCCTCTCAGCATCATAAGTATGTCCCCTTTTATAAGGCCCCGCTTTGGAAAGGTGCGTGCATGCAATCATTTCATTGGTTGCATTGAAAGCCATTGTTGTTGGTGTCATGGCTGGAAAATTAATACACTCCATGCGTACTTTTTCATTGGTTGCATGCATGTGAGAGAGTGCATTGGGAGTGGAATGACGAACTAATTTGAGGAAATTACTATATGTCTTGATCTAAGAGAAATTGTTCGTGGGCCTAATAAACCCGGACGGAGGAAGTAAGATAGAAACTTGAAGAGAGCGTATCTAGACACAGTTTGAAGGCTTAATATGCACCATAAGATACAAGCACGGAGCATGTCCTTATGAGGTAACAATTGATTGTGGGAATTTCGAATGCAACTTTTCGGAAAAGAGATTGACTATGGAAACATCAAATGCATAAATGGCACATTAAAATGTAGCCTTTTTTTTTGCATTTGTTTTCACAAGTATTTAATGTCAAGTGGGGTGATTTCTTTTCCTGACATTAGGTGGAGACATGAGTAGTTCGAATAAATTCTACGTCCATTGAATATAGACTGCACCTCGTCCATTTCAAGAAGAAACACATGTTAGCTTCAACGTGTATACCAAGGAGGAGATTGATATGAGTTTGAGTCTCCAATCGCCTCTTTGCCTTGCTCGCATCGTTGTGTCGTGTCCTCCCATGCAACAAAAACCGGTGGAGAAAAGGAGAAAAAAGGAGAAAGAGAGAAGGGAAGATAGTACACAATTGCATAAGGAAATTAACATATGAAAGCGCGCTTTCTCTTCAGGGCGACGGCACATGCAGGGCAATTTAGTCCAAAACGACATTACTTCGGGAATGCAATGTGAGTTATTGAAAAAGTAAACAAGCTATTATGCGTTCCTTTTTAAAATAGAATAGTATCGACACGCAAAATAGAAACGGATTTAATGATTTTGACCCAGAGTAAAAACTATGGGAATCTATATGCGCTTTATTAACAAGTAAGAACGTGGTGCAAACACATGGCGTGTTTTATAGAGGCAGTAAGTAACCCGTGATAGAATAATAAAAAATGTATTTGTTTTTTTAGGGAAAATGTATATTGGTTTTAAGAACTTTGTGGCTTAAAAGGCACAACAAAACCTTGGGACAGCTGCGGCGTACCACACAAATGGTTCTATTTGTGCAAAATGGAAATGTATGCGATACACGTCATGTTTTCGCGATGTTTGAGGAATGGCGAAAAACATACAAATATCTGCATCTTGTAAATATCTTTTTATTTTTTAAATCAGTTTTGCTAAAACACATCTATATACGTCATAGGTGTTGCACGTTTAAGTTCTATGTCATTGACGTTAGGCAAAGATTCGTGTGAGTTTTTTTTCTTTTTGTCCTTTTCTTTTTGTGTTTGATTGTGTCACTTAGATGTGCAATAATTAAAACACATCTAAATGTGTCCTAAATAAACCCATTTCAAATCCATCGGGTAAATGTCCTATTCTTTCATAACTAACCGGCAACACGTATCGTACTTGTGTCGGCGCCCGTTCCACGGAACGCGTAGAATAACAGCCGAGGGGAATCACGAACGGAACTCTCAACCTCTTCTTCCTCCGCGCATATGCAAATGCATATGCACGCTGTACGCAGATTAGATTTACGTGCAAGCACGCGAATTAAAGAAAAGCCGTTCGCTTTGACCTACTTTGACCGATAGGCCACTTAGATCAGCTTGACGTGTCTTGCGGTCACACTGCACCGGCACTGGCAATGCCGTGTGAAGCCATGCCCGACTTAAAGCAGATCCAAACGACCGTCACCAACGCGCTGGATCAAATCGGAGACGCGTAATAATATCCTAATGGCCACCAGGAACCTTCCTAGCAGCAGGAGTAGCTAATGGCTAGTGGTACGGGGTAGGGTTTGTTGTTCTCCTTGTACAAAAATACTCCTACTACTCCTACTTACTGTCGATCTACAACGTGAGCCAGCTTTTGTTGTTGTTGTTGGTATCTTCGACCAACCGTTTGACCTGAAAAAGGGCGCCACTGTTTGGCCATCCTAGATCTGCAGTTGAACCGTGCCCCTCCCGTACAAAAATGTGCCCACCGTTGCGTTTTCTTGGCCACCGCTGTGCCCGGACGCCGGCCGACAGTTAACTAGCGGCTGCACTGTCATTAGGGTTATAATCACCGGCGTGAGACCAGGTCAGCTGCAAATGGATGTTCCTGGCGTACTTAAGGACCTCCACCGACGTTCGGAACTCACATGTGTCTGACAGGGAGAAACGCTGCCATGCCATCATCACCATCACCATCGTCTCGGGGAGGAAGTAGTGGATGGAGATGGAAGCAGAGACCGGGGCAGCAAAAATCAATTCGGGCTGTGGGGGAGCGTCGTCCTTGCGATGAAATGAAATGCGATGATGGCGTGCAGTGTCTCGCTGTCCGTCGGAGGGCCGGGGTGTCGGACGGCCCATCCCGTCCCCCATTCCAGCACCGAGCATTCACTCCCCGTCTTACGTTCTAGGGGTAGGTCTCCCCTAATCTGTCCGGTGAGAAAACGAGCCTCGCCTCCTCCGGAAGAAGCTGGAAAAATCCGGCGGTACTGGCCGTACGTACGTGCTAGCGCTCGCTGGTCCATGCGTGCATGGTTTTTCACCGGTTTTGGGTGGGTGCGGCCCCGTCCCGTCGAGAGTGACACCCCCACGCGGCGGTGTGCGGCCACCTGGCTGGCGCGAGGCGATTCAATTCACATTCCTGGCGGTGCGGCACTGTAGCAGCGTACCTAGCCGGAGCCGGACCAGCCGACGCTAATAAAGGCGGCCGCCGGAGACCGACTTATGACTTATCCTCCATCCGAAAGGCCTCGGCGTTACTGCTCACCGGACCAGCTCGTCCTCATCCGCGGGAAGGAGCCTCTCGCGCGCTACTTGGAGTTGAAACTGAAACTCAAACGCTCGTCTGAAGCTGAAACTGAAGTTTGGCTGGGTTGCATGTCGATCTATCTAAGCGGCTTTCACGGGACAGACGCTAGCGTCCTAGCGAGATACTTGTACTGCTAGTAGATCGATGCTCTCACGCATGCCGCCCAGCTAGCAACGGTTGTCATGCACGGGCTGACGGGCGCTTCACATGCCCGCGTCGCATCGCATCATAGGAACGCAGGCAAAAGGCAGCTAGCGAGGTAGCTCCGGCTTTTTGGGTCGGAGCCAGCGCATGACTCATTGGGTGCTCGAGCACCGGCTGCTAGCTCGGCCATCACGGCCCGCAAGCTCCGCCCCAGAATTCTTCGCCGGTGGGAATGGAATGGACGGACCTGGGAGACTGGGAGTGGAGGGTGGCTTGGCTTGTGCCATCCATCCGCGCCATCAATGGCGGTAACGCGCGCCTAGCTAGCTAGCCATCTCCAACTGATGCTATAGTCCATTAAATTCCGCCTTGATTGTCCGATGGCGACTTCCGTTACCTATATGCTGCGAATCATACACGTAAACCGTAGCATTCCGTTGAGCTCTGCATGGATGGATGGATAGACCTCTGCGTTACCAGTAACGGTGCCTGCAAAGAGTGGCGGTGGATGCAAATCTCCCTCTTTTTTCTCGAGTGAATCCGCCCGCGGCTTTTCCTTTGGCTCCATCGGGCTGCCAAAGGCGAAGAGAAAGGCGAAAGAAAAGCTTAACGTACGCAATGATTCTCCATTGGGTGAACGAACGTCTCCACGCCTTTAACGTACTACGCACCGACTAATCTCGATCTGCCCTTTCCCGCTCCTCTCCTTTCGCTTTCCCCGTAACTCCGGCCGCTGGCCACTTCCGATCTGATCCGAGGTGGAAGAAAAGGAAGATTTTACCGTTGCTCTCTTGGCTCCGGCTCCTGGAATGACACCTGGGCGGTACAATGATTAGCGTTGCGCAAACACGGGTATCCCACGCATCATTGCAGCGAACACTGACAGAAGCCTAACTTAACTCGCGAATATGTTGGTGGTAACGAAAAGGGCAGCGATGGAATCGTGCTCCTAGTTATTGTGCGCCATATTGCAGGTGGAGGTTGGGCGCGCATGGCTGGCCTTTCTTTAACTCTCCGGAGAAGACGAGCTCGGCCAAGGGGACAGCGACGGGAGCGGTGCATAGCCACGGGCAGAATTTGTGATGATGGCCTCTCTCTCTAATCTCTATCGATGGTGTTTTTAAATCAGTCTTGCTAAGTCTCAGTCGTGTATCCTTTTTTTCTTTTGCATGTTATGTCATTTGATTAAGACTTGCTTAAATCTCAGTCGCCTAGACACATTGTAAGACAATAGGCTTTGGGGGGAACCGGCACAACCCTCTAGGGGTGGCCTATCACACACACACACACACACACACACACACACACACACATATATATATATATATATATATATATATATATATAATGAGGTGGTATACAACGTTACAATATACACATGTAAATACAGTCTAACATCCTCCCTCAATCTTAGCCACTTTCTAATGAATCTAGAAGGGTAAGATTGCGCCTGCAAGTCTCAAACTGTGGCAAAGGCAATGGTTTGGTGAAGATGTCAGCAAGTTGATCCTTGGAAGAAATAAACTTGATCTGTAGTTGCTTCTGAGAGACACGTTCACGCACAAAGTGATAGTCAACTTCAATGTGTTTCGTTCGGGCATGGAATACCGGATTTGCAGAAAGGTATGTAGCACCGATGTTATCACACCAAAGAACAGGAGGCTGTGATTGGGGTATACTTAACTCCTGAAGCAAGGACTGTACCCAGATAATCTCTGATGTGGCATTGGCCACAGCCTTATACTCAGCCTCAGTACTGCTACGCGAGACAGTAGCCTGTTTCCGAGCACTCCAGGCAATTAGGTTAGAGCCAAAGAAGACATCATAACCCCCCGTGGATCGCCTGTCATCCGGATTGCCAGCCCAGTCTGCATCAGAATATGCTGAAAGACAACCAGAGTCAGACGGCCGAATATGCAAACCATGAGCCACCGTGAAACGAATATAGCGCAAAATCCGCTTAACAGCAGACCAATGAGTGTCACGGGGTGACTGCAGATACTGACAGACTCGGTTAACAGCATAGGAAATGTCTGGTCGCGTGATCGTCAAGTACTGGAGCCCACCAACAATACTCCGGTACTCGGTCGCATCAGAAGAAGAAAGAAGCACACCATCAACAGCATTGAGCTTATCAGTGGTAGACATGGGTGTAGTCGTCGGTTTGCACTTAAGCATCCCAGCTCGCTGCAACAAATCCAGAGAGTACTTCTTCTGCGTCATAACAAGGCCAGCAGCACGAGAAGTAACCTCCACACCAAGAAAGTAATGAAGCTTCCCAAGGTCCTTGACCGCAAAATCAGCACCAAGTGAGCGAACAAGCGCAGTAGCAGCCGACTGAGAGGAGCTGACCAAAATGATATCATCTACATAGACCAACAAGTACATAGTAACCTCATGCCTTTGAAGAAGAAACAATGAGAAGTCAGCAGTTGATGATGCAAAACCATGAGCACGAAGAGCCATTGCAAGACGAGCATGCCAAGCACGAGGAGCCTGCTTCAGACCATAAATTGCCTTGGACAGACGACAGAGATGATCAGGGCGATCCGGATCAGAGAAACCCGGAGGCTGGCGCATGTAAACCTCCTCCGCCAAGACACCATGAAGAAAAGCATTTTGAACATCAAGCTGACGAAGAAACCAACCTCGAGTAACAGCCAGAGAGAGAAGAAGTCTGATGGTAGTAGGCTTGACCACTGGACTGAAGGTGTCTTCATAGTCAAGTCCAAAACGCTGTCGAAAACCACGAGCAACCAGACGAGCCTTATAGCGCTCAATGGACCCATCAGAATGCCTCTTCACTTTGAAAACCCATTTGGAATCAATGACATTTACCCGTGATTGTGGAGGAACAAGAGTCCATGTCTGATTGCGAAGAAGCGCTTGATACTCCTGCTCCATGGCCTCTCTCCAATGAGGAATGCGCATAGCAGCTTGATACGTGCGTGGCTCAGAGGATGGATCTGCGAGAGCAGCAGACATGCACGCCGCTAACCAAGCAACTGTGCCATCGTGACGTTGCTTAGGCTGAAAAATGCCACTCCGACTGCGCGTATGTGGACGTAGAGCAGCAGCAGGAGCCGGCGGAGGCGAAGGTGACGGAGACGTGACGGTCGCCGGAGATGCAGGAATCACCTCAGGCGAGCTCGGGACAGACGACTCCGGGCTGCATGGCGAAGACTGGCCCGACGACAGGGGCTCAGAGGCCATGGGCGAACCGAGGGTGGGCGAGGCCAGCTCCGGTGACACCGGCCCAGACGGCCTTGGCGAGGCGAGAGCAGGCGAGGCCGGCCCTGGTGAGAAGGGCCCAGACACCCTGGGCGAGGCAGGGGCGGGCGAGGCCAGGCCTGGTGATGACTGCCCCGACGCCCTGGGCGAGACGGGGACCGAGGAGGCCGGCCCAGTCGGCGGGGTTGCAGGGCGCGACGATGGCGAAGGCAGCCCAGAAGCCAGAGGCGACCGGGCCAGGACGTCGATCGGCCGTGCATGAGCACGGAAACCGAGGCCATGCAGGGGCGCCATGTGCTCCTCATGCACAACAGAAGGTGCCGAGGATGAAGGCGATGGCGACGAAGAGGAAGATGGCGCTTCCAGAATCTCCAAACGAGCCCCACGACCAGTGCCTGCACCATGGTTAGGCAACAATAGAGGAGAATATGCAACATCATCAAATTGGTCAGAAGCAACAGAGGATGAATGCATGACAGGTGGCTCGGTAGTGGACACAGGGAGTTTGGCAAAGGGAAAAACATGCTCATCAAACACAACATCCCGAGAGATGTAGACACGATTAGTGGGAACATGAAGACATTTGTATCCTTTATGAAGAGAGCTATAACCAAGAAAAACACACTTCTTGGAACGAAACTCGAGCTTACGCTTGTTATATGGACGGAGATGGGGCCAGCAAGCACACCCAAACACCTTGAGAAAGGTGTAGTCCGGTTGTTCATTAAGGAGAACTTCAATGGGAGTCTTCATATTCAAAACACGAGTGGGAGTACGATTGATGAGAAAACATGCAGTGGTGAAAGCATCACTCCAAAAACGAAACGGAACAGATGCATGGGCCAAAAGAGTCAGACCAGCTTCAACAATGTGACGATGCTTACGTTCTACTGAACCATTCTGCTGATGTGTATGTGGACATGCTAAACGGTGAGTGATCCCAAGCGACTGAAAGAAGGAGTTGAGGTTGCGATACTCGCCACCCCAGTCCGACTGAACATGAACAATTTTGTGCTTGAGAAGGCGTTCAACATGTTTTTGGAACTGAACAAAAATGTCAAACACATCAGATTTACGTTTGATAAGATAAAGCCAGGTAAAGCGGCTGTAAGCATCAACAAAACTGATATAATAATTATGACCACTAACAGAAGTCTGAGCAGGACCCCATACATCTGAAAACACAAGTTCTAAAGGATGTTTCACCTCACGACTGGACTCCGAAAAAGGAAGTTGATGACTCTTCCCCTGCTGACAAGCATCACACACTGCTACATCTTTATTACTAGACACACTAGGAAGCTCATGACGACGCAAAACATGCCGGACAATAGGTGTGGCCGGGTGACCAAGACGAGCATGCCACTGTGACGGAGATACCCGAACTCCACTGAAGACGCGAGCGACGCCAGGATGCTCCAGACGATAGAGACCTTGGCAGAGCCGCCCACTAAGAAGAATGTCCCTCGTGCCCCGATCCTTAATAAAAAGATCAAAAGGATGAAATTCACAAAGCACATTATTATCACGAGTGAGTTTAGGAACTGAAAGAAGATTACGTGTCACAGATGGAACTCGAAGAACATTGCGAAGTTGAAGACTCCTATTGGCATGTCTAGTGAGAAGTGATGCTTGACCAATATGAGAGATGTGCATACCTGCTCCATTGGCGGTGTGGATCTTGTCGGAGCCATGGTAGGGTTCACGAGTGTGAAGCTTCCCCATCTCACTGGTCAGGTGCTCTGTCGCCCCAGAGTCCATGTACCAGTGGGGATCAATGGAGTAGGACTGAGTGTGTCCCTGTGGCTTCTGCGGCGGCGGACGATCAGCCATGGCGACCTGACGAGCAAAGTTGCGTGTATCCTTCCCGTCATTGCCAAGACCAAGAAAACCCCGCTGGAAGCGCTTGTGACACTTCGAGGCCCAGTGCCCATCGCGACCACAAAGCTGGCACACACGTGGACCGCCAGCCCCTGGTAGCGTCGCAGTAGGAGGAGGGGCCGAGGCGGGTGGTGGTGACTGCCCCGAAGGAGCCCTGGATGAAGCAGAGGAGCGACCACCCTTGGTGGCGGCGTTTGCCGAGAGGGCGCCGTTGCCCCTGGATCGGCGCGTCTCGACTCGTTGCTCAGTAAGCAGGAGGCGTGAAAAGACCTCGTGTGCTGGCATGGGCGTGGAGTTGCCCCTCTCATTGATGATCTCGACTAGGGCGTCATACTCCTCATCAAGACCATTGACAATAAACGAGTTGAACTCGGAGTCGGTGAGGGGCTGTCCAATGGAGGCCAGCGTGTCGGCGAGACTCTTGACTTTGTTGTAGAACTCAGTGGCGGTGGAGTCAAGCTTCTGACACTCCCCAAGTTGGCGACGGAGCCCAGATACACGAGCCTGCGACTGTGCCGCAAACGAGCGCTCAAGAATAGTCCATGCCTCGTGGGACGTCTTGGCGAAGACAACAAGCCCAGCAACGGCCGGAGAGAGCGACCCCTGGATGGAGGAGAGGTTCGCCTGATCCTGCCCTGTCCAGACACGGTGAGCCGGATTATAGACCGGACCATGCACGCTGTCAACCAGCGCAGGAGGGCAAGGGAGAGAGCCGTCGACATAGCCAAGCAGGTAGTGACTCCCAAGAAGCGGAAGAACCTGCGCGCGCCAGAAGATGTAATTGTCCGACGACAACTTGATGGTGATGAGATGGCCGAAGTGAAACGGCGGCGGCGGCTGCGATCCCATCGAGGAGACTGGCTGAGGTGAGAACACCGTGGAGACAGTCGGAGGGGCAGCCGGCGCGGTGACAGAGGGCGCGATGGCCGCGGTTGACGCCGCGAAGCCTGCCAGCGCGACGTCCTCCGCCACCAGCGGCGCAGTGGCCGAGGGCGCGACAGCCGCGGTTGACGGGGCGGCGGTGGTGTGGGCCACAAGCGCCTGCCCGGGCGAAGTAGCAGCCGGCGGGAGCGCGAAGAGGGAGCCGACGCTCCGTGTCCCGATCGGCGCCTGAAGGGAGGCGGCATCCAGCGGCCTCGAGAGAAGTGCCGCGAGGGAGGCCGGCAGAAAACCGGTGGCGGTGGAGCCGGACGCAGCGGCGGACGTCATAGCAGTCGGGCGACGGCGGCGGCGGGCGCAACGGCGGAGGCGGTGGCGGGGACGACGGCGGCGGCGGTTTAGGGTTTTTAGGCGGAAGCGGACGTAACCTAGCGTGATACCATGTAAGACAATAGGCTTTGGCGGGAACCGGCACAACCTTCTAGGGGTGGCCTATCACATATATATATATATATAATGAGGTGGTATACAACGTTACAATATACACATGTAAATACAGTCTAACACACATCCTTTTTAAATAACCGACCGAGCGCTCCACGCTTGCTTCCACAGACTAGGAGACGTGGCGGCATCTCGATCAGTCTTTCGGCGAAGGCCGTTCAAAAGGGTTAGGATTGCATGCCTTTGTTTAATTAACTCGAGTGCTGGTAGTGCTAGCTCCATCTGAGAGAATCATCATTAATTCATAATGCCGCCGTGTGCGTGATGCATCTCAAGATCCGCATGACTCAGCAGCTGTGCCCGCGCTGGCGCCATGGACTTTGCCTGTCCAGTTTTGTGCGGTCACGTTCTTCTACATTTGTGCTCGAACGCGCACCAACCGCCCTGCTCTGCTACCCCACAACCACAATCCACAAGCAGTAGTACTAGTGAAGATCGAAGCTGATGCTCGGGAAACCGTCTGGCCCGTCTCCTCTCCTCTCCTCTCCTCTCCTGGGTATCTATTCTTGTTCTTGGTTAGCAGCATTTCGCAAAGCTGCCATGCATGCATGCATGCCCACTGAACTTTGGCGCTAAATGGCATGTGGCGTGTCGTGTGTGCTCAAAGCGAGGGTCCTCACTGCAGTGCGAGTGCGAGTGCGGCGGCTGGCGGTTCGTTATCTCGTTGCACCAATAGTGGCAAGGCCACTCGCTCGCTCTCCAGTCGAGCACATTTACGCCGGTGCCGCGTTGGTGGTTGCCTGTCTGGCCGATAGATAGCTCTGCCTGCGCGCGCTCGCGTGCCCCGTCATGCCCGGTTTTAAATGTGCCCTCGCCGCAAGAATCAATCGGAGTAGGGCCGAAGGAGAGCAGGCCCACCCGGCCCTCCCTTTCCACCACCATTGCCACCATCCATCACAACGTCGACGACGCTGTGATAATCCGTCACGGCATGCATGCATGCAACGACGCGGGAGACGTGAGGGCCGATCGGATGCGGTCGGGGCATCGATCGATCAGGGGGACCATGCACGCCTGGCCGGGCTCGTGAGACAAAACTCGCAGGGGGTGGTAGCCTTTTGGCTTCCCGCGGTAGAAAAAGGAAAAGGAGAACAGACGACGGGGATTCAGCTTCACGGCTCGGAGGAGGAGCCAGTGAGAGAGGGACACACGCGCATGGGAGGATGTAGTAGTAGTAGTTGATGTAGATGTAGCCACCCTGGGGGTGAAAAATAAATTCGGATCCGTTGAAAG
The DNA here is from genome assembly GCF_018294505.1 of Triticum aestivum. Lineage (NCBI taxonomy): Eukaryota > Viridiplantae > Streptophyta > Magnoliopsida > Poales > Poaceae > Triticum > Triticum aestivum. The sequence continues at coordinate 697,670,513 of NC_057801.1, forward strand.
CGAGGTGGCCGCGGCGCTGTCTTTGTCTGGTTGCGCCGGGGCCGGGATCTCTCATGCGCGGGGCGTGTGTATTTTATTCATCCATCGGTCGAAGAGGGGGGGTGAGCAATGCAAGTTCTTTCTTATCCTTCCTTCATGTGGTGCGCGCAGACGGCGACGTCTACATGCGTCTCTCGTTTTGTGATCTGTCTCCGCATATGTATTTCGCTCTGTATGTATGCTCCGTTTGTAGCTTCCCTCCCGGACAAATCACATACAGTACCACATTACAAAGCTAGATGCAAAGTATATCGTGGTCCTTATCTTGTGCTTCTTCCTTTTCCATTTTTAAATGAACGGATAGCTCTCCTCCTGCCTTGCAACCGTACGGGAAGCCCCCGGAGGCCTTATCAAGATGTTGACGAATCAAGACCACATGTCAGGGGCTTTGCTTTCCATGTCCATGATCATCCGTATATGTGCTGCTAAAAAATGTTGGGACACAGAGCATCTTTGGGTTGGGCAGGTTACAATTCGGTTGGCTTTTGCCCACTGAAGCACTCGGTAATTCGATCCGTGCAAATAACTACTGGTCCGGTGAAAGAGGAGCCTGGACCGGAGGTTTTTTTTTCTTCAAACTTGGACCGGAAGGTTTTGGAGCAACTTCTAGTTAGTTTGTTTTCACCCATTTGTAGTTTGTTTGTTTTCGCCATCATGTCGCTCGCGTCACCTCCACAGGGTTGGCTCGGGCAAAAGCCGCCGCCGCCCCCGACCCCCTCCCCCCTGCTTCCCCATCGTCGTTGGAGGAGGCCGGCAAGCAAAGTTCGCCTAACGAATGATGCACAGCGGGCATCCCTCCTCTTCTCACGTGGGGGCGGCGGCGCCCCTGGGCTCCCAGCATGACAGCGGAGATGGAACGCTGGGGCGGCTGCGGTTGTGCCACCATGGCTGCAAGGATAGCGTTGGGACCGTGCATGGTGGCTGGTGGCTGGTGGCGGTGGATATGGGGTTCTCGGCCCAGATCTGTTCCCCTCCAGCGGCGGTCCTATGGTTCTTCTAGCGCCAAGACGGTGTTCTCCTTGACGCTGGCCCTCATTGATCTGGCCGCTGACGAGTTCTTCATTGGGTGCTTGATGCCTGTAGATTGCTGGATCCATGGGATTCAGTCATGTGTGCTCCTATTTCAGGCCGTGAGGTTTCAAGAGGGCTTGATGCGAAACTTGTTGTCGTCATGGTTGCTGAGGTCTGAGGCCTAGTAATGATGGATCGAGTCTTCGAGACGATGAGGACTTTCCTGGTGATTCGTGAGTCGTAGCAGCGACATCGGCAAGTGGGAGGCGACAATACAGGAGTACAGAGTCTTAGCTTTCAGGGTGTAAACCCAGTATCTGGCCTTAATTGATTGTGCCTAGCAGTGGCCTTGCTGAAGGCATTATTTTGAGAGCGTGGATTTTCTTCAGGGTGAAGACCTAAGATCTATGATCGGGCCATAATATCATTTGTGCATTGTTTTCTTTTTGAAGGTGTCGCTTTTGGAGAATTTGGAGTTTGGGTGTTGTCTTGGTGGTGGTTCGTGCTACAGTTGTAAAAAATTGATCACTATAGTAGGATATTTTGTTTCTTCTTCTTCATCTTCTTTTTGTTTTTGGGTTATGTGCATCCGTAATGTCTTTAGGACATTTCCTTTTTGCAGAGACTGGGTGTAATTGGTATCTCCGTGATATTAACATATAACTTTTGTTGAAAAATTTTGTAATTTGTTTCCTTCACCCATTTGTGGTTTGTTTTCTAGGGAGGGGGGGGGGGGGGGGGGGGGGGGGAGGGTCAACTGTGTAGGACTATGCATCGCGAGCCGATCCACTATCCTATTCAAGGTAGGCTGGCTTGCGTTTGGTTCATAGCCGAAATTTTGGATCGCAGCCAATTATTTGGTCAACCCGTGTAATTGTACAGCAACATGCGGGCGAGATCCGGGCGGCAAATTCCTGCGCCAAAATTTTGGCCCACCCTCGTTTCGGCAGGGCTAGCTTAGGCATCATCCAAACAGCCCCTAGATGTCCATACACTGAGCAAGCTAAGCCATTCCCAGATAAAATCGCCACTGCCTCAAAGGAGTCCGATTGGACTATTATCAGGAGATCTGAGTGTTGTATGAACAAAGCCATGCCTTGAATCAGTGTGTGAATCTCTGCATCTAGTGCATCATTGCGATCAAATTAGAACCAATAAGCTGCAAAGATCACACTTCCATCGCATGCCTCCTAAGGATCATATCAGCCACCGTCGTTCCATCAGTAGGCTGTCAAATGTCGCACGGCACACAAGCGTGGCATAGCATATAGGCTAACCTAAGCATCTACGGAACGTGACATGAGGGACACGCGGGGCATGCAGGACACAGGGCAGTGCAATCAGCGCTGAAAGCGAAGCCGCACCAAACTCCATGCCGTCCCAATCCTACCATGCAAATGATCATTCCTCCTCCTACTAATAATTGTCGCAAAATTCTGTACATCAGCTCGGATTATAGTATTCTTCCATCGAACGCTGCAAGCTACGCTACCATATGCTTTGAAATTCAGTTCAACTACCTATTTACCGGTGCTGTCACTACTGCCCCACTTGTAAGCAACGATCGCTTCTACTACTACATCGTTTCACCTTGACAAGTTAACCAACATCTTTTATTCACGTCGCCTGGTTGCTTTTGGGTACGTAGCTCTTCGTAGAATGTAGACACACCACCAACAAGTTTGGTGTTACATAGTGACTACGGCTCGACGGATCCAAGACAGTAAAATCTCGAACCCAAAGCCACTACTAAGTTGATGTTGATGCACTCGTACACGTGTGGTAGAAAACAGAAACGAAGTTTGGTGAATACAGGGGCCGGGGTAGGTCCTCTGTTGGGTCGAAACCGGCGCGGTCATTTTGGCGCCAAGCAAGCCGTCTCCGCCGACCGACGACGACGGCGACGGCGATGGGCTGCATGCGGAGACCCATCCAACATATGTTCCCAGCCGACGCGGCAATATATCCCCGGGAGGCAACGTGGTCTACTCGCCGTCGTCGCTCGCCAGTCATCACCATTCACCAAACCTAACGTTCCAAAGAATGCATTTTCTTTCGTTGAGAAGTACTACTAGTATATCAAGCATGTCACTCAAAAGTCAGATGACGAATCCAAATGCTTATCTATTGCTAAACTATCAGTTTATGTAGTAGTGCTAGTAGAGGGTCACATCACAGTGGGCACTTGGCGTGCTGCAGGTGTTCGATCGCAAGGAACCAGCCTCCTGCATGCCTAACGTCTGGCCACCCTAGAAGGTGCGACACCAGAACAGACGAACGGAACTTTGTTCGCAATTTGGAGCCATACGTGTTTAGCTTGTCTAGCTCGAAAGACTTGATGCTTTGCTTTGTTTGTTTAGTCACGATGCCGATCACGGATCAGGTCACCGCCGAGAGAAGTTGCAGCAGGAGACGAACGTTTGGCTGGCGCGGCCACATGCATGGACGCAGAAGTAGTGTGGAACCGTGGATAAAGAAATGTGTTTAGGTATGTGCCCACTCCTAGCTCGCATCAATGGATGCCATGCATACATAGGTGGATTGTTTTTCACCCTCCTAGCTCGTTTTGTAGTACTCCTATGTGCTAGTAGAAACGAAACAAAGGTCAACCCAGCATAGCCCTTTACAAGTTTCGCAACGGAGCATTTCTTTTGCGATGGTGTCTTTGACTTTTGCTGCAATTGTTCGGAATGCAGCACGCGCGCGCACGGACGGAACGACAAGGTTAGGCGTGTGTGTTTGAAGTTTGAACTGCGAGCTTTGGCTTGAGTCGTACGTCCTGCTTTAATTTACTTATTAGGCAGGAGTACAAGGTGGTGACAACAGCGCAAGTCACGGAAAAGAAACGGCGCGCGGGTTGACTAACCATGCGCCATGCGTGTCACACGTACGTAACGTAGGAGGAGACTCACGGCGGCAGAGACCACGGCTGTGTTTTGGTGCCAAACGAACACGGAAGAGGGAATGCAGAGGTCTGACAAAAATGATGTGACATGAACTGGGTTTGATGACGAGATTCTGTGCCTGACGGCCGGTAATCAAGGCCCTGATCTTCGTCGGTCGCTGCTGTCATGAGGTAGCGTTGCACGGCATCTCTTCCATGCGATGTCGTGATGCTCGATGTTGCATTCGCCACGCCCTTCTGGCCTTCGAGACACTTACCGAACCGATCCATTTTGGAGAGTCCCATTCTTGAGAATCAGTTTGGTGAATTATCGTTTTCGGAAGAAACGTGCCCCCTCGAGTATAGACAAATACGGGTATCACTCAGCTACTCTTCTCCAAGCAAGGCGCGATCAGCCAGATGACACTCGGCACCTGAGTGGCACATAGCCAGGAAGGACTCCATCGATCGGTTTCTCCACCTCACACCTCTCGGTCTCGTCCCTCCTCGTAACCCCCTCGTCTGCCCCTGTGGGCGGCCAGGGGGAACACTAGCCGCCGCCGCTGCCGGGCGTCTCTCCCCTGCCTCCCTCATCCTCGCCGCCGCCAGCAGGGCCGAAGGGCGAAGCCTGGCCGGCAAGGGCGGCGGCGGGGCATCTCTCCCCTACGCGCGATCTGGCTGGCACGGGACGGCCTGTGCGTGAAGTGGCGCTGGACTAGCGTGGGGGTTCGGCGGCGCTGCGGGTGGATCCTGACGGTGGCGCGCATGATGTGCCGATGGCTGGAGTCCACGCTTGCAACGCGGATTGGCGGCTGCGGGAGCGCCGGGATCTGGTAGCTGTGTGAGCCATCGCGTTCGGGTCTGATCTTTCGTGATTTGGCGCTTGGACGCCGGCGGCCAGTGCGGGGTGGTGGTACTCATCGTTGCCCAGGTTGGATTCTCTGGATCTGGAACCTGAACGGATCTGCACCAGAGTCGCCCCATGGTGCTTTCTTCTCCGGATGGTTTCTTTTCTCGGTTTGTGGCCAGATTCGGAGCAGACAAAGGTTGGTGGTACAGGTTGGGGACTGGAGGAAACTTTGGTCGGCTAGCTCGACCCGGCATCGGCGACGACTTTGGCATTGTTACCCTCCTTGGAGGCAAAGCCGAGGTCCCCTCCTATCCACCTCTGACCCATTCCTGGACGAAAGTCCAACATCCGTCTTGGATTGGGCGGTGTTGGGTTATACGGTAGGGTGCGTCGACTGCAAATTAAATTTTTTCTACGCGAAGAACAACCAGGAACATGCTACGTGAGATGGATCACAGATCATTATCACTAGACGCGCAGTGCCCTGCAGCGGAAGTAGAGTTGAGGCAACGCGTCCGCGTGGATCGTCTCCTCGTCCGATCTCCCTCGAACAGCCGGTCGTCGGTTCTCATGTACAGGTTCGCCGGAGCGGCGCAAGTGCATCACCTCTAACGGTATCCGCGCATGCAGGAGGAACGTCGTGCGGCGGACTGCTAGGTCCAATCATACAACCGGCGGCGAGTGGATGTGGCTATTTGCACCACATGCAAACCCTAGTGACAGCGCCGAAGCGATCAACCGCATGAGTGTGCCGCACCTCCACTTTATATAGGCGTCCGTTGCGGCTCAACACTTGGGCCTCGCACGGACCCTAAAACCCACAAGTCTACTCGGCCACAATCCGAATACAGCTCGGATCACATCCGACCAGTGTCCTCGGATCCGGCCTCGTAGGTTCCTTTTCTTAAGCGCGCGACCCCTTAGGTTCAAGTCGGCTTGTTCGCAGTTCGGATCACCTCCTAACTGCACGGTTGGTAGCGGCCTCTAGAAAGGCATGTCGAACACTAAGCAAACTATGAAGCTGGTTAAGTGAACCTTTACAACGTGTCACACTTTTGTTCCCTTTGCCTCACGATATATATATGTTGTCGGGCTCAAGGCGAGATTGTTATCCTTGTGCTAGCCCGACCTCTTTCTTGTTCCAGTGATACCGACCACTATCCGAATTATCTCATAATCCTTGTCGCATGGCCATACTTATCCTCGTCGGATCACACGAGGGCCCAAAGTATATCTCTCCTAATCGGAGGGGCAAATCACATCTTGCTCGACCATGTCTAGCAGTAGGGGTCTTGACAAGCCTGAAACCTACCTTTGTAACCACCCAGTTACAAAATAGTGTTTGGTCGGCCCAAAGCAGGTCTGTCACCATCCCGAGTACATGCGCCAGCTCAGGTCTTAGGACATAGAACGTATGTTGTACTAGAGACTCACAGATGACATATCGCCGCGTCTCATAATTGGGTCTGTCCGACTCGAACCTTATCTTGACTCGGATCCGACTATGTCGAATCCGACCAGACCTTTCCAAGACCATATTATGCGGTTAGCATCCAATGCTCCATGGTAGTGAGACCAAACCATCGACCGTGTCATATGTTAGTCTAGTCGGCTGCGCCTCCACACAGCCCTTTCGACTAGGGACATTTTAGGACAGTCATCATACAATGCATAGTCCCACAAACAAGTCACGTACTTGCTGATACACATCATTGATAATGTCCAAGGACTATCTTTATTCATAAACACATAGAAAATATAATCATACATGATTGCCTCTAGGGCATATCTCCAACAGGCGACGGCGGCGCCCTTAGCGTCGTGTCCTCCATGGAGGCGCCGTCTTGGAAGGCTTGGGTGTTCAGGGGAGAGGTACCGTGGGTGGTGGGCTCTGCATGACAGTACCTGCAGCGGTGACGGTGTGGAGGTCGGCAGGTGGAGTGGCGTTGGATCTACCGTGTCGACGACGACGAGTATTGGCGGCATGGTGTAGCCTATTCTCGACGACGGATGTGTCTGGATGGACGTGCGCAAGAGGAGGAAGCTGTCTGTCGTCATGGTGGCGTTGATGGCAGAGAGGCCTGGCAAGGTTGGTACATCATTTTTGCTCTGAAGATGGACCGAGGGATGATGGAGGTGACGACCCTTGCAGCGTGCGGTGCTCACTGGGAGTGTGCCAGACCGGTGTGGGACCCAATCCAACTAGTGGCTTGGATGGGACACCCGGCTTTAGAAGTTAGACTTTGGTGCGATATCTGTTTGGTATTAGGTCCGGACTTTCGGCATACTTTCATCAAGGGGATACAAGTAGCAACAATATGGCCAGGTGGCGCATCACCTTGTATAGTCTTTGTGAATAATTAATAATATGGTTGCATGCATCGTCGAGATGCAGAGGCCGGGGTACATCCTCCTTTTCTAAAAAAAAAAAACTTGGCACCTGAGTTCCGTCGAAATCCCATGCGGACGAGCGTCTACCTCTCACCGGCGCCTCCGCATCGAACGAACAGCACGGAGACGGTACCGCCGCGCCAAACTTTCTCAGGACTCGTCCCGCCCAGTGCCGTCGCCCGAAGGTGCACACGCGGGATGGCAATCCAGTTCCGTCGTGTCTCCGCCGTCGACTTGAGTTCAGGGGGGCGGGGACTGACCCACGCGGCGACGCATGGAAAACCAAGGAAATGGACCGAGACGCGTCCCACTCTTCGCCTGCCCTACCCTACCGCCGGTGCCGGAAGAAAACAATGACTGAATCGAACCACGCACGGAAGAACTGCACCGGAAGAAACACGACTCGCGACGACAAACCAAACCAAACCGCACGCACGTACATGCCGCGTGAGTAGCGTGCTGCGTGCGTGCAACGGGCGTCACCCCCCTGCTGGGTACTGTTGTGTTGCTTCGCCACCGTATAGGTATAAGTACCAATGTTTCGCTACTAGCATCTGCCAAACCACGTGGACACGTACTCCTACTCTGGCATGCTGTCGTGATTTGCGACGGAGCCTCCGCCAAACCACGTGGCAACGTACTCCTGCTCTACCGTGCTGCCAGTGCTTATATTATTAGTATTATTTTCCTTTATTTTTTTTCAAGAAAATTGGAGAGCTTCATATAAAAGCATTCTTGGAACAATCGGCCAATAGGCTGGTTACCAAGAAGCTAAGAATTTAATCCAGTCAGCTATCCGTAACATCCAGTGCACAAGCACGCTTTGTACATAGATACGCAGGGAGATTAGCTGATCTACTTACATATCAAAAGATGTAAAATAAGTAATGAGCTCTCCTATCTCATCTAATAAGTAGGCCACAATAGAACAAGAATTGTGGCGAGAATTCCAGAGTGTCACCAACTCCAAGCAGTCCACTTCCATTAACACATGGGAGAAGCCTTGAAGAGAAGCAAATCGGACACCATCGCGCAAGGAAAGACCTTCCATGATCGGGGGATCCGTGATCCCCGAATAAGGGTTGCACCAAGCACCGAGGAGGGCAGAGGGAGAACGTGCAACTCCTCCCCCCTCCGCCCCCACGCGGCCGTCCGCATGGTTGAGTCCACCTTCAGTGTTGATTTTGACAAAACCCTCGTCGGGCGGACGCCATCCATAGCCAGGCAAAACCTGTGCATCTTTGCTTGGTAGATGAAGGAGTGCGATGGCCTCCTTAGTAGCTCGTATGGTAGACACGGGATCTCTACCCTCTTCTCCATGCTTGATGCGGTTTCTGGAATGCCAATGGACCACATGATGGTTGTGATCATTGCTCGTTCATCAGAAGAGAACACATGGGACACATGTGATATCCCACGCCCATGACTCCAAATGAAGATTGGGGAGCCGAAGTCCAAACCAAGGACAAGCTTCTTCCCAGAAACATTGAGCGTGTGGACAGTATAATAGTGCATGTTTCAGATCCTCGCCCGTTGCTAGACATACCTTGCATTGGCGAGCCTCCGCAATATGTCGATGATTGAGTGTTGCTTCATCTAGTAGAATCGCATGAAGCACTCTCCACCAGAACACTCTAACTTTTGGGATAGCATTCAGCTTCCACAGGGCTTTCCACATCTGTTGCTCACTCAATGAGGTCCCTGTAGCCGTCCCTTCCTCTAGAGCCAAATGCTCGTTCTGAGTCACAAGAGAGCGGTACACCATTTTCACAGTGTAGTTGCCTATTTTTTCGAATGCCCAAGCGGGGAAATCATTACCTCCTCTCGACGAATAGGAATGTTAGGAATGGCCACAGCATCAGAAGCAATGAAGTTGTCTCTGACCAAATCCTGCCTCCAAGACCAGCTATCAAAATCAATAAGCTCCGACACCAGCTGAATGTTAGTGCTCGGTGGTCGTGAAACAGGTGGCATACTAATCGTCCCTGGAATCCATTTATCAGTCCAGACCGAGATAGAACTGCCATCTCCAACACGAGTGATCAACCCGGGTCATAGAGCTTCCCTTCCTGCTATGATCGCCTTCCAAGTGGCAGAGGCCGACTTGGGCGCAGAGGCCTGCATGAACCGGGGAAGTAACGTCCTTTCAACACTCCTGCACACAGGAAATCTGGATTTGTCAAAAACCGCCAGCCGTGCTTTCCCAACATTGCAAGATTGAATAGACGAGGATCACTGAATCCCATTCCCCCCTTGCACTTGGGTGTCGCCAATTCTTCCCAAGACACCCAATGCATAGACTTCTTGTCAAGAAAACTGCTCCAAAAGTATTTTTCCATGGGTGAAGTTAGACTCTTGCAAACTTTCTTGGTAACCAGAAAGGTACTCATAGGATATGTGGGAATAGTTTGGGCTACTGATTTTAACAAAGTGTCGCGCCCGCATAAGCTAGTAACCTCTCTAACCATCCCTTGATTTTGGAGCGTACCCTCTCGCTGATATGATCAAAAGTCCCACTCGTGATCCGACCAACAGCGGTGGGTAGACCCAGGTATTTCTCACCGAAAGCTTCTACCTGGATGTTCAAAGTAGCCTTCAAGACTTGCCGTAGATCTGATGGTGTGTTGGAGCTGAAACATATCGAGCTTTTGTCTCTGTTGACACACTGACCCGAAGCTTCACCATAGATTCTTAGAATTTCATTGAGACAGATATCACTCAAACTGCTTGCATTGATAAAGATAAGACTGTCATCCGCAAATAAGAGATGTGTGACCCAAGGAGATCGAAAGTTCACTCGCAGCCCCCTATCAACAACTCCTCCATTGTAATACTTTAACAATGAGGAAAGACCTTCAACACACAATAGAAATAAGTATGGTGATATAGGATCACCTTGTCGAAATCCCCTTGTTGGTGTGAAGTATGGTAGTAGCTCTCCATTGACACGAACTGAGAATCGTATAGAAGAGACACACTTCATGATTAGTCTAATGAAACTCATACTGAAACCAAGCCGCGTCAGTATTGCTTAAAGAAAATGCCACTCTACACGATCATAAGCCTTCATCATATCGAGCTTGACTGCACAGGAAAAATTCTGCCCCTTCTTCCTCCTTTTCATCATGTGTATACTTTCGTAAGCAACCAACACGTTATCTGTAATGAGGCGTCCCAGGACAAAGGCACTTTGTTCTTAGCTGATGATTGAATCCATCATGCTTCTCAAACGATTTGTAATAACCTTGGCTGCAATCTTGTACAAGACCGGGCACAAAGCAATAGGTCGATACTGTGAGATCAATTGCGGATGGCGTACCTTAGGAATGAAAGTGATAGAAGTATCATTCAACCTAGCTGGTAACTCCCCTCCATTGAGAAAATCCAGAACTGCCAGCGTCACATCAGCGCCTAGCAGATCCCAATGGTGTTGATAAAACCCTGCAATAAAACCATTTACTCCATGGGCTTTGGAGGGCGCCATCCGGAAAAGCGCCACCTTCACCTCTTCGGCAGTGTAAGGCTTAACAAGATCATCATTCATGGCCCATGTTACTTTTTCAGGCACATGCGATAATAGGTGACTAGCATCCGAAAAACCCTGTGTTTGGTACAACTTTTGATAGAAAATTTGCACTTCCAGTTTATCCTCCTCTTCAGACATACAAACCGAGCCATCTGCTTGTCGAAGACACGAGATTTTATTGATCCGAATATGTTGTGCCACTTGTGCTTGAAAATAGGCCGTATTCCGGTCACCATCGCGGAGCCAAGGAACTCTAGAGTGCTGTCGGAGCCACATCTCTTCTTGGTGTAGTGCCACCTTCAGCTTCTGCACAATACGTTTTTCCTCCTCCGTCGGGCCCGAACCAATAGACTGACATCGAATGCGATCTAGCCTCATCTGTAGTTGTCGGGCAGTTCGTGAAAGACTGCCGAATTCGCTGGAACCCCAAGGTTCACGGGTCTCTTGTAATGTTCCCAATGTCATCGCAATCCCCTGAAGCCCTGGCGTGCATTGTATGCCCCACCATGTTTCCTGAACCAGACGGTCATAATCCACATGAGTCTGCCAAACATTCTCATAGCGAAATTGCTTCTTTGCCCATGACCTACTGGGCATATGCACCTTTACTTCTGCCACTACAAAGCAATGATTAGACTCCATCGAGGGAAGGTGCCTAACTCTGATGTGCTGAAAGTGTTGCCTGAACTCTTTGTTTGCAAAAACCCTATCCAGTCTGGCTTTGACATTTGACTCGCCAGCTTGGCGATTGTCCCAAGATCCTGAAGAGAAACTTCATCCACCACCTCGTTGAAAGCACGCATCTGACTCTCCGCTCGTGTTGCTCTGCTGAAGTGTTCAGAAGCATACAAAGATTCATTAAAATCTCCCATATACAAGTCGTGCCGCATGCGGTAGTGCATGAAGCGAATGAATGGTCCACCAGCTATGGTGCCGATCTTCAGCTCGAGGCGCCCCATAGAAACCAGTGAAACGCCATATTGAGGAAACTTGATCATTAATTTGGACAACCACATCAATATGGCACTGGCTAAAATTCTTTGTAAGTGCATCTAGTGCCCCTTAGTGATTTTGGTGTATTGAAGACTTATAGGTTAAGAGACTGATGCATTTGTGAGTGTACACAGGTCTATAAGTCTATGAGGAGTTTGATACTTACACAGAAAATTGACCCCTAAAAATGAAGTTCTTCGACTGAAGACTTTGGATTTCTGAAGACTTTCTGAAGATTTTGGAAGTGAAGAAATTGGTGTGACCTTGAAGACTTGGTAATCATTCGAGGAACATGAAGCGTGAAGACTCTTGTTTTTACTGTTTCGTTTTCTCTTTCTTGAGTCATAGGAAACACCGTACTATTAAAGGGGGTCGAGGAAATACTAAGAAAAAATTTCCATGTGATGCTCATCTCAAAATACTACACCTACCAATCCTTTTGAGTGAAGCCATTAGAAATCTCACATAGTTCAGTCATATTCTTCAGTGACAAAGACGAAGTTCTTCTGGTCTCTAAGGAATTTGTTCTGACTGAGGAGTTAGGAATTCGCCAGTGCAGATTGCCTACACAGTGAAGAACATGATAGCTGTCGGTGTCAAAACCGGCGGATCTCGGGTAGGGGTTCCCGAACTATGCGTCTAGGCGGATGGTAACAGGAGACAAGGGACACGATGTTTTACCCAGGTTCGGGCCCTCTTGATGGAGGTAAAACCCTACGTCCTGCTTGATTGATATTGATGATGTGGGTATTACAAGAGTAGATCTACCACGAGATCAAGGAGGCTAAACCCTAGAAGCTAGCCTATGGTATGATTGTTGTTCGTCCTATGGACTAAAGCCATCCGGTTTATATAGACAGCGGAGAGGGCTAGGGTTACACAGAGTCGATTACAATGGTAAGAGATCTACATATCCGTATTGCCAAGCTTGCCTTCCACGCCAAGGAAAGTCCCATCCTGACACGGGACGAAGTCTTCAATCTTGTATCTTCATAGTCTTGGAGTCCGGCCGATGATGATAGTTCGGCTATCCGGACACCCCCTAGTCCAAGACTCCCTCAGTAGCCCCTGAACCAGGCTTCAATGACGACGAGTCCGGCGCGCATATTGTCTTCGGCATTGCAAGGCGGGTTCCTCCTCCAAATAATTTATAGAAGATTGTGAACACCAGGATAGTGTCCGACTCTGCAAAATAATTTCCACATACCACCGTAGAGAGAATAATATTTACACAAGTTCAATCTGCTGACGTATTTATGGCGCGACGTCACACCACTACCAAGCCTTTACTCGAATTGTTTTTATTGTACCACCTCAGCGTGTTTAGCGAAGCGGTTTCCTTGGCACGTCTTGTCGAAGCAGAGATCGTGTTCCCCTTATTTCCGGGATTCCCATCAATACGGACGTGGGTAACCCAACCGCGCCCGTTGCCACGCCCCCTCCATCGAAGGCGGGTTCCAAACGGTCACGGGGACGGCTCTTGGTATTCTTCCTCTTTATGATGAGACCAAGGCCCGTTCTTTTTCTTCAACCCTCAATCGAATCCGCCCCTCGCCCCGAGTTCCAACACCCAAGGCTCCAGATTCGGGTACTTTCGACCTTTGACAATGTCTGGCTCCGACCTACGAGGCCGGTGGATGCCCTCCTCCGTCACGGAAGAGGACGTGCTCAAGCTGAGAGACACCAGGTACTTAACCTACGAGATTTCGCATAGGTTGCCTGCCCAAGGGCAAGTTATTCCTACTCCCGAGCCCGGCGAGAGTGTCGTGTTCATGTCTCACCTCCGTCGGGGTTTAGGCTTCCCAATGGATCCCTTCGTGAGGGGGCTCATGTTTTGCTATGGGCTGGAATTTCACGACTTGGCTCCGGAGTCCATCCTCCACATCTCATCATTCATTGTCGTCTGCGAAGCCTTCCTCCGCACCACCCCTCACTTCGGCTTGTGGCTCAAAACCTTCAACGTGGAGCCGAAGATGATTGCGGGGCGTCAGGCAGAGTGCGGCGGGGCGGTTATAAACAAGAGGGCCGATGCTCCATGGCCCGAGGGCTCTTTTCAGGAGGAGCTCGGTTTGTGGCAACAGGAGTGGTTCTATATCACCGCTCCCAGGGGCAGCAGGCAGAGGCCGCCGCCCGTCTTTCGCCCGGGCCCTCCACAACGGCTGACGTCATGGGTCAACAAAGGGCTTGACCGGGGGCCGTCCAAAGACGTACCCCTGTTGCAGGGCCGGATTCGAGACCTCCAGGAAGGGGAGATCAATCTGGTCGTAGTGACACAGGTTATGGTAATTCGGCGCCTTCTGCCCTGCAAACGTCGCCCACTCCGCCTGTGGGAATTTAATCCGAAGGGACCACGAGCTCTCCAACACTTCATGGGTTTGACACCCACGGAGATGTACGAACTGTTCTTCGGATCACAAGAGATGCGTCCGGACTTGACCGAGGACGCTGGCCTAAGCTGCAATCGCCCGGATACTCAAGTAAGTAGCCCTGTGTTCGGACACATTGTCCATTTATTTATCATGGGTTTGGTTTTTAACCAGCTATCCCTTGAACAGGAGTGGATAGCGCAAGCAAAATTGATACGGTGTCCGGCCCCCCTCCCTGAGACCACGCCGGATCCCGTGCTAATAAAAATGTTGGAGGTCGCACCTTCAGAGGAGGGCAAAGGGGGGCACAGGGAAACTACCACCTCTGCCAAGGAGGCTTTCAGTGAGGGGGGAATCGAGAGTCCCTCTCTCCAGGGGGAGAAGAGGACCGCTTCCGAAGACCCGGAGGCCAAGGCCTCGAAGCGGGGAAGGAAATCACCGGAAGGTGCACCTTCGAAGGAGGGCAAAGGGGGGCACAGGGAAACTACCACCTCTGCCAAGGAGGCTTTCAGTAAGGGGGGAATCGAGAGTCCCTCTCTCCAGGGGGAGAAGAGGACCGCTTCCGAAGACCCGGAGGCCAAGGCCTCGAAGCGGGGAAGGAAATCACCGGAAGGTCCCGTGCCGGGAAGAGCCCCGGCCGCACAGTCTCCCCAAAGGAATCAGCCCTCCAGCGAGCCGTAAGTAAAAAAAGCGGGGGGGTTTGTAATAGGGGACATCCCTACTTTATTTCTAAGGTTAACCAAAGTTTTCACCTTGTAGTTCGGATCTCGGCCCTTCTCAGCAGAGCTCATCTTCGGGGGACCTTCGTCCGGATATGATGGAGAGCGAAACGCCTCCATCTGCCGCCCCGTCGGGCGGGGCGGACGACCCTGAGGTGTCGTCACGGAGGGTCTCACCGAGTCCGGCGGGGCCGGGGAGTTTGACACCCACTGGAGTACGGCCGGTGGAGCTGAGGAATTTGCTCGAGAGGGCGTCTATCTCAGAAGATCACCACACATTAATGA
The DNA here is from genome assembly GCF_018294505.1 of Triticum aestivum. Classification (NCBI taxonomy): domain Eukaryota; kingdom Viridiplantae; phylum Streptophyta; class Magnoliopsida; order Poales; family Poaceae; genus Triticum; species Triticum aestivum. Next base: position 697,685,577 of record NC_057801.1, read on the forward strand.
GTGTGGTGATTGAAAGGATCTCATCCGCCGAAAGCGGGTTGTATGAGGCCGTCGGAAGTTTGCTGATGGGGTTTGAGGTACGCAAAAAATGACATACCTTTTGACAGTTTTGCACATGGAGTGCGCCCTGTATAGATAGTAGCCCCTAAGACTTGGTATGCTGTTGAAAGTGACAGCGTGCCGAGGATCATAATCTCAGTTATAGAATGTCGCCTTACCTATGCAGGTGGTGGAACGATTGGTGGCCAGCCGGACTGATGGAGCTGCCAAATTGAAGCGGCAACTCGATGTTGCGGATGCGGACATCGCGCTGGTCAATAAACGACTTGACGAGTCACAAGGTAAGTGGTTGCTCCGCGGTCACCAAGTAAGGGAGCGGATGCCCGTTCCTTACAATTTGTATGCTTGGTGGAGATGGTGCTGCTGCTGTGGAAGACCTTCGAGCCGAGCTTGCTCGAGCCAAGGAGCAAGCCAGGAAAAGTGATGCGGCTGCCTCGAAGGCATCGGAAGAGCTAAAAACCGAAAAGGCTGTTCACTGCCAAAGCAGGGAAGAGATGGCCGGAATGGCCGTGAAATTAAAAGATGCTACCGACTGCTATGAGGTTCTTGAAAAAGAACGCCAAGCGGAGCAAGAGGACCTGAAGAAAGCCGTCGCTGAAGTCAAGGATGCCCGTAGTGCGATGCGGGCTATGAAGGAGTAACTGCGTCAGGTCGGAGACATTGCGGCTGGAAAGCCCTTTCTGCTGCGTAGGAAGTTCACGGATCCGAAGTATGCTCAGTTGGGCCAATTGTGTGGTGCGGAGGATCCTTATCTGGATTTGGCGGCGAGTGCGGCGGACGCAGTCGTGCATTTCCGAAGCCAGAAGGATCACGAAATGGAAGAGCTTTTCTGGTCTCAATTCCATAGTCTGGAACGTCCACTTCCATTGACTGATCGGTTGGCGGAGTGGGCTGAGCTGAATAGGTTGTCCGGACTTGCCATGACGGATGTGGTGGCTCATCTGTGGCCAGAAAGGCCCAAGCCGGAGAGTTATTTTGGCTTGTTGCAGCAATTCCTTGGGGCGGTGCCGCATATCGAGGCGATGCAGCAGTCGGCATGCATAGAGGGTGCACGGATGGCTCTTGCCCGTGTTAAGACATACTGGGCAGAGATGGATGCCACCGCTGTTGCATCCCGGGGTTCGGACAAAAGCCGACTACCCGCCGAGCACTATTTTGAGGAAGTCCTGCAGGGCGCTCGTTTAATAGAGTCGCAGTGCTCGAAAAATGTTATGTTCAAATGACGTGTATGATTTGTGGAATCATGTTTATAATGTAACAACTTTTTATACTTGTGCGTTCAAGTATTGAACTATCTCCTGTGCGGCCATATATGTATGTATGACCTGAAAGATGGCAGTCTTTGGCTTCAGCCCCCACGCACATGGTGCGGGGGTGTTTGCAAAAGAAAGGCGCTTTTTCACACTTAATCCAACGTCTTGGTCCTTTGAAGGAGGTTATAGCATAGCAAAATAGGCAACCGGACTATTATGCTTTATCACTTTCACTTAGCCATAGGAGCTCGAAGGTGGGGCTACGATATAGCCCCTAGAGGCACCGCGCTCTCCGAACTCGGGGCACGTATGTGCCTGACCGGGAAGCGGTCCTTCGTCAAAGCGGAGGAATTCTAAACATTCCAGTAGTCGATCGAGTGGTTGACCAGTCTCTCGCTATATCATGACAGTCAGTTTTCGGCTTTCTCTACTGAGGTGCTCGCCCGGCCGAACCGGGGCACAATCGCAGTAGTTCTCCTGGTGCCGCGTTAGCCGATGGAGCGGAACGTAAGGCAGCAAAACACAGGAGCCGGGCAAACCCAACATTTGACCAAAGACATGATTCGGAGCTGATGCATATAAGGCCTAACTCGAGACGCCGAACACTCCCTGAGGTATTCGGTCTTTATGATACCGGGCAGAACAATGCCCTAAGCCCCTAGTGTCCAGGTACGGGCGAGAACTTCTGACGCGGCCGATGCCAAAACGCCAGCCTCCTCCTCGGTTATGGTAGGAAACCGGGGATGTGTATCAACAAGAGACAGTAAGAAAGGTTTACGCAGGGTCTTAATCTGAAAAGAATCCTTGCAACGGTCCCTGCTGCACGTCTGCGCCTGTGTCTTCGTTGTGCTGTATCCTGGACGGGTGTAGCACGTGCTTCATCTGTAAAACAGAAGAACTTAGTTAGGGAAAAATATCGTGCAGAAGATGTATTTAAGATAAAGTATGATAAAGTTGAGCTTTATTGGCTCTCATTGTTTATACATGCAGCCCCTTGTAAATAGGTATGCGGCTGGGAAGCCCCTTGTTTATTTATGCCAGACTCGCCGAACCGTGTCCGAGGTCTGAATGACCTGTTTTTAGGGGCTTTGACCAGCAAGGTCGGATTAATGTGCGGCTGTCGAAGCAGTCTCACATTTTCTGTGGTCGAGGAACACTCAGGGCTACCTTTTAACGAGATTATGCCGCGTGGACCAGGCATTTTAAGCGTAAGAGACTTGTAATGCGGTATTGCGTTAAAGCGGGCGAAAGCTTCGCGTCCCAGTAGTGCTTGATGGCTACTTTTGAATGGGGCGATATGGAAAATGAGCTTTTCGCGACGGAGGTTGTCGGATGAACCGAACGCGACCTCTAGTGTTATAGAGCCTGTACAATTGGCGTAAAGGCCAGGCGTCACTCCTTTGAAGGAAGTGCTACTATGGTGAATTTTGGTAGGGTCTATCCCCATTCTGCGGATGGTGTCCTGGTATAGCAGGTTTATATCGCTGCCGCCATCCGTTAGGACTTGTGTGAATTGTAGTCCGTCTATTATGGGATCCAATACCAAAGCAGTCCCTCCTGCGTTTCGAACACTTCTGGAGTAATCCTGATGGTCGAAAGTAATTGGTTTAAACATCCAATTTCGGGACTCTGCTGGGGTGGACCGTGCGGCGCGCGTTTTAGCAGGTGCCGCACTGTTTTTCCTTGTTATCACATGAAGTGAGTTCACTGTTTTGACTTCTAGTGGGAAAGTCTTCTGTTTCCGGCGTGCTGCTTGTGGGGTTCGTCGTCGTCTTCGCTTGGTGTGTCGAGCCCCTTGTCTTCGGCGTTAAGTCGGCCGGACTGCTTGAAGACTCAACAATCTCTGTGGGTATGGTTTGCAGGCTTCCCGGGGGTACTATGTATTTGACATATCCTATCCAAGATTTTGTTTAGGTTGGATAGCTCATCACTGTTGTCCTTAAGAGGCAGTGTTTTATTATTCGGACGAGAGCTTTTAAATCCAGCGTTGACCGCCATGCTATTTGGGCCATTTTCCTTATTCCAGCGCTAATCTTTTCTGCGTTGTGATTTCCCGTTTCCATCCGTGACCTCGGATGTACTCGGGTCGCTGGTGCTGCATCTTGCCAGCCAGCTATCTTCCCCCGCGCAAAAGCGGGTCATGAGGCTTGTTAGTGCGGCCATTGTTCTTGGTTTTTCCTGGCCGAGGTGTCTGGCGAGCCATTCGTCTCGGACGTTATGCTTAAAGGCTGCTAAGGCTTCGGCGTCCGGACAGTCAACTATTTGGTTCTTTTTGGTGAGGAACCTATTCCAGAATTTGCGTACTGACTCTCCGGGCTGTTGAGTTATGTGACTTAGATCGTCTGCATCCCAACCATCCTGATAACGAGAGATACTTCAGCGAACTCAAGATGTCGCCGAAAGGTGAGTGTTGAAAGATGTCCGCAGCGGTGAATTCCGTGATCGGCGCCCAATCGGATTCGATTGGAGGCGGCGTGGGAGGTTCGGAGTCCGGCAAGGAGTCCGGCACCTTGGATTCACGAGCTTCATGAGGGACAAGGTCAGTGTTCGGCTCTATCACCATAGAGGTTGCAGCCCCCGAGGCGGTGTCTAGCCACCCGTCCTCGATCTACGCAGCCGGCTCCGAATTGAGGATCAGAGCGGACTCGTGTGCGACCTCCAGGGCAGTGTCCGGCTGCAGAGCTAAGTCATGCCCATCGTGACAGTGCGGTGCGCTCGGCTGTGGCTCGAATCCATCGAAGATCAAGTCTCCGCGGATGTCAGCCGTGAAGTTCAAACTTCCAAATCTGACCTGACGGCCAGGGGCGTAGCTTTCGATCTGCTCCAGATGGCCAAGCGAATTGGCCCGCAGTGCAAAGCCGCCGAATACGAAGATCTGTCTGGGGAGAAAGGTCTCACCTTGGACTGCGTCTGTCAGGACCCCGACTCAATGCCACATCGATCTAGCATGTAACATCTCATATCACTTTGCGGCCTCACGCACGGTATTCCCACGGGTGTCGCTTTACCTTTGCCCGGGACCGTTTGTGCCTTTTGGCACACGTATATGATAGTGTCGCTAGCATCCATATGATAAGGAGCCTGGGCTGACATGGCTAGTCGCAAACCCAAAGTGTCACAAACTTACAGGGACAGGCATCCATGACCCAGCATCGAACGTGTCGGTCATCAGCGAGTGAATCCAGGCTGTAGCACTGGGCTAGCAGGACTCCGGTGAACCGGGCTGTAGCGGGCTAACAGGACTCCGGTATCCATCGCGTGACATTTCCCCGAAGGGACAGACACAGGAACGAAGAAGGACACATGCCGGCCAGCCTAAGTGTTCCGGAGCAGTAGCAAGCTACCCTGGCTCGGTGGAAACACTAGGAGACATTTCCCGGTAAGAGGGACTACTAAGGATAAACAACTAGAGAGTCAGATCCCACACATACCAAGCATTTCAATAACATACACACAATATGCTCGATATGTGCAAATACAACATGGCATCACAACATGACTCTACGACTCAAGTATTTTTTCATTAGGCTCTGAGGAGCGAGATATTACAAACATAGGTCTCATGACCCAACATTCAGAGCATACAAGTCAAAACACAAGCGGAAGCTATCATGTCTGAGTACAGACATCTATAAATGGAAAAGGCTGAGAAGCCTGACTATCTACCAGATCCTGCCGAGGGCACAAGATCGTAGCTGAGGTATCAAGCTAAACGTCGAAGTCCACGCGGAACTACTAGCGAGACCGAAATCTCTCTGCAAAAACATAAAATAGGCAAATGTGAGTACAAATGTACCTAGCAAGACTTACATCAGAACTAACTACATATGCATCATTATCAACAAAGGGGATGGTGGGGTTTAACTGCAGCAAGCCAGCTTTGACTCGGTGGCTATCCTGAACTACGACTGCAAGTAACTCTTTTGAGGTGGCACACACGAGTCCACATATTCACCATATCAATACACCACTATGGATCCGCTCCCGTATCCCTACGAGAACGCCATCCATAGCACTCACGCTTATCTTGCGCATTTTAAAGTATCCACTTTCACTTGTCTATGAACTGTACAGGCAATCCAGAAGTCCTTTTCCGCGGACACGGCTATTCGAATAGATGATGTTAACCCTGCAGGGGTGTACTTCTTCACACATGCTCTCACCACTTACCGCCGTTTACACGACATGTACTCGGCAACCTTCAAGCGGAAGCCCAACGTGGGTGTCGGCCACGACCTACCTAAACACTCAAGTCTCTAGTCCAGGTTTATCACCTATCCGGGTTCCATCCGCGAGGAGATCCGGCCGGGGTTTCGCTCACAGCCCCAAACGATGTGAACAGGGTTCCCGAGACACCAAACGGGCGCCCGGTACACCGTGCCACGGTGTATCTACCGCATCACAGCCCACCCCTCGGGTCAGCGCTGCCCACGGCCTCCAACACATATCCTACAAACACCAGAAACTAGTTGCAACTCCTGGACAGAGAACAAGGGTGATTAAGAAGTCGAGAGGGTCCATTGGTTTTGGGCCCAATGCGTGGTAGTAGCTGTTTCATGGATCACAAACACAGAACTCAGTTCCTGAGGACAGCTGCAATGAGACAACCCACCATGTACTCCTATATGGCCTCTCACCGCTACCTTTACCAAATCGTATTCACACACTTAGCTCACACACAGTAGGACATGTTCACACACCTCTGATTCATTCCCGATGAATCAGACCTGACTCAGCTCTAAGCAATAGCAGGCATGACAAACAAGCATGAATGAGTAGGCACATTAGGGCTCAAACAACTCCTACTCATGCTAGTGGGTTTCATATATTTACTGTGGCAATGACAGGTCATGCAAAGGATAAAGGGGTTCAGCTACCGCAGCAAGTAACAGATGAGTCGTTGTTGTCCTAATGCATTAAAAGAGAGCAGGAGCGAGAGAGTGGGATTATATCGGAATGAACAACGGGGTTTTGCTTGCCTGGCACTTCCGAAGATAGCATTGAGTCTTCATCAGTGTCAACGATCACATCGTCGGTACAACGTCTACCGAGGGGGAACAACACCGACAAACATAGAATAAACACAATCAATGCAATGCAAAATATGATTCATGCTATGACATGGCAATATGAATGTGTTTTGGGCTGATGCACCTAGCTATGATTTAAATGAAGCTGGTTTGAATACAAGATTCAAATTCCAACTCCATATATGATTATTTAAATGCCCTTTATTTGTTTTGTCCAAAACATAGGACAAACATTGTTCAAACATGCATGAAAATGGTACAGATGGATTCCTTGAATTTTTCTGATAATTTTTCATATATAATTTGTTTGATTTGGAGTCACGGTTGAATTACTATGATTTTTAGAAGTTTTAGCTATTTTCTGAAATAAATAAGTCGTTTAGATTTATTTAAATCCAGAAAAGGGGTTTATTGCGTCAGCCCTGCGTCAGAGTGACATCACGGGGTCAACGGGGGCGCCCAGGTCAACCTGACCAGTGGGTCCCGCTTGTCAGTAGCTAGTTAGACTAACTAACTTTGATTAAACCTAAACTAGGTTAATTAGCAGAGGGCCCCACCTAGTCAACTAAGTCAGCGGGGTCAAACCCGCCGGTCAACGGGTCAAGGCCTGCCGGCGTTTAGCCGCCGGCGAAGCCAGACGCGGCGGCGTGCTGCGGGTTTTGCCCACAGGGCTCGGTTTTGGACGCGGTTTGCGGCTACGGAGAGCTGAGAGTCTCGCGCATCCAACGGAGGCAACAACTCGCACCGGAGTGGACTAAATCGACGACGGCGACAACTTTTGCGGCGGCCGGAGTTCGGCGAAGTTGGGAATGGTGCTGTGGGGCACGACGGGGTGAACGGCTGGGTGCTACGGCCTCCTGGCGATGTGCTGAGCACGGTGGCGCGCTCGGGAACGAGCTGCGGTGGCTGTGGCCACGGCTACGCCATGGCCGGCGGCGAGAAGCTCTCGGGTGCGGTGGAAATGGCAGCCACGGAGGGAAATAGAGCATGGGGAGAGAGGGGTTCGACAAAGGAGCTCACTGGGACTCCAATGGAGGACTCGGAGGGCTCGGGGACGCGTCGGAGCGGGAGCACGGTCGCCGGCGATCTTGGTGACCCGAGGAGGAAGAAGACGTCGGGGACGACGCTCCAGGGGTCTTCCAGTTGCGTGGCTCGGTGAGGGGGTTGTTGACGAGGCGCAGGAGCTCGGGAGCGGCTCGGGGCATCGTCGGGACGGCGGTGGTCGTGGCAACGGCGAACGGCGGCGGTGGGCGTGTTCGGTGGCGCATGAGAGAACGAGACAGAGGAGGGAACGAGGGAGAGGGAGAGAGCGAGGGGGTCCAGGGGGTCGGGGCGGCGCCGAGGAGATGACGCGCGGCGTCGTGGTGGCCAGGCGACGTAGGCAGGCAGCCTGGTGGCGTGGCGAGCTCGGCGGCGTCGCGGTGTCCTTCCTCTGCCTACTGGCAGAGGTGGGTGACGAATGGCACAGGCCAGTGGGCTGGGCCATGCTGGGCCAGGCCAGGTGAGCGCCAGGTAAAACCCTCTCTCTCTTATTTCTGTTTTACTTTTTATTTGTTTCTGTTCTGTGTTTTGAAATAGTAGAAATACTATTCCATTTAGGAAAAACCTGAAAATATTCAAAGGCACATCTGAAAATATTCTCAACAGCCTAAAAATACCTTCAGGACTATTTGGGCATTTTAAAATATTTATAGGATTTAAATTGCCCAAATGCAAATACTTATGGCTTGGTGCAAAAATCCAGAATAGCCTCCAAAAATATGAAACCATTTTTGGTAGAGGGTTTAGCCAAGACCAAAGATGGTAAATATTTATGAAGGGCATTTTGGGTTCATTGAAATTCCAATTGTTGGAACCTAGTATTTTAAAAGGGGGGTGTTGGGGTTTGTTAGTCCCCATTTCAAGTTTAAGAAAAATTTAGACATGATGCACACATGACACTATCATAGTGCAATGCCAGAAGCTAGGGATGTGACAACTCACCCCCACTAAACAAGAATCTCGCCCCGAGATTCAAGCGTAGGGTAAGATGAAGGGGGAACGCAAACTAACACAAATGCAAACTAACACAATCTTCACGATCCCAGTTGCACTTCAAATGAACGTTGATTCAATCACCATCTTTGTCTCGTCTTGATGCTCTGAGAACTCCAGCCAACATGACAATGAGAGGAGAAGGAGACTCTAGAAGGACTGATCTTTTCAAAGATCGAACAACTCAAGATTAACTCACGGAATGAGACATAGAAACATCTCACGAGCTGAGACGCGAAGCACACATCCATAGGAATGGGGTGTAGCAGATGACGAAGGTTCACTAGGTAGACAACAATTTTCACGCTTAAGAGGGTGGTGAATGGTTGTCAACGTAGCGAGGAGTTGAGTTGCCATGATACCATAACGAGACATCTTGGAGGAGGGTGATTCATAGAGATATCCCCTTAAGTGGCAAAAAGAATTACCTTTGATTCAAGGATCATTGGAACTCTTTATACCAGCCTAAGGCAAATCACCAACAATCGATTTGCGGGGTGCAAAGGAATGGCATACCCAGACTAGAATGGATGATGTGGATTACCTTGTTGAAAACAATGCAAGGGATGATTTTAGTAACTGGGGAGAAGCTCAACAGTAGAGAGTGAGTCCACTGTTTGAAAAGTTATAGCATAATCGAGGAAACTGAGAGCAATCCCAGTTAGTGCCGATGATAACACCTAGCGCTTGTGTGTGCTCTCAAGAACTTGAGCATTTCCATATTCATCAAGGTTTTACCAACATCCATGTCAAGGATCCTGGCAACACAATGTACTACCATGATGAACAACGATGGATGATGCAGATGCAAAGGAAGATAACCTTCTCAGATTTCACCTTAGCGAGGCCAAGGGATCAAAATCTAGATGATCGACCGAGAGACATTTAGCACTCCGCTTCTAATGTTCTCCCTGATGTGATAGCATAATCCATTCATAGATATGGTTTGACATCTAGAACATCAGGTAAAGGTCGGACTTCGGGAACACCAAAAATCCATAAGGAACAACTATGGAGGTAAATCCTACGAAATCCTCATGGGGAGGTGGCCAACTTCCTCAATCAAGATACTACAATAATAGTTTTTCCGTCTGGGTGTGTTGGCCAGGACATCCACTTCAACGGTTATGGAGAGACCAATATTATAGATCTTGGGAAATGTTCCAACCATCATATCTGCCTGAGATACAGATCTGGTTGGTGTTAGGATATTCCAGACTCATCGAGTCTAGAAGATAAATGAAAGTTTGCAACACAAACCGACGAGATGGCGTTGCGAGATTCTCAGGAAATGGACTACAGTAGTAAGCTCCAAAATATGAGCCGGTTCTGCTACAAACATGTGAACATGTTGTCCCGGACAAACATGATCACATGGTAGTCTTACAATAAAACACTACCGAGTTCAGGTGGGGAACCATCATCGAGGATATCGAAGTCCTTGCATAAGGCATGCTCTTAAGAAGGAACTTCTCCTCCTTGAACAAATCAATCAGTGGCTTGGTGTGCTCGGGACACATATGGAATGAAGGTTGCAAGTCTCCAGACCACAGCATACTTCGCACGTATGCATGACTGACTTGGGATGATTCCAGAGGAAGCAACATTGACTTTCTCGAATCCACGGCGGCAACTTGCTCCAAATGCACATGAATTAGAGGAAGTCACTCCTTTCATCCAAACATATGCTTCATGAATGGAGCATGAAGATAATGCTTATAGAAGTTTCCAACACTAGCTGGATGTTCAACACGAATCATAGAGGGGACAAAATGCTGCTGATGGGCTCAACAACAAGTCATCGAGATTTCCATGTAAATGGAATTCCATAATTACGTGAACAAGTGATAGCATTGGTCAGACCCAAAAGATTTAATGGTGTATGCTCGAGGAAAATTCACGAGTAAGACAACATTACGAACACCATTGGTTCTGATTTGATTTGAGGATAACCCATACTCAAATCAAAGTTTTGGCAAGACAATAGGTCCAACACTGGCCACGAGGATCAATCGATGGAGATATCATCTTCCTTCAACACACATACAAGATATCCCTTAAGATGAACTAAATCGGGCAAGCTTCCATCTTCCAACTCTCCAAGTTGTTGTTTAGCTTGACCAAACAGCTCAGGGGTACCCAACACAGACTCTTGGAGTAAGGGTGGTTTACAGGAAAACCAACTTGATCACGAACTCAACATAGCGGTCAGGTGACGACCCGGTGACACTTCCGAGAAGATATCCGGAAAATCACGAACCACCGATATGCTATTAAGCTCGAGAACAATCTTGCTTTTCAGGGCAAGAAGAGATGATCAAATAAGCAAGGGATTGGCAAAATCCCAACTCAACGACCGAAGAGTGCATCGGAAATAGGGACTAGGTAGCGCAATCAATCTTAGGGTGACGATTCAATAATCAACACGCTAAGAATGAGGTTATCGTCCATTTAACTACTAAGCAACGGAGTTGCTAGCAGTACTGATTTCACACACCATGATTCACTTGTCGGCATTCTGGTTACAATAACACGGAAACCGAGGAATGAACAATGATGGCAAGAAGTATTACTGCGTCAAGAGTTCATAGGATGGTGTGCAATTCCCATGATAATCCTGACATGAAGAAGGTAATACTTCAAGGTAGAACAGACCAAAAGCTGGATTAGCATTTTGATCTACGGAGTACAACTACTTTGACCCAATCCTGGATATGGATGAGGTTCTGGAGTTTGTTTCTCCTAGTCATTCTGAAATAGAACGGCTCGACGGACCACAAGAGTAATAGGCATCAATGAACAAATGCACGCGTACTCTTGACTATCAACTGATAGATGAAGGCCGGAATACAACTAAAGAGGGACAACTCAATGGAACATACAATTTTCTGAGTTGTGGATGCATGGACTAGTATGTCGAACCAGGTTCAACAGGTTTCTTCCGGATAACCCATGCAGAAAGGTGGAACTGGCAGAGTCACAATATAGAATCGAGAATTCTTCGAGAGCACTCTTGTTGTGATATTTTGGTTCAACAAACTCCTGCCAGAAGTGGTTCATAGTATTTGGAAGAAGGAAATACCACGGACCTCAAGGACTAATGCAAAGGTTACTAATAACCTAAAGGAACGAGCAAACACTATCAACATGAAGTAAGTAGGGTGAATCTCGGGTTCAAAACCCAGGAATAGAATGCCTACTAACTAAATGGCATCACGGGATGCTTTCAAGAATAATGGCCAGAATCATCACACTGGGACACAAATCATGGCTAGATTACTAGATGATCCCCTAGGACACCTAGGGTCATAATAACAATTCCAACATATATGTCGAGGCAATAGAATACCTCAACTCAGCGATTAGTGTGATTAACCTGGCCCAAAGGAACATAAAACCTAGAGGGAAAGGATTTGCAAGTGCATCAGATTGTTTAGAAACCTGGGATGACTCGGACAGCATAACGGCTGTAAATGCTCAAAAGATATAAGACCTCCTACAAAATGGGGGCATAACCACTCAGAAGTACAATATCAAGGTTTCGAGATCAACAATTAACAAACGGAAGTAGTATAAACTGAACTGAGGCTTGAATCCAACAATCCTATAAGTCTACGGATTAGTAACACGTGATCCTGATAGATAGATGAGAAGGCCTAGTTCTTAATCCTTGCAGAAGAGAAGAGGATGACTCAGAGCAGAAGGCCATGAGGTATAAGGAGTAAAAAGATCCTTACGTTCCATCCCACAATCAATTCCCTTATATAACTAAAGAATTTCTAGACTCAACTTCGACCAGTTTGGCTTGGTAATCCTACAGGCAGTCAGGCTCTGATACCAACGCTGTCAGGACCCCGACTCAATGCCACATCGATCTAGCATGTAACATCTCATATCACTTTGCGGCCTCACGCACGGTATTCCCACGGGTGTCGCTTTACCTTTGCCCGGGACCGTTTGCGCCTTTTGGCACACGTATATGATAGTGTCGCTAGCATCCATATGATAAGGAGCCCGGGCTGACATGGCTAGTCGTAAACCCAAAGTGGCACAAACTTACAGGGACAGGCATCCATGACCCAGCATCGAACGTGTCGGTCATCAGCGAGTGAATCCAGGCTGTAGCACTGGGCTAGCAGGACTCCGGTGAACCGGGCTGTAGCGGGCTAACAGGACTCCGGTATTCATCGCGTGACATTTCCCCGAAGGGACAGACACAGGAACGAAGAAGGACACATGCCGGCCAGCCTAAGTGTTCCGGAGCAGTAGCAAGCTACCATGGCTCGGTGGAAACACTAGGAGACATTTCCCGGTAAGAGAGGCTACTAAGGATAAACAACTAGATAGTCAGATCCCACACATACCAAGCATTTCAATAACATACACACAATATGCTCGATATGTGCAAATACAACATGGCATCACAACATGACTCTACGACTCAAGTATTTATTCATTAGGCTCCGAGGAGCGAGATATTACAAACATAGGTCTCATGACCCAACATTCAGAGCATACAAGTCAAAACACAAGCGGAAGCTATCATGTCTGAGTACAGACATCTATAAATGAAAAAGGCTGAGAAGCCTGACTATCTACCAGATCCTGCCGAGGGCACAAGATCGTAGCTGAGGTATCAAGCTAAACGTCGAAGTCCACGCGGAACTACTAGTGAGACCGAAGTCTCTCTGCAAAAACATAAAATAGGCAAACGTGAGTACAAATGTACCCAGCAAGACTTACATCAGAACTAACTACATATGCATCATTATCAACAAAGGGGATGGTGGGGTTTAACTGCAGCAAGCCAGCTTTGACTCGGTGGCTATCCTGAACTACGACTGCAAGTAACTCTTTTGAGGTGGCGCACACGAGTCCACATATTCACCATATCAATACACCACTATGGATCCGCTCCCGTCTCCCTACGAGAACGCCATCCATAGCACTCACGCTTATCTTGCGCATTTTAAAGTATCCACTTTCACTTGTCTATGAACTGTATAGGCAATCCAGAAGTCCTTTTCCGCGGACACGACTATTCGAATAGATGATGTTAACCCTGCAGGGGTGTACTTCTTCACACACGCTCTCACCACTTACCGCCGTTTACACGACATGTACTCGGCAACCTTCAAGCGGAAGCCCAACGTGGGTGTCGGCCACGACCTACCTAAACACTCAAGTCTCTAGTCCAGGTTTATCGCCTGTTCGGGTTCCATCCGCGAGGAGATCCGGCCGGGGTTTCGCTCACAGCCCCAAACGATGTGAACAGGGTTCCCGAGACACCAAACGGGCGCCCGGTACACCGTGCCACGGTGTATCTACCGCATCACAGCCCACCCCTCGGGTCAGCGCTGCCCACGGCCTCCAACACATATCCTACAAACACCACAAACTAGTTGCAACTCCTGGACAGAGAACAAGGGTGATTAAGAAGTCGAGAGGGTCCATTGGTTTTGGGCCCAATGCGTGGTAGTAGCTGTTTCATGGATCACAAACACAGAACTCAGTTCCTGAGGACGGCTGCAATGAGACAACCCACCATGTACTCCTACATGGCCTCTCACTGCTACCTTTACCAAATCGTATTCACACACTTAGCTCACACATAGTAGGACATGTTCACACACCTATGATTCATTCCCGATGAATCAGACCCGACTCAACTCTAAGCAGTAGCAGGCATGACAAACAAGCGTGAATGAGTAGGCACATCAGGGCTCAAACAACTCCTACTCATGCTAGTGGGTTTCATCTATTTACTGTGGCAATGACAGGTCATGCAAAGGATAAAGGGGTTCAGCTACCGCAGCAAGTAACAGATGAGTCGTTGTTGTCCTAATGCATTAAAAGAGAGCAGGAGCGAGAGAGTGGGATTATATCGGAATGAACAAGGGGGTTTTGCTTGCCTGGCACTTCTGAAGATAGCATTGAGTCTTCATCAGTGTCAACGATCACATCGTCGGTACAACGTCTACCGAGGGGGAACAACACCGGCAAACACAGAAGAAACACGATCAATGCAATGCACAGTATGATGCATGCTATGACATGGCAATATGAATGTGTTTTGGGCTAATGCACCTAGCTATGATTTAAATGAAGTTGGTTTGAATACAAGATTCAAATTCCAACTCCATATATGATTATTTAAATGCCCTTTATTTGTTTTGTCCAAAACAGAGGACAAACATTGTTCAAACATGCATGAAAATGGTACAGATGGATTCCTTGAATTTTTCTGATAATTTTTCATATATAATTTGTTTGATTTGGAGTCATGGTTGAATTACTATGATTTTTAGAAGTTTTAGCTATTTTCTGAAATAAATAAATCGTTTAGATTTATTTAAATCCAGAAAAGGGGTTTATTGCGTTAGCCCTGCGTCAGAGTGACGTCAGGGGGTCAACGGGGGCGCCCAGGTCAACCTGACCAGTGGGTCCTGCTTGTCAGTAGCTAGTTAGACTAACTAACTTTGACTAAACCTAAACAAGGTTAATTAGCAGAGGGCCCCACCTAGTCAACTAAGTCAGCGGGGTCAAACCCGCCGGTCAACGGGTCAAGGCCTGCCGGCGTTTAGCCGCCGGCGAAGCCAGACGCGGCGGCGTGCTGCGGGTTTTGCCCACAGGGCTCGGTTTTGGACGCGGTTTGTGGCTACGGAGAGCTGAGAGTCTAGCGCATCCAACGGAGGCAACAACTCGCACCGGAGTGGACTAAATCGACGACGGCGGCAACTTTTGCGGCGGCCGGAGTTCGGCGAAGTTGGGAATGGTGCTATGGGGCACGGCGGGGCGAACGGCTGGGTGCTACGGCCTCCTGGCGATGTGCTAAGCACGGTGACGCGCTCGGGAACGAGCTGCGGTGGCTGTCGCCACGGCTACGCCATGGCCGGCGGCGAGAAGCTCTCGTGTGCGGTGGAAATGGCAGCCACGGAGGGAAATAGAGCACGGGGAGAGAGGGGTTCGGCAAAGGAGCTCACTGGGACTCCAATGGAGGATTCAGAGGGCTCGGGGACGCGTCGGAGCGGGAGCACGGTCGCCGGCGATCTTGATGACCCGAGGAGGAAGAACACGTCGGGGACGGTGCTCCGGGGGTCTTCCAGTCGCGTGGCTCGGTGAGGGGGTTGGTGACGAGGCGCAGGAGCTCGGGAGCGGCTCGGGGCATCGTCGGGACGGCGGTGGTCGCGGCAACGGCGAACGGCGGCGGTGGGCGTGTTCGGTGGCGCGTGAGAGAACGAGACAGAGGAGGGAACGAGGGACAAGGAGAGAGCGAGGGGGTCCAGGGGGTCGGGGCGGCGCCGAGGAGATGACGCGCGGCGTCGCAGTGGCCAGGCGACGCAGGAAGGCAGCCTGGTGGTGTGGCGAGCTCGGCGGCGTCGCGGTGTCCTTCCTCTGCCTACTGGTAGAGGTGGGTGACGACTAGCATAGGCCAGTGGGCTGGGCCGTGCTGGGCCAGGCTAGGTGAGCGCCAGGTAAAACCCTCTCTCTCTGCTTTCTGTTTTACTTTTTATTTGTTTCTGTTCTGTGTTTTGAAATAGTAGAAATACTATTCCATTTAGGAAAAACCTGAAAATATTCAAAGGCACATTTGAAAATATTCTCAACAGCCTAAAAATACCTTCAGGACTATTTGGGCATTTTAAAATATTTATAGGATTTAAATTGCCCAAATGCAAATACTTATGGCTTGGTGCAAAAATCCAGAATAGCCTCCAAAAATATGAAACCATTTTTGGTAGAGGGTTTAGCCAAGACCAAAGATGGTAAACATTTATGAAGGGCATTTTGGGTTCATTGAAATTCCAATTGTTGGAACCTAGTATTTCAAAAGGGGGGTGTTGGGGTTTGTTAGTCCCCATTTCAAGTTTAAGAAAAATTTAGACATGATGCACACATGACACTATCATAGTGCAATGCCAGAAGCTAGGGATGTGACAGCGTCGTTGTTGATGATCGAAGAATCCATCGAACCTATCGGTGACGACACAGAGGAACTCTCAATGAAAGCACCAATGTCGGTGTCAAAACCGGCGGATCTCGGGTAGGGGGTCCCGAACTGTGCGTCTAGGTGGATGGTAACAGGAGACAAGGGACATGATGTTTTACCCAGGTTCGGGCCCTCTTGATGGAGGTAAAACCCTACGTCCTGCTTGATTGATATTGATGATATGGGTATTACAAGAGTAGATCTACCACGAGATCAAGGAGGCTAAACCCTAGAAGCTAGCCTATGGTATGATTGTTGTTCGTCCTATGGACTAAAGCCATCCGGTTTATATAGACACCAGAGAGGGCTAGGGTTACACAGAGTCGGTTACAATGGTAAGAGATCTACATATCCGTATTGCCAAGCTTGCCTTCCACGCCAAGGAAAGTCCCATCCGGACACGGGACGAAGTCTTCAATCTTGTATCTTCATAGTCTTGGAGTCCGGCCGATGATGATAGTTCGGCTAACCGGACACCCCCTAGTCCAGGACTCCCTTAGTAGCCCTGAGGTATTTGAGAGTCAAATATTCTGACCGTTGCTGTGCTACGCGCCAGCTGTCCCAAAATATCTACCCACCTAACGTTCATATGAGACAAGGGCATTTATGTCTTATCATGTCGGGCTGCTCCCTAGGCTATAAATAGCCGCCCCCTACAACAACTAGTTGGTTGGATGCTCCGAGAGAAACTGACACTTGTCATTTGAGAGCAACCCATCCTCCGAGGACTTTGAGCGAAAATCATCAAGTGAGGGAAACCCAAACCCAAACCTACAAAACCCCAAAGTGATTGAGCATCACTGAAGAGATTGATCCTGCGTGGATCCGACGCTTGTTTCCTTTAAAGACTGTTCTTCTTTCAGACGGTTAGGCATCAAGGTCTAGAGCATCCAAGAGGAATTGTGGATCACCGAGTGACCGAGTTTGTGAAAGTCCGGAAGTCACCTGAAGACTTACCACGAGTAATTGGGCGAGGTCTGTGTGACTTTAGCTCAAGGAGAATACGGTGAGGACTGTGTGTCTGGGACTGGGTGTCCTCGAGTTTAAATACTCAGCAGCTCCAACCAGATGTACAACTAAGACAACAGTTGGAACTGGTCTACCAAATCATTGTCTTCACCGAGCTTACTAGTTCTATTTCCTCAACTCTTTCATTTCCTCATCTCTGTTGTTGTATGCTTGTTCATATCTGTTTGAAGACTTTGACTGAAGACTTTCTCGATTTCCTCAGTTCAATTTCTTCAGTCTATCTGTCTTCATCTTGTGTTATCTTGTGTTTACGCTTTCTGTACTCTGTGCTTGTCTTCATTTCATCATCATGACTATGCGTGTGTTCTGCTATGTTTACTTTTGAGTACTGATCGATTGTAATATAGCGGGGTTTTTACGCCCCAAACTACGGATGTCGTGTTCTCCACAGGAACTAGGCGACGACGACTTTTCTCAGCTAAAGCTAGGTAGCACAATTTTAATGATGGGAACAGAGAATAAACCTAAACTATCAAGATTGTCGCCAATGAAAATGCAGATAAGCAAAGGCAGATTCAGATTTTACTAACTTTCTTTTTGGTATTTTTGTAATACTTGAGAAATTAAGACACTAACACAAAGGGGAATAATATGACAAGGACACATATATAACTATCATACATGAACAAAGGGAAGAAACAATACTAAGACAGGGACGAAAATATATCACAACACAAACACACATATATGTATAAATCACAGGACACCACACACATATGAAGAATACTGTTTCACTAAATAAAGTATGACAGGTCAAATATTTCGCATAACAAACATATATATCCACATGTACATAGCTAACACAGGGACTAAGAATTTAAAGAGGTTCAAACTTCTCACTTGACAGAGCACACAAACAACACAAAAATTGACTAGTAATCTTAGTTCTTACAAAAACACTAATTGATAAACAGGGCACATATATTGAATAATACTACTAGACAAGTATAGGTCTCTGAACTAAACAAAATACTTAATACATTACAATTTCCATGAATTACAGAGAGGAAGAAAGAGAACATCAGGTTCAGTTGGAGACGAGCAGCAGCAGAGATAAGGGAAGAAAAGAGAAGCAACAGCAAGGTTAGAAGCAGCAGGGGACGCAGAAGAAATGGAGCAGAGTAGCAAGTAGGGGAAGAGAAGCAACAGCAGATCGGCGCAAGTAGAGCAGCAGCAGATCGGGATCAGAGTAGAAGCACCTGTTGGTGCAAGTGAGGAGCAACAACGGGGCTTGGAGAAGGGGAGCAGGGTCAGTTCGGCAAAGAAGAAAGAGGAGGCAACAACAGGTGGGGGCGCGGGAGAAGAGATGCGGCAGGGGATTGAGAAGGAGGAGTAGTAGTAAGAGGAGTTGGGGGAGAGGGGAGATGGAGATTTGGAGAAGGAAGAGCAGCAGGTACGTGAGGAGAAGGGGGAAGCAGCAGGGGAAGAAGAGATCGTGCGAGCGGTAGTGCGGCGGCGAAGATGGAGATGGCGCGGTGCTGGTGGTGGTGTGAGGTGCGGCTCGTGGGAAGTGGTGCTGGTGGTGCGTGGTGGAGATGGTCGTGGCTGGCGGCGATGGTGGTGATGGTGTTATGGTGAGGGGCGCACCACCACGCCGGCCTGGCTGTGGCGGCGGCCGGAGGTGGAGAAGGAGTTGGGGGAGAGGGGAGATGGAGATGCCAGGCCTGGTGGGGAATGGAGGCGTGCTAGGGATTTTGATCCCCCATGATCTGATCTGTCTTTTTTTACTTTGGCCCTCCTCCTTTCTTCTTTCTTCCCAAGAAGATCCTCCTCTTCTTTTAGTTTGCTCCCCTACATTACTTCTTTCCTTCACGCTCAAGCCTTGACGTATTTCTTTCATGCCCTTCTCTCTTCTCGTTAGCCACATAGTAGAAGTCTTGACGATTATAGTGCCTTTGCGCACTTTTCTGCAAAATAAACAATTCACTAGTCAACATTCTCTTTTATGATTATCATTCAAATATTCAACAAGTCATAGCAAGAATAGATGGATATATCTCAATAAATGGTGAATTTGTGTGCCCAAATAGTATATAAGAAATGTGCTTATCAAGTACTTATTCCGCTGCAAGTAGTTCTTCATTTAGAAATTTCCTCATCAGCAAATTCCTCAGTGAAGAATTCATAAAAATCGCCTTTTCACCCCCCTCTAGTCGATATAACGCACTTTCAATTGGTATCAGAGCGAGGTACTCCCTTGTTCTATGTGATTTTGGTTTAAGCACCTGGAGTTTTAGTTATGTCGACTGCAAGAACGAGGAACATATCCCGCCCCATCTTTGATGGCCATGAATATCCTCGGTGGAAGGCCATGATGAAAAAGCGACTCATGGCTATGGACAACGAACTGTGGACTGTCACTGAGATCGGTCTTACCAATCTATGCAAGATGGCAGAGGCTGATGAAATTCGCAAGTACACTCTACTTAACCTCATAGCAAAGGATGAAATCAGTTCAGGAACATCATGCATCTCAATCACGCGAAGCTAATCTAGGACCGTCTCTCTGAGCTCTGTGAATGTCATCGAACCCGTCATGATCCTTGGTTTGAGGATTACAGGGACTCTCTTAATGCGATGACATTCGAACCAGAATCATCATCCTCTACACCCTGCCTCATGGCAAATAGTGCTAAGGTAAATGAATGCTACCTATCCGAGTCCAGTGATGATGAATCTGGCGATGAATTTGGACCTAGCTATGTCAAACTTGCTTCCCTTGCCAGGAAACAACAAAGAACTTTGGAAAAAGTTCAATACATGCTAAATAAGAGCGATGATATGTTGGGTGAAGAAATGGATCGCACTAAAGACTTAACTGAAAGTCTTCAGAGAATTTATTCCAGGTTTGACGACCTTCAAGGTCATCATAACACTCTCTTATCTGATGACGAGAAGCTTTCTCTTGAACTTCTTCAAAGAAAGTAAGATCTTAAGAAGCTAAGAGTGAGTTATGAAGATCTTTAGAAGGAGAGCGATTCATTACTTTCTCAACAAATCAACGCTACTCAAGAAGAATTTGTTCCTCCATATCTGAAGTGCATTGAGCGTGAATCTGCTAATTCTTCACCTGAATGTTCAAATGCTTCAAATGTTACAAATTCTTCACCTGTCTCTGCTATCACTAATTCCTCATATGAGGACATTTCTAGTACCACTAATGATGCAGGGTTGAAGGAATTGTACACAACAGGCATGTACAAAAGCCTCAAAGGGCATCAGATTCTCTGTGATGTGCTTAAAAAGCAGATCCTCAACAAGAACCCTAGGAAAGAGGGTATTGCCTTTGAGAGGAAACTCAATGCTGATGGAACATATTGGAAGCCTGAGCAGTACCCCAAAACCTTATGGTTTGCTGCAAAGGGACCTCCAGTTGATCCATCCAACTTATCTGGCTTTACATGTGAATCTCCTCATTCTTCTGATGAGTCATTTGACTCCAACTATAAACTGTTCAAAAATCAGAATGGTGAAGTATTTGCTAGATATGTTGGCACTAACTGCAGGAACGGTTCCCCTATGAAGAAAATCTAGGTTCCCAAAAGTTATCTTGAAAGTCTTCAGGTGAATGTCCTCATGACACCACCTGTGAAGAATAGGAACCCCAGATCAAATTCTTCATATGGACCTAATTCTTCAAATGGATCCAATTCCTAAAAAGGATCAAAATCCTCATATGATCATCATCGTGCTAACCCTTCTGTTTCGCAAGGTAGAGCTAAGGGCTATGAATATGAGTATTATTCTTCAAATCATTATGTTCATAAGTCCTCGAAGAATTTCTGTTCTTACTCATATGCTTACTCTAACCCCTCTCATGTGAAATGAAGCGGACTGGCTTCTATGCCACCTTTCTCATATGGTGCTCGCAGAGTGATGAATTCTTTGCCACCCCTTCAGATGTGGGTGGTGAAGAAAAAGAACTAATCTCTTATGCAGGGTCAGGTCTCCAGACGTGCTCAAAACGTCTGAAGAAATTGCCGAAGACCTGAAAATGCCTAAAAGGATGCAGGCTAATCATGAAGAAATGAATTTTCATTTCTCACGTCCTCATACTGATTTATCTGTGCTATTGCTTGATGAAATTGATCTGATGATATTGATGTCATATTCTTCACTGATGAAGTATATGAGTTGGTAAGTTGCACTAATTCATCTGCAGGATGATCAACCCAAATAAAGCGAGTGGGTCCTCGATAGTGGATGTACGAATCACATGACTGGTGACAAGAATCTTTTGATGGATGCTCCTTTATCACCGTCGCATCTGAAGCATATCATCTTCGCAGACAAAGGCAAAAGTCAGGTATTGGGTCTAGGTAAGGTTGCGATCTCAAAGGATCGACACATGGATAAAGTCATGCTTGTCGAGTCCTTAGGATACAACCTCATGTCTGTCTCAATGCTTTGTGATCTCGATATGGTTGTTGTCTTTGGAAGATATTGTTGTGTTGTGATCATGGAAGCTGACCATTCCAAAGTCTTCGAAGGCTTTAGGAGAGGAGACTTGTATATCGTTGATTTCTCTACAGGACCACAACCAGCCGTATGCTTACTGGCAAAAGCTTCAGAAGGTTGGCTATGGCATTGACGACTTCGTCATGCTGGCA
The DNA here is from genome assembly GCF_018294505.1 of Triticum aestivum. Classification (NCBI taxonomy): domain Eukaryota; kingdom Viridiplantae; phylum Streptophyta; class Magnoliopsida; order Poales; family Poaceae; genus Triticum; species Triticum aestivum. The sequence continues at coordinate 697,707,583 of NC_057801.1, forward strand.
TGAGGAATCTGCACACACTTGCAAAGAAGAAGCATGTCATTGGCATTGAGAATGTCAAATTCCTCAAGGATCACTTATGCGGAGCTTGTGAAGCTAGAAAGATGACAAAGGCCAAGCATCCAGCGAAGACTATCATGACCACCACTCGACCATTTGAATTGCTTCACATGGATCTCTTTGGTCCTAATCATTATTCTGCAATTCTAAATGATGCAACTCAATATGGCTTTGTTATTGTTGATGATTATTCTCGTTACACATGGGTGCACATAGTCACTTACAAACATGAAGTGCAGGAAGTCTTCAAACAATTTTCCTCGAGGGCTTCAACCAACTTTGTTGTGAAGATCAAGCACATCAGAACTGGCAATGGGACCGAGTTCAAGAATTCTGGTCTTGATGGCTATCTTGATGAACTTGGTATTACTCATGAGTTATCTGCTCCTTATACTCCTCAGCAGAATAGCGTCGTGGAGCGCAAGAACAGAACCCTCGCTGAAATGGCTCGCACTATGCTTGATGAATACAAAACGCCTCATCGTTTCTGGATTGATGCAATTGATACTGCGTGCCATGTCATCAATAGGGTATATCTTCAAAAATTCTTCAAGAAAACTGCTTATGAACTTCTCACTGACAAAAAGCCCAATGTGAGTTATTTCAAAGTCTTCGGTGCTAAATGTTGGATTAGAGATCCTCATCACACTTCAAAATTCTCACCGAAAGCACATGAAGGTTTTATGCTTGGTGATGGAAAGGACTCGCACACCTACAGAGTCTTCAATAGGGTTCTTCACAAAGTTGTTGAAACTGTAGATGTGCGGTTCAATGAAACTAATGGCTCGCAAAGAGAGCACCTACCTTCTGTGATAGATGAACCAGCACCTGAGGATTCTATCAAGTTCAAGGCTACTGAGGATGTCATTACCACCAAAGAATCTGCTGAAGAATTCATTCCAGATCGTGATGAACGTCGAGCTGGCGCACCTGAAGAAAATGGTGCTGAGGAAAATGCTCCTGAAGGGAATACGGATCAAATTCCTCGAAGACAACCCGCTCATCCTCGCATTGCTAACGAAGTGCAAATCGAGAAGATCATTGATGACATTGAAGCACCAGGTCCTCTCACTCGCTCAAAATCTTCACATTTATCTAACTTTTGTGGGCACTTTGCTTTTGTCTCTTTCTCAGAGCCCACCAAGGTAGATGAAGCATTTCTGGAGCCTGAGTGGATTCAGGCTATGCAAGAAGAATTACATCAGTTTGAGCTCAACAACGTCTGGGAACTGGTCAAATGTCCAGATCCTCGCAAGCACAACATCATTGGCACAAAATGGATCTATCGCAACAAGCAAGATGAAAATGGCCTTGTGGTGAGGTATAAGGCACGGCTTGTAGCTCAAGGCTACACACAGGTTGAAGGAATTGATTTTGATGAAACTTTTGCACCTGTTGCTAGACTTGAGGCTATTCGCATATTACTTGCTTACACTAACCATCATAATATCACATTATATCAAATGGATGTGAAAAGTGCATTCCTCAATGGTAATCTTTAGGAAGAAGTATATGTTGCTCAACCCCCAGGTTTTGAAGATCCAAAGAATCCCGACAAAGTCTTCAGACTCAACAAGGCCCTGTATGGCCTCAAGCAAGCCCCTCGGGCGTGGTATGATACTTTGAAGGAATTCCTCATGAAGAAAGGCTTCAAACCCGGTTCACTCGATCCTACTCTTTTCACTAAATCCTATGATAATGAATTGTTTGTATGCCAAATATATGTTGATGATATTATCTTTGGTTGTAATGATCAACGTTATAGTGATGAATTTGCCTATATGATGAGTGAAGAATATCAAATGTCTATGATGGGAGAATTGAAATTCTTTTTAGGTCTTCAAATTCGTCAACAGCGAAATGGCATATTCATATCTCAGGAGAAATACCTCAAAGATGTATTGAGGAAATTCGGCATGCAAGACTTCAAAGGGGTCAAAATTCCAATGCCCACAAATGGCCATCTATGCACTTATGAAAGTGGTAAAGACTTTGATCAAAAGGTATAACCCTCCATGATTGGATCTTTATTGTACCTATGTGCATCTAGGCCAGATATTATGCTTAGTGTTTGCATGTGTGCCCGATTTCAAGCTACACCAAAGGAATCACACCATAAGGCTGTGAAGCATATTCTTCGATATCTAGCTCACACACCAACACTTGGATTATGGTATCCCAAGGGCTCTTCGTTTGATCTCATTGGATATTCAGACTCTGACTATGCTGGCGATCGTGTGGACCGCAAGTCAAAGTCAGGCACATGCCATTTCCTCGGATGATCTTTGGTCTGTTGGTCCTCGAAAAAATAGAACTGCGTATCACTCTCCACTTCAGAAGCTAAGTACATTGCAGCTGGTTCTTGTTGTGCTCAATTACTATGGATGAAGCAAACACTCAAGGACTATGGCATCAACGTGAAGAATGTGCCTCTCCACTGCGACAATGAGAGTGCTATCAAGATTTCTCGCAACCCAGTTCAGCACTCAAAGACAAAGCGCATCCAGATTCGTCATCATTTTCTTCGCGATCATGTGTTGAAGGGCGATGTCTCCATCAGCCACGCAAGCACTGAAGATCAGCTGGCCGATATCTTCACTAAGCCCTTGGATGAGAAGAGATTTAGCAAGTTGCGATGTGAGCTAAATATCCTAGAATCTTTGAATGTTCTCTGAAATGGAAACTCATCCTAACAGTTATGCTGACTTGATGACTTAGATGCGCAACACACGAAGTAACGTTTTTCTTTAATCAATGAAGACTAACCCTCTAAGTGTGAAGAAATTAACGAAGAAATTGACTCTCAGAGCCCTACGACAATTGTACGCGGTGTCTGAAGTGAGCTTTCTTATACGTTGGGTTACGCCACCACCAAAAGCTGAAAATCTTCAAATTTGAGTTCTTCCTCAGTTTTGAAATTCCTCATTTTTCAAATTCTTCAACTTTGCAAAGTCTTCACAGTTTCCGTCGTTTTTCTTCATTGAATATATATATATATATATATATATATATATATATATATATATATGAGTTTGAGTCCTCTATAGCATTCACTTATTGCTAATTCTTCAAGTTGATTTTTTCTTCTAAGTGAATGTGATCAGACCCTTCCCCCTCTATGCTAAACTCAACCTAAACTATTCACAAATTCTTCATGTGCGTTCTAATTTGAAACTCGTCCAAAATCTTTACTGTGTCCTTGACGGCTGAAGAAATTGCGAATAGAACTTTAACTAATCTTATCTGAATTTTCGGCTTTGCCGCTCAAACCGCTCCGCACCCATGAGAATACTTATCTATTCACTCACGATCCTACAAGATCGCCACCTCACAGTACGTGGGTGACACATGTCACGTGAATGAGAAGGGCCAGGGGCACTGTTGGTGTCAAAACCGGCGGATCTCGGGTAGGGGGTCCCGAACTGTGCGTCTAGGCGGATGGTAACAGGAGACAAGGGACACAATGTTTTACCCAGGTTCGGGCCCTCTTGATGGAGGTAAAACCCTACGTCATGCTTGATTGATATTGATGATGTGTGTTACAAGAGTAGATCTACCACGAGATCAAGGAGGCTAAACCCTAGAAGCTAGCCTATGGTATGATTGTTGTTCGTCCTACGGACTAAAGCCATCCGGTTTATATAGACACCGGAGAGGGCTAGGGTTACACAGAGTCGGTTACAATGGTAGGAGATCTACATATCCGTATCGCCAAGCTTGCCTTCCACGCCAAGGAAAGTCCCATCCGGACACGGGACGAAGTCTTCAATCTTGTATCTTCATAGTCTTGGAGTCCGGCCGATGATGATAGTTCGGCTATCCGGACACCCCCTAGTCCAGGACTCCCTCAGTAGCCCCTGAACCAGGCTTCAATGACGACGAGTCCGGCGCGCATATTGTCTTCGGCATTGCAAAGCGGGTTCCACCTCCGAATAATTTATGGAAGATTGTGAACACCAGGATAGTGTACGGCTCTGCAAAATAAATTCCACGCACCACCGTAGAGAGAATAATATTTACACAAGTTCGATCTGCTGACGTATTTGGTGGCGTGACATCACACCACTACCAAGCCTTTACTTGAATCGTTTTTATTGTACCACCTCAGCGCGTTTAGCGAAGCGGTTTCCTTGGCACGTCTTTTCGAAGCAGAGATCATGCTCCCCTTATTCCGGGATTCCCATCAATATGGACGTGGGTAAACCAACCGCGCTATTGATTGCGGCGCTTGGGAGACAAGCGAGTTTTATCAGGCCGGTGGGGACACATGTTTTTGTACCCATATAAGGGGATAAAGATTCAACCCTTTTACCTGCGCCTTCTTCCTCCTTGGCTTATCCATCTCCGCGAACTCGAGCTCCAGCGCCCAAGTCCGCACATCTCACCTCAACCTCCTCCAACTATGTCCGGAGCGGGAGGCAAGTGGATGGCCTCCTCCGTCACGGAGGGGCATATCCAGAAGCTGCGCAGTGCCAGATATTTGTCCAGCAACATCGTGCATCGGCTCCCCGATGAGCGAGAGCTCATCCCCACCCCCAGGCCCCATGAGAGGGTAGTATTTCTTCCCCATTTCCTCCGCGGACTGGGCTTCCCACTCCATCCCTTTGTTCGGGGGCTCATGTTTTACTATGACCAGGATTTCCATGATCTGGCCCCGAACTTCATCCTCAATATCTCGGCGTTTATCGTCGTGTGTGAGGCCTTCCTCTGCATCCAGCCCCACTTCGGCTTGTGGCTCAAGACCTTTAGTGTCAAGCCGAAGGTTGTGAAGGGCATCCAAGCGGAGTGCGGAGGCGCCATGGTGGGCAGGATGTCCAACGTTACTTGGCTTGAGGGCACTTTCGTGGAAACCATTAAGGGGTGGCAATCGGGGTGGTTCTACATCACCGAGCCGCGTGACCCTAAATGGGCAGCGGCCCCCGAATTCAGATCCGGCATCCCCACACGGCTCACCTCTTTGAAAGAGAGCGGCCGGATTTGGGGTGATTCGGAGGAGCTGACCGGACTCCAAGCCTGCATCAAAAAGCTAGTGGACAAGAATCTCAAGCTTGTCAACGTAGTCCAGGTCATGCTCATCCGCCGGATTCTCCCGTGCCAACGACGGGGCTTGAACATGTGGGAGTTCGATCCGGCGCAGCACCAGACTTTGAGCGGGCTCTTCGACACTACGTACGAAGATGTCTGGAAGGTGCTGTTCAAGGGCGCCGAGGCTCCCGCATCCGCTACCGAAGATCACGGATTCAGCTCGCAGCGTCCGGCTGATGAGGTAAGTGATTTTGTCCTTTACGGGATGCTTGTTTTCCATATTTTGACTCTATGCGGGATCTAAACTCCCTTTCCTTTGATAGGACTGGCTGGCGAAGGCCGAGCAGACTATCTGTCCGGCCCCATTACCAGAGGACCCAGCGGACGCCCGCTTAACGGGGCTGCTGGCTCCGGCGCCCCATGTGGTGCCGGAGAAGAAGGCCAAGAAGAAGGCCACGGGGACTCGGAAGAGTTCCCGTTTTCAGGTGTTATCGGATGATGACTCTGAGGCAGACTCCTACCACAAAGGTGAGGAGGAGAAGAAAGCCTCTCCCCCAGTGGGGGGAGGGAAGAAAAGGAAGGCCTCCCCAACGAGGGAGGCCGAAGGGTCCAAGAAGGGAAAAACTCTTTCCCCGGACTGCTCTGCCAATGCCAGCGACGACGAAGAGGACTGGCCTCCAAGGCCAAGCCCCTGGCGAGATCGTAAGTATCCGGACTCCCGAATAACTTCATGGTTTTTTTCTTTTCGCCACATAGTGTCCTTCTAATGCCGCATACAACCCTGCAGTCCGCCCCAGGATGATCTTCCCGCTTCGTCGAGCGGGTCCTTAGGTGCGTCGGATATGGATTCTCTTCCGACCGCCTCCACCCCCCGTGATGCGGACGATGCCGAGGTGGGATCCCGGAAAGGGACTCGCCAGGAGGAGGAGGCCCCGGAGGTGTCGCAGGACAACCTCCCGGACTTTGCGCCGGACTCGGCCCCGGAACCCATAGTGGCTCCGGAGTTCGGCGGGCGGCCCCTTCGTAAGAAGGGCAAGACCGTGACGCCGACAGCCTCCGTCCAACCGGAGGCGCCGGATAGCTTGCTGGAGGCGCTCAATGGCGCCTCCATCGAAGAGGAACACCGCACTGTTATGAGTGCGGTGATTCAGAAGGTGCAACTCGCCAAGAGCGGGCTGACCGAAGCCTGCAGCAGCCTGCTAACAGGCTTTGAGGTAAGAATTTTGATATATGTAAAATAGTACCGCATAGACAGTAGCCCCTGATGCTCGGTTCGGTGTTCGGAAAGAAAAGCCGGACTGAGGATCTAAAAAGATATACGCAGGAGTCATAAAAAATATGTCAATATGGGATTGCAGGCTGCGCTGCTGACCTCTGCCGCACTGACTGTGGAGGTCAATACTTTGAAGCAAAACCTCGAGCGGTCTGAGAACGAGCTCGGCCATGCCAAGAAGCAGCTCGAGGATAAGGAAGGTGAGTAACACCTTATTAAAATTGTACCTTACAGAAAATGATTTTGGTTGCAAGAAGAATGACAAGGATAACGTGGGTATTGCATGGGACACTAACGAGGTGGCGACCCTGAAGGAGGCGGTGTCCGCGGACGAACGTAATGCGGCCGCGGAGCGCACCGAGCGAGAGAAGCAGGAGGCGCGGGTGGCGGAGGTGCAACAAGAGCTCCAGGATCTCGTGAAAAAACATGAGAGCCTGGAGCGTGACTCGAAGACTCGAGAGTCTGAGCTTGCAACGGCTCTTGAGAGTGCCAAAGCCGCTAAGGCCGAAGCCTACAAGGCCCTCCAAGAAATCGAGGCGTTGAAGAAAATAGCAGCGGGTAAGGCATTTTTCATGCAAAGTAAGCATGTGAGTGTTAATTACCTGTTGCTTACCCGAATTCGGAGCTCTCCAGGAGCATTCATAGATCTTCCTCGCAGCGTGTCCGATGCTGCCGTATTCTACCGGGCCGAGGAGGGGAGCTCGACGGAGAAGGTCTTCTGGTCTCAGTATGCTGAGGACGGACATCTGGTGCCCCTTAGCGACCAGCTGAAGCAGCTGTTTGAGCTCCACAAGGCGGCCGAACAAGCCATGAAGGGACTCATTGTTCGGCTGTGGCCGAAGGAGGCCATGCCTGGGAGCTACTTCGGCCTGGTGCGGCGGCTGGTGGATGCGTGTCCATGGGTTGAAGTCATCAAGCACTCCGCATATATTGAAGGTGCCCGCCGGGCCCTTGCCCGCGCAAAGGTGCACTGGGGCAAGATGGATGCTCAGAAGCTTGTGACGGATGCGCCACCGCAGGGCAAGGAATATTGTACTCCCGAGATGTATTATAAGACTGTGCTGAAGGGTGCCCGCACTATTGCGGGTGAGTGCTCCAAAGATGTAATATTTGAGTAGACTCGCATTTTGTTATCCTGTGCGCTGAAAACTTAGTTCATATGCGCTAAGCAACGCTTGTTGATTTAAAATATTACCTTCTGTGCGGCTGTTTATCAAATCTGAGAGATGGCAAGTCGTCGGCTTCAGCCCCCATGCCACGAGTGCTGGGGTGTTCGGGATAAATTTGAGCACTCTTGTTCCCATATTTGGGTCCATCTAGGGAGGCGCTCAACACAACGAACAAGGCAACCAGACTTATAATGCTTGAACACTCTCACTTAGCCATAGATTCTATAATTTTAAATTCCGGCGAAGCCCCTAGTCTTCGGAAGGCCGAATTTGGGGCGCTATCCACGCCTGGGCCAGACAAAGCCGGCTCCTCGCTCTAAGCGGCATAAGTCTTTAGGGACTCGCAAAAAACCTCTTGAACAGCGATCGACTCTCGCCTCATCATGACGGTCAGTTTTAGCTTTCTCCACTGAGGCGCTCGCCCAGCTCAACTGGGGTGCAATCGCAGTGGTTCTCCCAGTGCTACCTTAGCCGACAACGGAACGTAAGGTACCAAAACATGGGAGCTGGGCAAACCCAACTATTGACCCAAGACATGATTCGGAGCCGATGCATATAATGCTATAAGTTCGGGGTGCCGCACTTGTGAAAGTGTTCGGACTTATCACACCATGATGCGAGAAACATAAGCCCCTGATGTGTTTAGCCGTACCAAAATGTATGGATGCAACATGTCATAAATGAACATATGTATAAGAAAGAAATGCAATTGGAAGCAAAAAGGTGCTGCATTACTTATTCAAGAAAAACTGCTGTGAATGCAGAACGATACAAATGGTGCGATAAGCAAGGAATGGACTATTAAACATGTCCCCCTCCAGGGGTAGGCTGCGGAATGGTGTATAAAACAAATTTAATGCTCGTAATGGAGACCACCTGGATATTCATTGTAGGCTTTCTCCTTCCCTGGCTGTTGCATCGTGAGTTCGGCAGGTCTGCTGCCGGACAGGGCCTCTGACGAACGGAGTCCTGTGGGTAAAAATAAAAAGGAAAAAGGAAAAAAAGAACGACACACTTGAGAGCCCCTGGTGTGGTTGAGCCGCATTATGGGCCTATCGTGGTCGTGCCCCTATCCCCATGCCCATGGTATCTTCAGAGCGTAATGGTGTACGCAAAGGACCTGTCTTGATGTTTTGCAGGGGCTGGGGTTGGGGCCGCACTGCTACGCGTGCTCGGAATGTGCCAGGTGGTCTTGTTGTAGGTTACTCCGGGCGCGTTTAGCCGTGTCCAGTCGCTTAACAGCCGGACTCGAGAATTGCCTTAAGAGGCTGCACTGTACTTCTGCCGCGAGAGTCGCTGTGTGTTCCTCCGTTCGGAGAGAGCGTTCAGTGTTTCCGTTGACCGTGATGACTCCTCGAGGGCCTGGCATCTTGAGCTTGAGGTATGCATAGTGCGGCACCGCGTTGAACTTTGCGAACGCGGTTCGTCCGAGCAGAGCATGGTAGCCGTTGCGGAACGAAACTATGTCAAAGATTAACTCCTCGCTTCGGAAGTTATCCGGGGATCCGAAGACCACTTCCAGTGTAATTGAGCCTGTACAATTGGCTTCTACACCTGGTATGATGCCTTTAAAGGTCGTCTTGGTAGGTTTAATCCTTGAGGGGTCTATGCCCAATTTGCGCACTGTATCCTGATAAAGCAGGTTCAGGCTGCTCCCGCCGTCCATCGGGACTCTGGTGAGGTGAAATCCATCGACGATTGGGTCTAAAACCAATGCGGCGAATCCGCCGTGGCGGATGCTGGTGCGGTGGTCCCTTCGGTCAAAAGTGATCGGGCAGGAGGACCATGGATTGAACTTCGGGGCAACTGGCTCCATCGCGTATACATCCCTGAGTGCACGCTTCCGCTCCCTTTTGGGTATGTGCGTTGCGTATATCATGTTCACCGTCCGCACCTGTGGGGGGAAACCCTTCTGTCCTCTATTGTTCGGCGGTCGGGTCTATTCCTCGTCATCGCTATGCAGCCCCTTGTCATTGTTTTCGGCAATTAACTTGCCTGCCTGCTTGAATACCCAACAGTCCCTGTTGGTGTCGTTAGCAGGCTTTTCGGGGGTGCCGTTGTTGGGGAACGTAGTAATTTCAAAAAAATTCCTACGCACACGCAAGATCATGGTGATGGCATAGCAACGAGAGGGGAGAGTGTTGTCCATGTACCCTCGTAGACCGTAAGCGGAAGCGTTAGCACAACGCGGTTGATGTAGTCGTACGTCTTCACGATCCGACCGATCCAAGCACCGAACGTACGGCACCTCCGAGTTCAGCACACGTTCAGCTCGATGACAATCCCCGGGCTCCGATCCAGGAAAGCTTCGGGGATGAGTTTCGTCAGCACGACGGCATGGTGACGATGATGATGTACTACCGGCGCAGGGCTTCACCTAAACTCCGCGACGATATGACCGAGGTGGAATATGGTGGAGGGGGGCACCGCACACGGCTAAGGAACGATCCGTAGATCAACTTGTGTGTCATGGGGTGCCCGCCTGCCCCCGTATATAAAGGAGGGAGGGGGAGGTGCGGCCGGCCCCCTTGAGGTGCGCCTGGAGGAGTCCTACTCCCACCGGGAGTAGGACTCCCCCCTCTTGCCTTGGTGGAGAAGGAAAGGGGGGAGGGGAAAGAGGAAAGGGGGGCGCCGCCCCCCCTTCCTTGTCCTATTCGGACTAGGGGGGGAGGGGGCGCGTGGCCTGCCCTGGCCGGCCCTCCTCTTCTCCCTCATGGCCCACTAAGGCCCATTAACCCCCGGGAGGGTTCCGGTAACCCCCCGGTGTTCCGGTAAAATCCCGATTTCACCCGGAACATTTTCGATGTCCAAACATAGGCTTCCAATATATAAATCTTTATGTCTCGACCATTTCGAGACTCCTCGTCATGTCCGTGATCACATCTGGGACTCCGAACAAACTTCGGTACATCAAAACTTATAAACTCATAATAAAACTGTCATCGTAACTTTAAGCGTGCGGACCCTACGGGTTCGAGAACTATGTAGACATGACCTAGAACTATTCTCGGTCAATAACCAATAGCGGAACCTGGATGCCCATATTGGTTCCTACACATTCTACGAAGATCTTTATCGGTCAAACCGCATAACAACATACGTTGTTCCCTTTGTCATCGGTATGTTACTTGCCCGAGATTTGATCGTCGGTATCCAATACCTAGTTCAATCTCGTTACCAGCAAGTCTCTTTACTCGTTAAGTAATGCATCATTCTGTAACTAACTCATTAGCTACATTGCTTGCAAGGCTTATAGTGATGTGCATTACCGAGAGGGCCCAGAGATACCTCTCCGACAATCGGAGTGACAAAACCTAATCTCGAAATACGCCAACCCAACATGTACCTTTGGAGACACCTGTAGTACTCCTTTATAATCACCTAGTTACGTTGTGACGTTTGGTAGCACCCAAAGTGTTCCTCCGGTAAACGGGAGTTGCATAATCTCATAGTTACAGGAACATGTATAAGTCATGAAGAAAGCAATAGCAACATACTAAACGATCAAGTGCTAGGCTAACGGAATGGGTCAAGTCAATCACATCATTCTCCTAATGACGTGATCCCGTTAATCAAATGACAACACATGTCTATGGTTAGGAAACATAACCATCTTTGATTAACGAGCTAGTCAAGTAGAGGCATACTAGTGACTATATGTTTGTCTATGTATTCACACATGTATCATGTTTCCGGTTAATACAATTCTAGCATGAATAATAAACATTTATCATGAGATAAGGAAATAAATAATAACTTTATTATTTCCTCTAGGGCATATTTCCTTCAGTCTCCCACTTGCACTAGAGTCAATAATCTAGTTCACATCGCTATGTGATTTAACACCAATATTCACATCTGTATGTGATTAATACCCATAGCTCACATCATCATGTGATCAACACCCAAAGGGTTTACTAGAGTCAATAATCTAGTTCACATCGCTATGTGATTAACACCCAAAGTGTACTAAGGTATGATCATGTTTTGCTCGTGAGAGAAGTTTAGTCAACGGGTCTGTCATATTACAGAGTCGTATGTATTTTGCAAATATTCTATGTCTACAATGCTCTGCATGGAGCTACTCTAGCTAATTACTCCCACTTTCAATATGTATCCAGATTGAGACTTAGAGTCATCTGGATCAGTGTAAAAGTTTGTATCGATGTAACTTTTATGATGAACTCTTTTATCACCTCCATAATCGAGAAACATCTCCTTAGTCCCCACTAAGGATATTCTTGACCCATGTCCAGTGATCTACTATTAGATCAAAACTGTATTCCTTTGCCAAACTCAGAGCAAGGTATACAATAAGTCTGGTATACAGCATAGCATACTTTATAGAACCTATAACTGAGGCATAGGGAATGACTTATCATTCTCTTTTTCTATTTTCTGCTTATGGTCGGGTTTTGAGTCTTACTCAACTTCACACCTTGCAACTTAGACAAGAACTCCTTCTTTGACTGTTCTATTTTGAACTACTTCAAAGTCTTATCAAGGTATGTACTTATTGAAAAATCTTATCAAGCGTCTTGATCTATCTTATAGATCTTGATGCTCAATGTGTAAGCAGCTTCACCAGGGTCTTTCATTGAAAAACTTTTATTCAAGTATCCTTTTATGCTATCCAGAAATTCTATATCATTTCCAATCAACAATATGTCTTGCACATATAATATCAGAAATGCTACAGAGCTCCCACTCACTTTCTTGTAAATACAGGCTTCTTCAAAAGTCTGTATAAAACCATATGCTTTGACCAACTCATCAAAGCATATATTCCAACTCCGAGATGCTTGCACCAGTCCATAGATGGATCGATGGAGCTTGCACAATTTGTTAGCACCTTTAGGATTGACAAAATCTTCTGGTTGCATCATATACAACTCTTCTTTAAGAAAACCATTAAGGAATGCAGTTTTGTTTATCCATTTGCCAGATTTCATAAAATGCGGCAATTGCTAACATGATTCAGACAGACTTAAGCATAGATACGAGTGAAAAACTCTCATCATAGTCAACACCTTGAACTTGTTGAAAACCTTTTGCGACAATTCTAGCTTTGTAGATAGTAACACTATCAGCGTCCGTCTTCCTCTTGAATATCCATTTAATCTCAATGTCTCGCCGATCATTGGGCAAGTCAACCAAAGTCCATACTTTGTTTTCATACATGGATCTTCTCTCAAATCTCATGGCCTCAAGCCATTTTGCGGAATCTGGGCTCACCATCGCTTCTTCATAGTTCGTAGGTTCATCATGGTCTAGTAACATGACTTCCAGAACATGATTACCGTACCACTCTGGTGTGGATCTTACTCTGGAAGACCTACGAGGTTTGGTAGTAACTTGATCTGAAGTTTCATGATCATCATCATTAACTTCCTCACTAATTGGTGTAGGAATCACTGGAACTGATTTCTGTGATGAACTACTTTCCAATAAGGGAGAAGGTACAATTACCTCATCAAGTTCTACTTTCCTCCCACTCACTTCTTTCGAGAGAAACTCCTTCTCTAGAAAGGATCCATTCTTAGCAACGAATGTTTTGCCTTTGGATTTGTGATAGAAGGAGTACCCAACAGTTTCCTTTGGGTATTCTATGAAGACGCACTTCTCCGATTTGGGTTCGAGCTTCTCAGGTTGAAAAGCTTTTCCATATAAGCATCGCAAGTCCAAACTTTAAGTAACGATAGCTTAGGTTTACTGCTAAACCATAGTTCATACGGTGTCGTCTCAACGGATTTAGATGGTGCCCTTTTAAACGTGAATGCAGCTGTCTCTAATGCACAACCCTAAAACGATAGTGGTAAAACCGATAAGAGACATCATAGATCGCACCATATCCAATAAAGTGCGGTTAGGACGTTCGGACACACCAAAACTTTGTGGTGTTCCAGGTGGCGTGGGCTGTGAAACTATTCCACATTGTTTTAATTGAAGACCAAACTCGTAACTCAAATATTCGTCTCCACGATCAGATCGTAGAAATTTTATTTTCTTGTTACGATGATTTTTCCAGTTCACTCTGAAATTCTTTGAACCTTTCAATTATTTCAGACTTATGTTTCATCAAGCAGATATACCCATATCTGCTCAAATCATTTTGTGAAGGTCAGAAAATAATGATACTTGCCACGAGCATCAACACTCATTGGATCGCATACATCGTTATGTATTATTTCCAATAAGTCAGTAGCTTGTTCCATTGTTCCGGAGAACGGAGTTTTTAGTCATCTTGCCCAAAAGGCACGGTTCGCAAGCATCAAATGATTCATAACCAAGTGATTCTGAAAATCTATCTTTATGGAGTTTCTTCATGCGCTTTACACCGATATGACCCAAACGGCAGTGCCACAAATAAGGTGCACTATCATTATCAACTTTGCATATTTTGGCATCAATATTATGAATATGTGTATGACTATGATCGAGATCCAACAAACTATTTTCATTGGGTGTATGACCATCAAAGGTTTTATTCATTTAAACAGAACAACAATTATTCTCTAATTTTAAATAAATAATCGTATTGCAATAAACATGATCAAATCATATTCATGCTCAACGCAAACACCAAATAACATTTATTTAGGTTTAACACTAATCCCGAAGGTATAGGGAGTGTGCGATGATGAACATATCAATCTTGGAACCACTTCCAATACACATCATCACTTCACCCTCAACTAGTCTCTGTTTATTATGTAACTCCTGTTTCTAGTTACTAATCTTAGCAACCGAACAAGTATCAAAATACTCATGGGCTACTATAAACACTAGTAAGGCACACATCAAACACCTGTATATCAAATATACCCTTGTTCACTTTGCCATCCTTCTTATCCACCAAATATTCAAGGCATTTCCGCTTCTAGTGACCATTTCCTTTGCAGTATAATCACTCAGTTTCAGGCTTTGGTCCAGCTTTGGGCTTCTTCGCGGGAGTGGCAACTTGCTTGCCATTCTGCTTGAAGTTCCCTTTCTTTCCCTTTGCCCTTTTTCTTGAAACTAGTGGTCTTGTCAATCATCAACACTTGATGCTCTTTCTTGATTTCTACCTTCGTCGATTTCAGCATCATGTAGAGCTTGGGAATCGTTTTCGTCATCCCTTGCATTATAGTTCATCATGAAGTTCTACTAACTTGGTGGTGGTGACTAGAGAATTCTGTCAATCACTATCTTATCTGGAAGATTAACTCCCACTTGATTCAAGTGATTGAAGTACCCAGACAATCTGAGCACATGCTTACCAGTTGAGCGATTCTCCTCCATCTTTTAGCTATAGAACTTGTTGGAGACTTCATATCTCTCAACTCGGGTATTTGCTTGAAATATTAACTTCAATTCCTGGAACATCTCATATGGTCCATGACGTTCAAAACATCTTTGAAGTCCCGATTCTAAGCCGTTAAGCATGGTGTACTAAACTATCAAGTAGTCATCATATTGAGCTAGCCAGACGTTCATAATGTCTGCGTCTGCTCCTGCAATAGGTCTGTCACCTAGCGGTGCATTAAGGACATAATTCTTCTGTGCAGCAATGAGGATAAACCTCAGATCACGGATCCAATCCGCATCATTGCTACTAACATCTTTCAACACAATTTTCTCTAGGAACATATCAAAATAAACATATGAAAGCAACAACGCAAGCTATTGATCTACAACATAATTTGCAAAACACTACCAGGACTAAGTTCATGATAAATTATAGGTCAGTTAATCATATTACTTAAGAACTCCCACTTAGAAAGACATCCCTCTAATCCTCTAAGTGATTACGTGATCCATATCAACTACACCATGTCCGATCATCACGTGAGATGGAGTAGTTTCAACGGTGAACATCAATATGTTGGTCATATCTACTATATGATTCATGCTCGACCTTTCGGTCTCCGTGTTCCGAGGCCATATCTATATATGCTAGGCTCGTCAAGTTTAACCTGAGTATTCCGCGTGTGCAACTGTTTTGCACCCGTTGTATTTGAACGTAGATCCTATCACACCCGATCATCACGTGGTGTCTCAGCACGAAGAACTTTCGCAACGGTGCATACTCAGGGAGAACACTTCTTGATAATTAGTGAGAGATCATCTTAAAATGCTAGCGTCAAACAAAACAGAATAAGATGTATAACAGATAAACATCATATGCAATCAAAATATGTGACATGATAGGGCCATGATCATCTTGCGCCTTTGATCTCCATCTCCAAAGTACTGTAATGATCTCTATCGTCACCGGCACAACACCATGATCTTCATCATCTTGATCTATATCAATGTGTCGTCACATGGTCGTCTCGCCAACTATTGCTCTTGTAACTATTGCTATCGCATAGCGATAAAGTAAAGCAATTATTTGGCACTTGCATCTTATGCAACAAGGAAACAACCATATGGCTTCTGCCAGTTGCCGATAACTTCAACAAAACATGATCATCTCTTACAACAACTTATATCTCATCACGTCTTGACCATATCACATCACAACATGCCCTGCAAAAACAAGTTAGACGTCCTCTACTTTGTTGTTGCAAATTTTACGTGGCTGCTACGGGCTTTAGCAAGAACCGTTCTTACCTACGCATAAAAACCACAACGATAGTTCGTCAAGTTGGTGATGTTTTAACCTTCGCAAGGACCGGGCGTAGCCACACTCGATTTAGCTAAAGTGAGAGAGACAGACACCCGCCAGCCACCTTTAAGTACGAGTGCTCGTAACGGTGAAACCAGTCTCGCGTAAACGTACGCGTAATGTCGGTCCGGGCCGCTTCATCTCACAATACCGCCGAACCAAAGTATGACATGCTGGTAAGCAGTATGACTTGTATCGCCCACAACTCACTTGTGTTCTACTCGTGCATATAACATCAACGCATAACACCTAGGCTTTGATACCACTGTTGGGGAACGTAGTAATTTCAAAAAAATTCCTACGCACACGCAAGATCATGGTGATGGCATAGCAACGAGAGGGGAGAGTGTTGTCCACGTACCCTCGTAGACCGTAAGCAGAAGCGTTAGCACAACGCGGTTGATGTAGTCGTACGTCTTCACGATCCGACTGATCCAAGCACCGAACGTACGGCACCTCCGAGTTCAGCACACGTTCAGCTCGATGACAATCCCCGGGCTCCGATCCAGCAAAGCTTCGGGGATGAGTTTCGTCAGCACGACGGCATGGTGACGATGATGATGTACTACCGGCGCAGGGCTTCGCCTAAACTCCGCGACGATATGACCGAGGTGGAATATGGTGGAGGGCGGCACCGCACACAGCTAAGGAACGATCCGTAGATCAACTTGTGTGTCATGGGGTGCCCCCCTGCCCCCATATATAAAGGAGGGAGGGGGAGGTGCGGCCGGCCCCCTTGGGGTGCGCCTGGAGGAGTCCTACTCCCACCGGGAGTAGGACTCCCCCCTCTTGCCTTGGTGGAGAAGGAAAGGGGGGAGGGGAAAGAGGAAAGGGGGGCGCCGCCCCCCCTTCCTTGTCCTATTCGGACTAGGGGGGGAGGGGGCGCGCGGCCTGCCCTGGCCGGCCCTCCTCTTCTCCCTCATGGCCCACTAAGGCCCATTAACCCCCGGGAGGGTTCCGGTAACCCCCCGGTGTTCCGGTAAAATCCCGATTTCACCCGGAACCTTTCCGATTTCCAAACATAGGCTTCCAATATATCAATCTTTATGTCTCGACCATTTCGAGACTCCTCATCATGTCCGTGATCACATCCGGGACTCTGAACAAACTTCGGTACATCAAAACTTATAAACTCATAATAAAACTGTCATCGTAACTTTAAGCGTGCGGACCCTACGGGTTCGAGAACTATGTAGACATGACCTAGAACTATTCTCGGTTAATAACCAATAGCGGAACCTGGATGCCCATATTGGTTCCTACATATTCTACGAAGATCTTTATCGGTCAAACCGCATAACAACATACGTTGTTCCCTTTGTCATCGGTATGTTACTTGCCCGAGATTTGATCGTCGGTATCCAATACCTAGTTCAATCTCGTTACCATCAAGTCTCTTTACTCGTTATGTAATGCATCATTCCGTAACTAACTCATTAGCTACATTGCTTGCAAGGCTTATAGTGATGTGCATTACCGAGAGGGCCCAGAGATACCTCTCCGACAATCGGAGTGACAAAACCTAATCTCGAAATACACCAACCCAACATGTACCTTTGGAGACACCTGTAGTACTCCTTTATAATCACCTAGTTACGTTGTGACGTTTGGTAGCACCCAAAGTGTTCCTCCGGTAAACGGGAGTTGCATAATCTCATAGTTATAGGAACATGTATAAGTCATGAAGAAAGCAATAGCAACATACTAAACGATCAAGTGCTAGGCTAACGGAATGGGTCAAGTCAATCACATCATTCTCATAATGACGTGATCCCGTTAATCAAATGACAACACATGTCTATGGTTAGGAAACATAACCATCTTTGATTAACGAGCTAGTCAAGTAGAGGCATACTAGTGACTATATGTTTGTCTATGTATTCACACATGTACCATGTTTCCAGTTAATACAATTCTAGCATGAATAATAAAGATTTATCATGAGATAAGGAAATAAATAATAACTTTATTATTGCCTCTAGGGCATATTTCCTTCAGCCATGTATCTGGCACAAGCGGTCGAGTATTCGGTCCAAATTGGACGGACCCGGAGTAGTTCTTTTGAATGGCTTTTTCCGTTGACCGGGTTTAGAGCCTCTGAATCCGGCATTGACTGCCGTATCTTCACTATTATCGCCGTTAATGCGGTGTTTGTTTTTGTTGCGACGCGACCTGCCATTATGGTCCTTGATATCCGACTGCCAGAATTTTTGTTGAGGTTGTTGCTGCGTGCTAGCCAGCTGTCCTCACCAGCGCAAAAGCGGGTCATGAGTGATGTGAGGGCTGCCATGGATTTCGGCTTTTCCTGTCCCAGGTGCCGGGCAAGCCACTCGTCGCGGATGTTATGCTTGAAGGCCGCGAGGGCCTCCGCATCTGGACAATCAACGATTTGGTTTTTCTTGGTTAAGAACCGTGTCCAGAATTGTCTGGCCGATTCGTCTGGCTGCTGAATTATGTGGCTTAGGTCATCTGTGTCTGGTGGTCGCACATACGTGCCTTGGAAGTTATCGTGGAATGTGGCTTCCAGGTCTTCCCAACTCCCGATTGACTCTGCTGGCAAGCTGTTAAGCCAATGCCGGGCTGGTCCTTTAAGCTTGAGTGGGAGATATTTGATGGCGTGAAGATCATCACCACGGCCCATGTGGATGTGAAGGAGATAGTCTTCGATCCAAACCGCGGGGTCTGTTGTGCCATCGTAAGATTCAATATTCACGGGTTTAAACCCTTCGGGGATTTGATGATTCATTACTTCATCTGTGAAGCATAGTGGGTGTGCGGCGCCTCTGTACTGGGCGATATCACGACGGAGCTCAAAAGAGCTTTGTCTGTTTTGTTCAGCCCGGCCGGACTTACTGTGTCTGGCGCGACGGTTGCCGTCACGTATCATGGGGCGCCCACGCGATCCATAGATCGATCTTGATTGTCTTGCCTTATCCTCCAATATATCTCGCAAGTCCGGAGCGTTCCCCTGTGGCCTTGTGCTTTTCGAGCGATGCCGGGGTACGGTTCTAGTGAAGGGCCTAGAGGCCTCTCTGTCGCGACCACGGGGTGGTCGGTCAGCCGTATTGTCTGCTGGTGATGCAGGTTCATACGCCTCCTCCTCTAATCGGGGGAGCAGCTTGCGTTTAGGGTAGCTTTTGGAGGGGCGTTCGAGCTCATGCTCTTCGGCCGCGAGGACTTCAGTCCATCTGTCGGCTAGCAGATCTTGATCAGCTCTAAGCTATTGCTGCTTTTTCTTGAGGCTGTTTGCCGTGGCCATAAGCCTGCGTTTGAAACGCTCTTGTTCAACGGGATCCTCAGGCACGACGAATTCGTCGTCGTCGAGGCTTGCCTCGTCTCCGGAGGGAGGCATATAATCCTCTACCTCTTCTTCTGCCGCTCTCTCATGATGGCTGGCGTCTCCGTCCTCCTGTGTTGAATCTTGCTGGAGTGGGTTGTCTTCGGCACTGTCTGGGGTGTTATTATCTCCGGTGCCGGAATCTTCACTCTTGCTGTGGCGGGATTTAGAGCGGCGCCGCTGACGCCGACGCTTGGGCTGTTTCTTGGAGGGGTCATCCTCCGATGTTCCTTCGCCATTTCCATCCTTTGGGATATCCACCATGTATATGTCATATGATGAGGTGGCTTTCTAGTGCCCGGTAGGCACTGGTTCTTGGTCATCTCCGGCATCGTCGTCCATACCGTCGATGTCGTCGGAGTCGTAGTCTAGCATGTCGGTTAGATCGTCGGCAGTGGCTACTAGGTGGGTGGTGGGTGGGCTTTGAATTTCTTCGTCGTCCGCATCCCAACCATCCTGACCGCAGTCCGGCCAGGGCTCTCCTGATAACGAGAGATACTTTAGCGAACTCAAAATGTCGCCGAAAGGTGAGTGCTGAAAGATGTCCGCGGCGGTGAACTCCACGATCGGCGCCCAACCGGGTTCGATTGGAGGGGGCGCCGGAGGTTCGGAGTCCGGCAAGGAGTCCGACACCTCGGAGTCACGAGCTACATGAGGGACAAGGTCAGTGTTCGGCTCTATCGCCGTAGAGATTGCAGCCCCCGAGGCGGTGTCTAGCCATTCGTCCTCGATCTGCGCAGCCGGCTCCGAATTGAAGATCGGAGCGGACTCGAGTGCGGCCTCCAGGGTACTGTCCGGCTGCAGAGCTAAATCATGCCCATCATGACAGTGCGGCGCGCTTGGCTGTGGCTCAAATCCATCAGAGATCAAGTCCCCGCGGATGTCAGCCGTGAAGTTCAAACTTCCAAATCTGACCTGACGGCCAGGGGCGTAGCTTTCGATCTGCTCCAGATGGCCAAGCGAATTGGCCCGCAGTGCAAAGCCGCCGAATACGAAGATCTGTCCGGGGAGGAAGGTCTCACCCTGGACTGCGTCGTTGATGATGATCGAAGAAGCCATCGAGCCTATTGGTGACGACACAGAGGAACTCTCAATGAAAGCACCAATGTCGGTGTCAAAACCGGCGGATCTCGGGTAGGGGGTCCCGAACTATGCGTCTAGGCGGATGGTAACAGGAGACAAGGGACATGATGTTTTACCCAGGTTCGGGCCCTCTTGATGGAGGTAAAACCCTACGTCCTGCTTGATTGATATTGATGATGTGTGTTACAAGAGTAGATCTACCACGAGATCAAGGAGGCTAAACCCTAGAAGCTAGCCTATGGTATGATTGTTATTCGTCCTACGGACTAAAGCCATTCGGTTTATATAGACACCGGAGAGGGCTAGGGTTACACAGAGTCGGTTACAATGGTAGGAGATGTACATATCCGTATCGCCAAGCTTGCCTTCCACGCCAAGGAAAGTCCCATCCAGACACGGGACGAAGTCTTCAATCTTGTATCTTCATAGTCTTGGAGTCCGGCCGATGATGATAGTTCGGCTATCTGGACACCCCCTAGTCCAGGACTCCCTCAGGCACGTTCGTCCAAAATCTTCGGGCGTACAGTTTTTTCACTGCCACTATAGATACCCCTGCCTCTTCCTCACTTCACTTTTACTCCGCTCGATCTCAACTCCCGCTCGAGCTTCCCAAACCCTAGCGCCGCCGCTACTTCATCGTCGTCGGTGAGGAAGAGCTTCACTGCCTCGACCTCGTCTCCGTCGTACTCGCGCCGGTTACGGATTTCTTCACTGTGCCGCCGCCGTAGCTGTCTTCCTCTGCCGAGTTAGGGCGTGGAAGATCTGAACTGACGAACTTCACATCTACACTTCTCAGTTCGTCGTGTTCTTCATCAAGGGGTAACTAAAAGTTACTTTTACTGCCCTCTTTGATTCATGGGTTTTCTTGAAAATCTTCAAAGGTGTTTATTCTTCAAATCTTCACACGCTAAACACCTCACATGTTATCCGTTCTTGATTCATTTCTCTAAGCGATGATTTTCTTCAAGATTCCTCAATTGTGTGGATCTTCAATCTATACAACTCTGGAACCTAAGATTAAGAATGCTTAGTGAAATTCTTCAAGACACATCTGGTCAAATTCCTCAAACCTATTCTTTTTGAAAATCTTCTGAGAACGCATATGACATCTCCAAATTCCTCGCAAATATACTCTGTTCACAGGTACACATGTCCGCTGCTGAATCACTAGGTTCTCATCAACTTAACTCATTTGCAGCGTTCCTCGAAGAAAAGTTGCATACCTCTTCAGAAACGTCAGTTGTTCATATTCCTCAGCTGAAGAAAATGGGTGATGGTAAGAAGCCACAAAAGGGAGGAAAGAAGCCGGAGGTCAATACTGTGTTTGAAATCCCTATGGACATTTATGCTGGATACTGCACTCCTGATGAGGCCAAGTTTGGCAAGGAGGACAAGAATCAGCGCAAGGTGCGCATACAATGTATAGAGAGGAGATGGGCACGAGAATGGAGGGAGTACAGCTATGTTACTCCCAAGTATATGAAGAAATTCGCGCTCAACCCTCCATGGTCAAGACCTCCATTGGCACCTGGCCAACTGGCGGATCCCATCAGCCTCAAGCGCGGTCAGGACTATGCTGATGAATGAGCAAGGCGCCAGGCCAAACTGGCCAAACAAGCAAAGGAAGCAGTGAGGAAATTCATTGAAGACTCTGATGCTGCTGCTACCTCTGCTAGTAAGCCTAGAAAGGCAATGCCCAAGAAGCCTGCACATAAGTCAAGTGCTTCTTCCTCAATGCCCTCACGGCAAATTCCTCAGTCTGCTCCTCCTCCAAAGTCCTCACAAGAACAAATCCTCGGCACCTGTGCATCTAGCCACGTGCCAAAGAACAACTGGCATCTCAATTGCCTCTGGATCATCTGTAAGCTCCACTGCTGCACCAAGTTCCTCAGCTGGCCCATCTCTGCTGAAGAAAAAGGCTACTGCTGGACGAGGCCTTCGACCAAGTCCTCACAAGAAGCAGGTCGCCTTCCAAATCTCCTCTGATGATGATGAAGAATTTGCCAAAATCATCAGAGACAGGCAAGCCAGGGCCGCTAGAGCCAAAGGCAGCAATCTGCCACTACTATTGGATCCAAAGTTGATCCTTGATTTCATTGACTTATGGCACAAAGACCCTAACACACCTTTACCAGAGATGAACCTCACTCCTGGTCAAAGTCATGTTCTGACTCACTTCATTGAAGAAGAGAAGTGGAAATATGAACAAGGCAGAAAACTGAAGAAAGCGCAGTCCAAGAAACAACGCTACCTCAAGGACAATGTCCTCACTCTTACCCCTGAACAACTCATTGCTTTGCAAATTGAAATCAAACAACTGAGTGATGATTTCAATCGGTATTATGCTGATTGGAAGGGAGCAAAGGTTCGGTTCATCAATTTGACAAAGACATTTACTTCGACTGCTACAACTCCTTTGCACGTTCAAATTCCTCAGGCTGAAGCATCTGCTCAGCACACTGACGAACATGCCAGTACCGCTGATTTCAGTCAGGCCGCTAAAGAAAATGAGAGTACCAGGGCTGATGACTGCATTCCAGCCGCTGAAGAAATTTCCAGGGCATCCACTAGTGGTGCGCCTGAGGAAAATGAAGAAGTCAGGGCAACTGTAATAGTTGCGCCTGAAGAAACTGAACCAAAGTCCTCTGCACCTCCTGCACCTACACCCACTCCGATCCTTCCATCTGCATTAGATGTGAAGAGGACCAAGGCTGCAGAGTGTGCAGCAATGAAAAATAGGAAGGCATCAGCTTCATCAGACTCTTCAACTCCGAAGAAAATGAAGCCTTTGACAAGTTCAACTGAAAATCCAATTGATGCCATTCTTGTCTCTTACATGCCATCAAAGGACCTTGTTCCTTTTGGTGAAGATTATGTGATTCCCGAGGAATCCAATGAAGAAACTCCCGATGAAGAAACTCCTTCTGCTGCTTTGACAAAGCAGTTGGATGAAGAAATTGAAGTGGATAGAATCCCTTCAACCCTAGTTGTTTCCTCACCTATGCCTCAGTTCACTGCTGAAGAGGCGGGTGTTGAAGAAATGGAAGATGAGGAAGTGGACATCGGTTGTATCGCACCTATACTGAATGATGACTTTTGGGAAAGTCAGCACCCCAACTCTCCGTTGTTCACTCCACTCCAAGCAATTCCTCAGTCCCCTACAGCTACTGAAGTGCAAATGAGATCTGACGAAGCTCGTGCAACCCCGTCCGTCCATGCAGAAATTCCAGCCACTAGTGCTGATGAAATTGTAAATGAAGAATTGATGACCCAGGCTGCAACTGAAGAAGAGCCTGAAATTCCTCAGCATGAGGAACCTGAGATTGCGATTCCTGAGGTGGTAATGCAGTTAACTGACACCCCTCAACCCAAGCCAAAGGATCCCTTCTCCAAGAAGCCAAAATTCAAGGCTGGTGATTTCTTCGGCGAGCGTGTATTCTTCACTAAATTCAACCCATATGACAATGCTCGTCTTAGAAGGAAGCATTTCTGGACTGCCAGCCAGGCCAACTTCTATTCTTCAGTACTCTTCGACAAGGACAAAGTCTTCGACCACCAGCATATTCCTCACGTGGACATGGAATCAATGCCCTGCTTCACACCAGTCCTCAGTATGATTCATGATGCAGGTCTGCTTAACTTTTGCACTGACATCGTTGACTGGAATGAAGAGCTAATTCTTCAGTTCTATGCAACGCTGCACATCACTGGTGAAGCTAATGACATCAACACTTGGGTGTTGGACTGGATGACCGAAAACACTCACTACAAGGCACCAACCTCTGAATTGCTTCGTGCCTTGCCACTCAGTCCTCCACCTGAAGGTGCTCGTTGTCTGTATGATGAGCCTGAACTCACCAATCATTACATGCAAGTGCTCATGAAACCTCTGAAGCTCGGACAAGCCCCAAGGACCAAATTCCTTGTGAAGGAATTGCTGTACATACCAAGAACCATCTATCGCATTCTGACAAAGGCTATAAGTCCAATCAAAGGTCATGACTCATCTGATGAAGAAATTGTGGGGATGATGAAGAATATGCTCTTCAACATCATGCATGGCATCCCTATCAATTACCATGATTTCTTCATGAGGACTCTCGCAAATGTTGCACTTTCACCGTTTGAGTTGAAGCCTTACGCTCCATGGATCATAAGATTCCTCAGATCAAGGTATTCACTCAACTACAAGGCTGACACTCTCAACCATGGCAGCTACTTGCCCCCGATTGAAGTCCTCAAACGAACATATTCTTCAACTGAAGAAAAGGGCAAGGCACCTGCTGTTATCGATGAAGGCAGTCGTTCATTGGACGGTCAGTTCCGCAAAGTTGCATCTTACTCCACCAATGATGACTCTGCCACTCATGATTCTGCTGCCAATGCTCCCAAGTCAAGTCCTCAAGCTACCGCTCCTCGAGTAATGACTGACTGCGAGCTGCTTCTAAGTCTTCACCAGAAGGTGGATCGCAACCATAAGTGGGTTAAGCGTCAGTTTGGCTCTATTCTTCACAACATGACCTCTACACATAATGCAGTGAAGAAAAACCATTACTACCTCCATGAAGTTTTCGATCGCACCTGGGCTATTCTGCCACATATGTATGGTGAAGAAGATCTGAAGCAAATGGGTTTCAAAGAAGACTTTGCCTGGTCTGATCCTCCGCCGAAGAAGCTCAAGAAGGTCAAGGTTCCTCCTTTGGTCGCAAGTTCATATTCTTCATTCCGCGACACGGACGAGTTCGAAGACTTGGACGACACTGCAACAAGCCCTACATCGACTCAAGCCCCAACAACGCTGGCGCTCCTCCATCTTCATGATATTCTTCAGGGGTGTTAGTCCTCATTTTCAACCCTTTTGGTCATTCGATGACAAAGGGGGAGAAATTTGAGTTAGTCTTCAAGCGGGTCTATCCTATATGGGCGTTTTTATGATAAGTTACAACTCTCGTTCTTCTGATGACTTTGCTAGATCGAGTTGTAATCTTAAACTCTATGGTGGCCTGATACTTTTGCTGAGTTCTTCTGCATGCTTATTCCTCATTAATGTTAATGCACGCATGCTAAATTACATCAGTCACCATATTTCATCATGCATTTCAAATTCTTCATGTTATATGTCTAATGCGTGTATGAATTACAAAATATAGGGGGAGATCTCCATGATTATACTCTTCAAGTGTGCATTGCTTCAAAAGCAAATTCCTCACTCTGCACATCTTCAGGGGGAGTTCTTCTATATGTTGCAAATCAAATTCCTCAATATTAGTATTTACACTTCATATGTTAATCCCCGTTGAAAACTTAACCTATATTGTCATCAATCACCAAAAAGAGGGAGATTGTAAGTGCATATAGTGCCCCTTAGTGATTTTGGTGTATTGAAGACTTATAGGTTAAGAGACTGATGCATTTGTGAGTGTACACAGGTCTATAAATCTATGAGGAGTTTGATACTTATAGAGAAAGTCGACCCCTAAAAATGAAGTTCTTCGACTGAAGACTTTGGATTTCTGAAGACTTTCTGAAGATTTTCAAAGTGAAGAAATTGGTGTGACCTTGAAGACTTGGTAATCATTCGAGGAACATGAAGCGTGAAGACTCTTGTTTTTACTGTTTCATTTTCTCTTTCTTGAGTCATAGGAAACACCGTACTGTTAAAGGGGGTCGAGGAAATACTAAGGAAAATTTCCATGTGATGCTCATATCAAAATCCTACACCTACCAATCCTTTCGAGTGAAGCCATTGGAAATCTCACACGGTTCAGTCATATTCTTCTGTGACAGAGACGAAGTTCTTCTGGTCTCTAAGGAATTTGTTCTGACTGAGGAGTTAGGAATTCGCTAGTGCGGATTGCCTAAAAGTGAGGAACATGATAGCCCTGAGGTATTTGAGAGTCAAATATTCCGACCGTTGCTGTGCTACGCGCCAGCTGTCCCAAAATATCTATCCACCTAACGGTCATATCAGACAAGGGCATGTATGTATTATCATGTCAGGATGCTCCCTAGGATATAAATAGCTGCCCCCCACAACCACTAGTTGGTTGGCTGCTCCGAGAGAAGCTGACACTTGTCATTTAAGAGCAACCCATCCTCCGAGGACTTTGAGCGAAAATCATCAAGTGAGGAAACCCCAAACCCAAACCTACAAAACGCCAAAGTGATTGAGCATCACTGAAGAGATTGATCCTGCGTGGATCCGATGCTTGTTTCCTTTGAAGACTGTGCTTCTTCCAGATGGTTAGGCGTCAAGGTCTAGAGCATCCAAGAGGAATTGTGGATCGCCGAGTGACCGAGTTTGTGAAGGTCCGGAAGTCACCTGAAGACTTACCACGAGTGATTGGGCGAGGTCTGTGTGACTTTAGCTCAAGGAGAATACACTGAGGACTGTGTGTCCGGGACTGGGTGTCCTTGAGTTTAAATACTCAGCCGATCCAACCAGATGTACAACTGAGACAACAGTTGGAACTGGTCTACCAAATCATTGTCTTCACCGAGCTTACTGGTTCTATTTCCTCAACTCTTTCATTTCCTCATCTTTGTTGTTGTGTGCTTTTTCATATCTATTTGAAGACTTCGACTGATCGTGATGATCTATTTCCTCAGTTCAATTTCTTCAGTCTGTCCGTCTTCATCTTGTCTTATCCTGTGTTTACGCTTTCTGTACTCTGTGCTTGTCTTCATTTCATCATGATGACTATGCGTGTGATCTGCTATGTTTACTTTTGAGTACTTATTCCGCTGTAAGTAGTTCTTCATTTAGGAATTTCCTCACCAGCAAATTGCTCAGTGAAGAATTCATAAAAATTGCCTATTCACCCCCCCTCTAGTTGACATAACGCACTTTCATTCTTTAACTCAACGATAACATCTCGATGCCAGAAAAGACCAATGCCACCACTAAGGCCATCACTGTCTACAAAAAAACAACCTCCAAAACCAAGAGTGTATTTCAGATCCTCAACTCCTTTTGCATTGATTTTAGTTTCCATAACAAAGAGGAGAGTGGGTCCTTCTAGCTTCACAATGCTGCAAAGCTCTTGAACTGCCTCGGGGTTCCCAAGCCCCTGGCAGTTCTAGCTCAAGCAACTAATTGGGATTGGCAGACGCTGCCGAGTTGTCGGGCGTTGATTTCTTCTTCTTCGGGACTCTCTCCACAACCTCCTCATCCCCTTCTTTGACACTTGCTATTTCTGTCTCCTGATGATCAACTTCAGTTTCCACTCTCACGTTTGTGCCATCCGTCAGGAGAAGTGGTGCTCCTATATCCAGCCGCCGGTAAACTTGTTACAGTGCTTCCTTCCTCTTGTTAGATTGTGCTTTGTTTTTAACCGGGGAATTCACCTATACACCTCCTTTACCGGCGTTGCTAGAATTCTTAGACTCACTCTGACTGCTAGGACCGGAGTATTGCTCCTTATTCGAGCGCCCCCCAATGCAGCCGTCTTCCAATCCTCTGGTGCCCTCAACTTAGAACCAAATGGGAGTTCACCCTTGTAATCACGAGGTCCTGGAGTTGGGCAAAACAAATCTGAATGGCCAAGTCTACCATAAGAGAAATAGAAGTGGGGAACTTGCTCGTACTGTATGTCGTATAGATCTGTCTTCTTCCTCTTGACAGAGTCAATCAAAATCCACCTCCTCAAAGATTTGCTAACATCATGAGCAATTCTAGCTCTCAAGTATCCACCCACTTGATCGAACTGGACCGAAGTGGCGTTCTTATCAATCTGTTGTGCGATCAGTTTACCCCAACAATCATCTCGGATATTGTAGGAGAGATTTGGGACCCTAGCCCATATATAGAGCCGGTCAAACTGGACCTCATCAGGTCACATACAATCCTCAAACTCAGCAAGTACTACAGTGTTCTTGCTTACATGCCACGGCGAGCCGATCCAGATGCGATCTTGATCACATTGCGTCTCAAACTTTGCCACAAAAGTGTTCTCGCCCATCGATCTAAACTGAAATCCTCTAGGGTTCTCCCAGGCAGGGCGGAGCGCACTAGCAATGGTTTGGATGTGAAGCAGCTTCCTGTGCAAAACCCTACCCGTGAGCAGCCACTTTTGCGCTTCTCCTTCTTTTGTATCATCGATGACTAGAGGGGTCGCCTCCTCGTCCGTGATCCCTAGCTTCCCCAGCGCCTCCTCTAGTCGAGCCCTAGCCGTCCGCGAGGAGCTAGGGTTCGTCTCGTTCTGCCTGTCGTCAGCCGATGAGGCCATCTTCTGCTGGAATCAGCGATCGCCCCGCCGGAGAGATCCGGCGAGCGTTGTTTCCGTCCACCGAAACCCTAATGGCCGCCAAGGGGTTTTTAGGTTTTCGTGGAAGTCACCTAGCTAGTTTCTCTTCCTCCCGCGCAGTATTATTTTCCTTTAGAAAACACTACTCTTCCATGTGTCCAAATCGTCGACGGAAAACAAGCTCCCAAAGTTGCCGAATAAATACGATAAAGACGTCATGTTTAATGCGGCCCTTCTTTTTTGAATGCGCTACCATCACAATTAAATCCTTCTTAATTTCCTAGCAAAAAAATCCTTCTTAATTTGATGCCACAGATCGTACTAGCCAGGGTGGTGACAAATCGCTTTCCGAGCGTCGCATGAATCGATCGCGTGCATGCGATGTGCATGGATATAATAAAATAGAGGATACGATTTCTCTATTGCTTGCGCCAGCGAGATGCGCGTGTCTGTGTGTGTGAGAGCATCTCCAGCCACGCCCCCAACAGGCCCTCCTCAGGTGTTTGTTTCGGCGCCGGTGCTGAAAAAACACCCTAGTCGCGCCCCCAGGACGCTGAATTCCGCCGGCTCGGTCCGTTTTTGCGCCCGGCGATCGCAGGCCGAACCCAGCGCACTGGGGGTGCTCAGGGGCTCTGGCGCAATGCAAAAGCGCTCCTGGGGCCGCATTGTCAGGCGAAAAGTCAAGCCACCCATCCGGATTCGCCATCGACCCCCAGTGCTCGGTCGCCACCGTGCGCCACCCTGCCGATCCCGGAGCCGTCCACCGCCCACCGCAACTAGGTAGATCATTTCCCGCCGGGGAAAAGAAGGGGTTTCGCCGAGGCAGCCTCTCTGTCGCCGTCTGGGCACCTTTTCCGGCGTTCTGTCCGTGCAGGGCATGTACACCGGCGGGTTTGCGCCCACCTCGCCCGCAAGGTGTTCGGCGATTTACCCGGCCTGGCGATGGACTCTGAAGATGAGGAGGCGCTCGCGGCGTTGCTAGAGGAGGAAGCCGAAGCCGACATCTAGGAGCAAGAGCATCTCATTGTGCTCGCCGCCCTCGCCGGCCTGCTCGCGAGCAGTGAAAAGCCGCGGCGAGGTGGCTCGGTGCCTGGGCGGGTGAAAGCAAAGAACCCACATCGTCTGGAAGGCTACTGCATGCTCTACTCGGACTACTTCACCGACGTTCCATTGCATGGTGAGAAAACATTTCGACGCCGTTATCGGATGAGCCGAAAGATTTTCCTTAGGATTGTGAATTCCATCCGGGAGTTCGGCAGCTACTTCAAATGCAAGATGGATTGCACCGGCACACTTGGATTCACCTCTATCCAGAAGTGCACGACAGCTATGAGGATGCTTGCATACGGAGCTCCCGGTGATTCACTCAACAACTATGGGCGCATGGCCGAGTCCACCACCATTTAGTGTTTCTATAAGTTCTGCAGGGCAGTGGTGGCAGTGTTTGGACCGCAATACTTGCGAACACCCAATGCGGAAGACACTGCTCGGATCCTAGCACAGAATGCAGCAAGAGGATTTCCTGGGATACTTGGAAGCATCTAGTGCATGCATTGGAAATGGAAGAACTGTTCATTTGCTTGGCAGGGGTTGTACAAAGGCGCCAAAGGCAGTTGTAGTGTGGTACTTGAGGCAGTGGCCACACAGGACCTCTGAATTTGGCACTCTTTCTTTGGGATGCCAGGAACTCACAATGACATCAACGTCCTGCAGTGCTCCCCAGTCTTTGCCAAGCTTGTTGAAGGTCATTCTCCTCCAGTGAACTTCGAGGTCAATGGGCGACAGTACAATAAGGGGTACTATCTAGCTGATGGCATCTATCCGAGATGGTCGACATTTGTGAAGACCATCTCAAACCCTGTGTTAGAAGGCAAGAACACCTGGTTTGCGAAGGTTCAGGAGGCTTGCAGGAAGGATGTCGAGCGAGCATTTGGTGTGCTCCAATTTTGATTTGCTGTTGTTCGGTTCCCTACTCAGACCTGGTCGAAATATCAAATATGGGAGATCATGACTTGCTGTGTCATCTTGCACAACATGATCATTGAGAGCGAGCATGAAGAGCCAGTGTTTGACACTGAACCATATTACAGGCAGGGTCCTCTTGCCCAAGTTGATCACCGGCTACCGGCAACCTGGACTGACTACCTCAATATGCGTCAGGAGATCCGAGCCCAACAGGTGCATCAAGAACTGCAACACGATCTGGTGGAGCACCTACGGAGGCTCAAGGGCGAGGCCGGGGTGACGCGGGGATGACGTGCGATGAAACTTGAGTTTTTATTTGTTAAACTATATAATTTGTATTGAACTATTTGTTGAACTGTTTAATTTATGTGTGATGAAACACGCCGAAACACGCGAAACCATGCCAAACTATGTGACGAACTAATTGATTTTTATTTGTATGCGAAAATTCACGTCGAAACACGCCGGACCGTGTCGAATATGATCCGATTCATGTAGATATCGGGCCATTTTTGGACACAATTGAGCCAAACACTGGGCCAAAATCGGTGCCTGGGGGCGACGGCTGGGTGCTGGCTCACCGCCAGGCCGCTGTTTTTCGGCATTCTGGGGGGCCGAACGGCTGAAGATGCTCTGATGTTGCCGTGGCGTGTACACATTGCAGGGCTGGGTGCTTGGACTGCATCCCTGCAATGCCGTGTCCCTGTCACATGCAGACTCGGCATTGCAGGGATGCAGTCCAAGCACCCAGTCCAACTTGCAGACCCGCTGTATATTCGCGTCAGACAAGGGCACTGATTTAAAGTTTCTGTCAAGGATAATTTCTTGACGATTGCATGGGTGTCACTCCGCCCTTGGAAGACGGGAGATATTCTCCACCAAATATATTTGTAGGCGTCCGTATCGTGTTATTATGATTGTTGATGATTGATCTCGTTTTGTTGGCTTGTCATCATGATTTGCATGCACTGTGGCGGACCATGCTTCCATCCAACAACTTGCAAGGCGCGGAGTCGAGCTACAGCTATCATGAAAATAAGTATCGACACTGAATGATCTTCAATCCACAGTTTCATTTCTTGGACCTAGATCGAGCATGCACAGTAGCGCATTTCCCACATCTCCTCTCAAACGAAAACGCTTCTGGTAGCGGTAGCTGTTCAACAGCCTCAGCCATGTGATAAGCTGACGAATATAGTGAGAAAATCTGACGCCGAGGCAGAGAAATCCTGAGAGTTTCTGTCCGGTGGAACATCGATCTGCCATCTGCATCCTGGCCATCTTGCGGTACCTGATGACGATAGCTAGATCACGAGCAATGATAGGTGCACTGCGCCCACAGTATCTCTACTTCTTTACCCCCCAGTTGGGTCAAACTAGACTAAACCAAAATCAACCAAGGCGGGCGCCGTGCTAAACTAAACAACAAATATGAACGCGAGGGGGATCACGATCTGATTGAGGGTTCCCATCCAGATTCCATCTGTTGCGCAGCGCAGGGATAAGACCCTCCCACGCGGTGCCACCCTGTGATTTGCTAATCAGTACGACCGACATCGAAATGTACTCTCGCGCTCTCTCACAGTGTCACAGATGCCTTTGATTGGAGAGCATGCACGCAGCTGGCACAAGCATCATTCGGTTTAGGAGGAACAGCTTGTTTGACCCCTCAGCGTTCAGTGCTACCACTAGTTAACTGGGATGTTTAATCTGCTGTATGCTAGAGTCGCGTGTGCGCACGAACGAGCTCATCAAGCGCCCGTACGGAGGTCCATGTGCGGGAACCCTGCCGCCGCTCGGCCTCAATAGTACGCGTACGTGTGGACGCGCGCTTGCATGGAGTACCCCGCACTTCACTTGAGCTGGCTCTTAAAAGGGTGTACTTCCAACTTTCTTAAAGGACGAAATAATCTCAAAGTTTGATCAAATTTATGCAAAAACATATCAATGTTTGTAAAACTAAATAGGTACATGATGAAAATATATTCTATCCTGAATCTAATGCTATTAATTTGATGGCAAAAATGTTGATGTATTATTATATAACTATGATCAAACATAAAAATGTTTGACTTTTCAATAAAATTGAAATTACACTTTTTCAAGGACGTAGGGAGTAGGCACCAGGCACACCCAGCCCCAGTCAGTTGTGGATTTTTGAGATGTTCTACATATATTCAACTGTTTCAATCAGGCAAGGATGAAGTATTTCGCAAAGAAAGAAAAAGGGCAACGATGAACCAGGATTAGTCAGCAGCTGAATCTACCGTACAAGTGCCGTCGCCAACACAACTGATATGCGGTCTGGTCAAATGAATGACCTGCCGAGATTTTTGATATTTCCCCGGATTTAGGAGGAGAATCAGTGTCGTCAAATTCAGACTCTGTTTGCTCCAGTCATAGCTTCCAGCTCAATTCATCCTTACATGGAGGGAGAATCAAAGTCCCTGGAAGGAGTATTATAGAAGAAAGGCCAAGAATGCCTCCACCGTAATTTACATGGTTTTGTTGTTACAAGCTAATCCTCATCACTCACCTACCTCTCTACCCTAGCGAAGAAAGGCATTACATCTCCTCGTAATAACCCAGCGGTTGACCAAGAGGAACCCTCCGCGCACATGTTTCTTAGTAACTGCTCAACCGAAGGATGCGCGCCCTCGAAGACAATGGCATTCCTATGCTTCCACAACTCCCACCAAGTAAGCGCGAAGATGGTGCGAAGGTCCTTCGTGCTGACGTTGTTTGAACCACGCTTGTCAACGGCCCACTCCACCAGCGATTCTTGGGCAGTAGGAATCCAACTTGGCGTCCCCAACGCGACGAAGATCGCTGCCCAAACTGTGCGAGCAAAAACACATGTGAGTAGAAACATGGTTGATCGTTTCCTCCTCTTGATCACAGAAAGGACATGCGGCTTGGTGAGGTAGGCCTCTGCGCGCTAGGCGATCCGAGGTCCAGCATCTGTTCTTCATGGCTAGCCATGTGAAAAACCTGCATTGCATAGGAGCACGTGATTTCCATGTCAGGTCCGCTGTTGGGGTCACCTCCTGGCCCCAAAAAGCTGCCGCATAAGCCGATTTCACAGAACTGCCCATTTGTCTCCCACAACCATGCTATCTCATCTGGCTCCTCATCAGAAAGTTCCCAACCATTGAGCAGTTGCCATAGCGCTAGAAACTGGTGCAAGGTTTCCGGTTCAAGGTTGGGACTGATGTCCATCGCCCAAGAGCCGTCCTGCATGGTCGTACTGACCATCCTCAGGTTGCGAGTTCGGGGGTGCACCAAATCATAGACTCGCGGCGCCAACTCTTGTATTCTTTGGCCATGAAGCCATCGGTCTTCCCAGAAGCGTGTTGTTCGTCCTGACCGCACAGTGCTCCTCATGGCTGCTTGGCATAGCATTTGTGCTTCTTCCGGGACTTTGATTTTGAATTCCTTCCAGGGTCTTGACTCATCGGTCCTCGTGAGCCACGGCCAGCGAGCTTGCATGGCAATATTCATCCATCTTAGGTTTGGCAACCCCAATCCACCTGCCCACTTCGGCATACAGACCATATCCCATGCAACAGCACAGTTACCACCGTTTGCCTCATCTCTTCGGCACCATAAGAAACCTCGACAAATCTTGTTCATTGTCGCTATAGTATTTGCAGGTAGGTCCAACGCCATCATCGCATGAATCGGCATCGCACACAGGACAGACTGCACAAGAGTTAGTTGCCCGCTCTTGGGCATCATAGCTGCCCTCCATTTCGGTAGCTGATTTGCCATGTGATCCACCAAAAATTGCAGCTGCGTTGTGGTTTTGCTTCCTAAGTGATAGGGGTAGCCCAAGATACTTGATCGAAAACGATCCCAAGGGGCATTGCAACTCATTGCATGCCATTGCAATCTCCTCCTCGGAGCACCTGATAGGTAGGGCCGCAGATTTGCTCATGTTGATTCTCAGCCCTGATGCCTCCCCAAAGATCTCAAACAGAGACTTGCATACCTCAAGGTC
The DNA here is from genome assembly GCF_018294505.1 of Triticum aestivum. Taxonomy (NCBI): domain Eukaryota; kingdom Viridiplantae; phylum Streptophyta; class Magnoliopsida; order Poales; family Poaceae; genus Triticum; species Triticum aestivum. The sequence continues at coordinate 697,742,388 of NC_057801.1, forward strand.
CATTGGATTTCGGTTTGATAAATAGCACCACGTCATCAGCGAAGATAGAGAGATGTTTCCTCATGCCAACACGTTCCAGGGGTGACAGCACACCTCTAGCCATAGCCACCTCGAACAACCTTTGAAGGGGCTCCATTGTTAGAATGAAAAGCATGGGAGAGATCGGGTCCCCTTGCCTCAGCCCTTTACAATTGTATATCGTGTCTCCCTGCTCACCATTCACCATGATCTTGGTGGTCGATGTTGCAAGTATCCCGCATATCCAAGACCTCCACCTTGGTCCGAAGTCCATTTGATTCAACACCTCAATAAGGAAAGGCCACTGGACGGAGTCAAATGCTTTAGATATATCTAGCTTTAGCAACACACTTGAACTCCTCAAAGCATGCAAACGGCGTGCCATGCTCTGCACAAGCATGAAGTTGTCATGCAGCGATCTGCCTTTAACGAACGCGCTCTGGTGGTTCCCAACCAACTTGGGGAGATCCTCCACCAACCGACAGGCCAAAACCTTTTCAAAGATCTTAATGGCCCCGTGGACAAGGTTTATAGGCCGGAAGTCACTCACCTCCAAAGCCCCATCCTTCTTGGGCAAAAGTGAGACAAGGGACTTATTGATTGCGGCCAAACCTGTCATGTCCCCCTTGTAGAAACTGTTCATCGCTCTCATGAAATCCACCTTGATTATGTCCCAGCAAGTTGCATAAAAACGATCGGTGAACCCATCCGGCCCCGGAGCTTTGTCCATGGGCATGCTCTTGATTACTTTCTCCACTTCCTCATCCGTGAACGGGCTCTCCAAGTGCTGCAAGTCCAGATGCGGCAAGCCCAACATATCAAGATTGAGGGCATGTGACCTCTCCTCCACAACACCAAAAGTTGCACCAAAGTATGCGTCCATCGCCGATGCCACCTCGTCCTGCCCAGAGTACAAGTTGCCGTTGTGCTTCACAACTCTTATGATATTCTTTCTCTGCCTATGACTAGCTTGCTGATGGAATAGCCTAGTATTTCCGTCATCCTCACGTAGTTGCAACAGCCTTGATCTTTGCCTTGCTATCGTCCTCTCCAGAGAGCTCAAGCCCAGCAGGTTATTCTTTAGGCATTTCCTCAGTGTCCTCTCAACATCAGATAACGCTCTTGTCTCCATGGCCATGTCGAGCTGTTTGATAACTTCAAGCGCAATCAATATTTGCAGCTTTACATTACCGATCCAACGGTCACTCCACCTTTGTAGGCTTACAACAGTTGCCCTTAACTTGTTATGCAGCGTGAGGTAGTCATTGTTGGCTACAGGTGTGGTGGACCAAGCCAGCTTGACTACATCCATGAAACCCTGGGCTCGAATCCAGAACCACTCAAACTTGAAACGACTCTTCATATTAATGCTCACATTCATATCAAGCATCAGCGGGCAATGGTCAGACACAGCCGTGCCCAGCGCGGAAAGGAAACTTGTTGGGTAGGCCTCATCCTAGTCATTCGAAGCAAAGACGTGATCGATCTTCTCCAAGGTAGCCACTCTTCGTTCATTTGACCAGGTGTATCTTCTGCCGTTCAAATATATCTCTTTTAGTTCCAAAGTGTTGAGCTTAGCCCGAAACCTCCCCATCATTCTTAGGTTGATCAAGGCATTGTCCTTATCCTCCTCGCAAGTGACGAGATTAAAATCCCCGGCCACGAGCCAAGGCCCAGCGTGCAGGTCACGAATATCCACTAAACCCTGAAAGAACTCTACCTTCTCTTCCTCCTCTTGAGGCCCATAAACACATGTGAGCCACCAGGGCTGGTCGTCCTCAGGGCATTTAACAAGCACAGTTAATGTGTGGTTGGTATAGTGCGGGTTAGAGAGTTGAGTCATTGTGGCATCCCAGACCACCAAGATCCCACCATGCATGTCGGACGCAGGCAAATAGAAAAACTTCTCAAACTTAGCACCTAGGCATTGCCGTACAATGTTTAGCGACACATCATGCAACTTAGTTTCTTGGAGACACACAATGGCAGGACAAGCCTGATTCACCACCTGGAAGACCGCATTCCGACGAGCAGGCGCATTTAGCCCTCAGACATTCCACACCATCACCCTCAAAGGTTGCACATTCATTTCAAGCACCAACCGAGCCACCAGCGCGTGCATTAGCACACCTCCACCCCTTCCAAGGGCACAACCGGCGATTCCCAACCGAACAAGGCGAGCACAGCGGCAATATGCACGTCCAAAAGCGGGCGGGTAAACAGGTCGATGTACATCCTAAGCACTTCTTCCGAAATGGCCTCCCCTTCACGCGCCAGGCAGAGTTTCCTAATGAGCACGTTTTATTGCTTGGATGCCCCTTGCTTCGCCAGTCTCGCGCTCCTCCTTGGCGTTACGTCCAGTCTTCTTTTCTTCCTTGAGTTACGTGTTTGCCCCGCCGACGCGCGGGAGGTTGGGAGCGGCAAGATAGGGGATAGTGTTCTGCACATCTCCACGCGCATGCTCTCCAAGTCACCTTGCAACAGCAAGCCGCCACCAGACCTCAGTGGCGTGGTCTGCACCAGCTCATCCTCATCAGCATGTACTACTACATGGCCTGGCGTGTCTTGGAACTACCCATCTTCAGGCTCATTGATAGTATGTGGCGCATGCACTGGCAGACTCCCCTGATCCACGCTACATACCATGCATGTTGCATGGGTGCAACTCGCGTCCGATAGGCACACTTGGAAAGTCTCCATGGCTTCCACTTGGTTGTTTTGTCCACATTCGCACACGTCGCTGTCCCGAAGGTGGGACCATGAGTCCACGGCCCAGGAACCTGTGGAAAAACTACACCTGTCCTCATCCGGCTGGCCCACCAGAGAGATACGGCAAGAGCCAACCAGAACCGAGTCACTGTCGCGCAGATCCCCAGCAGGCACCAGATCCCCAGGCCTATCCACCTCGGGTGCGCGGCCAATCTTGTCTGCCCTCGCCCATCTCAACAATTGGACCGAGGCAGGGGAGACAGGATGATCTACAACGGGACCCACAGGCGCCTCGGGCCGAGCCCCGATTGGCTGGTCACACTCCACAGCATTAGCCTGTCCAAAAGCCTGTTGCGGACGCAACCCAATGACCTCACCAACACAGCTGTTGTTGACCAAAGACTGGGGCGGATCCAATGCAGTTTGAACCTGACGCCCCGCCAGCGGTGGCGCCGCCGACGAGGAAGAACCCACCATGTTGGCCGGAGAACTACCAGCAGTCGAGCCCCTCCCGGGCCGATGGAGGCCAGAACCCGGTACATACTCATCGTTGCCAGAGTATGGCGACGGCGGCGGCGGAGGAGGCGGAGGTCGCTAGCCGTCATCATCTCCATCGTCCACCAGCACCGGCTCCGCAAGCACGGTGATGTCAATCGGATACCAGAGGGTCTTGGCTCGCCGTCCCGCAGCCACCCGGTGACCGATTCCCTCTGCCCAAAGGTTCCGCCTTGGCTCGTCGATGAAGAGCAGCCGGCATCGAGGAATCCGCCGTGGGCTGTCCGTACGAAGCCAAACACGAAAATCTGCCATGTCGAAGCGCCGAGCCGTACTGTCATCCACACCAACGACATACCCCGGACCACGCAAGATCACACTGGCTGCCCTCTGGCTCCATGCGTGCGCAAGCACACCTCGCAGAGCGATCGGGACAAGGAAAGGCAGCGAAGCCGCCGTCGCCTGTGCCTGTCTGTTCCATGGCCGGAGATTGAGCTCGAACCATGAGGAGCGCTCATGCCCTGCGCGTACCATCCTATCCCTGACCGCCCCATCTTGGCACAACACGAGGAAATCATCCGGGAAATACGGCCGAATTGACATATCCGCCGGGCCGATATCAAACTCAGCGTGTAAGGCTCTGCCGCCGACGCCAGATCCACCATAGGCCTGTTGCCAGTCACCGTGACCAAAACGGCCCGAGAAAGCTCCGCCTCCATTTGCCAGATGTCATCAGACGCCTCCATGAAGCAGGCTTCTACTGGTTCGTTTGGTTCCTCCATCTCCACCTGGGCAGGCACAACCGCCGGCCGCACCGACTCGTGCTATGTCGATTACTTGTACTTCATTCAGGCAGAGCTTATTGTACATGATTGGCGCTGTTTCCTCATGAGTGCTTGTGAGTTGTGGCCGGCCTTACTAATCATGTGCAGCTAGCTAGGGCAACTACTGCAGCAACCCAAGCTTTCATTAAGGTTTTCCATGCACCGTCACAAAAGTTAGTTATAGTTTAGGTGCTAGTGACATCCAGGAGACCTAACTAAAGAGAAGGCAACAACCCAGCAGCTCAGAATTCCAAACTCTTGTGGATTGGATTCATTTGGCCATGCATGCGGATTATATTCGATCGTTGGAGGTTGAAAATAAACATTAACTTAAGACGTCAAGAAGAATGCATGCAACAAGTTTAGATGAAAATGATTGCGGAGGCGGTCTAGGCTACATAGTCATAGTGGGGTTTAGGCTACATAGTCATAGTGGGGAGTAACATAGATCGTTCGCCTGGGTCGGCCATGAGCCACATAGAGCATTCGCCTATAACAACTCGGTTTTCATACTGCGGCCAATGGGTTTTCCGGTAGCAACACTGCAGACTATTATTTGAAAACCCCTGAACATTAATATGTACATTTTTTAATTTGTGCTCAAATTTTGAAAACACTAACATTTTCTAAAAAATGCAAATATGTTTTATAATTCCAAATATTTTTTAATTTATGAACAAATTTTAAAAACAGACTATGAAATTACATACTCAAAGAAACAAGCATTTTTTTAAAGCAGGAGCTTGTTTGAATTTGTGGAAAACATTTGAAAAATAGGACATTTAAGAAAAAGAAAAGCCAGAAAAAGGAAACAACCGGAAACCGAAGGATACCAGTAATGAAGGTCCCCAAATCCAGCAAAAAAACAACTTGAACCTGCCAAAAGATTCCAAAACTAGAACCAGAACCGTTGCTATTACCGCTATAACGGGCCGGCTATTTTCTGGTACGCTATGTGCATTAGGGCATCTCCGTCCGTCCAGCGGCAACCCGCAAATTTCCTTCCGTTTCCATCCATGGACCGGGGGGAGGGGGGGGGGTAGTACGAACAAACGGCTGCAGGAGGCCGCCATCCAACACTACCCGCATATATTTCAGCCCGCATTTTAGTTAACCGGACAAAACTCATGCAAACCGTTCGATATTCATCAAAGTTGGGATAAAAATAACACAAAAATCATCCATACATAGCATGCAAATAAGTCTAGTGCAACAATGTCTCTCCAAAACCGTGACTGTGAGTCAACAACATTGCTGCCCCGGGATATATTGTGTGTCGACTGGGGACATCTTGCTCGGTCTCGCATACATTTCCTCACGTTCCGTGTTGCGTCAAATAGTCGGGGTAAGGGTATCTGCAACGGCGACCCTGAAACTGCCCGCATACGTTCGGGACCCCGCTGTCCGGACCGTGGAAACCAACCAACGCGGGTCTGTATCGATATGCGGCATGGTCGTTACGTGTTTTCTCATGCAAATTGGAGACTAACTGGCGAGGGGGTTTGTGGGAGTCTAGACAGTAGCCACTACGTCCTTCTCCCTCTTGCTTTGCATCCGCACCCTCCACCTCCCATGTCGTCACTATATGCCTCCGGCAGCCACAGGGGCGTTGACGGACATCCGCAACCAGCACCGATGGACAACACGCCTGGCGGTGTTCAATCAAATGCCATTGAGCTTATTTTCAAATGCTATGTTGTTTTGTAGAGTACGAGGGATTGTGAGCTACTCGGTGTAGGGGAACGTAGTAATTTCAAAAGATTTCCTACGCACACGCAAGATCATGGTGATGGCATAGCAACGAGAGGGGAGAGTGTTGTCCATGTACCCTCGTAGACCGTAAGCGGAAGCGTTAGCACAACGCGGTTGATGTAGTCGTACGTCTTCACGATCCGACCGATCCAAGCACCGAACGTACGGCACCTCCGAGTTCAGCACACGTTCAGCTCGATGACGATCCCCGGGCTCCGATCCAGCAAAGCTTCGGGGATGAGTTCCGTCAGCACGACGGCGTGGTGACGATGATGATGTTCTACCGGCGCAGGGCTTCGTCTAAACTCTGCGACGATATGACCGAGGTGGAATATGGTGGAGGGGGACACCGCACACGGCTAAGGAACGATCCGTAGATCAACTTGTGTGTCCTAGGGTGCCCCCCTGCCCCCGTATATAAAGGAGCCAAGGGGGAGGGGGCGGCCGACCAAGGAGGGCGCGCCAAGGGGGAGTCCTACTCCCACTGGGAGTAGGACTCCCTTCTTTCCTAGTTGGAGTAGGAGAACGGGGAAGGAGGAGGAAGAGGGGAAGGAAAGGGGGGTGCCACCCCCCTCTCCTTGTCCTATTCGGACTAGGGAGGGGAGGGGGCGCAGCCCACCTCTTGCCTCCTCTCCTCTTCTCCCTTAGGGCCCATGAAGGCCCAATAACCCCCGGGAGGGTTCCGGTAACCCCCCAGTACTCCGGTAAAATGTCGATTTCACCCGGAACACTTCCGATGTCCAAACATAGGCTTCCAATATATCAATCTTTATGTCCCAACCATTTCGAGACTCCTCGTCATGTCCGTGATCATATTCGGGACTCCAAACAAACTTCGGTACATCAAAACTTATAAACTCATAATAAAACTGTCATCGTAACGTTAAGCGTGCGGACCCTACGAGTTCGAGAACTATGTAGACATGACATAGAACTATTCTTGGTCAATAACCAATAGCGGAACCTGGATGCCCATATTGGTTCCTACATATTCAACGAAGATCTTTATCGGTCAAACCGCATAACAACATACGTTGTTCCCTTTGTCATCGGTATGTTACTTGCCCGAGATTTGATCGTCGGTATCCAATACCTAGTTCAATCTCGTTACCGGCAAGTCTCTTTACTCGTTACGTAATGCATCATCCCGTAACCAACTCATTGGTCACATTGCTTGCAAGGCTTATAGTGATGTGCATTACCGAGAGGGCCCAGAGATACCTCTCCGACAATCGGAGTGGCAAAACATAATCTCGAAATACGCCAACTCAACATGTACCTTCGGAGACACCTGCAGTACTCCTTTATAATCACCCAGTTACGTTGTGACGTTTGATAGTACCCAAAGTGTTCCTCCGGTAAACGGGAGTTGCATAATCTCATAGTTACAGGAACATGTATAAGTCATGAAGAAAGCAATAGCAATATACTAAACAATCAAGTGCTAGGCTAACGGAATGGGTCATGTCAATCACATCATTCTCCTAATGATGTGATCCCATTAATCAAATGACAACACATGCCTATGGTTAGGAAACATAACCATCTTTGATTAATGAGCTAGTCAAGTAGAGGCATACTAGTGACTATATGTTTGTCTATCTATTCACACATGTATCATGTTTCCGGTTAATACAATTCTAGCATGAATAATAAACATTTATCATGATATAAGGAAATAAATAATAACTTTATTATTGCCTCTAGGGCATATTTCCTTCAGTCTCCCACTTGAACTAGAGTCAATAATCTAGTTCACATCATCATGTGATTCAACACCAATATTCACATCTGTATGTGATTAACACCCATAGTTCACATTGTCATGTGATCAACACCCAAAGGGTTTACTAGAGTCAATAATCTAGTTCACATCACTATGTGATTAACACCCAAAGATTACTAAGGTGTGATCATGTTTTGCTTGTGAGAGAAGCTTAGTCAACGGGTCTGCCACATTCAGAGTCGTATGTATTTTGCAAATATTCTATGTCTACAATGCTCTGCACGGAGCTACTCTAGCTAATTGCTCCCACTTTCAATATGTATCCAGATTGAGACTTAGAGTCATCTGGATCAGTGTAAAAGTTTGGACCGATGTAAGTTTTACGACGAACTCTTTTATCACCTCCATAATCGAGAAACATCTCCTTAGTCCTCACTAAGGATATTCTTGACCGCTATCCAGTGATCTACTATTAGATCAAAATTGTATTCCTTTGCCAAACATAGAGAAAGGTATACAATAGGTCTGGTTCACAGCTAGCATACTTTATAGAACCTATGACTGAGGCATAGGGAATGACTTTTCATTCTCTTTCTATTTTCTGCCATAGTCGGGTTTTGAGTCTTACTCAATTTCATACATTTGCAACACAGGCAAGAACTCTTTCTTTGACTGTTCCATTTTGAACTACTTCAAAATCTTGTCAAGGTATGTACTTATTGAAAAATCTTATCAAGCGTCTTGATCTATCTCTATAGATCTTGATGCTCAATGTGTAAGCAGCTTCATCGAGGTCTTTCTTTGAAAAACTCCCTTCAAACACTTCTTTATGCTTTCCAGAAAATTCTACATCATTTCGATCAACAATATGTCATTCACATATACTTATCAGAAAGGTTGTAGTGCTCCCACTCACTTTCTTGTAAATACAGGCCTTTCCAAAAGTCTGTATAAAATCATATGCTTTAATCAACTCATCAAAGCGTATATTCCAACTCCGAGATGCTTGCACCAGTCCATTGATGGATCGCTGGAGCTTGCACATTTTGTTAGCACCTTTAGGATTAACAAAACCTTCTGGCTGCATCATATACAACTCTTCTTCCAGAAATCCATTCAAGAATGCAGTTTTGACATCCATTTGCCAAATTTCATAATCATAAAATGCAGCAATTGCTAACATGATTCGGACAGACTTAAGCATCGCTACGGGTGAGAAAGTCTCATCGTAGTCAACCCCTTGAACTTGTCGAAAACCTTTTGCAACAAGTCGAGCTTAGTAGATAGTAACACTACTATCAGTGTCCGTCTTCCTCTTGAAGATCCATTTATTTAACATGGCTTGCTGATCAGAGCAAGTCAATCAAAGTCCATACTTTGTTCTCATACATGGATCATATCTCAGATTTTATGGCCTCAAGCCATTTCGTGGAATCTGGGCTCATCATCGCTTCCTCATAGTTCGTAGGTTCATCATGGTCTAGTAACATGACTTCCAGAACATGATTACCGTACCACTCTGGTGCGGATCTTACTCTGGGAGACCTACGAGGTTTGGCAGCAACTTGATCTGAAGTTTCATGATCATCATCATTAACTTCCTCACTAATTGGTGTAGTAATCACTGGAACTGATTTCTATGATGAACTACTTTCCAATAAGGGAGAAGGTACAATTACCTCATCAAGTTCTACTTTCCTCCCACTCACTTCTTTCGAGAGAAACTTCTTCTCTAGAAAGGATCCATCTTAGCAACGAATAACTTGCCTTCGGATCTGTGATAGAAGGTGTACCCAATAGTTACCTTTGAGTATTCTATGAAGACGCACTTCTCCGATTTGGGTTCGAGCTTATCAGGTGAAAACTTTTTCACATAAGCATCGCAGCCCCAAACTTTAAGAAACGACAACTTTGGTTTGTCGCCAAACCACAGTTCATAAGGCGTCGTCTCAACGGATTTTGATGGTGCCCTATTTAAAGTGAATGCAGCTATCTCTAATGCACAACCCCAAAACAATAGTGGTAAACCAATAAGAGACATCATAGATCGCACCATATCTAGTAAAGTACGAGTACGACGTTCGGACACACCATTACATTGTGGTGTTCCAGATGGCGTGAGTTGCGAAACTATTTCACATTGTTTCAAATGAAGACCAAACTCATAACTCAAATATTCGTCTCCACGATCAGATTGTAGAAACTTTATTTTTCTTATTACGATGATTTTTCCACTTCACTCTGAAATTCTTTGAACTTTTCAACTATTTCAGACTTATGCTTCATCAAGTAGATATACCCATATCTGCTCAAATCATTTGTGAAGGTTAGAAAATAACAATACTTGCCACGAGCCTTAACACTCATCGGATCGCATACATCGGTATGTATTATTTCCAATAAGTCAGTAGCTCGTTCCATTGTTCCGGAGAACGGAGTTTTAGTCATCTTGCCCAAAAGGCACGGTTCGCAAGCATCAAATGATTCATAACCAAGTGATTCCAAACATCCATCTTTATGGAGTTTCTTCATGCGCTTTACACCGATATGACCCAAACGGCAGTGTCACAAATAAGTTGCACTATCATTATTAACTTTGCATCTTTTGGCATCAATATTATGAATATGTGTATCACTACGATCGAGATCCAACAAACTATTTTCATTGGGTGTATAACCATCGAAGGTCTTATTCATGTAAACAGAATAACAATTATTCTTTAACTTCAAATGAATAACTGTATCACAATAAACATGATCAAATCATATTCATGCTCAACGCAAACGCTAAATAACATTTATTTAGGTTTAACACTAATCTCGAAAATATAGGGAGTGTGTGATGATGATCATATCAATCTTGGAACTATTTCCAACACTCATCGTCACTTCCCCTCAACTAGTCTCTGTTTATTATGTAACTCCTGTTTCGAGTTACTAATCTTTAGCAACCGAACAAGTATTAAATACTCAGGGGTTACTATAAACACTAGTAAGGCACACATCAAACACCTGTATATCAAATATACCCTTGTTCACTTTGCCATCCTTCTTATCCACCAAATATTTAGGGCATTTCCGCTTCCAGTGACCATTTCCTTTGCAGTATAAGCACTCAGTTTCAGGCTTTGGTCCAGCTTTGGTCTTCTTCACGTGAGTGACAACTTGTTTGCCATTCTACTTGAAGTTTCCCTTTCTTTCCCTTTGCCCTTTTCTTGAAACTAGTGGTCTTGTCAATCATCAACACTTGATGCTCTTTCTTGATTTCTACCTTCGTTGATTTCAACATCACGAAGAGCTCAGAATCGTTTTCGTCATCCCTTGCATACTATAGTTCATCACAAAGTTCTACTAACTTGGTGATGGTGACTAGAGAATTCTGTCAATCACTATCTTATCTGGAAGATTAACTCCCACTTGATTCAAGCTATTGAAGTACTCAGACAATCTGAGCACATGCTCACTAGTTGAGCGATTCTCCTCCATCTTTTAGCAATAGAACTTGTTGGAGACTTCATATCTCTCAACTCGGGTATTTGCTTGAAATATTAACTTCAATTCCTGGAACATCTCATATGGTCCATGACGCTCAAAACATCTTTGAAGTCCCGATTCTAAGCCGTTAAGCATGGTGCACTAAACTATCAAGTAGTCATCATATTGAGCTAGCCAAACGTTCATAACATCTGCATCTGCTCCTGCAATAGGTCTGTCACCTAGCGGTGCATTAAGGACATAATTCTTCTATGCAGCAATGAGGATAAACCTCAGATCACGGATCCAATCCGCATCATTGCTACTAACATCTTTCAACACAATTTTCTCTAGGAACATACCAAAATAAAAATATGAAAGCAACAACGCAAGCTATTGATCTACAACATAATTTGCAAAATACAACCAGGACTAAGTTCATGATAAATTTAAGTTCAATTAATCATATTACTTAAGAACTCCCACTTAGACAGACATCTCTCTAGTCATCTAAGTGATTACGTGATCCAAATCAACTAAACCATGTCCGATCATCACATGAGATGGAGTAGTTTTCAATGGTGAACATCATTATGTTGATCATATCTACTATATGATTCACACTCGACATTTCGGTCTCCGTGTTCCGAGGCCATATCTGTATATGCTAGGCTCGTCAAGTTTAACCTGAGTATTCCGCGTGTGCAACTGTTTTGCACCCGTTGTATTTGAACGTAGAGCCTATCACACCCGATCATCACGTGGTGTGTCAGCACGAAGAACTTTCGCAACAGTGCATACTCAGGGAGAACACTTCTTGATAATTAGTGAGAGATCATCTTAAAATGCTACCGTCAATCAAAGCAAGATAAGATGCATAAAGGATAAACATCACATGCAATCAATATAAGTGATATGATATGGCCATCATCATCTTGTGCTTGTGATCTCCATCTTCGAAGCACCGTCGTGATCACCATCGTCACCGGCGCGACACCTTGATCTCCATCGTAGCATCGTTGTCGTTACGCCATCTATTGCTTCTACGACTATCGCTACCGCTTAGTGATAAAGTAAAGCAATTACAGGGCGTTTGCATTTCATACAATAAAGCGACAACCATATGGCTTCTGCCAGTTGCCGATAACTTCGGTTACAAAACATGATGATATCATAGAATAAAATATAGCATCACGTCTTGACCATATCACATCACAACATGCCCTGCAAAAACAAGTTAGACGTCCTCTACTTTGTTGTTGCAAATTTTACGTGGCTGCTACGGGCTTAGCAAGAACCGTTCTTACCTACGCATCAAAACCACAACAATAGTTTGTCAAGTTAGTGCTGTTTTAACCTTCGCAAGGACCGGGCGTAGCCACACTCGATTCAGCTAAAGTGAGAGAGACAGACACCCGCCAGCCACCTTTAAGCACAAGTGCTCGTAATGGTGAAACCAGTCTCATGTAAGCGTACGCGTAATGTCGGTCCGGGCCGCTTCATCTCACAATACCGCCGAACCAAAGTATGACATGCTGGTAAGCAGTATGACTTGTATCGCCCACAACTCACTTGTGTTCTACTCGTGCATATAACATCAACGCATAAAACCTAGGCTCGGATGCCACTGTAGGGGAACGTAGTAATTTCAAAAAAATTCCTACGCACACGCAAGATCATGGTGATGGCATAGCAACGAGAGGGGAGAGTGTTGTCCACGTACCGTCGTAGACCGTAAGCGGAAGCATTAGCACAACGCGGTTGATGTAGTCGTATGTCTTCACGATCCGACCGATCCAAGCATCGAATGTACGGCACCTCCGAGTTCAGCACACGTTCAGCTCGATGACGATCCCTGGGCTCCGATCCAGCAAAGCTTCGGGGATGATTTCCGTCAGCACGACGGCGTGGTGACGATGATGATGTTCTACCGGCGCAGGGCTTCGTCTAAACTCCGCGACGATATGACCGAGGTGGAATATGGTGGAGGGGGCACCACACACGGCTAAGGAACGATCCGTAGATCAACTTGTGTGTCCTAGGGTGCCCCCTGCCCCCGTATATAAAGGAGCCAAGGGGGAGGGGCGGCCGGCCAAGGAGGCGCGCCAAGGGGGGGGTCCTACTCCCACCGGGAGTAGGACTCCCTTCTTTCCTAGTTGGAGTAGGAGAAGGGGGAAGGAGGAGGAAGAGGGGAAGGAAAGGGGGGGGGCCGCCCGCGTCTCCTTGTCCTATTCGGACTAGGGAGGGGAGGGGGCGCAGCCCACCTCTTGCCTCCTCTCCTCTTCTCCCTTACGGCCCATGAAGGCCCAATAACCCCCGGGAGGGTTCCGGTAACCCCCCGGTACTCCGGTAAAATGCCGATTTCACCCGGAACACTTCCGATGTCCAAACATAGGCTTCCAATATATCAATCTTTATGTCTCGACCATTTCGAGACTCCTCGTCATGTCCATGATCACATCCGGGACTGCGAACAAACTTTGGTACATCAAAACTTATAAACTCATAATAAAACTGTCATCGTAACGTTAAGCGTGCGGACCCTACGGGTTCGAGAACTATGTAGACATGACCTAGAACTATTCTCGGTCAATAACCAATAGCGGAACCTGGATGCCCATATTGGTTCCTACATATTCTACGCAGATCTTTATCGGTCAAACCGCATAACAACATACGTTGTTCCCTTTGTCATCGGTATGTTACTTGCCCGAGATTCGATCGTCGGTATCCAATACCTAGTTCAATCTCGTTACCGGCAAGTCTCTTTAATCTTACGTAATGCATCATCCCGTAACCAACTCATTGGTCACATTGCTTGCAAGGCTTATAGTGATGTGCATTACCGAGAGGGCCCAGAGATACCTCTCCGACAATCGGAGTGACAAAACCTAATCTCAAAATACGCCAACTCAACATGTACCTTCGGAGACACCTGTAGTACTCCTTTATAATCACCCAGTTACGTTGTGACGTTTGGTAGTACCCAAAGTGTTCCTCCGGTAAACGGGAGTTGCATAATCTCATAGTTATAGGAACATGTATAAGTCATGAAGAAAGCAATAACAATATACTAAACGATCAAGTGCTAGGCTAACGGAATGGGTCATGTCAATCACATCATTCTCCTAATGATGTGATCCCATTAATCAATGACATCACATGTCTATGGTTAGGAAACATAACCATCTTTGATTAATAGGCTAGTCAAGTAGAGGCATACTAGTGACTATATGTTTGTCTATGTATTCACACATATATCATGTTTCCGGTTAATACAATTCTAGCATGAATAATAAACATTTATCATGATATAAGGAAATAAATAATAACTTTATTATTGCCTCTAGGGCATATTTTCTTCACTCGGCCATGGAGGATGAATTGTTTTGCGACATATCCGCGGATTTCCTAGGCAGGAGCAAAGGGTGGAACTTCTGGCAGCAGGTGCATGAATCGTTTCACGCACAAAAGCACGTTGCGCCCTACGACACGTACATCATTAAACAATGCAACGTGAGGTCGTTATCCTATCTCTGGTACACCATCCATACCAGTGTCATCAAGTTTTGTCAAGTGGTTGCTCAGTTGGAGGCAAGATGGTCATTGCATGCGGCAACGGAGGAGATCGTAAGTTTTGCTTCCTCTCACTTAACTTATTTAAATAATTCATTTGCTCAATATTGGTCTAGACATTATGAAATATCTGACTAATGCACCAACCATATTATTAAATAAAATTATTAAAAGGTTTGTGGCGTAGTACAACCTCACTCATGTAATGCTCCATGTGAACTGACACGGGTTTGTCCGCTCCACTCCCCCTAGCGCTCCGCTCTGCGCCGGCGGCCACTCCGGCGCCGGCGGCCACCCAAAAGCGCCGCCTTCCACTCCGGCGGCGGTGCCCACCTCTCCGCGGGGCCATGGCCTCTAGGGTCTCCCTCTCTGGTTCGTTCTCGTCTGAGTACGACGCTCCCCTGTCTCCTTCCCCCCACGTGGTGCCTCTTTCCTCTCCTCCCCCCGCGCCACCGCGGCCTCAACTTCGCTCCGCCATCATCGTCCCCCATATCTTGGGCACCCCTTTCGAGCCGGTGGTGCAAGGCGGCGCGGCGGTGCCGCTGACCCGCGCCCAGCGCCCGCCACGCCGGCGGCAGGAGGGGCGGAGGCGTGTCCTGACGGCGGCTCGCCCTCCTCCCTCCTCCAAGCTCCCGGTGGAGTTGTATGGCTGCTGCTACAACTACGGCAGTGATGGGCATATCTCCAGGGGGTGCACGAACCCCACGCTCTGCGTTCGTTGCCATGGGCCTAGTCACACCTCACGGGGCTGCACCCGTCCGCGCAGCCCATCTCCGGTGGAGCAGCCGCCGCGCCCGCCGCCTGCTCTGCGACTTCGAGCTGCGGATGGCCCGCGCCAGGCATCGCTAGCTTCACCCCCGCGCTCGCTGTCGCCGGCCCCACGCTCGTGCTCGCCAGCGGACCTACCGCCCCCTCCGCCGGGTCCCCCACCGCCGGGGGCGGTGCGTCTTTGGAGCCAGGTGGTGCGGGATCCGCCCGCAGCGCGGTCACCGTCGATGGGAAGATCTGCAAGTCCGGCGTTCTCGGCGCCTTTCGACCTGCCGGAGGACCAGCGCTCTCGGTCGAACCTGTGCTGGGATGGGGAGGTGGAGGCGTGCTTTCTGGAAGCTGCGAAAGATACGCGCTCGCTTAGGCCGAGCTGGCTCGGGGTGTGCTGGTCACCGTCGTCGGCACCAGGCCGGTGGTGGATGTGGACGCGGCGGCGGCTACGTTGCATGCCGCGTTCGGCGTTGGACTGGCGGAGATGTCCATTCGGCGCTTCTTCCCCGAGGATTTCCTCGTGCTCTGCCATGACGGTGCTCTTCGGGAGCGCATGGTGCACGCCGAACATGTGGAGGCGCCCTAGTTCGAGCTCTCTCTGCGCCCATGGATTCGGCAGGCTCAGGCGACGGCGGCTTCCTTGCCGTACCTTGTCCCGATTTCGCTCCGGGGTGTGCCGGCGCATGCGTGGTGCCGGCGGACTGCCAGTGTGATCCCGCGTGGACTGGGCTACGTCGTCGGGGTTGATGAGGATACTGCAGGAAGGATTGACATGGCGGACTTCAGGGTCTGGTTGCGCACGGACCGGCCCAGACGGATCCCCAGCCGGCGTCTCCTCTTCATCGACGAGCCAAGGCGCACGCTTTGGTCGGAGGCGGATGGACGACGGTCGGCGGCCGGGCGTTGCTCAAGCGCGTTCTGGTACCCCATCGAGATCCTGGTGCTGCCGGGCGTCATGGTGGATGGTGACGGGGCGGCGCCGCCGCCGCCACCGCCACCGCCTCCCTCCCCTTCCACCGGAGACGATGGCGGTGGCAGGGGGTCCTCTGGTGATGGAGGTAGGGGAAGCCATTCTCGCCGCGCTGGCGGTGGCTTGGTGCATACGGCAGAGTCCTCGACGACGGCACCACCGCCGGCGGGTGCGCGCGCGTGCGTTCAAACCGCGCCTGTCTCGGTAGACCCGGTGGTCAACAGCAGCTGTGGCGCTGGCGTCAGAGATTCCTTCGTGGGGCCGGTGGACCAGCCTTTGGGCGTGGATAGGCCTGGGGCCGCCAGCTGGTCTGGCTCGCAGGTGGCGTCCTGTGCGGCCCCAGTCGGGGTGCTGCAGACCGTTGGTTCCCCTCCCTCGGTGCAATTGGCCAGATGGCGACGAAGCATGGGGATAGGACATAGCGCTTTTCAGGTTGTAGGGCCCGGCGCGTCGGGGCTTCTGCCCTCTGCTGGGCAGAGCTTGGTGGACTCGGTCCAGATTGGTGAGTTGCAAATCCCACTGCAGGACAAGTTTTTGGAGGAGCACTTTCGGCTGAGGTTGGTGCAGCTGTGCAGGTGCTGTCGCTCTCATGCACGGTTTCGAATGGGATAGGGCAAGTAGAGGCTTGGGAGACTTTCCAAGTCAAATTGTCAGGTGGAGACTGCAGCCCAATGCATGTCGTCAAGCCATGCACGCCTTTGGGGACTGCCCAGTTGGCTCCGCTGGAAGACAAGGACGGCCCAGCCCGGGTTTCCACGCCATGCACACCCGGGATCGAGGAACCGGTGGCCCCGCTTGATGCTGGCCGTGTGCTGGCACCAGGCCCGAGGCCATGCATGACGGCAGCCATGCAGATCGCCACAGGGGGGATTTTAACGTGGATTTGGCCGATTTTCGTGCTGACATGCATGTGCCAGTTTCTAACGTGCTGCCGAGGCCTTCTGGTCGTGACATTGCCAACCCAGGGCGCCAGATCAGGAAGAAGCAAAGGCTGGACACAACTCCAAGGCATAGCGCTAGGATTGCCAAGCGGGCGGCGACCAAGCAACAACAAGTTCTTATCCGGAAACTATGCTTGGCTCATGAAGGCGAGGTTATCTCTGAGGAGGCATTACAGATGTATGTGGACCTGTTCGCATGGCCACTCTCGGATGCGCACACTGCGGCTATTCTAGCCTTGTTCGGCTGGGAGTCGCGCTCGATGCCGTTGGTGGACGGCCCCATTGGGGTCTAGCTGCGTGGTCAGCCGAGTGGTATGTGCGGGCACTCCCAATGAATGCGCACCCGTTAAAAGTTTTAGTGTGGAATGTTCGTGGGCTGAACGCTCGAGCTAGGAGGAACACGTTGTATCAAGTGGTGGTGGCGGCCAATCCGGCAATCGTCTGTCTTCAGGAAACTAAGCTCCAAATTGTATCGGTGAACGATGTGAGGCAATGCCTCGGAAACAAATATGAAAACTTTTTTTACTTGCCGGCGGTGGGTACTCGTGGCGGGATTCTGGTAGCTTGGGATGACTCTGTCACCCATATATCCAACCCACATTAAACTAACCATACGTTGACGGTGCTGGTTAAGTGCCCAGATGATGAGCAGGCATGGTGGCTCACAAGTGTCTATGGGCCGCAAGAGGAAGCAGACAAAATCGATTTTATGCAAGACTTGGTGGATATCCGGGATCTGCACGCTGGGCCGTGGGTGGTGGCTGGAGATTTCAATCTCTTGGCTAGGCAGGAGGACAAAAGTAATGAGCTGGTGATCCGAAGGATGTTGGGAAGGTTTAGAGCAAAGCTAAACAGATTGGAGCTCAAGGAGCTGTACCTTAATGGGAGGCGCTATACCTGGTCGAATGAGAGCCGAAATGCCACGGTGGAGAAAATTGATCACGTGTTTGTCTCCAACGAGTGGGACGATGCATTTCCGTCTTGCTTCCTGTCCGCTCTGGGGACGGCGATTTCGGACCACTGCCCACTTATCTTGGATATGAATGTGGAGGTTAGTATGAGGAAAAGATTCAGGTTCGAGGCGTTTTGGGTCAAGGCTCAGGGTTTTTTGGACGTGATGCAAGAGGCCTGGGTTTCGACGCCTGAGGCGACCAACGTGTACCTCACGCTACATAATAAACTGCGGGCTACGGCAATAAGCCTTCAACGGTGGAGCACTCGCTGGATTGGCAATGTGAAACTGCAAATTTCCATTGCTCTGGAGGTCATAAAGCAATTGGACGTTGCGATGGACAATAGGCCACTATCGGATGCGGAAAGAGGCTTGAGAAGTTGCTTAAAGAAGAAGCTGCTAGGGTTGGCTTCCCTTGAAAGAACCATAGCAAGACAGAGATCGTGTTTGTTGCAGTTGCGTGAAGGGGATGGCAGTACAAGGCTCTTCCATCAACAGGTGAGTCATCGGCAGCGCAAGAATGTCCTACGCTCGGTCAAGCACAACGGGCGCATATACTCTGGCCAGGAGGAGGTGGCTTCCGCTGTGGATGCATACTATGGCGCGGCATTTGGTTCCGCTGAGTCCCGGAGCTGCACCATTAATCTCAATGGGTTGGACTTGCCGCGGCTGGATCTATCGCAGCTTGAGGAGCCATTCACATACGAAGAGGTGGAAGGTGTCATTAAGGGGATGCCCCTGGACAAGGCGCCCAGGCCGGATGGATTTACGGGCCGCTTCTATGCCGCATGCTGGCATATTATTAAGGACAGTATAACTGAACCTAAACCGAGCTCTCTCACGCACTTGCAATTTTAGCCGTCAGATCATGTGTTTAAAGTGTTTCTGGTCGTCAGATCATTGTTTAGCGCTAACTGGGCCGCCTGTCCTAAGGACTGCTACTCCGGAAGCCGTTTCAATGGCCTCTCGTTAATTGGGCCAGTTTCGCGCACAAAATTCAGTCCCATGAAGCCCATTAGCACACGAGCATCTCCTCTCTCTCTCCCCGACCTCTCCTCTTATCCGACCTGGCTGTGTTACCCTCACCCTAGTGCGCCGCCGCCCCCAGCCACTACCGGCGCAAACATCAAGCCACGACTCAATCTCTCGATCTCGGCCACCGCAAGGCATAGGCATCGAACGGGGGGCAATGAATTTACTTCAAACTTGCTCCATGTTATAGGCATCGGGTTGCCGTCGTGGCCCGCCGGCTGCCGGACGGTCGGAGCATCCCAATCTCGTAAGACGAGTTATGGAGGGGATGACCTTAAACGGCCATCGACGCGTTCTACCCACTGGCCAATTTGGTTGGGATGAACAAGGGCTGGTCCTCCAGCACTCGCAATTCTGCTTGCCCCGTTCAGCGTCAAGGTGAGAATTACCAGTATGTAGTTTTTTTTCTTCTGATTTCAGGTTTTGAAAAGGGAAGATTATGCACTTCCTTACTGTTAATTTGATCTACAAGCAGTGAATAGTGCAAGACATACACACAATGAAGCATACATATTTGCTGATGGTATTTAAGGTGCTCTTCACAGTGCGGCCATCACTTCTGTTTGCCTGGTAATAGTTGACATTTGGCATAATAAGATTAGTAATACCCATAAGTGATCTTTATTGCCCAAACAGTGAGTCTACAATGAGATTTTACCATTTCTGCAAGAACTTAGAAGTGTTCTGACACAGATAGACAGTATATACTGTATAGTAAGCACTGAACTTAATTAACTGCAATTGCACTTGGTTAATAATTTTTTCTTCCAAAATTAAAATGTTATAAGTTATATCAACAACTTTTCCCATTTGCCATTAGTAGTTAAATACAATTGCATACATAAACGTATATAGGATAATTTCAGATTTACTTAACAAAGTGAAATATTAAGGGAAGGCCGAAATTCACCTGTAACAATTTTAGCAGAAAAGTTGTCGTGTGGCCGGTCAGAGATATAATAAGGGTGAGAGCTAGGAACACATTAAAGGCTAAGTCAGGCTAAATGAATAGCAGATCAACGAATTTGTTACTGGAGCAACGGCCCACCCCGTGTAACAGTCGAAGCCCAGACGGGACTGATGAGAAATCATGATGTCTTTCTCCTCTATGTGCAAGGATGATGGTTCTGGTTGTGTACTCAATATATAAGGTGAGTTGGCTGTTGCTTGATTTAAAACTGGGACAATAGGTTTCTTGATTTGTCCCGTGGCAACCTTTTTTCTGTCAGGTTGTTTATGATAAGTTGATAACACTGAGATTATCTAGAAAGGATTCAGAGTTTTGCTGAATCCAGATTACCACACACATGATGCAAAATTAACAACCAGGACTTTGAAAGATGAATGACGGTGCTTATTACGTGGTAGAAATCAAATATCAAAAGAGAATATAATGTTTGCGAAGGTGTGTGTACTGTGTACTGTACAAGCATACTGATTGATGTGTTTTTTCTGTTGTTCCTTGTTGTTCCCTCATGCAGCTGTGTCCATAGATATTGATCGATAACTTATTGCTTTGCCAATTGCAGGAGAGGGGAGAGACATACGGGCTGGGAGTTCTGGATTTGATGTCGTCACACTGATCAATTCCACCATGCCAGACGAGAATCATGTCGCCATCGATGCCTTCCACAGTCCAGAAGGACTCTAGGAACAGCACCTCGGCTGGCTCGCCATGTCTCCCAGTGGTTCGCCTTGTGCCTCCGGCAGACCATTAGGACCTAAGGAAGAGCACCTCGCCTGACTCGCCATGTGTCCCGGTGGCCCTTACCTCTGCACTGGCATATGGTGGTCTCTTCCTTCTTGATGTTCAATTCATAAGCATGATCATGTTGTGTGATAGCGTGTACATTTGCTCGGAAGAAATAGGTGTCTGCTTATTTCCTTTGTTTAGGTGTTCTTCTTTGTTTTGTTACTCCTACATCCATATGCCACCAAGAGATTACGCTATATGCTGGCTATGGGACAGGTAGTTAGTTCACGTGGACTGCCATACCCCATACCTTCATGTTTTAGTATCTATATATGCATTAAGGATATACAATTGTTCACTTTGTGTTTCTCTATCATTCAGGCCATGGTACTGTTTGTATTGTATGCGACAATTTACTTCTGTGAAGGCATCAGGCAACGGTGATGAACCCCTCTTATCGTGATGGTGTGAGGTGATGGTAAATCGATGATGATGAGCAGATTAATATGAATGAAACTTTGCCCCATGATCTTCGTGAAGAAATAAATGGGTTGGGAATTAGGTACCATTACTGTACCCGATCTTCAATCTTCCACACCAAATCTTCTAATCTTGCCTGGCTTCATCTCACACGCTGTTCTGGTAATGAATTAAATTCAAAGACAAATCAGTTTTGGGACTGCCTACTAGCATATCACTTCAATAAATTGAGGCATGCATAAAAGCCACTGTATCTTCACAGATGAAATGCTCATATCACAATGTATTGTAGTGATTGACATGATTTGTCAGATTTACTTAACATTTGAGTTGATTAGCCAGTGCACGCTGCACCGTTTGCTTCAAAAACACACGAAGCATATGAGTAATTATTATTTTAGAAATGAAGAGGCCATATATATTCTTATCATGATTGGTTAAAATAGCATTTTGTAGAGCTTTATACTTTATATTTATGGTTACTTTTGATAAAAACATCTATTTACGTTTATTTTTACGCTTTGATATATTTAATAAATTCCTAGCATTCCATTGTCATAATGGACGGGCGCGGCAACGCGCGCCATTGATGATCTAGTAAAGGATGATAACATGAAGGCATTGGCCTGTTTTTACAATGGGGACGTCCGTGGATTGGCCGCGATCAACAAATCCCTCGTCACTTTGCTGCCCAAGAAGGATGGTGCCCTAGATGCGGCGGACTTTAGGCCAATCAGTCTTGTGCACGGTGTTATCAAGATCTTTGAGAAAGTCCTGGCATGCAGACTAGTGTGGAAGCTTCCAATGCTTGTGAGTAACCATCAGAGTGCTTTCGTGAAGGGCAGATCCTTACATGACAACTTCATGTTGGTTCAAAGTACAACTCGAAGGCTGAATGCCTTGCGCAACCCGGCTATCCTACTCACGCTAGACATTTCGAAAGCTTTTGACTCAGTTCAATGGCCGTTCCTTATTAAGGTGATGCAACAACTTGGGTTCGGCCCTAGGTGGAGATCATGGATCTGTGGTATCCTTGCAACTTGTACCACTAAAATCATGGTGAATGGAGACCCCGGAGATACTATATACAGCTGTAAGGGGCTCAGGCAGGGTGATCCGATATCACCGATGCTCTTTTATTCTCACCATGGAGCCGTTGCAAAGGTTGTTTCAGCAAGCAACACGAAGAGTACTCTTGGAGTCGTTGGCTTCTCGAGGGATGAGGCAACGGTTGTCGATATTTGCGGATGATGTGGTGGTTTTCATCAAACCATAGCCTGGAGAGCTCGAAGCTGCGAAGTGTAATTTTGAGATTTTTGGGGAGGCTTCAGGTTTGCGGATGAATATGGCGAAATCCGCGGCTCTCCCGATAAGGTGCTCCGATCAGGAAATCGACATGACTAGCAATGTGATAGGATGCCCGACAGGGTCCTTCCCTATAAAATACCTAGGCCTCCCGTTGGCACTAAGGAAGCAAACTCCGGCGCAGTTGCAATATTTGGTGGATCAAATGGCAAATTGTCTCCCTAAATGGAAGGCGGATTTGATGCCTAAGAGTGGACGGTTGACCTTGGTCAAATCGGTGCTATGTGCAATGCCCATTCATGCAATGATGGCCTTGGATATCCCAATGAAGACCATAGTTGCGATGAACAAAGTGTGTCGAGGTTTCCTATGGTGCAAGCGAGCTAATGCGAATGGTGGCAACTGCGCTGTCGCCTGGGACTCAGTTTGTGCTCCGAAGTGGGCCGGAGGACTGGGCATTCCGAACCTCAAATGGCTAAATGTGGCCATGCAAGCTAGGTGGCCATGGCTGCAACGGGTGGACTTGAGCAGACCTTGGAGTGAATTCACAATAAAGGTTCCAGCGGAGGCACTCTGTTTGTTCCAGGCTGCTACCAAGTGCGAGGCACATTGTGGACAGAACACCCTCTTTTGGGAGGACCGTTGGATTAATGGGATGAGGTTGCAGGAGATCGCACCAATTATATATGGCATGATCCCCCGACGTGTGAGACTGACGAAGCATGTGGCACCGGCCATTGAGGATGGTTCGTGGGCTATGGATGTCGGCCCGGAGCTGGATGAGCAAGCCTTGAGGGAATTTTTATCCCTATGGCTGTGTGTGCACACGTGGGAGCCGGAGGTGGATGTACCGGACAAGGTTGCATGGTCCTGGGAGACGAACGGTCGCTATTCGGTGAGGTCGGCTTGTGCGGCAAAGTTTTGGGGCCGTGAGGTGACACCAATGGCGGAGCTTACTTGGACATCCAGGGCCCCCTCTAATTGCAAGTTCTTCGCTTGGCTAGCACTACGAGATTGGTGCTGGACCTCGGATCGACTTGCACGAAGAGGGTTGCCACATCAGGACGCATGCCCTCTTTGCGATCAGGAGGAGGAAACGATCAACCATGTGCTACTAACATGCGTGTTCTCTCGTGCTGTATGGGCTGTTATTTGTGAGGCTTTGGGCAAGATGCAATGGACACTGACGACCCAAGACACTCTGGATGCTTGGCTGCGGGACAAGCAAGGACCGAACAATCTACGGCGCAAGGATCTGCATACTATCTTCATTCTCACTATTTGAGAGTTGTGGAAGCATCGCAATGCTGCTGTGTTTGAAGGGGCATCCCCCTCCATGGATGTGCTTATAGCCAGGATCAAGTCCGAAGGGAAGATATGGTCGTTGGCCGGCAAGTTCAAAGGGGATGTTGAACCCTTGTTTGGTAGTTTAGAAAGGTGGGCGCGTAGGGAAGGATAAATGTAACGGGAACCTTGTAAAACATGGTGGAGGCATTCTTTGCCTTTCTTCTTTAATATATAATATGCACGCTCGTGCATATTCAAGAAAAAAAAAGCTTAAAAGAAATAAAAAGAAGATAAAAGTTGTCACAACCGGCGAAATATGTAGCTCTTCGTAGCTTGTAGACACCACCACAAAGTTTGGTGTTACCTAGTGACCACGGCTTGACGGATCCAAGACGGTAAATCTCGAACCCAAAGCCACTGGCTACTGCTGAGTTCCTGAGTTGAGCATGGATTCACTCGTACGCGTGTAGTAGAAAACAGAAACGAAGTTCGGTGAATAGACGGGGGTAGGCCCTCTGCTGGGTCGAAACCGGCGCGGTCATTTTGGCGCCAAGCAAAGCAAGCCGACTCCGCCGACCGGTGACGGCGACGGGCTGCATGCGGAGACTCATCGAACAGATGTTCTCAGCCGACGCGGCAATATATCCCGGGGCGGCAACGTTGTCGACTCGCCGCCGTCGATCGCCCGTCGTCACCAACCTAACGCTCCAAAGAATGCATTTCTTCCGTTGAGAAGTATCGAGCATGTCACTCAAAAGTCAGATGACGAATCAAAATGCTTATCTATTGCTAATTTATCAGTTCTTTAGTATTTTTCTCGAATACACACAAGCATGTGTATCACATATTGATAGAAAAAGAGCCAAGACGGCTGATACAACGCCTTTCAGCAACGTACTACACCGAGAGATTAGCACCCACATCCACCGTGAGTCTGTGACAACACCAGCAAAAAAACTCGCCTTACCCAAACTCAAGCCAAAATGACAAGATAGACACAAAGTACACAGGCCACGTCCCTTCGAACTGAACACAGCACGACAAAAACCAAACAAACTAGATCAACACACTCTCCACCCACGGCGCCTAGAAGATCGGCAAGTGGACAGCAGGAGCTAGCCTGAGTTGGAAAACATCACAGATGAGGCGTCGATGATGAAGTACATGGCGCCCCGGATGCTCATGCCCAAAGCAACAACCCACACATGACAGCCCGGCACCCCAAGCCTCGCTGCCGAGGCGAGAAAGGCAACCCACACCAGCTGCTCCTCCGTAAGACACCCCACGCACCTAGGCATCGCCTCCAAGAAGGTGACGACTCCGAGAAGCCGCCGTTGTCTGGCCCGGTGAACCGAGCCTAGAGTTTCCTACGGTGACATTAAAGGGGGGACGAACATGGCTATGACAACGCTTCCAGGGAGGAGACGACGCCCACAAGTGTCGCTGTTGCCCGCAGCCGCAGCTGCATCGGATTTCTCCTCAGCCATGTCCATCACTTCTTCGAGCTCAGCAAACTGGAAGGGAGGGGGCAAAGCTGTCACCTTGGGCCATCACCGTGAAGTGGGGGAGTCAGATGCCGCCGCGCCGCCGTCCGCACACCACCATGCTGCCCAACGGGCGTGTCCACCACCGGCCCTGGTCACTGCACCGGGCACGGATCCCCCATACGGAGACCAAGGGCAACATCCACCAGCCACAACCCCGCCACCCCCATGGCCAGGGAATCTAGTGCCTCCGCCGGGACGCCGCACTACCACCGGATCCAGCCACGACGCCCAACAGGCCACCTCGTCGCACTTCCGTCCCGGGGAGAGGAAGGCGACTCCACCGCAGCCTGGGGCTGCCGCCCCAGCTTCCCAACATCGGACGACCGCCGATGGGAGCCGCCGCGATGCCCGTAGCCCAGGCAGCTAGATCTGGCCGAGCCAGACCAAGCCAACCCAACGGCACGGGACGACACGTGCGCAGGCCCCCGCGCCAAGCCAGACGCCAACCGGAGCAGCCAGCCGCCGCGCCGCCCGTCCGCGTCGTTGCGCCCCCGCCGCCAGCGCGCCGCCGTCGCTCGCTGCCGACATCCGCGCCTGCCGACCTCGCGCGTGGGGAGAGGATGCCTCGACGTTGCCGGCGCCGGCCGGGCTTTGCCCGGCGGCGAGGAGGGGTATAGGAAGGAGGGGCTGGCCTGGCGGCGCTAGGGTTTTGCCCTCCCAATCGCGGCGCAGGAGGGGGAGGGGAATAGAGCGGGAGTGCTAGTAGAGGGTCACATCACAGTGGGCACTTGGCGTGCTGCGGGTGTTTGATTGCAAGGAAGCCTCCTACATGCCTAACGTCTGGCCACCCTGGAAGGCGCAACACCGGACGAGACGAACGGACATTTGTTTGCAATTTGGAGACATACGTGCTTAGCTTGTCTAGCTCAAAAGGCTTGATGCTTTGCTTAGTTTGTTTAATCAATCATGATGCTGCTTATGTCGCCGCCGAGAGGAGAAGTTGCAGCAGGAGACGAACGTTTGGCTGGCGCGGCCACATGCATGGACGCAGAAGTAGTGTGGAACCGTGGATCAAGAAATGTGTTCAGGTATGTGCCCACTCCTAGCTCAATGGATGCCATACATAGTAGTAGATGGATTGTTTCAATCCTACTAGCTCGTTTTGTAATGTGCTAGTAGTAAGAACGAAACAGAGATCAACTGGCACCAAACAAATCTTGACTTGTACTTCCTCTGTTCGGAATTACTTGTCACAAAAATGGATGTATCTACAACTAAAATACATCTAGATACATTCATTTTTTGGACGAGTAATTCCGAACGGAGGAAGTAGATGAGTAAATAGATGGACCAGCGAGCTCATTCAGTTGCGACCAGGGGGAAACCAAGAATTTTTTGATTGAATGAAATGGTTTGCTAGCTCTGCACAAGTGTCACAGAACGAGCATTTGTTTGCCATGGTGTGTATTGAATTTTGCTGCCATGGGCTACATGCTTTCGGAACGCAGCACCCGCACGGACAGATGAAGATGGTTAGGCCCTGTACAACGGCGGGTGCTTACACAGGTGCCTCACAAAAAAACCCGGTTTTTTTCTTAAGAATTGATTACACGGGTGCTTAGAAAGGGTGGCAGAAGTAAAGTTTTGCTTCCGGTGTCAGGCGGTGCTTACAACAAATAACCGCTCCTTCAAGTCACGATGCCTCGACTCAGTGCCTCCATTGACAGGCAAAAAATAGAAAAAGGGCCCAGCTAGCACCCCATACCAAGCACTACGCGTTGAGGATTAAAGAAATTTCGAGGCGGCATGCAGCTAGCACCGGTGCACAAGCACCAGCGTTGTACAAGGCCTTAGGCGCGCGTTTGAAGTTTGAAGTGCGAGCTTTGGCTTGAGTCGTACGTCCTGCTTTAGTTTACTTAGGCAGGAGGAGAAGGTGGTGGTGGTAATAACAGCGCAAATCACGAAAAAGAAACGGCGCGCGAGTTCACTAACCATGCTCCATGCGGATCACACGTATGTAATGCAAGAGCATGTACAATCGGACCTCTCAAATCCGCCTCATAGTCTGGACAGGCCGTCCGGCCATGATTTTTTGACCCAGACGGTTGCCTCAAACGTCCGGACTGACCGACACTCCTCATATCCAGCCAAAATATAAGGTGAATAAGGGGGCGCCTGGACACGCCCGCCGACCCCGCTGCAGGTCGTCGCGGTCCCACCTGTAGCGACAGAACCTCCTCCATCTCCCATCGGTGCAATCAAAATTTAGTCCCACATCGCCGGCCGAGGCGGATGCCGCCCGGCTTAAATAGCTACGCCGGCGGATGGCGGCAAGCTTGGTTGTTGTTGTTGTGTAGGTCTATCAACTTTGGCATGTGTGATCGAGATATATTTGACACTAGATTGCATTTCATTGACCGATGATTGTTCATCGAGTGTCAAGTTTGTCTCGATCAGATACGTTGATACCTCTACTACGATGATTATAGATTTTTATTTTGTTTTGATGCATGGACGTGATTCAGAAAAAGACAAGCCGACACCAATGTTTCCTTTGTGAAGGATATACACATAGAAGATTCATAGTAAGAGTCCATATCTTTAACAAAGGATACACATAGGGTTTGTAAGCATATTTAAGCTGGTTGACTAGCTCATCAGTCGGCTAGGTGGGACTAATACGGGTATGAAAATGTTAAGTATGAACAATTTTCGGTGCCCAACCGGCCCAAAAATGCATGGTCATGCATGTAATAGATGTTTTGAAAATAAGATGCGTGGTTGTAAATTGTAAAATTTGAGGCACGCCCGGTCATTGTCTGCGGGCGCGTCAGGATACGTCCGCGTGCGTTTGAGTGTCCAAATTTGTAACCTTCGGCTGTAGATGTTCTATGAGGAGTCTCACGGCAGCAGAGCCAGACACTGCTCTCGTCTGCATTCGCCACACCCTTCTGACCTTTCAGACACGTACCGAACCGAACCATTTTGGAGAGTCCCATTATTCAGAATCAGGCCAACTCCACCGCGCGATCCCAAACGGACGTCCGTTTTGTCCGGATTCTGTCCGTTTGGGTAGAGCAATGGGGTCGTGTCCGGGCAGTTTCCGGGATGCGGTGGCCGTGCGCCCAGCGCGCGGACGCATCCCGGCCGCTTCTTGTCCGTGTGCACATTTCTTTGCAAGTCCTTAATTTTTTTTATCATTCATTTTTGATACATGACAATACATCATTACATTTTGACTAGTAAAGCAAGGTCAAAGAAAACAAGAACCACAAAAATACATTTGAGAAGATACCCAACTTCCATAACTGCTCCCTTGAGTTGGGTTAGCGCCTTCTCGATGCACTCATTGTTGATCTGTGGAGGAGGCTCGACGTTGCACCCTCCTTTCTTCTTCAAGCCAGAAGTCGACGTTGCTTCCTCATACGTAGTATCGTGCCTTGTTGCTTCTTCGCACGTAGAATCGTGCCTAGCCTCTAATCTAGCAACAAGTGCACTTGTCTCATCTAAAGCCTTTAGGCTAGCAAAAAGTGCACGAACATGCACTACATTTCGCTCTATCAATATATCGATGTATTCTTCTTCCCAATACTAAAACTTGCATCCATTCTACACAATAAAACATAAAGTTAGCACCACTAGTCTAATCCAAGAGCACAAATCGAAGCTAAAAAGAGCACATACCCCATTGTTTAAGCACTTGATGAACACCCATCTGGGATGCTCCGGCGTTGTAGACACGCGGCGCACGACCACCCTTGAGCAGTGGTCGCACTTGATGAGGGGCAACGGTGCGCCGACGAGCTTTTGGGCAAGCACCGAACCTGGCCGGCTGCCATTCGCGTATCTGTCAGTGGACCACCGACGGTGCAGATCCGAGCGGCTAGAGGACGAGCCATTGCCTGCATGTGGCCTTGCGGCCTTGCAAGAGCCTTACGGCGAGGTTCCCGGCCAGTCCATGGCGCGGCCTAGCCTCCCGCAGCCGGGCGAGCTCAAGACCGACCGGATCCGCCCCAAATCTGGCCGGCGGGTGCGCAAACAAGGTGGCCGTGCTTGGGTAGCTCGACGGCGACGAGAGGAAGGGGCTAGGCAATCGCGCGTCCGAGTTGCACGGCTGCAATGGCAGCGGGCGGCGACGGCGACGAGGGAAAGAGAGGGGAAGAGTGGGGAAGAGTGGAGTGGATGCGGCCGGAGGAAGGGAGGGGCGGATAGAAAAAGGCCCGTCCTGTGCCACCGACGGGCGGGCCAGAGGGGGGGGGGGGGCAGGGGAGGACACGCGCAGACGGCCGGCGCGTCCATGTGGTGTCCGTTTCACCCCGAAAGCGGCGCAAACTTGGGCCGCGGATGGGTCGAAAGCGGACACAAAACGGACAAAAGTTTGTTTGCTCCCGCGCGCTGGGCCGCCCCGTTTGTCCGTTTTACCCCAAACGGACAGGCCCGGACAGGATGGGGTCACGCGGTGGAGTTGGCCTCAGTTTGGTGAATGATCGTTTTCGGAAGAAACGTGCCCCCTCGAGTATAGACAAATACGGGTATCACTCAGCCTCTCTTCCTCCAAGCAAGGCACGATCAGCCGGATGACACTCGCCACCTGAGGTCTGTCGAAATCCCACGCGGATGATCCCGAAGGAGGCTCGGAAAGGTTTCGACTCGGTTGTCATGCTCATCTGTTGGAGTCTTTGGAAGCATCGCAACGGGATGGTGTTTGGTCCAACCAGAGAAGTCTCTTCTATCGCAAGCTTTACTGGGCGGATTTTTGATGATCTGCGTACTTGGGCGTCGGCAGGAGCTCACGGAGTTACCGTGTTTTATGAGTAGTAGAGTTTAGGTGTACGAGTGGAGTTTCGAGGGCCGAGTCGTGACTACTTGGCTTAGTGTAAGATTCATCTCTTGTATATATTTCTGCCTTCTATAAAACTAAGGTACACGATTGCGTACTCTAAAAAAATAGACGGCAACGCCGCACCAAACGCGGCTGGCACCTGGCGCGACCATCTTTCTCGTGACTCGTCCCGCGCCGTGCCGTCGCCCGTCGGTGAACACGCGGGATGGCGTTCCAGTCCCGTCGTGTCCCCGCCGTCGACTTGAGGTTGAGGGGGCCGGAGACTGACCCACGCGGCGGCGCATGGAAAACCAAGGAAATGGACGGAGACGCGTCCCGCTTTCCCCTACCCTACGTACGGCAGGCCGAACTGCACTGGAAGAAACGCGACTCGCGATGACAAACCAAACCGCACGCACGTACGTACATGCCGCGTGAGTAGCGTGCGTGCGACGGCAGCCGTATAGCTTCCCCACCGTATACTACATTACTACTGTACCTACCTACCCCTGGCCCTGTTTAGCTACGGAGCCTCTGCCAACCCACGTGGTAACGTACTCCTACTCTGCCATGCTCTTAGTAAAGTATTGTTATCATTATTCCGTTATTGTAAAACTCTATTCTTCCGTATGTCCGAATGGACGGCTGAAAACAAGCTCCCAAAGTCGCCGAATAAATAGAGTTAAATACACTTGAGGTGCCTCAACTTATCCTGGGCGATCAGTTTGGTGACTAAAGTTGTAAAATACATGAAACTAGTGCTTGAACTTGTCTAATCGTGCAAATACGGTGCCTCCTTTCATATCCAAATGTACGTCCAATCTGCGTGGCGTGCCAGCGTGGCGGAGAGCGGGAAAGTGTTGGGTACTCCGCACATGAGGATCTTTTACAAAAACACCCTTACTTAATCACATAGGAAAGACATGAAATACAGTGTATGCTAGCGAGAAATAACATGAAAAAAATCATCATGAAGGGGTTTAAAACCTCCTGGTCAACTACGGCTGATCTGTCCACTTGGCCAAAATATGTATGGTGTTCACCTCTTAGCTAGAAAGCTATGTATACACACGTATCGCTCTTTAATTTTCCTAATGTGTTATCTATCAGTTTTATTTTTATTTTTATCCAAGTTCTTGTTTAGTTTCATGAGACGTAAATTTTCCCATATAAAAAAAATACAATATGCAATCATTTTTTATTTTAAATATTTTTTATTTTTTGTATTTAAGTTTATGACAGCCGTATTTTTTCTTACATTTTTTTCTTGAACCAGAAAAATAGTGTGAAAAATAAAAATAAGGAACTTGAAAAAATGAAATAAAGTTTGTGTGAGTCCATAGAAGTGCCATATATAAATAAGAATCGCTTGAAGAGGTACATAGCAACCAAAGAGGATTTTTAGAACATGGTGGCCACTGACCACATTTTTTAAAGGCTAACATCTGTCACTTAAAAGTTTCAAAAAGAGTTGATTGTTTTCACACAAAAATGTATGCATGTGCTCTAAGTGACTTTCAAATTTCATTTGAAATTATGTTATATTATATCCTGCAAAAGAAAAGACAACATCACGGCCAAAAAAAACAAGCCAATTTTTGCATGTATTTGTCTTTTTTATCTCTCGCATACAAGCACATATATTAATGAAAATTCACAAGGGTATATTATACTTCTATGTGTGCATGTACAAAAAGTCAAAAACATTCAGAAATTTTGTAGCTGTAAAAAATTTGTTTGAACTTCAAAAAAATAGGACACAACCTGTGCTCCAAAGTTAATTTATGCATATCGATGCAATATTTGGAGTTCGACCTCAATATTTACTGAGCTATGTATGGCATGGTGGACAACCTTTGCGTACAATGCAATGTGTGACAACGAGGGTTCGATCATGTATCACATTTTTTTCCTTTTTCTAATTTCTAATTCATGAGATTTGCCTGCATGACTAAATAAAATATGAGGGGGTCTTGTAAAAAAATCCTCACGCTCGGGCCACCTAGAGCCTTCCAACTCTCAGCCACTGCCACGCTGGCACGCCACGCGGGGTGGACGTACATCCGGATACGGATGGAGGCATCGTATTTGCATGTCAAAACAAGTTCGAGCATCAGTTTCATGTATTTTGCAACTTTAGGCACTAAACTGACCGTGCAAGACAAGTTGAGGTACCTCCAGCGTATTTAACTCGAATAAATACGATAAAAACGTCTTGTTTAATGCGACCATTCAGTGACGCGCTACTACAAGCACAAATATATCCTTACTAATTTGGTGCCACAGATCGTACTGGTAATACGTTCTAAACTGCTGGTAGCCAGGGTGGTGAGAAATCACTTTCCGAGCGCCGCATGATGAGATCGCGTGCATGCAGTGTGCATGGAGATCACATCATATTACGAGAGGGTGCGATTTCGCCACTGTTTGCGCCAGCGAGATGCGCGTGTTTGTCAGTCTCTACGTATGCTTCACTCGCATCAGACAAGGGCACCGGTTTTTAACTTTCTGTCAAGGATAATTTCTTGAGGATCAGATCTAGCCATCCTGCGTGTCAACCTGTCCTTGATTGGTAGACGGGAGATATTCTCCATTGTTGAGTAAAGTGATTGTATAGGAAAGCTAGGATAGCGTAGGATATTATTCTACTTTGCCTTGTACTTCAAGATGATCATGTACTCCTATATATATGCCCACGAGGCTCAAGCAATACAACAACTATTCCACCAATCTCCTCTCTCCCTTCTAACATGGTATCTATCGCAAGTCGATCCTAAACCCTAGCCGCCGTCGCTTCCGCACTTGCGCGTAGCCCCCGGGGCGGTCGGCCTCCATGACCGCCGTCGGGGGCGCGCCGCCCGTACCTAGGGTTCGTCCGCCGGCCATGTTGGCCGGCTGCCCTAGAGAGTCTTTTTCCCGATCCTTTGATCCGGGTTTTTCTCTCTCGCCGGTGGTTTTGATCGGCGTCTACTTTTTGGTTTTTCGATCTTTTCTTGATCGGTTTGCGTCGCCCACCGCCGCCGTCGACACCTCGCGCCTCTACTCCGACATCGGCGCAACCGGCCGGCTACTTCACCGACCTGGCGGCCTCGCGTGACAGGTAGCCCTCAAGGCCGTCGTCCGCGCGCCGGCCCGCCCGTCGATCTACGCCGGCCGTCACCGCCCTGCTCCGACCGGGACTCCTGCATCACCCCGACCCGGCGGCCTCGCGCCATGCGGCGGCCAATAATAGCCGCCCTGCCGCCCGCGGCCGCCGGCTTCATCTCGGACTCCGCCGCCACCACGCCTCCACCGAGCGGCGTCCCCGACCTCGCGCGCGATCGGCTTGATCACCCGCTCGCCGCCGCGATCCGCCTCATCTACGCCGCGCGACCGACCTGGCCCGTCAGTTACGCGCGCCTCCGCAGGTCCCGTGAAGATCGTCTCCGAGTTCAGCGCGCCCCTCCGCCGATCGAGCAACGGGCTGCCGCTGCGTCGCCCCGTCGGGCCGCAGTGCCGTCGCCCCGTGGTTCTTCTCCCGACTGCACCGACCCGCGTCACCGCTGCGTCGCCCCTTCGGGCCGTAGTGCCGCGGCCCGCGGTCTACCGCCACCCGAGGCCGTCCGCTCCAGGCCGTCCCCGTGGCTGCACCGACCCTCGCGCCGCCGCTGCGTCGCCCCGTCGGGCCGTAGCGAGCGTGGCACGGGGTCCACGCCGCCGTCTCGAGGCCGTCCACGCGGTTGCACCACCCCGCGCTTCGCCGCTGTGCCGCCCCTTCGGGCTGTAGCACCGCGGCCCGCGGTCCCTGCGACCGTCCCGAGGTCTTCCGTCGTCACCCCGACCTGCCCTCCGCCACTGCGTCGCCCCTTTGGGCCATAGCGCCGTGGCCCGCGGTCCACCGCCGTCCCCGCGCGTCGACTTCCTGTGGCATGCGCCGCCCCCCTCCTAGTCCAATTCGGACCAGAGGGAGAGGGGGCGCGCGGCCCACCCTGGCCACCCCTCTCTCTTTCCACCAAGGCCCATGTGGCCCATTATCTCTCCCCGGGGGGTTCCGGTAACCCTCCGGCACTCCGGTTTTCTCCGAAAACGTCCGGAACACTTTCGGTGTCCGAATATAGTCGTCCAATATATCAATCTTTATGTCTCGACCATTTCGAGACTCCTCGTCATGTCCGTGATCACATCCGGGACTGCGAACAAACTTCGGTACATCAAAACTTATAAACTCATAATAAAACTGTCATCGTAACGTTAAGCGTGCGGACCCTACGGGTTCGAGAACTATGTAGACATGACCTAGAACTATTCTCGGTCAATAACCAATAGCGGAACCTGGATGCCCATATTGGTTCCTACATATTCTACGAAGATCTTTATCGGTCAAACCGCATAACAACATATGTTGTTCCCTTTGTCATCGGTATGTTACTTGCCCGAGATTTGATCGTCGGTATCCAATACCTAGTTCAATCTCGTTACCGACAAGTCTTTTTACTCGTTACGTAATGCATCATCCTGTAACCAACTCATTGGTCACATTGCTTGCAAGGCTTATAGTGATGTGCATTACCGAGAGGGCCCAGAGATACCTCTCCGACAATCGGAGTGACGAAACCTAATCTCGAAATACGCCAACTCAACATGTACCTTTGGAGACACCTGTAGTACTCCTTTATAATCACCCAGTTACGTTGTGACGTTTGGTAGCACCCAAAGTGTTCCTCCGGTAAACGGGAGTTGCATAATCTCATAGTTACAGGAACATGTATAAGTCATGAAGAAAGCAATAGCAATATACTAAACGATCAAGTGCTAGGCTAACGGAATGGGTCATGTCAATCACATCACGCTACTAGAAAAAGGCCTACTAATGGCGCACCTAATTTGGCCATTAATGGCGCATTAGTGGTGCGCCATTAGTGCCATGCCATTAGTATATTTTTCTAATGGCGCAACACTAGTGCGCCATTAGTATCTGGTATACTAATGGCGGACCTCAGATGCGCCATTAGTATATACAACAGTGCGCCATTAGTATGCCTCCGAGGGGGCCATGTATACCCAGGTGCTTTGGCATAATAATGGCGCACAACAACAAGATGCGCCATTAGTAACTTCGGCATACTAATGGCGCACTGTTTAATGATGCGCCATTAGTATCCTTTGGCATACTAATGGCGCACTGTGATGTGATGCGCCATTAGTATGAATATTATGTTTTTTTTATTTTTTTTATTTTCTGTTTTTTTTTGCACAGGTTACAAAATGTATAATTGGACAAAATATAGACAGCACACATCAACAACAGATTCATCGAATACAATAGAAGATTAGTCTCTGAATACAATTCATCATATTAGTCTCTGAATACAATTCATCATATTAGTCTCCGAATTGAAAAGACCGAACAAAGATAGAACATTATATTACAAGTCTCGAGACCGCGAGTAGCGAGTTTGTCTTCACATTACAAGTCGATATCGATCATATAAACTACCATCACATAGAAGAGAGCTACGGTAATCACGATGAGTATCATCACGATGAAACTCGTCTTCATCCGGTTCCTCCAACGCTCCCTCCCCTCTCCCGCTAGATAGCAGGCGTATCTAGGTTCGGCCTCGGCCCTAGTGGTGTACCCTTTGTAACTGTTACCGCTGAATCGGTGAACCTGTCTCCGACACTCCTCCCAGTTGTCGTAGACTCCGGGAACCTTACCCTTGTACACGACATACGATGGCATCGCTATGCACTAGCCAAACGAAACGTTAGTACCAATTCACAGACAATACATAAGCAATATATAAGAATGCAACAGAATGATCGGAAGAGAAAAGCAAGACATTAATAGCATCAATTACATCTAAGTTGAACGACTCTCGAAACCAAAGAGACATACTACAAGTTCATTAAAGTTTAATTACAACATGAGCCAATCGATGTTTCAGAACTAGACACAGCATCACTGCTTTCGACTCGACTCAAGGGACCAGAGCGTGGATGAAGCCGCCGTCTATCGTGGGAGTCATGAAAGAACGGGCGTTGTCAGCCTGCATTTGTAGCATTGTGTCGATGTCACTGTTGGACGGTTGATTTCTGAGGTAGAACTGCCCCGAGGTACGAAGGACATCTTGATGGATGATTTCCGCAAACTCCGACTGGATGCGAAAGAATTCTTGTCTGATGTCCGCGTCCTGGACTGCCGACACGCTCGCGGCCCAATCTTTGAGTTTACTCGGTAGCAGAAGTTGATGATGGTCCCGTACGATCGCCCGCATGTGATGGATGGCGTAGTAGGCACCCTTCTGACCGCCAGGCGGCTGCTTGACGCAGCAGAACATTGTATTGTGGGAGAACACGTGCTTGCCGTACTTACGAATAGGCCTGGTGAAGGTGCCTCCAGATTTGGCGTAGCCGGGGAGAACATCATCAAGAACCTTTTTGACATTTGTGTAGTCTACGTTCGACTGACGGTCCGGGTCGAAATACATGGCCATGGAATATTTGGGGCTTAGGAGGATGAGCGTGCAATGTGTGTCACTGCAGAAAACACCGAATGTTAAAAGAAAAACGATCGAAATCTAAGAATTCATATGTTACGGGCCGGTTGAGGGGAGGACTTACTCGGGAAAGTAAGGCACGAGGAAGTTATCCTTATCTTGGTTTGCCAGAATGACGCCTTCGAGGTAAGAACTCACGACTTGCCGGTCCCCACCGCTGCCCAAGATCTTGGCACACATGTAGAAGGGGTCGACTATCACGACGTCCGGGGTCTTATCGCGAATGATCCGCATCTCCATACTCAGCGAAAATAGCCGAACGAAGGTGTAGTGCAGCGGATGAAGGTTCAACATAGCGTGGATGTCATCAAACCGCAGGACGATCGTATGCCCGATGGAGTTATCCACAAAGCCCTTGCCCTCGGGCACCTTGGCCGTGAAAACCGGGTATGCCACATCCTTCTCTCTGAGACGCCGCTTCTCCAAAGAAAGAACACTGTCATGCAGACTCCGCATAGCACCGGTTGCAGCATTGAGCATATTTGTCGGTAGCATCGCCCTACCCGCCACATGCACCCTCCTCGAGATATCCTTAGGTGAAGGTGGCCCGTCCTGAGCACGGATCGTACTCGGTGCCGGCTGGCTCGCACCCTTGTTAGTCTTTATTTTGCGTGCCTTCTTCTTCTCCTGTAATGGGACCGAGTTCTGCTCACAGACCACCTTCTTGAGTGTGTTGGGGCTGATAATATTTCGCACCTCGCCTATCTGAGGCTTGGTGAAGTCGGCAGCTGGAGGCGTCTCCTGAGAGCTGAACTGTTGGGGAACGTAGTAATTTCAACAGTTTTCCTACGCACACGCAAGATCATGGTGATGGCATAGCAACGAGAGGGGAGAGTGTTGTCCACGTACCATCGTAGACCGTAAGCGGAAGCGTTAGCACAACGCGGTTGATGTAGTCATACGTCTTCACGATCCGACCGATCCAAGCACCGAACGTACGGCACCTCTGAGTTCAGCACACGTTCAGCTCGATGACAATCCCCGGGCTCCGATCCAGCAAAGCTTCGGGGATGAGTTCCGTCTGCACGACGGCGTGGTGACGATGATGATGTACTACCGGCGCAGGGCTTCGCCTAAACTCCGCGACGATATGACTGAGGTGGAATATGGTGGAGGGGGGCACCGCACACGGCTAAGGAACAATTTGTAGAACAACTTGTGTGTTATGGGGTGCCCCTGCCCCCGTATATAAAGGAGGGAGGGGGAGGTGCGGCCGGCCCCCTTGGGGTGCGCCTGGAGGAGTCCTACTCCCACCGGGAGTAGGACTCCCCCCTCTTGCCTTGGTGGAGAAGGAAAGGGGGGCGCCGCCCCCCCCCCTTCCTTGTATTATTCGGACTAGGGGGGAGGGGGCGCGCGGCCTGCCCTGGCCGGCCCTCCTCTTCTCCCTCATGGCCCACTAAGGCCCATTAACCCCCGGGAGGGTTCCGGTAACCCCCCGGTGTTCCGGTAAAATCCCGATTTCACCCGGAACCTTTTCGATGTCCAAACATAGGCTTCCAATATATCAATCTTTATGTCTCGACCATTTCGAGACTCCTCGTCATGTCGATGATCACATCCGGGACTCCGAACAAACTTCGGTACATAAAAACTTATAAACTCATAATAAAACTGTCATCGTAACTTTAAGCGTGCGGACCCTACGGGTTCGAGAACTATGTAGACATGACCTAGAACTATTCTCGGTCAATAACCAATAGCGGAACCTGGATGCCCATATTGGTTCCTACATATTCTACGAAGATCTTTATCGGTCAAACCGCATAACAACATACATTGTTCCCTTTGTCATCGGTGTGTTACTTGCCCGAGATTTGATCGTCGGTATCCAATACCTAGTTCAATCTCGTTACCGGCAAGTCTCTTTACTCGTTCCGTAATGCATCATTCCGTAACCAACTCATTTGGTCACATTGCTTGCATGGCTTATAATGATGTGCATTACCGAGAGGGCCCAGAGATACCTCTCCGACAATCGGAGTGACAAAACCTAATCTCGAAATACGCCAACTCAACATGTACCTTCGGAGACACCTGTAGTACTCCTTTATAATCACCCAGTTACGTTGTGACGTTTGGTAGTACCCAAAGTGTTCCTCCGGTAAACGGGAGTTGCATAATTCTCATAGTTACAGGAACATGTATAAGTCATGAAGAAAGCAATCGCAATATACTAAACAATCAAGTGCTAGGCTAACGGAATGGGTCATGTCAATCACATCATTCTCCTAATGATGTGATCCCATTAATCAAATGACAACACATGTCTATGGTTAGGAAACATAACCATCTTTGATTAACGAGCTAGTCAAGTAGAGGCATACTAGTGACTATATGTTTGTCTATGTATTCACACATGTATCATGTTTCCGGTTAATACAATTCTAGCATGAATAATAAACATTTATCATGATATGAGGAAATAAATAATAACTTTATTATTGCCTCTAGGGCATATTTCCTTCAGTCTCCCACTTGCACTAGAGTCAATAATCTAGATTACATAGTAATGATTCTAACACCCATGGAGTCTTGGTGCTGATCATGTTTTGCTCATGAGAGTAGCTTAGTCAACGGGTCTGCAACATTCAGATCCGTATGTATCTTGCAAATCTCTATGTATCCCACTTGGACTTGG
Source organism: Triticum aestivum (assembly GCF_018294505.1). Classification (NCBI taxonomy): domain Eukaryota; kingdom Viridiplantae; phylum Streptophyta; class Magnoliopsida; order Poales; family Poaceae; genus Triticum; species Triticum aestivum. The sequence goes on from NC_057801.1 coordinate 697,781,867, forward strand.
TCCCGAATGGAATTGAAGCGTCTCTTGATGTGCTGGGTCCTCTTGTGAAATCTGGATTCCTTTGCCAAGGCAATTGCACCAGTATTGTCACAAAAGATTTTCATTGGTCCCGATGCACTAGGTATGACACCTAGATCGGAAATGAACTCCTTCATCCAGACTCCTTCATTTGCTGCTTCCGAAGCAGCTATGTACTCCGCTTCACATGTAGATCCCGCCACAACGCTTTGTTTAGAACTGCACCAACTTACAGCTCCACCGTTTAATAAAAACACGTATCCGGTTTGCGATTTAGAATCGTCCGGATCAGTGTCAAAGCTTGCATCGACGTAACCATTTACGACATAGATCTTTGTCACCTCCATATACGAGAAACATATCCTTAGTCCTTTTCAGGTATTTCAGGATGTTCTTGACCGCTGTCCAGTGATCCACTCCTGGATTACTTTGGTACTTTCCTGCCAAGCTTATTGCTAAGCATACGCCAGGTCTGGTACACAGCATTGCATACATGATAGAGCCTATGGCTGAAGCATAGGGAACATCTTTCATTTTCTCTCTATCTTCTGCTGTGGTCGGGCATTGAGTTTGACTCAACTTCACACCTTGTAGTACGGGCAAGAACCCTTTCTTTGCCTGATCCATTTTGAATTTTTTTAAAATTTTATCAAGGTATGTGCTTTGTGAAAGTCCTATTAAGCGTCTTGATCTATCTCTATAGATCTTGATGCCCAATATGTAAGCAGCTTCACCGAGGTCTTTCATTTAAAAACTTTTATTCAAGTATCCCTTTATGCTATCCAGAAATTCTATATCATTTCCAATTAATAATATGTCATCTACATATAATATCAGAAATGCTACAGAGCTCCCACTCACTTTCTTGTAAATACAGGCTTCTCCAAAAGTCTGTATAAAACCATATGCTTTGATCACACTATCAAATCGTTTATTCCAACTTCGAGATGCTTGCACCAGTCCATAAATGGAACGCTGGAGCTTGTACACTTTGTTAGCACCTTTTGGATCTACAAAACCTTCTGGCTGCATCATATACAACTCTTCTTCCAGAAATCCATTCAAGAATGCAGTTTTGACATCCATTTGCCAAATTTCATAATTATGAAATGCAGCAATAGCTAACATGATTCGGACAGACTTAAGCATCGCTACGGGTGAGAAAGTCTCATCGTAGTCAACCCCTTGAACTTGTCGAAAACCTTTTGCAACAAGTCGAGCTTTATAGATAGTTATATTACCATCAGCGTCAGTGTTCTTCTTAAAAATCCATTTATTCTCAATGGCTTGCCGATCATCGGGCAAGTCAACCAAAGTCCATACTTTGTTTTCATACATGGATCCCATCTCAGATTTCATGGCCTCTAGCCATTTTGCGGAATCTGGGCTCATCATCGCTTCCTCATAGTTCGTAGGTTCATCATGGTCAAGCAACATGACTTCCAGAATAGGATTACCGTACCACTCTGGTGCGGATCTTATTCTGGTAGACCTACGAGGTTCAGTAGAAACTTGATCTGAAGTTTCATGATCAATGTCATTAGCTTCCTCACTAATTGGTGTAGTTGTCACAGGAACCGGTTCTTGTGATGAACTACTTTCTAATACGGGAGTAGATACAGTTATCTCATCTAGTTCTACTTTCCTCCCACTCGCTTCTTTCGAGAGAAACTCCTTCTCTAGAAAGGATCTGATTTTATCAACGAAAATCTTGCCCTCAGATCTGTGATAGAAGGTGTACCCAATAGTCTCTTTTGGGTATCCTATGAAGACACATTTCTCCGATTTGGGTTCGAGCTTATCTGGTTGAATTTTCTTCACATAAGCATCGCAACCCCAAACTTTAAGAAACGACAACTTTGGTTTCTTGCCAAACCACAGTCCATAAGGCGTCGTCTTAACGGATTTTGATGGTGCCCTATTTAACGTGAATGCGGCCGTCTCTAAAGCATAACCCCAAAACGATAGCGGTAAATCAGTAAGAGACATCATAGATCGCACCATATCTAGTAAAGTACGATTACGACGTTCGGACACACCATTTCGTTGTGGTGTTCCGGGTGGCGTGAGTTGCGAAACTATTCCATGTTGTTTCAAGTGTAGACCAAACTCATAACTCAAATATTCTCCTCCACGATCAGATCGTAGAAATTTTATTTTCCTGTTACGATGATTTTCTACTTTAGTCTGAAATTCTTTGAACTTTTCAAATGTTTCAGACTTGTGTTTCATCAAGTAGATATACCCATATCTGCTCAAATCATCTGTGAAGCTGAGAAAATAACGATATCCGCCGCGAGCCTCAACATTCATTGGACCACAAACATCAGTATGTATGATTTCCAACAAATCTGTTGCTCGCTCCATAGTTCCGGAGAACGGCGTTTTAGTCATCTTGCCCATGAGGCACGGTTCGCAAGTACCAAGTGATTCATAATCAAGTGATTCGAAAATCCCATCAGTATGGAGTTTCTTCATGCGCTTTACACCGATATGACCTAAACGGCAGTGCCACAAATAAGTTGCACTATCATTATTAACTCTGCATCTTTTGGTTTCAACACTATGAATATATGTATCACTACTATCGAGATTTAATAAAAATAGACCACTCTTCAAGGGTGCATGACCATAAAAGATATTACTCATATAAATAGAACAACCATTATTCTCTGATTTAAATGAATAACCGTGTCACATCAAACAAGATCCAGATATAATGTTCATGCTTAACGCTGGCACCAAATAACAATTATTTAGGTCTAAAACTAATCCCGATGGTAGATGTAGAGGTAGCATGCCGACCGCGATCACATCGACTTTGGAACCATTTCCCACGCGCATCGTCACCTCGTCCTTAGCTAATCTTCGCTTAATCCGTAGTCCCTGTTTCGAGTTGCAAATATTAGCAACAGAACCAGTATCAAATACCCACGTGCTACTGCGAGCATTAGTAAGGTACACATCAATAACATGTATATCACATATACCTTTGTTCACTTTGCCATCCTTCTTATCTGCCAAATACTTGGGGCAGTTCCGCTTCGAGTGTCCAGTCTGCTTGCAGTAGAAGCACTCAGTTTCAGGCTTAGGTCCAGACTTGGGTTTCTTCTCTTGAGCAGCAACTTGCTTGCTGTTCTTTTTGAAGTTCCCCTTCTTCTTCCCTTTGCCCTTTTTCTTGAAACTGGTGGTCTTGTTAACCATCAACACTTGATGATCCTTCTTGATTTCTACCTCCGCGGCTTTTAGCATCGCGAAGAGCTCGGGAATAGTCTTGTTCAGCCCTTGCATATTATAGTTCATCACGAAGCTCTTGTAGCTTGGTGGCAGTGATTGAAGAATTCTGTCAATGACACTATCATCAGGAAGATTAACTCCCAGTTGAATCAAGTGATTATTATACCCAGACATTTTGAGTATGTGTTCACTGACAGAACTATTCTCCTCCATCTTGCAGATGTAGAACTTATTGGAGACTTCATATCTCTCAATCCAGGCATTTGCTTGAAATATTAACTTCAACTCCTGGAACATATCATATGCCCCATGACGTTCAAAACGTCGTTGAAGACCCGGTTCTAAGCCGTAAAGCATGGCACACTGAACTATCGAGTAGTCATCAGCTTTGCTCTGCCAGACGTTCTTAACGTCGTCAGTTGCATTAGCAGCAGGCCTGGCACCCAGTGGTGCTTCCAGGACGTAACTTTTCGGTGCAGCAATGAGGATAATCCTGAGGTTACGGACCCAGTCCGTGTAATTGCTACCATCATCTTTCAACTTTGCTTTCTCAAGGAACGCATTAAAATTCAACGGAACAACAACACGAGCCATCTATCTACAAACAAACATAGACAAACAAAATACTATCAGGTACTAAGTTTCATGATAAATTTAAGTTCAATTAATCATATTACTTAAGAACTCCCACTTAGACAGACATCTCTCTAGTCATCTAAGTGATCACGTGATCCCAATCAACTAACCCATGTCCGATTATCACGTGAGATGGAGTAGTTTCAATGGTGAACATCATTATGTTGATCATATCTACTATATGATTCACGCTCGACCTTTCGGTCTTCGTGTTCCGAGGCCATATCTGTATATGCTAGGCTCGTCAAGTATGACCTGAGTATTCCGCGTGTGCAACTGTTTTGCACCCGTTGTATTTGAACGTAGAGCCTATCACACCCGATCATCACGTGGTGTCTCAGCACGAAGAACTTTCACAACGGTGCATACTCAGGGAGAACACTTCTTGATTATTAGTGAGAGATCATCTTAAAATGCTACCGTCAACCAAAGCAAGATAAGATGCATAAAGGATAAACATCACATGCAATCAATATAAGTGATATGATATGGCCATCATCATCTTGTGCTTGTGATCTCCATCTTTGAAGCACCGTCATGATCACCATCGTCACCGGCGCGACACCTTGATATCCATCATAGCATCGTTGTCGTTACGCCATCTATTGCTTCTACGACTATCGCTACCGCTTAGAGATAAAGTAAAGCAACTACAGGGTGTTTGCATTTCATACAATAAAGCGACAACCATATGGCTCCTACCAGTTGCCGATAACTTCGGTTACAAAACATGATCATCTCATACAATATAATATAGCATCACGTCTTGACCATATCACATCACAACATGCCCTGCAAAAACAAGTTAGACGTCCTCTACTTTGTTGTTGCAAATTTTACGTGGCTGCTACGGGCTTTAGCAAGAACCGTTCTTACCTACGCATAAAAATCACAACGATAGTTCGTCAAGTTGGTGTTGTTTTAACCTTCGCAAGGACCGGGCGTAGCCACACTCGATTCAGCTAAAGTGAGAGAGACAGACACCCGCCAGCCACCTTTAAGCACGAGTGCTCATAATGGTGAAACCATTCTCGCGTAAGCGTACGCGTAATGTCGGTCCGGGCCGCTTCATCTCACAATACCGCCGAACCAAAGTATGACATGCTGGTAAGCAGTATGACTTGTATCGCCCACAACTCACTTGTGTTCTACTCGTGCATATAACATCAACGCATAAAACCTAGGCTCGGATGCCACTGTTGGGGAACGTAGTAATTTCAATAGTTTTCCTACGCACACGCAAGATCATGGTGATGGCATAGCAACGAGAGGGGAGAGTGTTGTCCACGTACCCTCGTAGACCGTAAGCGGAAGCGTTAGCACAACGCGGTTGATGTAGTCGTACGACTTCACGATCCGACCGATCCAAGCACCGAACGTACGGCACCTCCGAGTTCAGCACATGTTCAGCTCGATGACAATCCCCGGGCTCCGATCCAGCAAAGCTTCGGGGATGAGTTCCGTCAGCACGACGGCGTGGTGACGATGATGATGTACTACCGGCGCAGGGCTTTGCCTAAACTCCGCGACGATATGACCGAGGTGGAATATGGTGGAGGGGGGCACCGCACACGGCTAAGTCACGATCCGTAGATCAACTTGTGTGTTATGGGGTGCCCCCCTGCCCCCGTATATAAAGGAGGGAGGGGGAGGTGCGGCCGTCCCCCTTGGGGTGCGCCTGGAGGAGTTCTACTCCCACCGGGAGTAGGACTCCCCCCTCTTGCCTTGGTGGAGAAGGAAAGGGGGGAGGGGAAAGAGGAAAGGGGGGCGCCGCCCCCCCTTCCTTGTCCTATTCGGACTAGGGGAGGGGGCGCGCGACCTGCCCTGGCCGGCCCTCCTCTTCTCCCTCATGGCCCACTAAGGCCCATTAACCCCCGGGAGGGTTCCGGTAACCCCCCGGTGTTTCGGTAAAATCCCGATTTCACCCGGAACCTTTCCGATGTCCAAACATAGGCTTCCAATATATCAATCTTTATGTCTCGACCATTTCAAGACTCCTCGTCATGTCGGTGATCACATCCGGGACTCCGAACAAACTTCGGTACATCAAAACTTATAAACTCATAATAAAATTGTCATCGTAACTTTAAGCGTGCGGACCATACGGGTTCGAGAACTATGTAGACATGACCTAGAACTATTCTCGGTCAATAACCAATAGCGGAACCTGGATGCCCATATTGGTTCCTACATATTCTACGAAGATCTTTATCGGTCAAACCGCATAACAACATACATTGTTCCCTTTGTCATCGGTATGTTACTTGCCCGAGATTTGATCGTCGGTATCCAATACCTAGTTCAATCTCGTTACCGGCAAGTCTCTTTACTCGTTCCATAATGCATCATCCCGTAACCAACTCATTTGGTCACATTTCTTGCAAGGCTTATAATGATGTGCATTACCGAGAGGGCCCAAAGATACCTCTCCGACAATCGGAGTGACAAAACCTAATCTCAAAATACGCCAACTCAACATGTACCTTCGGAGACACCTGTAGTACTCCTTTATAATCACCCAGTTACGTTGTGACGTTTGGTAGTACCCAAAGTGTTCCTCCGGTAAACGGGAGTAGCATAATCTCATAGTTACAGGAACATGTATAAGTCATGAAGAAAGCAATAGCAATATATTAAACGATCAAGTGCTAGGCTAACGGAATGGGTCATGTCAATCACATCATTCTCCTAATGATGTGATCCCATTAATCAAATGACAACACATGTCTATGGTTAGGAAACATAACCATCTTTGATTAACGAGCTAGTCAAGTAGAGGCATACTAGTGACTATATGTTTGTCTATGTATTCACACATGTATCATGTTTCCGGTTAATACAATTCTAGCATGAATAATAAACATTTATCATGATATGAGGAAATAAATAATAACTTTATTATTGCCTCTAGGGCATATTTCCTTCATGAACGGCAGACGTCGCCTGTTGCAACTTGGCTTCTCCGCGGTACCAGCTAGATCGCGCACGTCTTTTGTTGGGTTGGGTTCTTGAGAAGGAGGCCCCATGAAGTCGCCATCGTACCCATGTTCGGCAAAGTACTGATCGACGTTGCCAAATGTATCGTCGTCGTCGTCGTTCTGATCCTGTGCCATATGCATGTTTGGATCCAGTCGCATAGGGATGTCCGGCACCGTTGCGGCGGTCTTGCCATGGGGCCGACTTGGCGCCGGCACGATTGGCGGTGTTGTCTTTGGGGTGGTGTCCCCCGCCCCAAAGGAATCTGGCTCTTCGGCCAAAGCAGGGGCTAGCTCAGGCAAGCGCTGAGGGTCATCACGTCATCATCGTCGGCCCCGACGGGTCGAATCGGAGGTAACAACTCATCGCAGCCTGGCAGCACCCGAACCAGTTCAACCCTAAACAAGTTGGGTGGCATCTGGGTACCGTGGAACAAGGGGTTGCCCGGTTGAACGATTTTGCCCTTGGCGACATCGACCAACTCGTTGTTCACGAAGTGCAGGAGAGTGCACGGATCGTCGGCGGCACCCTGCGAAAACATGTAGGGCGTCAGGGATGCCCAGTCAAAGGCAAGGAGATGAAGTCCTCGGCCGAGAGAGGCTTAATTAGTTACCGTGATGATGGCGGGCATGCAGTTGACGGAGGGGCCGCTTGCTACAGAGGTGCCGGCCGGCGTACACCCGGGTGCATTAAGCTCCCGTGCCGGCATCGGAGACACCAATGGCCCCGCCATCACATTCTGCGAGTTGCTGGCCGTGAAGCTAGGAATCGGGGGCGGCCCGTGTTGGCCGCCCGCAATCCACACACTCAACCCCTCGATCAAGGTAGGCACAATGGAGGTGATCGTCGCTCCGAGTTGTTGTTGCACTTGCTCTTGGACAATCTCCGGAATCCGCGCCACCTGTGCCTTGAGTTCTTGAACCTCGCGCGCCTGGCTGTCCGAGCTGGTCTTTTTCTCCTTCTGCACACCAACGGTATAGTCTGACCCCCATTTTGTGGACAAGCCTTTTTCGGCCACACGACCAGCTGACGTCGGCTTACCGAGCTTATCCTTGTTCTTCATTACATTCAACGCCCTATTTAGAGTGGTGTCCCAAGGGTTGCTCTTAGTCGACCCCGCGCTACTGCTTTCAGTCGCCTGCGGAAGGAATGTGAACCATTTAGAAATTTGGCTTCATTAATTAGAATGCAACCATATGGAGCTAATTATGCCGGGGTGTATTCCTTACCAGAACAAGCTCAAGTGCCCTGGTCTTCGGATCCGTGGTAAGCTCCTTTGTTATCGGGTCCTCCTTGTACCGGGCCCTGACATAGTTCCTGGTCTGCTTGTTACCGCTGTATTTCTCGAAGCGGGGCGGTAGGCCTTGCTCGGCACGCTCTGCGTCCTCCTTGTCCCATATAGGCTCCGCCACTCTGTAACCGCCGGGACCGAGTTTGTGTTCCCCTAAGTTCAGCTCCCGCATTTCTTTCCCCCACTGACTTGATTGGGAGTTTGCGCTGCTCGAGCAATTGATCTTGAAGTCGTTGTAGTCATCTTTGGTGATCGAAGGATTTTTCTCCTTGATCTTCTCATAACTCTCACCTTTCTCGATCATTCTCTTCACATTGCTTTTCCAAGTAGACAGGGCCTTGCTCATCTTCGTGAGGGCAGCATTGTTCACTTTATTCCCTTTGAGGCTTGTGTTTTCAAAATCAGCGGGGAACTTGTATCGTTCGTGCAGCTTCGTGAAGAGTAGGTTGCGCAAATTCCCTCGGTCAGGATGCCTCAGGTTCTCGGTGTTGATCGAGATGGTGCTCCGGAGAATGCACCCGAGCTGAAGCAAGTACCCCTTGACTATTCATTCGGGCGCCGTTGGATTCTTGTCGGAGTCCACTTCAGCAACTTCCTCCTTGAGGGTGCGGAGCACGGTCGGGCGCCGGTCCTTCCGTTGCCTCTTCGGTTGGCTGCCATCTGTGCGTGCGCCGCCATCATCAGTGGTGGCATCCTCGGCGGCACCATCAGTGGTGGCATCAGTGGGGTCATCCTCGGCGGTACCATCAGTGGTCTGAGGATCGGTGGGGAAGGCGGCGTCCTCATACAAGTGAGGTTGTTCCTCCATCTCCTGGGACAGCTTCCAGAATGCCTTGCCGCCCGAACCCCCGGCCTCATCGTTGTTGACCATGTTTCTCTCTAAATAGGAACAAAGTTTGGTCAAAAAGTTGGTTATTGTCAAGGAACAAGATCATGGTCTCATCATTTAGGGTTTGTCGACACCGAGGCATCCTAAAAGCTAAGCTTTTATCATTGAGGGTTTTTCGACGCCGAGGCACCCTAAAAGCCTAAGCTTTCATCATTAGTCACAAGTACCCCGACCCATGCATTAGTCACAAGTACCCCATATGTCCTATTTTTAGCAAAGTCATGCTAAAATTCATGGAAAATTTCAGCATGACCTTTGCTGAAAATAGGACATATGGAGTACCCGAATTTGCTGGAATGGAAGTTAATCGACATTCCAGCAAACTCAAGGGCCTCTCGGGTGGACAAGGCAAAAAAGGCCTCCATCACAACATGGAAAATACATTGGCATGTGAAGAGGTGAAACAATATATGCATCTCCAAGCAGTATCATTCAACATTTTGGACAAACCACTACAAGCAATACTGGATCAGATACAAGAAGAATGTGAGAAAATGCAGACAAATACTAACAGATTGAGGTGTTTAACTTGTTGTGCTCTCTTTGCTATTAACATTTCAAGTCAAAACCTTTTCTGGTTAGTAAGTGTTTCTTGAGCATATGTATGTAGTAAGTGTTTCTGCTCTCAGTGTTTCAGAACACATATTTTAGCTACCTAGTACCAGTGCTATTACCCAGCAGTTAATTAGCTTTTGCTTTTCCTTTTCAGTGCCAAATTCTAGCTAGTACCAGCAAATTAACATCTAGCAGCAATCATTTTCAAATATATATACACTGGACATTTTAATATTAACCTAAGGAAAAATGAATAGTTAGGTTAATTAACCACTGTTAGTTATTCAGTCTGATGCTTTGTCCTAGCAGTAGTAGCAGTTTTTTTTTCTTCTTCATTAACTGTACTAGCAGTTTTCTTTCTTCTTCATTAACTATATTAGCTATTTACTAGCAGTACTAGCACTTGGATCATAAGATAACGCTACATTGATACATCATCATGCTGGGTAATATTAAACCCAAGCAACTTTATAATCAACCCAAGATACATCAACTACTGCACTGTCCTGCCTAATAAAAACAGTCATGCCAGCATATGGTATATAAATCTGAATTTGAATTTACAAGAAGAGTGCCCATTGCAATGTAAACCTGAGAACACAACTCACCTCAAGTGCAGGATATAGCAGACACCTACTTCTTCAGTCAAGTGCAGTAAAAGACCGTTTGCAGAACCTGTTTAGTCAGAGTTGAACATTAGAATCCATACTATGCTCTACTATGCTTGTAAAGGAACACCTGCTAGCTAGCTGCTGTCGAGTTGCCAGCATTCGTCGTCAGTGAAAAAAAAATGAAGAAGAAAAAAGGCATGCATGCACTGGTTTGCCAAAACAGAGCACTTTAGTCCTCTGTTTTTGCTAACTGCTACACATACCCCCAAGTGAACCACCACAACATCTAAAAGCTAACAATTGTTTTTGCTTATATAATCAGACTTTTTGTGCTAAAAAAACCATAGAACAACTGCTCCAAATTTCTAAATAAACTGCCATTTCATTTTATTCAATAATGAACTGTACTCTTTATGGGTTTCTTAGTTAAATGCAGAAAATCCAAAGTTAATTCCGCCGGGCTTTTCTATGTTTTTTATACATAACTGCTAAAACCCTAGGAGTTAACTTCTCGGCGAGCTTTCAAGAACAAAGAAGGACAGTATTTCTCGTGGCTTTTACAAGCCATATCTGGCAGAAGTGACTATGCTTGACATCACCTCCCAGCTCAAGGTTGTGCAGGTGCAACCTTGGTTGGTTTAATAAGTAAAATATTGAAATGTCATCAGTTTCTTAACATAAATTAAGTGTTGTCACAGTGATTAAAAACAAGAATGACAAGTTAGTTTGGTTTATTGGTTTTGAACCTAAGGAAGACCAACATCCATATTAATCTACAGACAAGAAAAAGACACTAGTTTGCTGGAGATGACAAATTTTGGGTTCAATTGGTTGACCACATTTTACTTGTGTAAAAGAAAAAAATCACCATTTGGCATGTAGGCATATAGTCTACGAATCCAGTGATTTGTAGGAAGAATAGCAAGTGAAAGAAGATTGATTACATTTTAAAATCATAATCAGAAGAAAAAGAATGGGGAAAGGGGAAGACAGACCTGACGGGATCTGGCGAGGGTGCGCCGAAGTTGATGCGGGCGGCGAGGGCAAGGAAGGCGCGGGCCTCAGCGTCGGTGCGGTACAGCGACCCGTTGAGGGGCCGGAGCTCGAGGGTCGAGATGAAGGGCCGGCCGGTGGTGGCGTTGGAGAGGCAGACAGAGACGGTGGAGGACTGGGCCAGCACGACGGCCTCCCTTTTGACGAGGCGGGCGCCATCGTAGACGACGACGGGGGACCAGCAGGTGGCGCCGAGGTAGAGGTCGAACTCCGGGAAGGCGTCGTCACCGTCGAATCCGGCGTAGAGGAAGGTGGCGCAGACGAGGTAGCGCGCGCCGGTGGCGATGGGGAGCGCGTAGCAGTGCTTGGCACCGTCGGACGGGAAGGCGCCGAGGTGTCGAGGCGGCGGCGGGGCGGCGGCGTCGGGAGAGGAGAGGGGAAGGGGATCGAGGGTGAGGGCGAGGGAGAGAGAGGGGATAGGTTTGGGCCGGGGAGGAAGTATGGATGGGGGCGGCACAATACTAATGGCGCACCACCCCTCGGTGCGCCATAAGTACGTCCATACTAATGCCGCACCTCACCCTGGTGCGCCATTAGTATTTTTTTTATTTCTGCTCGAGCCAACAGGTTATCTTCCACCTGACCTGATCCACATCAAGTTCCCTCTACTAGCTTGATTGGTCAGCAGCTAGTTCTCACACCAGGAGGTCCTGGGTTCGAATCCCAGGCTCCACAATTTTTTTTATGCATTTAAAATGTTGTTTGATACTTATTTGTGTTTAAATATGTTCAAACTTGTTTAAATCATAACAGTAATATTTTTTGTGTTTAAATATTATTTGTGATACTTATTTGTGTTTAAATATGTTCAAACTTGTTTAAATATGGTCGGCGGCGGCGGTTGAGTAGGGGAATCGAGGGTGCGGGGGGTCGGCAGCGGCGGCCGGTGGACCGGGGGGTGCTCGGCGGCGAGGGGGACCGGATCTGGCTAGGTGGGATAGCGATCGAGATGGAGGGGGATCGAGATCGAGTGTCCATGAAATTTAAAAATATTCATGATAGTTCAAAAAGTGCCCATGAAATACAATCGAGAAATGAAGGCTAAGATTTAAATACAATCGATCTTAGCTAGCTATCTGTTCACAATCTTCTTGCCCTTCTTTTCCGCAAATGGAGTTCTTCTGTGGAACGGACGTCCTTTAGGTAGGGTGGTCCTGCTTCTTCTTGTGGTGTATGCTGCTACTTCATCATCGTTGTCATGTTCGATCCTCGGGTCGCCGTACTTGTCGAAGTCTTGCTCATTGGCTACTCCATCCATTCCGATGATCTTCCTTTTGCCTCTCCTCACGACAACACGATTGGGCTTTGACGGGTCGGTAATGAAGAAGCATTGGTCAACTTGGGAAGCCAGTACCCATGGCTCATTTTTTGCGGTGACGTTTGCGCCCGTGGTCTTGGATTTGGCTTCGGGTACAACCATGGTGGTGAAATACCGATCTTCTTTTAGGACGCTCTTCGCCCATCTGACACGGAACATCGGGACCTTCTCTCTAGTGTAGTTCAGCTCCCAGATCTCCTCGATCCTTCCGTAGTATCTGTCCTTGTCATTACCGGTGTAGGATTCCATCGTTACCCCGGAGTTCTGATAACCATCACTCTTCATGTTCTTGGCCTCGGTGTAGAATGTGTAGCCGTTGATATCGTATGCCTCATAGGTCATCAGGTTGTGCTCGACGCCCTATGACAAGGCGAATATGAGTTGTTCTTCCGCGGAAGAATCCTCATGTAAAGGGTACGACAGAAGCTTCTGCTTGAACCAACGCGTGAAACATGAGTTGTGCTCTTTGATTATATCTCCGTCCGTCCTCTGTTGGCCTCGGTCATTGTACGTCTTCTTAATAAAGGTTTTGTGCTCTACCACCCAAGGATCGACCACGTCTATGTGTTGTAGCGCGACTAGGTTTGCTCTTTCAAAGTCGGCGAGTCGACCCTCTAAGTCGACATGCATTTCGCGGCGACCCTCACGTGACCCCATCCAACGAGCCTGCCGAGGTGCCTGTTGACGGGCAGACCAACGGGGTTCTCGATGCCTAGATAATTCGTGCAGTAGGAGATGCACTCTTCGGTCAGAAAGCCCCTGGCTATACTTCCCTCTGGACGTGACATGTTGCGAACGTATCCTTTGATGACACCATTCATCCTTTCGAACGGCATCATGCTGTGCAGGAACGTCGGCCCGAGTTGGATGATATCCTCCACTATATGGATCAGCAGATGCACCATAACGTCGAAGAATGCGGGCGGGAAGTACATCTCAAGCTCGCATAGTATCACCACGATCTCTTCCTGTAGCCTTCTGAGTTGCCTCACGCCAATCGACTTCCGAGAGATGACGTCGAAAAAGTTGCATAGGCCAAATAGCATTTCACGGACGTGTGTGTCCATGATCCCACGGATTGCAACTGGAAGTATCTGCGTCATCAGCACGTGACAGTCGTGAGACTTCATCCCACTGAACTTCTGCTTTGCTGGGTCTAGGTATCTGCTTATCTTCCCCGCGTAACCGTAAGGAAGTTTTACTCCTAGGAGGCAGGTGAAAAACTGCTCGATCTCCTCCTGACTTAGAGTGAAGCACGCGGGACGGTAGTCATTTCCGGTCTTCTTTGCCTTTTTGCCTTTGCGACGACTTACTGTGTCCTGCTTCGCCTCATCATCATCATCATCATCATCATCATCATCATTAGCGTGAAGCTCCTGCCTGATGCCCATTGATTTCAAGTCTGCCCTTGCTTTCGGCCCATCTTTGGTCCTCTCTGGCATGTTGAGCAGGGTACCAAGCAGACTCTCGCACACGTTCTTCGTGATATGCATGGCATCAAGGCTGTGAGGCACACGGTGGATCTTCCAGTACGGCAAGTCTCAGAAAACAGACCTCGTTTTCCATACCTTCAGCAGCGGCTCTGGCGCCTTTCGCTTCTTTCCCGGCTCTGGCGCCTTTTGCTTCTTTCCCGGCAGTGGGCAGTCTTTCCAATTTTTCAACAACTTGTCTATTTCCTCGCCGCTCCTCCTACACGGGCGTTTTCGGGGTTCGGTTTCACCATCGAACAGATCCTTGCGTTTCCTCCACGGGTTATCGTCGCGAAGCCACCTTCGATGTCCCATGAACATGGTTTTCAAAGACCCGGGATCTCTATCTAGCTGGCGATACATTGTGTCATCCATGCACCTTACGCATCCAGAAAATCCGTGGACTACCTGCCCCGCGAGATATCCATAACCTAGATAGTCGTGCACCGTCGTGAGCAGTGCGGCTCTCATAGGGAAATATTCTTTCTCTGCGGCGTCCCACGTATTGGCTGGCGTTTTCCACAGCGTGTCAAGCTCCTCTTTCAGCAGCCCTAGATACAAATTGATGTCGTTCCCTGGTTGTTTCGGCCATTCAATTAGCATACTCATGTGAATGTACTTCCTCTTCATGCACAACCAGGGGGGAAGGTTGTACATCCACACAAACACACACCAGGTGCTATGTGTGCTTCTCTGGCTGCCAAACGGATTGACTCCATCGGTGCTCGCGCCTAGCACGATGTTCCTTGGATCCTTCCCAAATTCTGGGTCTTCGAAGTTCAACACTTGCCACTGGCTCGCATCCTTAGGGTGACTCAGCATCTTGTCTTTTTTATCTATCTCCGGATCATTTGCGTCATCTTCTCGCTTCTTCTCCTCCCTATCCGCGTGCCAACGCAGGAGCTTTGCTACCTTAGGGTCCGTGAAATACCGCTGCAGACGAGGAGTGATCGAAAAGTACCACACCACTTTTCGAGGAGCTTTCTTCCTCTTCTTGTATCGAGTGACATCGCACACCGGACATATGGTAGACTCCGCATGCTCGTCCCGATAAATTATGCAATTGTTCATGCACACATGGTATTTCACGTGCAGTAAATCCTGAGGACACACGATTTTCTTCGCCTCCTCCAAACTGGTCGGGCACTTGTTCCCCTTGGGAAGACGTTCGTGTCGAAGCATGCGTCGGTCATTTTGTGTTTTACCTTCATCTCCAGAGCCATGAGCGTTACTTTCAGGTGGGTATCCTCGGGCCTGCATCCTTCATACAATGGAGTAACCGCGTCTAACTCAAGTTGATCCATCTTGGCTTTCTCTCGGGCGGCAGCTCTTGCGTTATCCGTCTGCTTGAGAAGCAGCTCTTGAATATGAGGGTCCTGCACCCAGCCCATCGATGGTCCAGCGTCGTCTGCTCCGCCGGCATCATCATCTTCATGATCATGCCCGTCGTCTGCTCCGGCATCTTCCTCATCATCATGTCCTGCATCTTCTACATGATGACTGTGTACAACAACACCGTCATGATCATCTCCCGGGGATTCTTCGTCTTCTCACCCGCCCGAGCCGCGGTGGTTGTCTTGCTGCCCTTCCTCATTTCTTGCCCGGCCCCCATGGACGACTTCGTAGTCATCTTCATCACCTTGCCACCGATAGCCATCCATGAAACCACGCAAGAGCAGGTGGTCCCGCACCTGCCCGGAATCCGGGTCCGCAATAAGGCTCTTCAGCTTGCATCTTCGACACTGACATCTTATCTCCGTCTCGTTCTTTTGAAGCATCTCGACCTTCCCGGACCTCAAAAACCTATTCACGATGCCTTCGGTCATCGTGCGGACCATGGTCGCCTGCGGGGTAGAGCAAAACGATATTTTAGAACCAAGAAAAAATTTGGCATGACTTTCCCTAAAAATAGGACAAAAAAGAATGCTTAATGCCAAAATTCTCGCCGAAACGGAAATGAATCAACATTCCGGCAAAATATTGGCAACTATCGCATTTCAAATACCGGTACACCTCCAAACACAAACACATATGCAACACCACAAACATATGCAACACCGCGAACATACATAGATCTAGCTAGGCCATAAAAAGTGCATGTGCACATTGTTGTAGGGAGAACAACATAAATATAGCTTCCCCCTTACTTACCTATCAAAACAAGGTAATTTAACCACTTAATTTGAATGAATCTATGGTGGAAATGAGGTGAAAAAGAGGAGGCACCCGAGACAAGGAGGAGGTGGAGAGAATGAAGTGGGGAGAAAGTGAGTGTGGGTAGGAGAGGCTGTCCAAAATATCTTGTTGCTGTCCACTTACTAATGGGGCACCAACTCTAAATGCGCCATTAGTAATCCAGGTTACTAATGGCGCACCTTCTGATGGTGCACCATTAGTAGTTTTGCAAAAAAACATACTAATGGCGCACTGTTCCACGGTGCGCCATTACTAGTTTAAACTTGTAATGGCGCACGGTGGAACAGTGCGCCATTAGTAGTTTTGCAAAAAAAAGGAATAAAAAATATAATAAAAAAACAACATTAGTGGCGCACTTTCCGACAGGTGCGCCATTACTAGTTACAACTAGTAATGGCGCACTGAGTCCGGATGCGCCATTAGTATGTTTGGACAGGCGCACTAGTTCAAAAAAAATTGATACTAATGGCGCACCTTGGGCCAGGTGCGCCATTAGTAGTTTCAACTCTAATGGCGTATCAGAAGGTGGTGCGCCATTAGTATATACTAATGGCGCACCGCTTGTCTGGTGCGCCATTAGTGTCAATCCCATCTATAGCCCTTTTTCTAGTAGTGTCATTCTCCTAATGATGTGATTCCGTTAAACAAATGACAACACATGTCTATGGTTAGGAAACATAACTATCTTTGATTAATGAGATAGTCAAGTAGAGGCATACTAGTGACTATATGTATGTCTATGTATTCACACATGTATCATTCTTCCGGTTAATACAATTCTAGCATGAATAATAAACATTTTCATGATATGAGGAAAAAAATAATAACTTTATTATTGCCTCTAGGGCATATTTCCTTCAGTCTCCCACTTGCACTAGAGTCAATAATCTAGATTACATAGTAATGATTCTAACACCCATGGAGTCTTGGTGCTGATCATGTTTTGCTCGTGAGAGAGGCTTAGTCAATGGGTCTGCAAACATTCAGATCCGTATATATCTTGCAAATTTCTATGTCTCCCACTTGGAATTGGTCCCGGATGGAATTGAAGCGTCTCTTGATGTGCTTGGTCCTCTTGTGAAATCTGGATTCCTTTGCCAAAGCAATTGCACCAGTATTGTCACAGAAGATCTTCATTGGTCCCGATGCACTAGGTATGACACCTAGATCGGAAATGAACTCCTTCATCCAGACTCCTTCATTTGCTGCTTCCGAAGCAGCTATGTACTCCGTTTCACATGTAGATCCCGCCACGACGCTTTGTTTAAAACTGCACCAACTTACAGCTCCACCGTTTAATAAAAAAATGTATCCGGTTTACGATTTAGAATTGTCCGGATCAGTGTCAAAGCTTGCATCGACGTAAACATTTACGACTAGCTCTTTGTCACCTCCATATACGAGAAACATATCCTTAGTCCTTTTTAGGTATTTCAGGATGTTCTTGACCGCTGTCCAGTGATCCACTCCTGGATTACTTTGTTACCTCCCTGCCAAACTTATTGCTAAGCATACGTCAGGTCTGGTACACAGCATTGCATACATGATAGAGCCTATGGCTGAAGCATAGGGAATATCTTTCATTTTATGTCTATCTTCTGCTGTGGTCGGGCATTGAGTTTGACTCAACTTCACACCTTGAAGCACGGGCAAGAACCCTTTCTTTGCCTGATCCATTTTGAATTTTTTTAAAATTTTATCAAGGTATGTGCTTTGTGAAAGTCCTATTAAGCGTCTTGATCTATCTCTATAGATCTTGATGCCCAATATGTAAGCAGCTTCACCTAGATCTTTCATTATAAAACTTTTATTCAAGTTTGCCTTTATGCTATCTAGAAATTCTATATCATTTCCAATTAACAATATGTCATCTACATATAATATCAGAAATGCTACAGAGCTCCCACTCACTTTCTTGTAAATACAAGCTTCTCCAAAAGTCTATATAAAACCATATGCTTTGATCACACTATCAAAGCGTTTATTCCAACTCCGAGATGCTTGCACCAGTCCATAAATGGATCGCTGGAGCTTGCACACTTTGTTAGCACCTTTTGGATCAACAAAACCTTCTGGATGCATCATATACAACTCTTCTTTCAGAAATCCATTCAAGAATGAAGTTTTGACATCCATTTGCCAGATTTCATAATCATGAAATGCATCAATAACTAACATGATTCGGACAGACTTAAGCATCGCTACGGGTGAGAAAGTCTCATCGTAGTCAACCCCTTGAACTTGTCGAAAACCTTTTGCAACAAGTCGAGCTTTATAGATAGTTACATTACCATCAGCGTCAGTCTTCTTCTTAAAGATCCATTTATTCTCAAAGGCTTGCCGATCATCGGGCAAGTCAACCAAAGTCCATACTTTGTTCTCATACATGGATCCCATCTCAGATTTCATGGCCTCTAGCCATTTTGCGAAATCTGGGCTCATCATCGCTTCCTCATAGTTCATAGGTTCATCATGGTCAAGTAACATGACTTCCAGAATAGGATTACCGTACCACTCTGGTGCGGATCTTACTCTGGTAGACCTACGAGGTTCAGTAGAAACTTGATCTGAAGTTTCATGATCAATATCATTAGCTTCCTCACTAATTGGTGTAGTTTTCACAGGAACCGGTTCTTGTGATGAACTACTTTCCAACAAGGGAGTAGATACAGTTATCTCATCAAGTTCTACTTTCCTCCCACTCACTTCTTTTGAGAGAAACTCCTTCTCTAGAAAGGATCCTATTTTAGCAACAAAAATCTTGCCCTCAGATCTGTGATAGAAGGTGTACCCAATGGTCTCTTTTGGGTATCCTATGAAGACACATTTCTCCGATTTAGGTTCGAGCTTATCTGGTTGAAGTTTCTTCACATAAGCATCGCAGCCCCAAACTTTAAGAAACGACAACTTTGGTTTCTTGCCAAACCACAGTTCATAAGGCGTCGTCTCAACGGATTTTGATGGTGCCCTATTTAACGTGAATGCGGCCGTCTCTAAAGCATAACCCCAAAATGATAGCAGCAAATCAGTAAGAGACATCATAGATCGCACCATATCTAGTAAAGTACAATTACGATGTGCGGACACACCATTTCATTGTGGTGTTCCGGGTGGCATGAGTTGCGAAACTATTCCGCATTGTTTTAAATGTAAACCAAACTCGTAAATCAAATATTCTCCTCCACGATCAGATCGTAGAAATTTTATTTTCCTGTTACGATGATTTTCCACTTCACTCTGAAATTCTTTGGAATTTTCAAATGTTTCAGACTTGTGTTTCATCAAGTAGATATACCCATATCTGCTAAAGTCATCTGTGAAGGTGAGAAAATAACGATACTCGCCGCGAGCCTCAATATTCATTGGACCACAAACATCAGTATGTATGATTTCCAACAAATCAGTTGCTCGCTCCGTAGTTCCGAAGAACGGCGTTTTAGTCATCTTGCCCATAAGGCACGGTTCGCAAGTATCAAGTGATTCATAATCAAGTGATTCCAAAAGCCCATCAGTATGGAGTTTCTTCATGCGCTTTACACCGATATGACCTAAACGGCAGTGCCATAAATAATATGCACTATCATTATCAAGTCTGCAACTTTTGATTTCAACACTACGAATATGTGTATCACTACTATCGAGATTCGATAAAAATAGACCACTCTTCAAGGGTGCATGACCATAAAAGATATTACTCATATAAATAGAACAACCATTATTCTCTGATTTAAATGAATAACCGTCTCGCATCAAACAAGATCCAGATATAATGTTCATGCTTAACGCTGGAACCAAATAATAATTATTTAGGTCTAAAACTAATCCCGATGGTAGATGTAGAGGTAGCGTGCCGACCGCGATCACATCGACTTTGGAACCATTTCCCACGTGCATCGTCACCTCGTCCTTAGCCAATCTTCGCTTAATCCTTAGTCCCTGTTTCGAGTTGCAAATATTAGCAACAGAACCAGTATCAAATACGCAGGTACTACTGCGAGCATTAGTAAGGTACACATCAATAACATGTATATCACATATACCTTTGTTCACTTTGCCATCCTTCTTATCCGCCAAATACTTGGGGCAGTTCCGCTTCGAGTGTCCAGTCTGCTTGCAGTAGAAGCACTCAGTTTCAAGCTTTGGTCCAGACTTGGGTTTCTTCTCTTGAGCAACAACTTGTTTGTTGTTCTTCTTGAAGTTCCCCTTCTTCTTCCCTTTGCCCTTTTTCTTGAAACTGGTGGTCTTGCTAACCATCAACACTTGATGCTCCTTCTTGATTTCTACCTCCGCGGCTTTTCGCATTGCGAAGAGCTCGGGAATAGTCTTGTCCATCCCTTGCATATTATAGTTCATCACGAAGCTCTTGTAGCTTGGTGGTAGTGATTGGAGAATTCTGACAATGACACTATCATCAGGAAGATTAACTTTCAGTTGAATCAAGTGATTATTATACCCACACATTTTGAGTATGTGTTCACTAACAGAACTATTCTCCTCCATCTTGCAGCTATAGAACTTATTGGGGACTTCATATCTCTCAATCTGAGCATTTGCTTGAAATATTAACTTCAACTCCTGGAACATCTCATATGCTCCATGACGTTCAAAACGTCGTTGAAGACCCGGTTCTAAGCCGTAAAGCATGGCACACTGAACTATCGAGTAGTCATCAGCTTTGCTCTGCCAGACGTTCTTAACATCGTCGGTTGCATCAGCAGCAGGCCTGGCACCCAGCGGTGCTTCCAGGACGTAATTCTTCTATGCAGCAATGAGGATAATCCTCAGGTTACGGACCCAGTCCGTGTAATTGCTACCATCATCTTTCAACTTTGCTTTCTCAAGGAACGCATTAAAATTCAACGGAACAACAGCACTAGCCATCTATCTACAACAAACATAGACAAGCAAAATACAATCAGGTACTAAGTTCATGATAAATTTAAGTTCAATTAATCATATTACTTAAGAACTCCCACTTAGACAGACATCTCTCTAGTCATCTAAGTGATCACGTGATCCAAATCAACTAAACCATGTCTGATCATCACGTGAGATGGAGTAGTTTCAATGGTGAACATCATTATGTTGATCATATCTACTATATGATTCACGCTCGACCTTTCGATCTCCGTGTTCCGAGGCCAAATCTGTATATGCTAGGCTCGTCAAGTTTAACCTGAGTATTCCGCGTGTGCAACTGTTTTGCACCCGTTGTATTTGAACGTAGAGCCTATCACACCCGATCATCACGTGGTGTCTCAGCACGAAGAACTTTCGCAACGGTGCATACTCAGGGAGAACACTTCTTGATAATTAGTGAGGGATCATCTTAAAATGCTACCGTCAATCAAAGCAAGATAAGATGCATAAAGGATAAACATCACATGCAATCAATATATGTGATCTGATATGGCCATCATCATCTTGTGCTTGTGATCTCCATCTTCGAAGCACCGTCGTGATCACCATCGTCACCGGCGCGACACCTTGATCTCCATCGTAGCATCGTTGTCGTTACGCCATCTATTGCTTCTACGACTATCGCTACCGCTTAGTGATAAAGTAAAGCAATTACAAGGCGTTTGCATTTCATACAATAAAGCGACAACCATATAGCTCCTGCCAGTTACCGATAACTTCGGTTACAAAACATGACCATCTCATACAATAAAATATAACATCACGTCTTGACCATATAACATCACAACATGCCCTGCGAAAACAAGTTAGACGTCCTCTACTTTGTTGTTGCAAATTTTACGTGGCTGCTACGGGCTTAGCAAGAACCGATCTTACCTACGCATCAAAACCACAATGATAGTTCGTCAAGTTAGTGTTGTTTTAACCTTTGCAAGGACTGGGCGTAGCCACACTCGATTCAGCTAAAGTGAGAGAGACAGACACCCGCCAGCCACCTTTAAGCACAAGTGCTCATAACGGTGAAACCAGTCTCGCGTAAGCGTACGCGTAATGTCGGTCCGGGCTGCTTCATCTCACAATACCGCCGAACCAAAGTATGACATGCTGGTAAGCAGTATGACTTGTATCGCCCACAACTCACTTGTGTTCTACTCGTGCATATAACATCAACGCATAAAACCTAGGCTCGGATGCCACTATTGGGGAACGTAGTAATTTCAAAAAAAATCCCTACGCACACGCAAGATCATGGTGATGGCATAGCAACGAGAGGGGAGAGTGTTGTCCACGTACCCTCGTAGACCGTAATCGGAACCGTTAGCACAACACGGTTGATGTAGTCGTACGTCTTCACGATTCGACCGATCCAAGCACCGAACGTACGGCACCTCCGAGTTCAGCACACGTTCAGCTCGATGGCGATCCCCGGGCTCCGATCCAGCAAAGCTTCGGGGATGAGTTCCGTCAGCACGACGGCGTGGTGACGATGATGGTGTTCTACCGGCGCAGGGCTTCGCCTAAACTCCACGACGATATGACCAAGGTGGAATATGGTGGAGGGGGGCACCGCACACGGCTAAGGAACGATCCGTAGATCAACTTGTGTGTCCTAGGGTGCCCCCCTGCCCCTGTATATAAAGGAGCAAGGGGGGAGGCCGGCCGGCCCTTGTGGGCGCGCCAAGGAGGAGGAGTCCTCCTCCTAGTAGGAGTAGGACTCCCCCTTTCCTACTCCTACTAGGAGGGGGAAGGAAGGGGGAGAGGGGGAAGGAAAGAGGGGGGGGCGCCGCCCCCCTCCTAGTCCAATTCGGACCAGAGGGAGAGGGGGCGTGCGGCCCACCCTGGCCGCCCCTCTCTCTTTCCACCAAGGCCCATGTGGCCCATTATCTCTCCCCGGGGGGTTCCGGTAGCCCTCCGGCACTCCGGTTTTCTCCGAAAAACGTCCGGAACACTTCCGGTGTCCGAATATAGTCGTCCAATATATCAAACTTTATGTCTCGACCATTTCGAGACTCCTCGTCATGTCCGTGATCACATCTGGGACTCCGAACAAACTTCAGTACATCAAAACTTATAAACTCATAATAAAACTGTCATCGTAACGTTAAGCGTGCGGACCCTATGGGTTCGAGAACTATGTAGACATGACCTAGAACTATTCTCGGTCAATAACCAATAGCGGAACCTGGATGCCCATATTGGTTCCTACATATTCTACGAAGATCTTTATCGGTCAAACCGCATAACAACATATGTTGTTCCCTTTGTCATCGGTATGTTACTTGCCCGAGATTTGATCGTCGGTATCCAATACCTAGTTCAATCTCGTTACCGACAAGTCTTTTTACTCGTTACGTAATGCATCATCCTGTAACCAACTCATTGGTCACATTGCTTGCAAGGCTTATAGTGATGTGCATTACCGAGAGGGCCCAGAGATACCTCTCCGACAATCGGAGTGACGAAACCTAATCTCGAAATACGCCAACTCAACATGTACCTTTGGAGACACCTGTAGTACTCCTTTATAATCACCCAGTTACGTTGTGACGTTTGGTAGCACCCAAAGTGTTCCTCCGGTAAACGGGAGTTGCATAATCTCATAGTTACAGGAACATGTATAAGTCATGAAGAAAGCAATAGCAATATACTAAACGATCAAGTGCTAGGCTAACGGAATGGGTCATGTCAATCACATCACGCTACTAGAAAAAGGCCTACTAATGGCGCACCTAATTTGGCCATTAATGGCGCATTAGTGGTGCGCCATTAGTGCCATGCCATTAGTATATTTTTCTAATGGCGCAACACTAGTGCGCCATTAGTATCTGGTATACTAATGGCGGACCTCAGATGCGCCATTAGTATATACAACAGTGCGCCATTAGTATGCCTCCGAGGGGGCCATGTATACCCAGGTGCTTTGGCATAATAATGGCGCACAACAACAAGATGCGCCATTAGTAACTTCGGCATACTAATGGCGCACTGTTTAATGATGCGCCATTAGTATCCTTTGGCATACTAATGGCGCACTGTGATGTGATGCGCCATTAGTATGAATATTATGTTTTTTTTATTTTTTTATTTTCTGTTTTTTTTGCACAGGTTACAAAATGTATAATTGGACAAAATATAGACAGCACACATCAACAACAGATTCATCGAATACAATAGAAGATTAGTCTCTGAATACAATTCATCATATTAGTCTCTGAATACAATTCATCATATTAGTCTCCGAATTGAAAAGACCGAACAAAGATAGAACATTATATTACAAGTCTCGAGACCGCGAGTAGCGAGTTTGTCTTCACATTACAAGTCGATATCGATCATCTAAACTACCATCACATAGAAGAGAGCTACGGTAATCACGATGAGTATCATCACGATGAAACTCGTCTTCATCCGGTTCCTCCAACGCTCCCTCCCCTCTCCCGCTAGATAGCAGGCGTATCTAGGTTCGGCCTCGGCCCTAGTGGTGTACCCTTTGTAACTGTTACCGCTGAATCGGTGAACCTGTCTCCGACACTCCTCCCAGTTGTCGTAGACTCCGGGAACCTTACCCTTGTACACGACATACGATGGCATCGCTATGCACTAGCCAAACGAAACGTTAGTACCAATTCACAGACAATACATAAGCAATATATAAGAATGCAACAGAACGATCGGAAGAGAAAAGCAAGACATTAATAGCATCAATTACATCTAAGTTGAACGACTCTCGAAACCAAAGAGACATACTACAAGTTCATTAAAGTTTAATTACAACATGAGCCAATCGATGTTTCAGAACTAGACACAGCATCACTGCTTTCGACTCGACTCAAGGGACCAGAGCGTGGATGAAGCCGCCGTCACATTGCTTGCATGGCTTATAATGATGTGCATTACCGAGAGGGCCCAGAGATACCTCTCCGACAATCGGAGTGACAAAACCTAATCTCGAAATACGCCAACTCAACATGTACCTTCGGAGACACCTGTAGTACTCCTTTATAATCACCCAGTTACGTTGTGACGTTTGGTAGTACCCAAAGTGTTCCTCCGGTAAACGGGAGTTGCATAATTCTCATAGTTACAGGAACATGTATAAGTCATGAAGAAAGCAATCGCAATATACTAAACAATCAAGTGCTAGGCTAACGGAATGGGTCATGTCAATCACATCATTCTCCTAATGATGTGATCCCATTAATCAAATGACAACACATGTCTATGGTTAGGAAACATAACCATCTTTGATTAACGAGCTAGTCAAGTAGAGGCATACTAGTGACTATATGTTTGTCTATGTATTTACACATGTATCATGTTTCCGGTTAATACAATTCTAGCATGAATAATAAACATTTATCATGATATGAGGAAATAAATAATAACCTTATTATTGCCTCTAGGACATATTTCCTTCACCAGCCCGTCGCCAGCGTCGTCGTCATCTACCCCGACCGCTTCATCTACTCCGATAACCGCGGGCGACATTGGCCCCGTGCCGATTGGCGCCGCAACTGTCGTTGAGTAATTCTCTGCTGGCCTCTCCGACTTCTTCGACATGGCGTACAGCTCGTGCAGGTCCCTGTCTACGCATGCCCGGTGCTAGCAACACCGCCGCGTGCCTTCGTCCACGACGTGTCCCCGGGCCCGGCAAGCCTGGTGCGGCGCTTCGTCAACTTCGTCTTCGTCCGTCTACGCATGCCCGGTGCTGGCAACACCGACGCGTGCCTTCGTCTATGATGTGTCCCCGGGGTTGGCAACCCCAGCGCGACGCGTCGTCAACATCATCTACTTCCTGGTGCATCACTACTTCGACACCACTGCGCCCACGACTAACTCGGCGCCTCCTTGCGCCCGCGGCTCCACAGCGACTTTCTCCACACCGGCTACCCTGACTCGACATCAACCACGGCATTCTTCGCACGGCTACCTCGACCACGGCTCCACCACCCACGCTCTCGGCTACCTCGACAAACGGCACAAAGGGCTATCGCCTTGCTTGAGCAACCTCGTCGGTTGCCACTCCAGCCACGACTCCGCGATGCGTCGACCGTTACGACTGTGGGGGGGTGTCCGTCGGCTTGCCTTCGGATTCTTCTCCAGTCTCACTGTCTGCGTCGCTACCGTTGTGACTGCGGGGGGATGTTGAGTAACGTGATTGTATAGGAAAGCTAGGATAGCGTAGGATATTATTCTACCTTGCCTTGTACTCCAAGATGATCATGTACTCCTATATATATGCCCACGAGGCTCAAGCAATACAACAACTATTCCACCAATCTCCTCTCTCCCTTCTAACATCCACCAAGTATTTGCCGGCGTCCGTATCGTGTTATTATGATGATTGTTGATGATTGATCTCGTTCTGTTGGCTTGTCATCATGATGATTTCCATGCTTCCATCCAACGTCAGCTCATTTCCCACATCTCCTCTCTCAAAGGAAAATGTTTCTGGTAATGGTATCTGTTCTTCAGCCTCAGCCATGTGATAAGCTGACGTGACGAATATAAGAAAATCTGACAGCGAGGCAGAGAAATCCTGAGAGCTTCTGCCCGGTGGGGCATCGATCTTGGGGTGCCTGACGAGAGTGATGACGATCACTGGATCACGAACAGTGATAAGGTGCACCACGTCAATCTTATCTCTACTCCTCAGTTGGGTTAAACTAGACACACAAAAACTAGAAATGGGCGCAACTTCCAGTTTTTTATGAAGTTCTTCGGTGAGCGCTCTAAAAAACTCTAGAAGCTGGAGTTGAGTGGAAATTATCCACCACTGCCACCAGTAAGCAGTAAGTGGATAACCCTTTTTTTCTCGCCCCCCCCCCCCTCCCCCCGGCCGACCAATCAAATAGATCCTTTCCACCAAATATCTCATTCTTGAAGCTAGAGCTAGATGGAAGCTAAATATTTTTTTAGTAGTGCTACAACTTCTGGATAAAATTGCTCTAAAGTAAATTTAGTGAAGCGAAACTATTTTTGGTGAAGCGGAGGAGTCTCAAACAGGACCTAAACCAAAATCAACCATGGCGGGCGCTGCGCAAATAACTAAACAACAAATATAAACGCGGGGGGCATCACGATCTGATGGTTCCCATCCAGATTCCATCTGTTGCGCAGGGGCAGGGATAAGACTCTCCCACGCGGTGACACCCTGTGATTTGCTAATCAGTACGACCGACATCAACATGTACTCTCTCACACACACTGACACACACAGTCACAGTGTCTGGGATGCCTTTGATTGCAGAGCATGGACGTAGCTGGCGCACATCATTGGGTTTAGGAGAAACAGCTTGTTTGACCCCCGGCGTTTAGTACTACCACTAGTTAACTAGGATTTTAATCTACTGTTTGTTCGGCGTCGCATGCGCGCACGAGCGAGCTCATGTACGGAGGTCCCATGTGCGGGTACACTGCCGCCGCTCGGCCTCAGAGCATTACTAGTAGAACCCTCAAACCCTCAAACCCTCACTAGCGTTTTAAGGGTCCAAAAAATAATTTTTTTGTGTATTTTTACGGGTTGAAAAACAGGGGCAAAGATTAGAACCCTCAAACCTAACCCTTATAATGAAATATTTCCCATGAACGATGTTGTCGTTGCGCGCGGGAGGTCGACGGGGTGGCCGCCGGCGACGGGGGCGACTAGCAGCGGCGGTCGCGGGCGTGGGCGCGGGAGTTGTGAGGATTTTCCCCTCCCACGCGAGGATAACCGCCAAATGAGGGTTGGGGTAGGTTTTGCACCCCAACCCTTAATTTTAAGGATTGAGAGAGGGTTTGAGGGTTGGATCTTTAAATTTTTTTAGGATTTTAGGGTTAAGGGGTTTTAGTCTACGGCTTTTTTTCGACGAAAACTGTTAAAAAACAGTTATTTTTAGTGGTTTGAGGGTTTAAAAGCTCTACTAGTAATGCTCTCAGTAGCGTGTGCTGTGGAGTACCCCGCACTTCATTTGAGCTGGCCCTTCGCTTTGCGTCGGGGGTCATTTCTTTCTTTCACTGTACCTACCAGTAGCGCCTGTGAATGTGATTAGCTAGGCAGCAGGCACATCCGACCACTTGTCGATTGAGATGTTCTGCATATGCATATCCGTTCCTAAATACGTATAGATGTCCTTTTAAAGACTTTAATATAGATTACATACGAAGCAGACTAAATGAATCTATACTCTAAAATATGTCTATATACAGTTGTATGTGGTCCATATTAAAATCTCTAAAAAGCTTATATTTAAATTTAGGAACGGAGCGAGTACATGTCGTTCTTTATAATCTGGGATCCGTTCCTAGTGCCGATCATTGACATTTTATTATTATTTGTTACACGTTTCGTATGGAGAAAATGGATTGAAACAGAATAAAGGCTGTGCAGGCTATTCAATCAGGCAAGGATGAAGTATTTTGCAAAGCAAAAAAAAAATTGAAAAAGAAAGACAACGATGAACCAAGATTAGTCTACAGCTGAATCTACTTTACTAGTGCCGTCGCCGACACAACTGATATACGGTCAGGCCAAATGAATGACCTGCCGAGATTTTTGATATTTCCCTGAATTTGGGAGAATCGGTGTCGTCAAATTCAGACTCCGTTTGATCCACACATAGTTTCCAGTTCAATTCCTCCTTACACGGACAGGGAATTAATGACCAAAGTTGTGACCCTTTTTTAGAGAAAAGACGCCCGGCCGTGCCCGAAAAGAGCTCGAACCTAGCCCGACTTTGAATTAACAAAGCCATCAACCGGCCAGGATTACAAAGACATCATGATACAGATGAAATGCAAAGCAAAGCGGAAAGGAAGATACAAGGCACTAGGTAGAACAACACAATAGCAACAACAGAAACACTGATGCCGACGGCCACCACTACGCATACACCAACTAGCCAACTAAGAACACGGAAGGAGGTCCATATCGAGCAAGCATCGAGCGCCGGCTGCATCCACAGGCCAAACATGGGCAACACATGAGCTGTCTCCACCTTCGCAAAGGGCCACTACCCTTTCACCCAAGCTCGATGAGTGTCGCACCGGCGAACGGCAGAATGGCTACCACAAAGCCCAACACAAGGTGTCCAGCTGCCATAGGAGAAGCAGACGGAGTTGACCAGCGAACCACAGAGGACCAACCAGACGAGCACCAAGCCGGCAGTGGCAGCACGGAGCACGGGACGCGAGCTGTCGAACAAAGGCGCACACCAATGGAGAAGACCGAAGAGGGCATCACCAGGCACCGGGCGTAGCCGAGCAAGAAGAAGCAGGAAGACCAGGCCGTCATGCTTCGGAGCCAAGCCACCAGCCGCTCCACCCCCGAGAGCAAATCCCGGTCGCCGCCTTTAAGAAGTTCCACGCCACCGAGGTGTCGTCGACGCCCAGATTAGGGGAGTACTGACTTTCGCCGGAGCTCAGAGGGGAGGCGAATGGGAGAGGACCCACCCCAAAGCCTCCAAGAAGGGGATCGGCGCCAAAGGCGTCGACTTTGGGGGGGGGGGGGAGGGGGTGTTGGGGAATATAGTAATTTCAAAAAATTTCCTACGCACACGCAAGATCATGGTGATGCATAGCAACGAGAGGGGAGAGTATGTCCACGTACCCTCGTAGACCGAAAGCGAAAGCGTTAGCAAAACGGGGTTGATGTAGTCGTACGTCTTCACGATCCGACCGATCCAAGTACCGAACGTACGGCACCTCCGAGTTCAGCACACGTTCAGCTCGATGACGTCCCACAAACTCCGATCCAGCAGAGCTTTGCGTGAGAGTTCCGCCAGCACGACGGCGTGATGACGGTGTTGATGATGCTACCGACGCAGGGCTTCGCCTAAGCACCGCTACGATATTACCGAGGTGGAATATGATGGAGGGGGGCACCGCACACGGCTGGGAGAGATCAACAGATCAACTTATGTGTCTAGAGGTGCCCCCCTGCCCCCGTATATAAAGGAGTGGAGGAGGGGGAGAGGGCCGGCCCCTATGGCGCGCCCTGGAGGAGTCCTGCCCCCACCGGAAGTAGGATTCCTCCCCTTCCATGTAGTAGGAGTAGGAGACAAGGAAGGGGGAGAGGGAAGAGAAGGAAGGAGGGGGCGCCGCCCCTCCCCCTAGTCCAATTCAGACTAGTCATTGGGGGGGGGCTGCCTCTCTCTCTCCCCTAAAGCCCAATAAGGCCCATATACTTCTTCCCCCGTATTCCCGTAACTCCCGGGTACTCCGAAAAATACTCGAATCACTTGGAACCTTTCCGAAGTCCGGATATAGTCGTCCAATATATCGATTTATGTCTCGACCATTTCGAGACTCCTCGTCATGTCCCCAATATCATCTGGGACTCCGAACTCCTTCGGTACATCAAAACACATAAACTCATAATATAAATCGTCACCGAACTTTAAGCGTGCGGACCCTACGGGTTCGAGAACAATGTAGACATGATCGAGACACGTCTCCGGTCAATAACCAATAGCGGAACCTGGATGCTCATATTGGCTCCTACATATTCTATGAAGATCTTTATTGGTCAAACCGCATAACAACATACGTTGTTCCTTTTGTCATCAGTATGTTACTTGCCCGAGATTCGATCGTCGGTATCTCAATACCTAGTTCAATCTCGTTACCGGCAAGTATCTTTACTCGTTATGTAATGCTTCTTCCCACAACTAACTCATTAGTCACATTGATTGCAAGGCTTATAGTGATGTGCATTACCGAGAGGGCCCAGAGATACCTCTCCGATAATCGAAGTGACAAATCCTAATCTCGAAATACGCCAACTCAACATGTACCTTCGGAGACACCTGTAGAGCTTCTTTATAATCACCCAGTTACGTTGTGACGTTTGGTAGCACAGAAAGTGTTCCTCCGGTAAACGGGAGTTGCATAATCTCATAGTCATAGGAACATGTATAAGTCATGAAGAAAGCAATAGTAACATACTAAACAATCAAGTGCTAAGCTAACGGAATGGGTCAAGTCAATCACATCATTCTTTAATGATGTGATCTCGTTAATCAAATGACAACTCATGTCTATGGCTAGGAAACTTAACCATCTTTGATTCAACGAGCTAGTCAAGTAGAGGCATACTAGTGACACTCTGTTTGTCTATGTATTCACACATGTATCAAGTTTCCGGTTAATACAATTGTAGCATGAATAATAAACATTTGTCATGATATAAGAAAATAAATAATGACTTTATTATTGCCTCTATGGCATATTTCCTTCCGGGGAGGGGGGGGGGCGTCCAGGGGTTTCCCCCGGACCGACGCTAGCATGAAACAGAGCAGATCGGGCATCACCGAAGCTTCTCTCAAGGTGGTCCGGCGGCCAGCGAGGCGCCACCGCAGAATCGAAGTCCGCGAGCACCACCTGCCCGCACAGCCGTGGAGGCCGCCCACCAGCACGCGCCGGCGTCGCCCGCCGCCCAGGCCACGCCGCACGCCACCGGCCGGGGCCGCCGCCCCGGGAGCCGCAGCCCTCCATCCAGGGAGGAGGCGCCAGATCCCCCGCCGCCATCTTCATCGGGGCCGCGGGCGAGCGCCGCGAGCCCATCTGGCAGCGGCGGAGGGGAGGGAGCGCGAGCGGCCGCGCTAGGTTTGCCCCTGAGTCACCTCAGAGGAGACGACGCGGGGTGGGAGGGGGGGGGGAGGTGGAGACCAAAGCTAATATGCGGAGTAAATCAAAGTTGTGACGCTTGACATACGTTACGGAGGGAACACTGCTTAATCAAATGACAATTGGTGCATGTCTATTACTTGTACTTCAGGTAGAACATATTGTGCATACATGATTGGCGTTGTTTCCTCATGCGTGCTTGTGAGTTGTGACCGGCCTAACTAATCATATGGAGCTAGCTTCGGCAACTACTGCAGCAACCCAATCTTTCATTAAGGTTATCCATGCTCCGTGACAAGAGTTAGTTATAGTTTAGGTACTAGTGACATCCAGGAAACCTAACTGAAGAGAAGGCAACAATCCATCAGTTCAAAATTCCGAACTCTTGTGGATTGGATTCATTTGGCCATGCATGCGGATTATATTCGATCGTTAGAGTTTCGAAATAAACATTAACCTAAGCCGTCAAGGAGAATGCATGCAAGCAGTTTAGATGAAAATGATCACGGAGGCGGTCTAGATTACATAGTCATCGTGGACAGTAACATAGAGTGTTCGTCTGGGCCGCCCATGACCCACATAGAGCGTTCGCCTATAGCAAGTCGGTTTTCATACTATAGCAGCTAGGTTTTCCGGTAGCAACACCGCAGAGAGTATTTTTTGAAAAATCTTGAACATTAAGACACACTTTTTTTAATTTGTGATCAATTTTGAAAACGCTAACATTTTTTGAAATGCCCAACAATTTTTGAAAAGCACAAAAGCGTTTTATAATTCCAAATATTTTATGAATTTCTAAACAAATTCTGAAAACATGAACGTATTATGGAGTTACAAACTTGAAAAAAAAGCATAATGTAAAAACAGAAACTTTTTTCAGTTTTTGAAAATATTCGAAAACTAGGACATTTAAAAAAACCCGAAAAAAGGAAACAACCAAAAACCGAAGAATACCGGTCAGGAAGGTTCCCAAATCTGGCAAAAACCAGCATGAAACTTCCAGAAGATTCTAAAACTGGAACCGGAACCGACGCAACACGGAACGTACGTGAGAAAATGCATGCGAGACCGAGTGAGATGTCCCCAGACAACACAGCAATATATCCCGGGGTGGCAACGTCGTCGACTTGCCGACGTCACCAACCTAACGCTCCAAAGCATGCATGCATTGTCTTTCGTTGACTCGCCGTCGCTCGCCGGTCGTCACCAACCTAACGCTGCAAAGCATGCATTTTCTATCGTCGAGAAGGGTCAAAGTACCATGTCACTCGATCGAAAGTCAGATGACGAATTGAAATGCTTATCTATTGCTAATCTCTTGAGTTTTTTAGTAGTGCTAGTAGACGGTCACATCACAGTAGGCACTTGGCGTGCTGCAGGTGTTCAATTGCAAGGAACCAGCCTCTTGCATGCCTAACGCCTGGCCACCCTAGAAGGCGCGACACCGGACGAGACGAACGGAACTTGGAGCCATCCGTGCTTAGCTTGTCCAGTTCCAAAGGCTTGACGATTGCTTAGTTTGTTTAATCAGCTGCTGCTGCCCACGTCACCGCTGAGGCTGTGAGAGAAGAAGTTGCAGCAGGAGACGAACGGTTTGGCAACGGGCGTGGCCACTTGCGTGTATGCATGCAGTGTGTGGATCGCATAAAGAAATGTGTTTAGGTACGAGCCCACTCATATGAATGGCATGCATACATGGATCCTTTGTTTTTCAATTTTCATCCTACTAGCTTCT
The DNA here is from genome assembly GCF_018294505.1 of Triticum aestivum. NCBI lineage: Eukaryota > Viridiplantae > Streptophyta > Magnoliopsida > Poales > Poaceae > Triticum > Triticum aestivum. The sequence goes on from NC_057801.1 coordinate 697,815,376, forward strand.
TTTGTGCTTAAGAACGAAACAAAGGTCAACTGGCACCAAATACATCTATGAGCAATCAGCTCATTCAGTCACGGAAAAATTCCAAGAAAAAAGAAACAATTGTATGGCTAACTCCGCATTTCTTTGCTACGTATGATATTGGCTTTTGCTGCCATGGACAACATGCTCTCCGAGCGCAACACGCGCAAGGAAGGAACAACGACGTGCATGGTTAGGCGCGTGTTTGAAGTTTGAAGTGCGAGCTTTGACTTGAGCCGTACGTCCTGCTTTATAATTTAGGAGTACTTAGGCAGGAAGTAGACGGTGGAAGTAGCAGCGCAAGTCGCGGAAGAGAAGTGGCGCCCGGGTTGACTAACCATGAGCCATACGTACCACACGTCACGGCGGCCAAAACTGGTAGTTGATCGTGTGCTTCGCAACCTCAAGGTTGTGATTTGTTGCCAAACAGATACGGAGGGTGGAGTGCAGAGTCCGAGAGGCCGCAAAAATGACGTGACGTTAGAGCAACTCTAACAGACCCGCATCCCGCCCCAATCCGAAAAATAACCGTTAAAATGCGGGTCGGGGCAGAAAAACCTGCCCAACCAGACCCCGCATTCCGCCCAGATCCGCATAAAAATTAGGGGGGCGCGGCAAAATCTCAGCCTGACCCGCGTATTCACGGGTTTTCCCCTCACCGCTGTGGTGCCCTGCATATAAGCGGAAGCGGTTGGTGAGGGGACATTTCAGCCCGCGCTTTCACCCACCAACCACCACCGCTCTCCCCGCTTGCCCCGCCGCCACCCCGCCGCCCAAGATTTCGGCGAAAGCAGCCGGCAGGAGCTCGCCAAAAGACCACCACACGCACGGGGCCTCCCCTCTCCCCACCCCCTGCGCCGGTGGGCCGCTGGATTTGGGGATCTGTGGACCTTCATCGCGTGGCCGCCGGTGGCTGCGCCAAACGATGGAGTGGTCCGGGAGCATCTCCCACAGCCCCGGGAAGGGCGCATCGCCGCATGCAGGGACGGGTTCGCCCTCCCGGCGCCGCCGACGATTTGCGGCCATGGATTCGTCCGGCCGTCCACCGGGCTCGGCGCTCGCGCAGCGGTTTTGTGGCTCGCCGTTGCTGCTCATACAGTGCGACGACTGCACGGAGACAGTGCTGCGGCTTACTTCGGCCACGCCGAAGCACTCCGGATGGGTGTTCTTCAAATGCGAAAACGACGGATACGTGCACTTGCGGTAGCTCGTTTTGATAGCCCATTCTTTGGTTCAATTGTGGATCCTCATTCCGAACATGATCATTCTTTTGTATAGGAAGATGGATGCTCATTTTGATTTTGGGAATGCCAATACATTGATTTATTGATAGAAAGAAATTTAATAAATGTTGATGCACTTCTTAGTAGAATAGAAAACAATGATGCGGCTGCATGTGCAACTAGAGTGGAAGCAACGTCTACTTATTCCGAACCAAAGATGAAGAATGAAGAATGCAAGATTAAGAATCCGCAGATCAACAATGAGTGCATGGAGAAGATTTTGCTTCAACTATTGGAAGAATTTATGGAAGTTGGAAATATTCTAAAATGCATACTTGTGGTTCTTGTTTTCTTTGGTCTTACTATTATAGACTTCTAGCAAAGCTTTGGTGATGTTTTATGTATCCAATGTTATTGAAAAAGCAAAGAAGTGCATTATGTTGGATCAAATCAAAGTGCAAATTTAGGTTTTCCGGGCCGGGAGAAGCTGCGCCAGATCAGACCCCGCAAGCCAACCCGTAAAAAACCATATTCGCGGAATATGCTTTTTTACGGGTCAGTTTTGCGGGGTCTGCATCCGCGGCCGTGCGCACCGGTTTCGCGAACTGCAAACACGTTTTGCGGGCCGGACGGATGCGGGATCTGCTAGAGTTGGTCTTAACCACGGGATTAAGGACGAAATTTCTGCGCCTAACGGCCGGTAATCAAGCGCGCTGGTCAGCTCTTGATGAGCTTCGTCCCTCATGATGTCGTCGTTGTCATGAAGTAGCGTTGCACGGCATCCCTTCCGTGCAGTTCAGTGATGCTCGTCGATGCATGCTTGCCACGAATCTCTTCTGACTTCTGACCCGTTAATTGAACCAATCAGTCTTGTAGAGTCCCATTCAAAATCAATTTGGTGAATGATCGTTTTCAGACGGAATGTGCCCTCCCGTTCCTCCACAGTATAGACAAATGCGGGTATCACTCAGCTTCCCTTCCGCCAAGCAAGGCACGATCAGCCCGATGGGCACTCGCGACCAGCAGCATCCCCCGTCGGCCGTCGGCGGCACCTGAGATCGAGATCAACGTCTGCTCACAATGCCGTGCAGCTGAGGATTTCTCACCGGCGCCACCGCATCGAACCCGAACAGCACGGAGGAGACGGCAACGCCGCACCAAACACGGCTGGCTGCCTCCCTCCCGGCTAGCACCTGGAGCGACCATCTTTTCCGTGATATGATTCGTCCCGCCCGGTGCCGTCGCCCGTCGGTGCACACGCGGGATGACGATCGGGTCTCCTCGTGTCCCCGCCGTCGACTTGAGAGCCGGGGGCCAACCCCTTCGCGGACGGACCCACGCCACGCGGCGACGCATGGAAAACGCAGGAAACGGACCGGAACCAAACGCCCGAGACGCGCGCCCTACCCTACCGCCGGTCCGGTGCCGGAAGAAAACAATGGAAGAAACGAGACTCGCGTGGACAGACCGCATTCACGTACGTACATGCCGCGTGGTAACGTACTCCTACTCTATAGTTTTGCTACGGAGCCTGTGCCAAACACGTGGTAACGTACTCCTACTCTGCCATGCATGCTCTTAGTAATGTATTGTTATCATTATTCCGTTATAGTAAAACTCTACTCTTCCGTATGTCCACATCGACGGCTGAAAACAAGCTCCCAAAGTCGCCTAATAAATACGGTAAGGATGTTTGTTTAATGCTGTTCCGCAACTCCGCCGGTGAGTCCGGTCCGAGGTTGCGGAGCAAGGGCGAGCGTTGTAGACGAAGTAGTCGAACACGCGAAAGTAAATGACACAGAGAGATATGAAGGAGACCAGCTTTATTAATCAATGATCAGGTATTACAATGATGGCTCCTTGTTGCTTTATATAGGGGGTAGGGGGTCAAGGGATAAGTACCCACTTATCGTAAAGAGGGGAAACGGGAGGGGCTATCCCGAGCGACTTGGCGCTAGCCGCCGCCACCATCGTGGTGGCCCCGGTTTCCCAACACTCCCCCTTGGGTAATTATCCGTATATCCATGCCTCAAAACTCCGGAAAAAACCCAGTGGGAAAAAATATGGAGAAAGAGCACACAGTATACGTTGTTGTATTGCACGAATTGCCTCGTCAAAAACCTCATGTGAGAAACATCAGGAAAACTCACTCAAGGGAAAAAGAGTACAATCCACTCAACCATCAAGTTGAGTACTCGATCATCGGGATTGAGATTTTAGCGACGAGTTTGTGAAGTTTCTCCCCCTGAACCTTCCATCTCTCTAAGTCTCACCATACCGATTCCACGCACACACCTCTCTAAGATTGATGCCGGTAATGATTTAGTGAACATATCAGCAAGATTGTCACAAGACTTAGTATGCAAAACTTTCACCTCATTCAACTGCTGCAGCTCATGTGCATAGAAGAACTTGGGACTAATATGCTTTGTGAGGTTACTCTTCACATAAACCATCTGGACTTGTGCAACACAAGCAACATTATCTTCATAAATAATGGTAGGGGTTTGTACGGTGTTCAGCCCACATGTCTGCTGAATGTGGCCGATCATACGCCGAAGCGACACACACTCTTTTGACACTTTGAATAGTGCCATGATTTCCGAGTGGTTCGTGGAAGTCGACACAAGTGTTGGCTTGGACGATTTCCAGGAAAATGCAGTTCCACCACAAAGGAAAACATATCCAGTCTGCGATTTGCAATCATGCGGGTCCGATAGGTACCCAGCATCGGCATAGCCTATAATAGATAGGTCTTGATTCCTTTAGTAAAACAGGCCAAGATCTTTGGTCCCTTGCAGGTAACGGAAGACGTCCTTGACACCTTTCCAATGTCTTTTGGTAGGTTCAGAACTGTATCTCTCAAGCAAACTGACGGCGAACGCAATGTCTGGCCGTGTACAGTTCGCGAGATACATGAGTGTTCCAACTGCACTCAGATAAAGAACCTCTGGTCCCAGAGTTTCCTCCCCCTCTTCCTTTGGCCTGAACGGGTCCTTGTCTGGCTGTAAAGACCTCCCGACCCATCGGGGTCTTAGAATGGTATGCCTTATCAAATCCAAATATTTCCAACACCTTCTGGGTGTAGACCGACTGGTGCACTAGAATCCCATCAGGGGAATGTTCAAGTTGCAGACCTAGACAGAACTTGGTTTTACCCAAATCCTTCATCTCGAATTTCGACATCAGGTAGGAACTCGCTTCCTCAATATCCTCAGGTGTACTGATTATGTTTAAATCATCCACGTACACCGAGATTATACAGAATCCATCTTGGGATCGCCGTATAAAAACACATGGGCAATTTTATTGCTCGTGTATCCCTTCTCATGAAGGAAATCGCTTAAGCGATTGTACCACATTCTACCAGACTGTCTCAGTCCGTACAATGCCTTTTGAAGTTGAACACTGTATAGACCCCTGTTTGCTCTATCATGGTTCGGAACAGGGATACCTTCTGGAACCTTCATGTATATGTTCGAATCCAAGTTACCATATAGGTAAGCAGTGACAACATCCATTAGTTTCATTTTCACGCCCATGTTTACTGCCATCGAGATCAAGTATCTGGTAACTCCATCTATGACCGGGGAATAAGTCTCCTCAAAATCGACACCTGGTCGTTGAGTGAACCCTTGAGGGACGAGCCTTGCTTTGTATCGTACTACCTTATTATTTTCATCTCTCTTTTGAACAAAAACCCACCTATGGCCAACAGGGCAAACGTGGGGAGGAGTTCGACAAACTGGTCCGAACACCTTCCTTTTTTTGAGAGATAATAATTCGGCAGTAATTGCCTGCTGCCAATCTTTCCAATCCGACCTTTTCTTGCAATCAGCGAGCGTGTTAGGCTCAAGATCAAGATCTATGATTGAGGCAATTTTCGTAGCAAAGTTGATGTCGACAATCACCGTTGCTCGGTTCAGGGACTTGATACGTCTCCAACGTATCTATAATTTTTGATTGTTCCATGCTATTATCTTACTTGTTTTGAATGATTATGGGCTTATTATACATTTTTATATCATTTTTGGGACTAACCTACTAATCGGAGGCCCAACCCATATTGCTGTTTTATTGCCTGTTTCAGTATTTCGAAGAAAAGGAATATCAAACGGAGTCCAAACGGAATGAAACCTTCGGCAATGTTTTTAGGGTACGTGGGACTATATAGGCGAAAGAAGTCGGTCAGGAGGTGCTCGAGGGGCCCACGAGACAGGGGGCGCGCCCTCCTATCTCGTGGAGTCCTCGAGTATCTTCTGATTTGAACTCCACGTCTCCAGGATGATATTCTTCCAAAAAATCGTGGGCCCCTCGAGCACCTCCTGACCGACTTCTTTCGCCTATATAGTCCCACGTACCCTAAAAACATCCACGGAGAAGATAGATCGGGAGTTCCGCCGCCGCAAGCCTCTGTAGCCACCAAAAACCTCTCAGGAGCCTGTTCCGGCACCCTGTCGGAGGGGGAATCCATCACCGGTGGCCATCTTCATCATCCCGGCGCTCTCCATGATGAGGAGGGAGTAGTTCACCCTCGGGGCTGAGGGTATGTACCAGTAGCTATGTGTTTGATCTCTCTCTCTCTCGTGTTCTCTTCGTGTTCCCTCTATGGCACGATCTTGATGTATCCCGAGCTTTGCTATTGTAGTTGGATCTTATGATGTTTCTCCCCCTCTACTCTCTTGTGATGAATTGAGTTTCCCCTTTGAAGTTATCTTACCAGATTGAATCTTTTATGAGAACACTTGATGTATGTCTTGCCGTGCTTATCTGTGGTGACAATGGAATATCATGTGCCTCTTGATGTATGTTTTGGTGACCAACTTGCGGGTTCCGCCCATGAACCTATGCATAGGAGTTGGCACACGTTCTTGACTCTCCGGTAGAAACTTTGGGGCAATCTTTGAAATACTTTGTGTTGGTTGGATGAATCTGAGATTGTGTGATGCATATCGTATAATCATGCCCACGGATACTTGAGGCGACAATGGAGTATCTAGGTGACATTAGGGTTTTGGTTGATTTGTGTCTTAAGGTGTTATTCTAGTATGAACTCTATGAGATATTGAGCGTAAAGAATAGCCTTATGTTATTTTACTATGAACTCTTGAATAGATAGATCCGAAAGAATAACTTTGAGGTGGTTTTGTACCCTACCATAATCTCTATGTTTGTTCTCCGCTATTAGTGGCTTTGGAGTGACTCTTTGTTGCATGTTGAGGGATTGTTATATGATCTATCTATGTTATTATTGTTGAGAGAACTTACACTAGTGAAAGTATGAACCCTAGGCCTTGTTTCCTATCATTGCAATACCATTTATGCTCACTTTTATCGCTCGCTACCTTGCTGTTTTTATTATTTCAGATTACAAAAACCTATATCTACTGTCTATTTTGCACTTGTATCACCATCTCTTCGCCGAACTAGTGCACCTATACAATTTACCATTGTATTGGGTGTGTTGGGGACACACGAGACTCTTTGTTATTTGGTTGCAGGGTTGTTGGAGAGAGACCATCTTCATCCTACGCCTCCTATGAATTGATAAACCTTAGGTCATCCACTTGAGGGAAATTTTCTACTGTCCTACAAACATGTGCACTTGCAGGCCCAACAACGTCTACAAGAAGAAGGTTGTGTAGTAGACATCAAGCACTTTTCTGGCGCCGTTGCCGGGGAGGTGAGTGCTTGAAGGTATATCTTTAGATCTTGCAATCGAGTCTTTTAGTTTCTTTTTTCATCACTAGTTTAGTTTATAAAAGAAAACTACAAAAAAATGGAGTTAAGTTTGTCTCATACGCTTCGTCTTTTTAATATCTTTCGTGAGTTTGATGGAAAGGAAAATTGTGCTCAAGTGCTAGAAGAAGAATGCTTTAAAATGCTTGGTACTAAATCTTTGAATGATGAGCATGATTGCAATGTTGTTAGTATAAACTCCTTGAATATCCATAGTACTAATGATGATTGCTCTAGTCATGATGAAAATATATCTTATGAGCATGTCATGTTTTGTGGAGTGCATGTTTGCATGAACACACCAAATAGAGAAGATATTTATTGCAAGAGGCATAAGCATTTAGAAACTAAATGGTTGCATGAAAGGCTAGGTGTGAGTGCTGAAAATTTAAAATTCCTTTGCTGTACTTGTGAACTTTGCAATGAACGTGGTCATTTACATCTCCTATGCAAATTGTTTCATGATAAATCGTGTCCAAAAATTGTGATGATTTGATCTCCATTGCTCATTACAATGAACTTAGTTTGCTTTTGGGTTATGAAGAATTGAAACATTTAACTAAGCCTATTCCAAATTTTAATCTTGAGCATTTCCTTGATATTGATCTAGAAAAGATTTATATGTTTTGTGCAGAGAATTGCATTGAAAATCCTTATATTGCCAAGTACCTAAAGAAAAGAAAGCAAATAGAAGATTAAGAGAATATTAATTAAAGGGAAGAGACTTCCCAATCTCCTCCTATTATTTCTCATGATGAATCAGGTAACGAGGAGGAGCTTTCTATTCAACCAATCTCATCAATAAGGAGCTCAAAAAGGAAGGTTGAACCTACACATATTGTGAAAAAAAAGAAGGAGCAACAAAGGTAGAAAGGTATCCCTCGCAAATGATGTTGATCCTACTACTCATTGTGATGATGATAATTGTTTTACTATTGGTGCTATCCATATTTTTAACAATGAGAGTGGTTATGCTTATGATATGAAAGAGCCCAAGCTTGGGGAAGCTATGTTTGATGAGGATGAAATATTTGAGAATATATTTGCTTAAATTAATGTTTTTCCCAAGCTTGGGGATGCTACGTTTAGTGAAGATGATATTTTTAGCATCCCAAGTTTTGATATGCAAAGTTGTTATGATGATAGCATGCCTCCTACTTATGATGATTATATTGATGAAAGTGGGTTCGAAAGAGTGTCAACTTTATGAAGTAGTGATCCCACTATTTTGGAGGATGTTGAATTTTATTGTGATGAATATGAAAGTGGATCTGGAAGAGTTTCAACTTTATTTAGTGATTCCACTATCTTGGGAGAGGTTTCAATCGATTATGATGAGAACGAAGTTGCTACTTATGATGATTATTGTGATGAAACTTATGCTATAAAAAGTAGTAATGATTATATTTACAAATCTTGTCATGATTATGATTACCCTTTCTCTGAACATTACTCTTTTAATGTGGAAACAATTTTTAGCGTTCAAGTCTCTTATGATACTCTCACTATTCTGAAGGAGAAGAATTTTGCTTATGTGGAGAGTAATAAATTTTTTATGCTAGTAGATCATGAAAAGAATACTTTAGGTGCTGGTTATATTGTTAAATTCATTCATTATGCTACTGAAAATTATTATGAGGGAGGAACATATGCTTGTAGGAATTGCAATAATGTCAAGTTTCCTCTCTATGTGCTTAAAATTTTAAAGTTATGCTTGTTTAGCTTCCTATGCTTGTTCATTATTGTTCCCATAAGATGTTTTCTCACAAAATCCCTATGCATAGGAAGTGGGTTAGACTTAAATGTGCTAGTCATATTCTTCATGATGGTCTCTTTATGTTTCAATTCTTATCTTTTATGTGAGCATCATTGTCATCATCATGCCTAGCTAGAAAGGCATTAAAGAAAAGCTCTTGTTGGGAGACAACCCAATATTTATCCTTACTGTTTTTGTGTGTCCACACGATTATTATACTGTAGTAATCATGTTTTATAGCTTTTGTTTCAATAAAGTGCCAAGTAGAACCTTTGGGAAGACTTGGGTGAAGTTTATGTGATCTTGCTATGAAAAACAGAAACTTTAGCGCTCACGAGATTAGCTGCCATTGTTTACTGGAGAGTTCTTTTAGGTTGATTATTTTTTCAGATGATTAATAGACAATTTTATCAGGTCCAGCAATTTATTTCATAATTTTTGGGGTTCCAGAAGTATACGTTTGATACAGATTACTACAGACTGTTCTGTTTTTGACAGATTCTGTTTTCATTGTGTTGCTTGCTTATTTTGATGAATCTATGGCTAGTATTAAGTGGTATGAACCATAGAGACGTTAGAATACAGTAGATATTACACCAATATGAATTTAAAATGAGTTCATTACAGTACCTAAGTGGTGGTTTTATTTTCTTATACTAACGGAGCTTACGAGTTTTGTTTTGAGTTTTGTGTGGTTGAAGTTTTCAAGTTTTGGGTAAAGATTCGATGGACTATGGAATAAGGAGTGGCAAGAGCCTAAGATTGGGGATGCCCAAGGCACCCCAAGGTAATATTCAGGGACAACCAATAGCCTAAGCTTGGGGATGCCCCGGAAGGCATCCCCTCTTTCGTCTTCTTTCATCGGTAACTTTACTTGGAGTTATATTTTTATTCGCCACATGATATGTGTTTTGCTTGGAGCGTCATTTTCTTTTGTTAGTTTTTTCTTGATGTTAGTTAGAATAATGTTTTGCATGTTTAGTTTCAATAAAAATGTCAAGGATAGCCTTTGCCATGCTTATTTTGCAAATATACATGTTGCTGTTTGAAAACAGAAAGTTTACCGCTGTTCCAAAAATTCCCTAGAAAAGTCAGAGAATGGTATAATGTTGAATCTTTTTGCATATTAAGATCTGATAAATTTATTACAGTGGGAATTTTAGTTCATAATTTTTGGAGTCAGGAAAGTCTTGATACTCTTGCATTCTTTACAGACTGTACTGTTTTGGCAGATTGCTGTTATGGTTGCATTGTTTGCATATGTTTGCTTATTTAATGATTCTATTTAAGGATAGGAGTATTAAATATACAGAGGCATTTAGTATTCAATGTTGAACAATAATTTTAGTGATTTGTTACAGTAGAATATGATAAGGTTTTGCATTGGTTTATACTAACCTATCTCACGAGTCCTTGTTGAGTTTGTTGTGAATGAAGCTTTTGATAAAAAGAAACCATGATATGAGAGGAGTTAAGGAAACTCAAAAGCACAAGCTTGGGGATGCCCAAGGCACCCCAAGATAATATTTCAATAAGTCTCAAGCATCTAAGCTTGGGGATGCCCCGGTAGGCATCCCACCTTTCTTCTTCAACAACTATCGGTTAGTATCGGTTGAGCCTAAATTTTTGCTTCTTCACTTGAGTTGTCCTATACTTGCAATGTCATTTTGTTTTGTTTTGCTTGTTGCTTGAATAAGATACCAAGATCTGAAATGCTTAATTGAGAGGGAGTCTTCGCATAGTTACATAATTATTTAGCTACTCATTGATCTTCACTTTTATCTTGTTGGAGTAGTTTGTCATTTGCTCTAGTACTTCACTTATATCTTTTAGAGCACGGAGGTGGTTATATTTTGTAGAAATTGCTAGTCTCTCATGCTTCACTTATATTATTTTGAGAGTCTTAAACAGCATGGTAATTTGAGCAAAAACTTTCATAGGAGGTGAATTGGATGCTATGATCAATTTGATACTTGATAATTGTTTTGAGATATGGAGGTAGTGATATTAAAGTCATGCTAGTTGGGTGATTATGAATTTAAAGAACGCTTGTGCTTAAGTTAGCAAGTCCCGTAGCATGCACGTTGGTTAAAGTTGTGTAACAAATTTGAAACATGAAGTGTACCTGGCTTGTGCATCCTTATGAGTGGCGGTCGGGGACGAGCGATGGTCTTTTCCTACCAATCTATCCCCCTAGGAGCATGCACGTAGTACTTGGTTTTTGATGACTTATAAATTTTTGCAATAAGTATATGAGTTCTTTTGACTAATGTTGAGTCCATGGATTATATGCACTTTTACCTTTCCGCCATTGCTAGCCTCTTCGGTACCATGCATTGCCCTTTCTCACCTTGAGAGTTAGTGCAAACTTCGCCGGTGCATCCAAACACCGTGATACGATATGCTCTATCACACATAAACCTTCTTATATCTTCCTCAAAATAGCCACCATACCTACCTATTATGGCATTTCCATAGCCATTCCGAGATATATTGCCATGCAACTTTCCACCGTTCCGTTTATCATCATCATGACATACATTACTTTTGTCTTATTGCCATTGCATGATCATTTAGTAGACATCGTATTTGTGGCAAAGCCACCATGCATTAATTTTTATACATGTCACTCTTGATTCATTACACACCTCCCGGTACACTGCCGGAAGCATTCATATAGAGTCATATCTTGTTCTAGTTTTGAGTTGTAATTCATATGTTGTAATCAATAGAAATGTGATGATCATCATTATTAGAGCATTGCGCAAAGAAAAAAAAGAAAAAAAAGGAAAAAAAAGAAGAAAGGCCAAAAGAAAAAAAAGAGGCCCAAAGAAAAAAAAAAGAAAAAAAAGAATAAAGAAAAAGGGCAATGCTACTATCTCTTTTTCCACACTTGTGCTTCAAAGTAGCACCATGTTTTTCATATAGTGAGTCTCATATGTTGTCACTTTCGTATACTAGTTGGAATTTTTCATTATAGAACTTGGCTTGTATATTCCTACGATGGGCTTCCTCAAATGCCCTAGGTCTTCATGAGCAAGCAAGTTGGATGCACACCCACTAGTTTTCTTTTGTTGAGCATTCATTTGTAGCTCTAGTGCATCCGTTGTATGGCAATCCCTACTCCTCATGTTGACATCAATTGATGGGCATCTTCATAGCCCGTTGATTATCCTCGTCAATGTGAGACTTTCTCCTTTTTTGTCTTCTCCACACAATCCCCATCATCATATTCTATTCCACCCATAGTGCTATATCCATGGCTCACGCTCATGTATTGCGTGAAGGTTGAAAAGGTTTGAGATTATTTAAGTATGAAACAATTGCTTGGCTTGTCATCGGGGGTATAGAAGTTGGGAACATCTTTATGTGACGAAAATGAAGCATAGCCTAACTATATGATTTTGTAGGGATGAACTTTCTTTTGCCATGTTATTTTGAGAAGACATGATTACCTTGATTAGTATGCTTAAAGTGTTACTATTTCTTATGTCAATATGAACTTTTATCTTGAATCATTTGGATCTGAACATTCATGCCACAATAAAGAGAAATTACTTTGAGAATCATGCTAGGTAGCATTCCACATCAAAAATTTTGTTTTTATCATTTACCTACTCGAGGACGAGCAGGAATTAAGCTTGGGGATGCTTGATACGTCTGCAACGTATCTATAATTTTTTATTGTTCCATGCTATTATATTACTTGTTTTGAATGATTATGGGCTTTATTATACACTTTTATATCATTTTTGGGACTAACCTACTAACCGGAGGCCCAACCCATATTGCTGTTTTATTGCCTGTTTCAGTATTTCGAAGAAAAGGAATATCAAACGGAGTCCAAACGGAATGAAACCTTCGGCAACGTGATTTTTTGGAAGAATGTCATCCTGGAGATGTGGAGTTCAAGTCAGAAGATACTCGAGGACTCCACGAGATAGGAGGGCGCCCCCCTGTAGGGCGTGCCCCCTGTCTCGTGGGCCCCTCGAGCACCTCCCGACCGACTTCTTTTGCCTATATAGTCCCACGTACCCTAAAAACATCCATGGAGAAGATAGATCGGGAGTTCCGCTGCCGCAAGCCTCTGTAGCCACCAAAAACCTCTCAGGAGCCCGTTCCGGCACCCTGCCGGAGGGGGAATCCATCACCGGTGGCCATCTTCATCATCCCGGCGCTCTCCATGACGAGGAGGGAGTAGTTCACCCTCGGGGCTGAGGGTATGTACTAGTAGCTATATGTTTGATCTCTCTCTCGATCGTGTTCTCTCTATGGCACGATCTTGATGTATCCCGAGCTTTGCTATTGTAGTTGGATCTTATGATGTTTCTCCCCCTCTACTCTCTTTTGATGAATTGAGTTTCCCCTTTGAAGTTATCTTATCGGATTGAGTCTTTTATGAGAACACTTGATGTATGTCTTGCCGTGCTTATCTGTGGTGACAATGGGATATCATGTGACTCTTGATGTATGTTTTGGTGACCAACTTGCGGGTTCCGCCCATGAACCTATGCATATGGGTTGGGACATGTTCTTGACTCTCCGGTAGAAACTTTGGGGCACTCTTTGAAGTACTTTGTGTTGGTTGGATGAATCTGAGATTGTGTGATGCATATCGTATAATCATGCCCACGGATACTTGAGGTGACAATGGAGTATCTAGGTGACATTAGGGTTTTGGTTGATTTGTGTCTTAAGGTGTTATTCTAGTATGAACTCTATGAGAGATTGAGCGGAAAGAATAGCTTTATGTTATTTTACTACGAACTCTTGAATAGATAGATCCGAAAGAATAACTTTGAGGTGGTTTTGTACCCTACCATAATCTCTACGTTTGTTCTCCGCTATTAGTGGCTTTGGAGTGACTCTTTGTTGCATGTTGAGGGATTGTTATATGATCTATCTATGTTATTATTGTTGAGAGAACTTGCACTAGTGAAAGTATGAACCCTTGGCCTTGTTTCCTATCATTGCAATACCGTTTTCGCTCACATTTTTCGCACGCTACCTTGCTGTTTTTATTATTTCAGATTACAAAAACCTATATCTACTATCTATTTTGCACTTGTATCACCATCTCTTCGCCGAACTAGTGCACCTATACAATTTACCATTGTATTGGGTGTGTTGGGGACACACGAGACTCTTTGTTATTTGGTTGCAGGGTTGTTGGAGAGAGACCATCTTCATTCTACGCCTCCTACGGATTGATAAACCTTAGGTCATCCACTTGAGGGAAATTTGCTACTATCCTACAAACATGTGCACTTGCAGGCCCAACAACGTCTACAAGAAGAAGGTTGTGTACTAGACATCAGGACTCCCCCGTATAAATATAATTTATGGCCATTTCGTCATGGAGCGCATCCGGCGCAAACACTTGCTCTAACAAATTTCCCATTATGGGAGCAAGGTCCTTTAGATTTCCCGCGCCGATGTGTGCGCTCACATCTCCGCTGGGTGTTTCCCCTATGGGAAAGTTTAAGTCCGGAATTTTGTGCACTGAATTTTCCGTACTTGTGCTAGGTCTCGACTGGCTCCCTGTTTCAATTTGGGGTACTTTGGCGACAGGATGTGATAAATCTCTCTTATCCTTTTTCGTCAGGCGTCCCCGAGTACTTGGGATTTGAGAAGTTGGATTTCTCGTCCTTTTAGGCCCTTGGACGGTAGCGGGTATACCATCATTTCTCTTTGGTATTTCAACCCTTTCCGGTGCATTGCGCGCGTGCACATGCGATTTTGTCACAGTCTTTAAGTCACTAAAGTGGTCGGGCAATTGATTTGCTAAAGACTGCAAATCTATTATCTTTTGGACTTCTCTCTCAGTCTCAGCAGTGCGCGGGTCATGAGCGTGGATCCCCGTGGCTTGCCACGTGATTTCTCGACTTTTAGCATCAATGGGTTGATTCTCTCCCCCTAAAGTCGGGAAAAAATCCTCGTCAAAAATGCAATCAGCAAAACGAGCTGTGTAACAGTCACCTGTCATGGGGTCCAGATACCTGATTATGGACACAGTCTCATAACCAACGTATATCCCCGACTTACGGAGCGGGCCCATCCCCGATCGCTGAGGGGGTGGTACTCGTACATATACCTGGCAACCGAACCTACGAAGGTGGGAAATTTTCGGTGTCGACCCTTGCGCGAGTTGAACAGGAGAGTGGATGTTGTAGGCCGACGGTCGAAAGTTGATGAGATTAGCCACGTGTAACACCACGTGGCCCCAACATGTAGTTGGTAAATTACAACCCTGAAGGAGCGGTCGGGCAATGAATTTAATTCTTTTAATCAATGCCTCAGCAAGTCCATTTTGTGTATGAACATGTGGTACCGAGTGCTCAACTTTGATTCCCATTGCCATGCAATAATCATCGAACGCCTTTGAAGTAAATTCTCCGGCGTTGTCCATTCAAATAGACTTTATACGATAATCCGGAAAATTATTCCTCATTTATATGATCTGTGGGATCAATTTTGCAAAGGCATGGTTCCGTGTTAACAGCAGGCAAACATTGGACCATTTAGAGGAAGCATCAATGAGCACCATGAAGTACCAAAACGGCTCCGTGAGGGGCTGAATTGGACCGCATATGTCCCCTTGGATACGTTCCAAGATTACGGGGATTTCATCCCTCACCTTGAGGGGCGATGGCCTAATGACTAACTTCCCCTTAGCGCATGTGGAGCACACGAAATCATCGGGATTTGGGAAGTTCTTCGCGTTAACATTTTGGCCATGAGAGTTGTTAATTATATTTCTCATCATCCTAAGTCCGGGGTGGCCTAACCTATTGTGCCAGAGGTAGAAGAGTTCAGAGCTTCTAAAGATGGTCTTGAGGGTAGTGTACACGGGCGGTGCTACTATCTTAGTGTAGTATAGCCCTGTGTCAAACGAAGGAAGCCTTTCGATAACATGTTTACCACCGGCATCCCGCTTTGTGATGAGTAGGCAGTCCTTGCCGTTTTCATCATCGGTCTCAGCATGGAAACCATTAGCGCGGATGTCTCTAAAGCTCAAAAGAGTATGAGTCGACTCCGGGTACAACAACGCATTATTAATGATCAAAGTTGTTCCCATAGGGAGTATAATAGTGGCTCGTCCAGAGCCAACTATGTGAGAACCGCAGCCGGCGATTGTCATAAAACTTCCCGGAGATTTTTTAATGGACTCAAAATACTTAGTTTCCCGTAAAATGGTATGAGTGGTGGCGCTATCGGCAAGGCACGTTTCCTCCATTCTGGCACCACACGCGTTCTAAAATATGACATCTAATTAATGTAACAAGGAAGAAAATACATTAAAGATAAATGCACACATCTCAGAACATAACATGATATCATGTATAAATAATGGAATAAATGAATAAATGTCATCCAATCGCCAAAGTAAAGAATAAGTTTATGCTCTCATAGAGCTTACAACCAAATCAAATTTATTCAATTTTATTGTATCAAATCACGGAATAATGATAACCAAAGAGGTATGCTAAGTGGACTCGGTGAAGAAGCCATTCACTTCAACCGCAATCTCCATACTAGTGAGCTGATCCTCCTTAGAAATCATCTTGGAGGCAGCATCAATGTCTAGTGGCGGCGCCGCCGCCGAGGCGACCATGTGGTCAACCTCCATGGCGACGTTGGCGTCGGTAGAGACCGCCAAAGCTGCCGTAATGAGCACCACGAGGGTCTCCTCTATGGGCGCAGCAGGGGGATTAGTGATCATCACGGGTGCCGCCATGGGCGCTGGTGGTGCTCCCTCCTGAACCAAGGCGAGGTGCATCTCACGCGCCTTACGAGCCTTATATGCATCAATGACCTCCTGTGGTGCACGGCACTGGCGGGAGAAATGCTCCACCGAGCCACAACGGAAGCAGTTCTGAGGCCTCTGCCCTCCCTTGCCCGGCTTGTTATGCTTAGCCGGGGCGGGGGGGTGAGTGCCCTTCTACTTGCCCTTCTAGCCCCTCTTCTTCTGTTGAGGCTTGCGGACTTTGAGAGCGTTCACCTCCTGGCGAGAACTCCCCCCAAGTGGTTGCGCGACAAAGTTCTTTTTGAGAACCTCGTCGTGCGCCTCTGCCACCTGGAGGACGTCAATCAACTCTGAATACCTCGTGTAGTTCCCCTGGCGGCAGTTCCGTGAGGACTGGACCGCATCGGGGTGGTAAGTGTATAGGGTTTTCTCAATCTTCTCGGAGTCGGTAATCTCAGTACCACACAATCGAAGAGTCGTACAAATCCGGTGCAGAGCCGAATTGTACTCCCCAACCGTCTTGAAGTCCGCAAACCTCAGACGGATCCACTCTGCCTCTGCACGTGGCTTCACAGTGTACTTCAGCCGCTCAAACCGCTTCTTAAGAGCGGTCCAAGGCGAGGTGCTTCTCACGCGCCTTCCGAGCCTTACATGCATCAACGACCTCCTGTGGTGCGTGGCACTGGCGGGAGAAATGCTCCACCGAGCCACAACGGAAGCAGTCCTGAGGCCTCTGCCCTCCCTTGCCCGACTTGTTATGCTTAGCCGGGGTGGGGGGGTGAGGGCTACTACCTCTTGAGCACTGCGTTGGATTTCCCCGAAGAGGAGAGGATGATGCAGCAAAGTAGCGTAAGTATTTCCCTCAATTTTTGAGAACCAAGGTATCAATCCAGTAGGAGACCACGCAAAAGTCCCTCGTACCTACACAAAACGATAGCTAATCGCAACCAACACGATTAGGGGTTGTCAATCCCTTCATGGTCACTTACGAGGGTGAGATCTGATAGAGATGATAAACAATATTTTTGGTATTTTTGATATAAAGATGCAAAGTGAAAAGTAAAAGGAAAAGTAAAAACAAAGCAAATAATAAAGTGATGGAGATTGATATGATGAGAATAGACCCGGGGGCCATAGGTTTCACTAGTGGCTTCTCTCAAGAGCATAGATATTCTACGGTGGATGAACAAATTACTGTTGAGCAATTGACAGAATTGAGCATAGTTATGAGTATATCTAGGTATGATCATGTATATAGGCATCACGTCCGAGACAAGTAGATCGAAACGATTCTGCATCTACTACTATTACTCCACTCATCGACCGCTATCTAGCATGCATCTAGAGTATTAACTTAAAAACCGAGTAACGCCTTAAGCAAGATGACATGATGTAGAGGGATAAATTCATGCAATATGATAAAACCCCATCTTGTTATCCTCGATGGCAACAATACAATACGTGCCTTGCTGCCCCTGCTGTCACTGGGAAAGGACACCGCAAGATTGAACCCAAAGCTAAGCACTTCTCCCATTGCAAGAACTACCAATCTAGTTGGCCAAACCAAAAGGATAATTCGTAGAGACTTGCAAAGATAACTCAATCATACATAAAATAATTCAGAGAAGATTCAAATATTATTCATAGATAAGTTGGATCATAAACCCACACTTCATCGGTCTCAACAAACACACCGCAAAAAGAAGATTACATCGAATTGATCTCCATGAGAGAGGGGGAGAACATTGTATTGAGATCCAAAAAGAGAGAAGAAACCATCTAGCTACTAACTATGGACCCGAAGGTCTGAAGTAAACTACTCACACTTCATCGTAGGGGCTATGGTGTTGATGTAGAAGCCCTCCATGGTAGATGCCACCTCCGGCGGAGCTCCGGAACAGGCCCCAAGATGGGAGCTTGTGGATACAGAAAGTTGCGGCGGTGGAATTAGGTTTTTGGCTCCGTATTTGATCTATCCGGGGTACGTAGGTATATATAGGAGGAAGGAGTGCGTCGGTGGAGCAACAGGGGGGCCACGAGGCAGGGGGCGCGCCCTAGGGGGGCGCCCCCCACCCTCGTGACCGACTCTTCTACTTCTTGGAGTAGGGTCCAAGTCTCCTGGATCACATTCGGTGAGAAAATCACGTTCCCGAAGGTTTCATTCCTTTTGGACTCCGTTTGATATTCTGTTTCTTTGAAACACTGAAATAGGCAAAAAACAGGAATTCTGGGCTGGGCCTCCGGTTAATAGGTTAGTCCCAAAATTAATATAAAAGTGGAAAATAAAGCCCAATATAGCTCAAAACAGTAGATAAAGTAGCATGGAGCAATCAAAAATTATAGATACGTTGGAGACGTATCAGGCATCCCCAAGCTTAATTCCTGCTCGTCCTTGAGTAGGTAAATGATAAAAAAGAATTTTTGATGCGGAGTGATACTTTGGCATAATTTCAATGTAAATCTTCTTAATTGCGGCATGAATATTCAGATCCGAAATATTCAAGACAAAAGTTCATATTGACATAAAGAATAATAATACTTCAAGCACACTAATCAAAGCAATCATGTCTTCTCAAAATAGCATGGCAAAAGAAAGTTCATCCCTACAAAATCATATAGTTAGGCTATGCTTCATTTTTGTCACACAAAGCTGTTCCCAACTTCTACACCCCCGATGACAAGCCAAGCAATTGTTTCATACTTAAATAATCTCAAACTTTTTCAACCTTCACGCAATACATGAGCGTGAGCCATGGATATAGCACTATGGGTGGAATAGAATATGATGATGGGGATTGTGTGGAGAAGACAAAAAAGGAGAAAGTCTCACATTGACGAGGATAATCAATGGGCTATGGAGATACCCATCAATTGATGTCAACATGAGGAGTAGGGATTGCCATGCAATGGATGCACTAGAGCTATGAATGCTCAACAAAAGAAAACTAGTGGGTGTGCATCAAACTTGCTTGCTCATGAAGACCTAGGGCATTTGAGGAAGCCCATCGTAGGAATATACAAGCCAAGTTTTATAATGAAAAATTCCCACTAGTATAAAAAGACAACTTATGAGACTCAATACATGAAGAACAAGGTGCTACTTTGAAGCACAATATATGAGACTCACTACATGAAGAGCAAGGTGCTACTTTGAAGCACAATATATGAGACTACATGAAGAACAAGGTGCTACTTTGAAGCACAAGTGTGGAAAAAGGGATAGTAGCATTGCCATTTTTATTTTCTTTTTTTGGGCCTTTCTCTTTTTTTTTGGCCTTTCTCTTTTTTTTAATTGGGCAATGCTCTAATAATGATGATCATCACAGTTCTATTAATTACAACATAAGGATTACAACTCGAAACTTAGAACAAGATATGACTCTATATGAATGCCTCCGGCGGTGTACCGGGATGGTGCAATGAATCAAGAGTGACATGTATGAAAAATAATGCATGGTGGCTTTGCCACAAATACGATGTCAACTACAATGATCATGCAATGGCAATATGACAAAAGTAATGTATGTCATGATGATGATGGAAGTTGCATGGCAATATATCTCGGAATGGCTATGGAAATGCCATGATAGGTAGGTATGGTGGCTGTTTTGAGGAAGATATAAGGAGGTTTATGTGTGATAGAGCGTATCATATCACGGGGTTTGGATGCACCGGCGAAGTTTGCACCAACTCTCAAGGTGAGAAAGGGTAATGCACGATAGCGAAGAGGCTAGCAAAGGCGGAAAGGTGAGAGTGCGTATAATCCATGGACTCAACATTAGTCAAAAGAACTCATATACTTATTGCAAAAATTTAGAAGTCATCAAAAATCAAGTACTACGTGCATTCTCCTAGGGGGATAGATTGGTAGGAAAAGACCATCACTCGTCCCCGACCGCCACTCATAAGGATGCACAAGCCAGGTACACTTCATGTTTCAAATTTGTTACACAACTTTAACCATACGTGCATGCTACAGGATTTGCAAACTTCAACACAAGCATTTCTCAAATTCACAATTACTCAACTAGCACGACTTTGATATTATCACCTCCATATCTCAAAACAATTATCAAGCATCAAATTTATCTTAGTATTCAATTCAGTCAAAAGAAAGTTTCAAATATCTTGAACACCAAGTATATTAAAATTAAGCAAATTACCATGCTATTAACGACTCTCAAAATAATCTAAGTGAAGCATGATAGATCAATAGTTTCTTTAAAACAAATCCACCACCGTGCTCTAAAAAATCTAAGTGAAGCGCTAGAGCAAAAATTATCACGCTCAAAAGATATAAGTGAAGCACATAGAGTATTCTAGCAAATTCCAATTCATGTATGGCTCTCTCAAAAGGTGTGTACAGCAAGGATGATTTTAGTAAACTAACAAGCAAAGACTCAAATAATACAAGACGCTCCAAGCAAAACACATAACATGTGGTGAATAAAAATATAGCTCCAAGTAAATTACCGATGGAAGTAGACGAAAGAGGGGATGCCTTCCGGGGCATCCCCAAGCTTTGACTTTTTGGTGTCCTTGGATTACCTTGTGGGTGCCATGGGCATCCCCAAGTTTAGGCTCTTGCCACTCCTTGTTCCATAATCCATCAAAAGAATTCACCCAAAACTTGAAAACTTCACAACACAAAACTCAATAGAAATCTCGTGAGCTCCGTTAGAGAAAGAAAACAAAAGACTACTTCAGGGTACTGTAATAAACTCATTCTTTATTCATATTGGTGTTAAACCTACTGTATTACAACTTCTATATGGATTATAAACTATTTTACTAGCCATAGATTCATCAAAATAAGCAAACAACACACGCAAAACAGAATCTGTCAAAAACAGAACAGTCTGTAGCAATCTGTAACTAACGCAAACTTCTGGAACTCTAAAAATTCTAACAAAATAGGAAGTCCTGGAAAATTTGTCTATTGAACAGCATAAAAAAGAATCAATGCAAAATCTCGTTCCTGTGATTTAACAAAATTATATTCGTAAGTGCAAAGTTTCTGTTTTTCAGCAGAATCAAATCAACTATCATCGTAGGTTATCCTATAGGTTCTACTTGGCACAAACACTAATTAAAATATAAAACCACATCCAAACAGAGGCTAGATGGATTATTTATTCCTAAACAGAAGCAAAAACAAAAAACAAAAAATAAAATTGGGTTGCCTCCCAACAAGCGCTATCGTTTAACGCCCCTAGTTAGGCATAGATATTTCAATGATGCTCACAAGAAAGACAAGAATTGAAGCACAAAGAGAGCATCATAAAACACGTGATAAACACATCTAAGTCTAACATACTTCCTATGCATAGACATCTTATAGGCAAACAAATTATCAAGGCAAGCAAAAACTAGCATATGCAAGGAGGCGCAAAGAAACAATAGCAATCTCAACATAACGAGAGGTAATTTATTATCATGAAAATTTCTATGACCATATTTTCCTCTCTCATAATAATTACATGTGGGATCATAAGCAAATTCAACAAAATAGCTATCACATAAAATATTTTCAACACGATCCACATGCATGCAAAGTTGACACTCTTCCAAAATAGTGGGATTAACATTGACTAAAGTCATGACCTCTCCAAACCCACTTTTATCAAAAATTTCATAAGATTGAATATTCTCCAAATATGTGGGATCTAGAGTTGACACTCTTCCAAACCCACTTTCAATATTATTGCAAACAATATTATCAATCTCATATTCATCATGGGGATTAAATAAATTTTCAAGATCATAAGAAGAATCACCCCAATCATGATCATTGAAACAAGTAGTAGACATAGCAAAACTAGCATCCCAAAGCTTAGGGTTTTGCATATTATTAGCACAATTGACATCAAGATAATTTATAGAAAAATCATTGCAATCGTGCTTTTTATTCAAAGATCTATCATGAATTGCTTCATAGAGTACTTCATCACAATTTTCAGATTCACGAATTTCAAGCAAAACCTCATAAAGATAATCTAGTGCACTCAACTCACTAGCAATAGGTTCAACATGATTGGATCTCTTAAAGAGATTAGCAATTGGATGAGGATCCATAAACTTTTAGCAAGCGAATATACGAGCAAAAACAAAGTACATGGAGATACAAGATCAAACGGAAGAGGGGCGAATAAAATGGCAAGGGTGAAGTGGGGGAGAGGAAAATGAGAGGCAAATAATGTAATGTGAGAGATAGGGATTGTGATGGGTACTTGGTATGGTTGACTTGCTTGCGTGATCCTCCCCGGCAACGGCGCCAGAAATTCTTCTTGCTACCTCTTGAGCACTGCATTGGATTTCCCCGAAGAGGAGAGGATGATGCAGCAAAGTAGCGCAAGTATTTCCCTCAGTTTTTGAGAACCAAGGTATCAATCCAGTAGGAGACCACGCACAAGTCCCTCATACCTACACAAAACGATAGCTACTCGCAACCAACGCGATTAGGGATTGTCAATCCCTTCACGGTCACTTACGAGGGTGAGATCTGATAGAGATGATAAATAATATTTTTAGTATTTTTGATATAAAAATGCAAAGTGAAAAGTAAAAGGAAAAGTAAAAAGAAAGCAAATAATAAAGTGATGGAGATTGATATGATGAGAATAGACCCGGGGGCCATAGGTTTCACTAGTGACTTCTCTCAAGAGCATAGATATTCTACGGTGGGCGAACAAATTACTGTTGAGCAATTGACAGAATTGAGCATAGTTATGAGTATATCTAGGTATGATCAAGTATATAGGTATCACGTCCGAGGCAAGTAGATCGAAACGATTCTGCATCTACTACTATTACTCCAGTCATCGACCGCTATCCAGCATACATCTAGAGTATTAAGTTAAAAACATAGTAACACCTTAAGCAAGATGACATTATGTAGAGGGATAAATTCATGCAATATGATAAAACTGTTGGGTAACGTAGTAATTTCAAAAAAAATCCTACGCACACGCAAGATCATGGTGATGCATAGCAACGAGAGGGGAGAGTGTTGTCGACGTACCCTCGTAGACCGTAAGCGGAAGCGTTAGCACAACGCGGTTGATGTTGTCGTATGTCTTCACGATCCGACCGATCCAAGTACCGAACGTACGGCACCTCTGAGTTCAGCACACGTTCAGCTCGATGACGTCCCTCGGACTCCGATCCAGCCGAGTGTCGAGGGAGAGTTCCGTCAGCACGACGGCGTGGTGACGATCTTGATGTTCTACCGTCGCAAGGCTTCGCCTAAGCACCGCTACAATATTATCGAGGAGGACTATGATGGAGGGGGCACCGCACACGGCTAATAGATCTCAAGGATCAATTGTTGTTGTGTCTAGAGATGCCCCCCTGCCCCCGTATATAAAGGAGCAAGGGGGGAGGGGGCGGCCGGCCTAGTAGGGGCGCGCCAAGGGGAGTCCTACTCCCACCGGGAGTAGGACTTCCTCCTTCCTTGTTGGAGTAGGAAAAGGGGGAAAGAGGGGGAGAGGAGGAAGGAAAAGGGGGCCGCACCCCTTGTCCAATTCGGACCAGAGGGGGGCTGCGCGCCTCCTTCCTTCCGGCCTCTCTCCTCTATTCCCGTATGGCCCAATAAGGCCCATATACTCCCCGGCGAATTCCCGTAACTCTCCGGTACTCCGAAAAAATACCCGAATCACTCGGAACCTTTCCGAACTCCGAATATAGTCATCCAATATATCGATCTTTACGTCTTGACCATTTCGAGACTCCTCGTCATGTCCCCGATCTCATCCGGGACTCCGAACTCCTTCGATACATCAAAACTCATAAACTCATAATATAATTGTCATCAAAACCTTAAGCGTGCGGACCCTACGGGTTCGAGAACAATGTAGACATGACCTAAAACTATTCTCGGTCAATAACCAATAGCGGAATCTGGATGCTCATATTGGCTCCCACATATTCTACGAAGATCTTTATCGGTCACACCGCATAACAACATACGTTGTTCCCTTTGTCATCGGTATGTTACTTGCCCGAGATTCGATCGTCGGTATCCAATACCTAGTTCAATCTCATTACCGGCAAGTCTCTTTTCTCGTTACGTAATGCATCATCCCGTAACCAACTCATTGGTCACATTGCTTGCAAGGCTTATAGTGATGTGCATTACCGAGAGGGCCCAGAGATATCTCTCTGACAATCGGAGTGACAAAACCTAATCTCAAAATACGCCAACTCAACATGTACCTTCGGAGACACCTGTAGTACTCGTTTATAATCACCCAGTTACGTTGTGACGTTTGGTAGTACCCAAAGTGTTCCTCCGGTAAACGGGAGTTGCATAATCTCATAGTTACAGGAACATGTATAAGTCATGAAGAAAGCAATAGCAATATACTAAACGATCAAGTGCTAGGCTAACGGAAGGGTCATGTCAATCACATCATTCTCCTAATGATGCGATCCCATTAATCAAATGACAACACATGTCTATGGTTAGGAAACATAACCATCTTTGATTAATGAGCTAGTCAAGTAGAGGCATACTAGTGACTATATGTTTGTCTATGTATTCACACATGTATCATGTTTTCGGTTAATACAATTCTAGCATGAATAATAAACATTTATCATGAAATAAGGAAATAAATAATAACTTTATTATTGCTTCTAGGGCATATTTCCTTCGGTCTCCCACTTGCACTAGAGTCAATAATCTAGTTCACATCGCTATGTGATTTAACACCAATATTCACATCTGCATGTGATTAATACCCATAGTTCACATCATCATGTGATCAACACCCAAAGGGTTTACTAGAGTCAATAATCTAGTTCACATCGCTATGTGATTAACACCCAAAAGAGTAGTAAGGTATGATCATGTTTTGCTCGTGAGAGAAGCTTAGTCAACGGGTCTGTCATATTCAGAGCCGTATGTATTTCGCAAATATTCTATGTCCACAATGCTATGCATGGAGCTACTCTAGCTAATTGCTCCCACTTTCAATATGTATCCATATTGAGACTTAGAGTCATCTGGATTGGTGTAAAAGCTTGCATCGTTGTAACTTTAACGACGGGCTCTTTTATCACCTCCATAATCGAGAAACATCTCCTTAGTCCTCACTAAGGATATTCTTGACCCATGTCCAGTGATCTACTTATTAGATCAAAATTGTATTCCTTTGCCAAACACAGAGCAAGGTATACAATAGGTCTGGTTCACAGCATAGCATACTTTATAGAACCTATGACTGAGGCATAGGGAATGACTTTTCATTCTCTTTCTATTTTCTGCAATGGTCGGGTCTTGAGTCTTACTCAACTTCACACCTTGTAACACAGGCAAGAACTCCTTCTTTGGTTGTTCCATTTTGAACTATTTCAAAAAAATTATCAAGGTATGTACTCATTGAAAAATCTTATCAAGCGTCTTGATCTATCTATATAGATCTTGATGCTCAATGTGTAAGCAGCTTCACCGAGGTCTTGCTTTGAAAAACTCTTATTCAAGTATCCTTTCATGCTATCCAGAATTTCCATATCATTTCCAATTAACAATATGTCATCCACATATAATATTAGAAATGCTACAGAGCTCCCACTCACTTTCTTGTAAATACAGGCTTCTTCAAAAAGTCTGTATAAAACCATATGCTTTGATCAACTCATCAAAGCATATATTCCAACTCCGAGATGCTTGCACCAGTCCATAGATGGATCGCTGGAGCTTGCACAATTTGTTAGCACCTTTAGGATTGACAAAACCTTCTGGTTGCATCATATACAACTCTTCTTTAAGAAAACCATTAACGAATGCAGTTTTGTTTATCCATTTGCCAGATTTCATAAAATGCGGCAATTCCTAACATGATTCAGACAGTCTTAAGCATAGATACGAGTGAAAAACTCTCATCGTAGTCAACACCTTGAACTTGTCGACAACCTTTTGCGACAATTCTAGCTTTGTAGATAGTAACACTACTATCAGTGTCCGTCTTCCTCTTGAAGATCCATTTATTTAACATGGCTTACTGATCATCGAGCAAGTCAATCAAAGTCCATACTTTGTTCTCATACATGGATCATATCTCAGATTTTATGGCTTCAAGCCATTTTGCGGAATCTGGGCTCACCATCGCTTCTTCATAGTTCGTAGGTTCGTCATGGTCTAGTAACATAACTTCCAGAACAGGATTAGCGTACCACTCTGGTGCGGATCTTACTCTGTAAGACCTACGAGATTCTGTAGTAACTTAATCTGAAGTTTCATGATCATCATCATTAACTTCCTCACTAATTGGTGTAGTAGTCACATGAACAGATTTCTGTGATGAATTACTTTCAAATGAGGGAGCAGGTACAGTTACCTCATCAAGTTCTACTTTCCTCCCACTCACTTCTTTCAAGAGAAACTGCTTCTCTAGAAAGGATCCAGTCTTAGCAACGGATGTTTTGCCTTCGGATCTGTGATAGAAGGTGTACCCAACAGTTTCCTTTGGGTATTCTATGAAGACGCACTTCTCCGATTTGGGTTCGAGCTTATCAGGTTGAAAACCTTTTTCATATAAGCATTGCAACTCCAAACTTTAAGAAACGACAGCTTAGGTTTACTGCTAAACCATAGTTCATACGGTGTCGTCTCAACGGATTTAGATGGTGCCCCTTTTAAACGTGAATGCAGCTGTCTCTAATGCACAACCCCAAAACGATAGTGGTAAAACCGATAAGAGACATCATAGATCGCACTATATCCAATAATGTGCGGTTACGACGTTCGGACACACCATTAAATTGTGGTGTTCCAGGTGGCGTGATTTTGTGAAACTATTTCACATTGTTTTAATTGAAGACCAAACTCGTAACTCAAATATTTGTCTCCACGATCAAATCACAGATACTTTATTTTTTCTTGTTACGATGATTCTCCAGTTCACTCTGAAATTCGTTGAACCTTTCAACTATTTCAGACTAATGTTTCATCAAGTAGATATAATCATATCTGCTCAAATCATCTGTGAAGGTCAGAAAATAATGATACTTGCCGCGAGCCTCAACACTCATCGGATCGCATACATCAGTATGTATTATTTCCAATAAGTCAGTTGCTTGCTCTATTGTTCCGGAGAATGGAGTCTTTAGTCATCTTGCCCATAAGGCATGGTTCGCAAGCATCAAGTGATTCATAATCAAGTGATTCCAAAATCCCATCAGCATGGAGTTTCTTCATGCGCTTTACACCAATATGACCTAAACTGCAGTGCCACAAATAAGTTGCACTATCATTATTAACTTTGCATCTTTTGGTTTCGATATTATGAATATGTGTATCACTACGATCGAGATCCAACGAACCATTTTCATTGGGTGTGTAACCATATAAGGTTTTATTCATGTAAACAGAACAACAATTTATCCTCTTACTTAAATGAATAACCGTATTGCAATAAACATGATCAAATCATATTCATGCTCAACGCAAACACCAAATAACACTTATTTAGTTTCAACACTAATCCCGAAAGTATAGGGAGTGTGTGATGATGATCATATCAATCTTGGAACTACTTCCAACACACATTGTCACCTTGCCTTTTTACTATTTTCTGTTTATTCTGCAACTCCCGTTTCGAGTTACTACTCTTAGCAACTGAACCAGTATCAAAATGCCGAGGGGTTGCTATAAACACTAGTAAAGTACACATCAATAACATGTATATCCAATATACCTTTGTTCACTTTTGCCATCCTTCTTATTCGCCATATACTTGGGGTAGTTCCACTTCCAGTGACCAGTCCCTCTGCAGTAGAATCACTTAGTCTTAGGCTTAGGTCCAGACTTGGGCTTCTTGACTTGAGCAGCAACTTGCTTGCTGTTCTTCTTGAAGTTCCCCTTCTTCCCTTTGCCCTTTTTCTTGAAACTAGTGATCTTGTCCACCATCAACACTTTAATGTTTTTCTTTGATTTCTACCTTCGTCGATTTCGGCATCACGAAGAGCTTGGGAATCGTTTTTGTCATCCCTTGCATTATAGTTCATCACGAAGTTCTAGTAACTTGGTGGTGGTGACTAGAGAATTCTGTCAATCACTATCTTATCTGGAAGATTAACTCCCACTTGATTCAAGTGATTGAAGTACCCAGACAATCTGAGCACATGCTCACTAGTTGAGCGATTCTCCTCCATCTTTTAGCTATAGAACTTGTTGGAGACTTTATATCTCTCAACTCGGGTATTTGCTGGAAATATTAACTTCAACTCCTGGAACATCTCATATGGTCCATGACGTTCAAAACGTCTTTGAAGTCCCGATTCTAAACCATTAAGCATGGTGCACTAAAATATCAAGTAGTCATCATATTGAGCTAGCCAAATGTTCATAACATCTGCATCTGCTCCTGCAATAGTCATCATAATTCTTCTGTGCAGCAATGAGGATAAACCTCAGATCATGGATCCAATCCGCATCATTGCTACTAACATCTTTCAACACAATTTTCTCTAGGAACATATAAAAATAAACATATGAAAGCAACAACGCAAGCTATTGATCTACAACATAATTTGCAAAATACTACCAGGACTAAGTTCATGATAAATTAAAGTTCAATTAACCATATTAATTAAGAACTCCCACTTAGAAAGACATCCCTCTAATCCTCTAAGTGATTATGTGATCCATATCAACTACACCATGTCCGATCATCACGTGAGATGGAGTAGTTTCAATGGTAAACATCAATATGTTGATCATATCTACTATATGATTCACGCTCGACCTTTCGGTCTCCCTGTTCCGAGGCCATATCTGTATATGGTAGGCTCGTCAAGTTTAACCTGAGTATTCCGCGTGTGCAAATGTTTTGCAGCCGTTGTATTTGAACGTAGAGCCTATCACACCCGATCATCACGTGGTGTCTCAGCACGAAGAACTTTCGCAACGGTGCATACTCGGGGAGAACACTTCTTGATAATTAGTGAGAGATCATCTTATAATGCTACCGTCAAACAAAACAGAATAAGATGTATAACAGATAAACATCATATGCAATCAAAATATGTGATATGATATGGCCATGATCATCTTGCGCCTTTTGATCTCCATCTCCAAAGTACTGTCATGATCTCTATCATTACCGGCACGACACCATGATCTTCATCATCTTGATCTATATCAATGTGTCATCACATGGTCGTCTCGCCAACTATTGCTCTTGCAACTATTGCTATCGCATAGCGATAAAGTAAATCAATTATTTGGCACTTGCATCTTATGCAACAAAGAGACAACCATAGGGCTTCTGCCAGTTGCCGATAACTTCAACAAAACATGATAATCTCATACAACAACTTATATCTCATCACGTCTTGACCATATCACATCACAACATGCCCTGCAAAAACAAGTTAGACGTCCTCTACTTTGTTGTTGCAAATTTTACGTGGCTGCTATGGGCTTAGCAAGAACCGTTCTTACCTACGCATCAAAACCACAACGATAGTTCGTCAAGTTGGTGCTGTTTTAACCTTCTCAAGGACCGGGCATAGCCACACTCGGTTCAACTAAAGTTGGAGAAACTGACACCCGCTAGTCACCTATGTGCAAAGCATGGCGGTAAAACCAGTCTCGCGTAAGCATACGCGTAATGTCGGTTCGGGCCGCTTCATCCAACAATACCGCCGAACCAAACTATGACATGCTGGTAAGCAGTATGACTTGTATCTCCCACAACTTACTTGTGTTCTACTCGTGCATATAACATGAACGCATAAAACCTAGGCTCGGACGCCACTGTTGGGTAACGTAGTAATTTCAAAAAAAATCATGCGCACACGCAAGATCATGTTGATGCATAGCAATGAGAGGGGAGAGTGTTGTCCATGTACCCTCGTAGACCATAAGCGGAAGCGTTAACACAACGCGGTTGATGTAGTCGTACGTCTTCACGATCCGACCGATCCAAGTACCAAATGTACGGCACCTCCGAGTTCAGCACACGTTCAACTCGATGACGTTCCTCGGACTCCGATCCAGCCGAGTGTCGAGGGAGAGTTCCGTCAGCACGACGGCATGGTGACGATCTTGATGTTCTACCGTCGCAAGGCTTCGCCTAAGCACCGCTACAATATTATCGAGGAGGACTATGATGGAGGGGGGCACCGCACACGACTAATAGATCTCAAGGATCAACTGTTGTTGTGTCTAGAGGTGCCCCCCTGCCCCCGTATATAAAGGAGCAAGGGGGGAGGGGGCGGCCGGCCTAGTAGGGGCGTGCCAAGGGGAGTCCTACTCCCACCGGGAGTAGGACTCCCTCCTTCCTTGTTGGAGTAGGAAAAGGGGGAAAGAGGGGGAGAGGAGGAAGGAAAAGGGGGCCGCACCCCTTGTCCAATTCGGACCAGAGGGGGGCTGCGCGCCTCCTTCCTTCCGGCCTCTCTCCTTTATTCCCATATGGCCCAATAAGGCCCATATACTCCCCGGCGAATTCCCGTAACTCTCTGGTACTCCGAAAAATACCCGAATCACTCGGAACCTTTCCGAACTCCGACTATAGTCGTCCAATATATCAATCTTTACGTCTCGACCATTTCGAGACTCCTCATCATGTCCCCGATCTCATCCGGGACTCCGAACTCCTTCCGTACATAAAAACTCATAAACTCATAATATAACTGTCATCGAAACCTTAAGCGTGCGGACCCTACGGGTTCGAGAACAATGTAGACATGACCTAGAACTATTCTCGGTCAATAACCAATAGCGGAACCTGGATGCTCATACTGGCTCCCACATATTCTACGAAGATCTTTATCGGTTAAACCGCATAACAACATACGTTGTTCCCTTTGTCATCGGTATGTTACTTGCCCGAGATTCGATCTCGGTATCCTATACCTAGTTCAATCTCGTTTCCGGCAAGTCTCTTTACTCGTTATGTAATGCATCATCCCGTAACCAACTCATTGGTCACATTGCTTGCAAGGCTTATAGTGATGTGCTTTACCGAGAGGGCCCAGAGATACCTCTCCGACAATCGGAGTGACAAAACCTAATCTCGAAATACGCCAACTCAACATGTACCTTCGAAGACACCTGTAGTACTCCTTTATAATCACCCAGTTACATTGTGACGTTTGGTAGTACCCAAAGTGTTCCGCCGGTAAACGGGAGTTGCATAATCTCATAGTTACACAAACATGTATAAGTCATGAAGAAAGCAATAGCAATATACTAAACGATCAAGTGCTAGGCTAACGGAATGGGTCATGTCAATCACATCATTCTCCTAATGATGTGATCCCATTAATCAAATGACAACACATGTCTATGGTTAGGAAACATAACCATCTTTGATTAATGAGCTAGTCAAGTAGAGGCATACTAGTGACTATATGTTTGTCTATGTATTCACACATGTATCATGTTTCCGTTTAATACAATTCTAGCATGAATAATAAACATTTATCATGAAATAAGGAAATAAACAATAACTTTATTATTGCCTCTAGGGCATATTTCCCTTCAAAAAACCCATCTTGTTATCCTCGATGGCAACAATACAATACGTGCCTTGCTGCCCCAGCTGTCACTGGGAAAGGACACCGCAAGATTGAACCCAAAGCTAAGCACTTCTCCCATTGCAAGAACTACCAATCTAGTTGGCCAAACCAAAAGGATAATTCGAAGAGACTTGCAAAGATAACTCAATCATACATAAAAGAATTCAGAGAAGATTCAAATATTATTCATAGATAAGCTGGATCATAAACCCACAATTCATCGGTCTCAACAAACACACCGCAAAAAGAAGATTACATCGAATAGATCTCCATGAGAGAGGGGGAGAACATTGTATTGAGATCCAAAAAGAGAGAAGAAGCCATCTAGCTACTAACTATGGACCCGAAGGTCTGAAGTAAACTACTCACACTTCATCGGAGGGGCTATGGTGTTGATGTAGAAGCCCTCCGTGGTAGATGCCCCCTCCGGCGGAGCTCCGGAACAGGCCCCAAGATGGGAGCTTGTGGATACAGAAAGTTGTGGCGGTGGAATTAGGTTTTTGGCTCCGTATTTGATCTGTCGGGGGTACGTAGGTATATATAGGAGGAAGGAGTGCATTGGTGGAGCAACAGGGGGGCCACGAGGCAGGGGGCGCGCCCTAGGGGGGGCGCCCTAGGGGGGCGCCCCCCACCCTCGTGACCGACTCTTCTGCTTCTTGGAGTAGGGTCCAAGTCTCCTGGATCACGTTCGGTGAGAAAATCACGTTCCCGAAGGTTTCATTCCGTTTGGACTCCATTTGATATTCTTCAAAACACTGAAATAGGCAAAAAAACAGCAATTCTGGGCTGGGCCTCCGGTTAATAGGTTAGTCCCAAAAGTAATATAAAAGTGGAAAATAAAGCCCAATATAGTCCAAAACAGTAGATAAAGTAGCATGGAGCAATCAAAAATTATAGATACGTTGGAGACGTATCAAGGGCCCTTCTTCTTGCCCTTCCAGCCCCTCTTCTTTTGTTGAGGCTTGCGGACTTTGAGAGCATTCACCTCTTGGCGAGAACTCCCCCCAAGTGGTTGCGCGACAAAGTTCTTTTTGAGAACCTCGTCCTGCGCCTCCGCCGCTTGGAGGACGTGAATCAACTCTGAATACCTCATGTAGTTCCCCTGGCGGTAGTTCCGTGAGGACTGGACCGCATCGGGGTGGAAAGTGGATAGGGTTTTCTCAATCTTCTGGGAGTCGGTAATCTCAGTACCACACAATCAAAGAGTCGTAAAAATACGGTGCAGAGCCGAATTGTACTTCCCAACCGTCTTGAAGTCCGCAAACCTCAGACGAATCCACTCTGCCTCTGCACGTGGCTTCACAGCGTACTTCAGCCACTCAAACCGCTGCTTAAGAGTGGTCCAAAGGCCAGAAGCACTGTGCTCAGCAATATACTCATCTTTCAGAGTAGGTGACAGGTGATGACGGAGAAAGTGCAGAGCCTGCGCATTCTTAGTTTCGAACTTGGGATCAGTGGCGGCCAGCTGGGCCCCCTTATCGATCGCCCTCAGCTGAGTTTTGCCCTGGAGAAAGATTTCGTAGTCCGAGGACCAAGACAGGTAGTTCAGCCCTATTTGGGCCAACTCAGGAAACTCCTTGTTGACAATTCCGGCCATTTGTGATTTGTGCAAAAATCATGAGATTACAACAGGTAATCTTTTGCACAAAGCGATGTTGATAAACTTATTCAATAAAATGACGTTCCATTATCTAAAACATGCTATTATATGACTTACTAAATGATTAAGAGTGCTAAACAATTAATCTACAACAGTAAAATCATACAATAATATCATGTTACAAAAGATAGCATGTTAAGCACATCTAGTATGTGAAAACTAGCCCCAAAAATGAATTCCCGAGGCATTTTTAAGCCCAAATACGTGTTTTCAGTGAAAACAGACAATTCCAAGGGCTTCTATGCGAAATATTACATCAGGAATAAAACATTCGTAAAATTTGGGAACTACAGGGGCTCAAATGCAAAGAATCGCGCACGCGTGTGCTCTCTGGCCTGGTCTAGTGCGCTCGCAGGCCGAAATGGGCCGTCGGCCCGTGTAGCCAGCCCCACTGCCCTTCCCCCGTTTTTATGGAGGGAAAGGAAAAAGGGGCCCGGTCCACAGCAGCCCGCTGGGCCGGCCTGCTCACCAGCTCAGGGTCGCTAGGGTTTCCTAGCGCCTGAGCGCCCGTGCGGCGGCGGCCTCGACAGGTCCGTGCGCACGCACGATGCGGCACGGCACGGCGGCGCACACGGCGCAGCCAGCGAGGCCGGGCGGCGTGGCGCGGCCACAACACGGCCACGACGCGGCCAGCGGGCGCGTGGCCACGGCACGGCCACGGTGCGGCCAGCGAGGTGGGGCGGCATGGCGCGGCCAATGGTGCGGCACGGCCACGGTGCGGCCAGTGGGGCCTGCGGCCACGGCGCGGCGGTGGCGGCGACAAGTGCCAAGCCAGCCAGCCCGCCGGGCGCGGCTACCTCACGCGCACGCGGAGGCGGCCAGCAGCCGGGACAAGCAGGGCCCGCGGCGGCACGAACGTGCATCGGGCACGGGTATGGCCATGCTGCTTGGGACGGCGACGCCGGCGTCGGGATCTCAAAAACATCATCGTGTTCATCGAGAACATCGACGGTGTGTGGCACAGCGGGTGCATTGCGGTGGTACCGTGATCATCTGGATCACAATCTATACCGACTGCCATATAGTGTAGTCAACACGTCTCTCGTGATCCAAAAACATCGACATTGGTCGGCGACGTATTCGTCCGCTCAGTTTTTGGGAGTGAAATCCACACCATAGGTTGATTTATCTGAAAAATAATCTAATCGCGAAAACGGAATCGTAGTAATGAAAGGAATCCATTTTTGCAAAAGTGGGGATCGAATCTTATACCTCCGCGGGATCGACGAAAGCCTGCATGATGCAGGCATGACGCAGGCTTGACGGAGAGTTGATGGACATAGTCTCATAACCAACGTATATCCCCGACTCACGGAGCGGGCCCATCGCCGATCACTGAGGGGGTGGTATTGGTACATATACCTGGTAACCGAACCTACGAAGGTGGGAAATTTTCGGTGTCGACCCTTGCGCGAGTTGAACAGGAGAGTGGATGTTGTAGGCCGACGGTCGAAAGTTGATGAGATTAGCCGCGTGTAACACTGCGTGGCCCCAACATGTAGTTGGTAAATTACCACCCTGAAGGAGCGGTCGGGCAATGAATTTAATTCTTTTAATCAATGCCTCGGCAAGTCCATTTTTTGTATGAACATGTGGTACCGAGTGCTCAACTTTGATTCCCATTGCCATGCAATAATCATCGAATGCCTTTGAAGTAAATTCTCCGGCGTTGTCCATTCGAATAGACTTTATACGATAATCCAGAAAATTATTCCTCATTTGTATGATCTGTGAGATCAATTTTGCAAAGGCATGGTTCCGTGTTGACAGCAGGCAAACATTGGACCATTTAGAGGAAGCATCAATGAGCATCATGAACTACCAAAACGGCCCCGTGAGGGGATGAATTGGACCGCATATGTCCCCTTGGATACGTTCCAAGATTGTGGGGATTTCATCCCTCACCTTGAGGGGCGATGGCCTAATGACTAACTTCCCCTTAGCGCATGTGGAGCACACGAAATCATCAGGATTTGGGAAGTTCTTCGCGTTAACATTATGGCCATGCGAGTTGTTAATTATATTTCTCATCATCCTAAGTCCGGGGTGGCCTAACCTATCGTGCCAGAGGTAGAAGAGTTCAGAGCTTCTAAAGACGATCTTGAGGGTAGTGTACATGGGCGGTGCTACTATCTTAGTGTAGTATAGCCCTGTGTCAAATGAAGGAAGCCTTTCGATAACATGTTTACCATTGGCATCCCGCTTTGTGATGAGTAGGCACTCCTTGCCGTTTTCATCAGCGGTCTCAGCATGGAAACCATTAGCGCGGATGTCTCTAAAGCTCAAAAGAGTGCGAGTCGACTCCGGGTACAACAACCCATCATTAATGATCAAAGTTGTTCCCATAGGGAGTATAATAGTGGCTCGTCCGGAGCCAACTATGTGAGAACCGGAGACGGCGATTGTCATAATACTTCCCGGAGATTTTTTAATGGACTCAAAATACTTAGTTTCTAGTAAAATGGTATGAGTGGTGGCGCTATCGGCAAGGCACGTTTCCTCCATTCGGGCGCCACACGCGTTCTAAAATATGACATCTAATTAATGTAATGACCAAGAAAATACATTAAAGATAAATGCACACATCTCAGAACATAACATGCTATCATGTATAAATAATGGAATAAATGAATAAATGTCATCCAATCGCCAAAGTAAAGAATAAGTTTATGCTCTCATAGAGCTTACAACCAAATCAAATTTATTCAATTTTATTGTATCAAATCACGGAATCATGATAACCAAAGAGGTATGCTAAGTGGACTCGGTGAAGAAGCCATTCACTTCAGCCGCAATCTCCATACTAGTGAGTTGATCCTCCTTAGAAATCATCTTGGAGGCAGCATCAATGTCTAGTGGCGGCGCCGCCGCCGAGGCGACCATGTGGTCAACCTCCATGGCGACGTGGGCGTCGGTAGAGACCGCCAAAGCTGCCGCAATGGGCACCACGGTGGTCGCCTCTATGGGCGTAGCAGGGGGAGTAGCGATCATCACGGGTGCCGCCATGGGCGTCGGTGGTGCTCCCTCCTGAACCAAGGCGAGGTGCGTCACACGCGCCTTCCGAGCCTTATATGCATCAACGACCTCCTGTGGTGCACGGCACTGGCGGGAGAAATGCTCCACCGAGCCACAACGGAAGCAGTCCTGAGGCCTCTGCCCTCCCTTGCCCGGCTTGTTATGCTTAGACGGGGCGGGGGGGGGGTGAGGGCCCTTCTTCTTGCCCTTCCAACCCCTCTTCTTCTGTTGAGGCTTGTGGACTTTGAGAGCGTTCACCTCCTGGCGAGAACTCCCCCCAAGTGGTTGCGCAACAAAATTCTTTTTGAGAACCTCGTCCTGCGCCTCCGCCACCTAGAGGACGTCAATAAACTCTGAATACCTTGTGTAGTTCCCCTAGCGGTAGTTCCGTGAGGACTGGACCGCATCGGGGTGGAAAGTGGATAGGGTTTTCTCAATCTTCTGGGAGTCGGTAATCTCAGTACCACACAATCGAAGAGTCGTACAAATCCGGTGCAGAGCTGAACTGTACTCCCCAACCGTCTTGAAGTCCGCAAACCTCAGACGGATCCACTCTGCCTCTGCACGTGCCTTCACAGTGTACTTCAGCCGCTCAAACCGCTGCTTAAGAGCGGTCCAAAGGCCAGAAGCACTGCACTCAGCCATATACTCATCTTTTAGAGTAGGTGACAGGTGATGACGGAGAAAGTGCAGAGCCTGCGCATTCTTAGTTTCGAACTTGGGATCAGCGCGGCCAGCTGGGCCCCCTTATCGATCGCCCTCGGGAGGGTTTTCCGTGGAGAAAGATCTCATAGTCCGAGGACCATGACAGGTAGTTCATCCCTATCTGGGCCAACTCAGGAAACTCCTTGTTGACAATTCCGGCCATTTGCGATTTATGCAAAAATCATGAGATTACAGCAGGTAATCTTTTGCACAAAGCGATGTTGATAAACTTATTCAATAAAATGACGTTCCATTATCTAAAACATGCTATTATATGACTTAATAAATGATTAAGAGTGCTAAACAATTAATCTACAGCAGTAAAATCATACAATAATATCATGTTACAAAAGATAGTATGTTAAGCGCATCTAGTATGTGAAAACTAGCCCAAAAAATGAATTCCCAAGGCATTTTTGAGCCCAAATACGTGTTTTTAGTGAAAACAGACAATTCCAGGGGCTTCTACGCGAAATATTACAGCAGGAATAAAACATGCGTAAAATCTGGAAACTACAGGGGCTCAAATGCAAAGAATCACGCGCGCGTGTGCTCTCTGGCCTGGTCCAGTGCACTCGCAGGCCAAAATGGGTCGTCGGCCCGTGTAGCCAGCCCCACCGCCATCCCCTCGTTTTTATGGAGGGAAAGGAAAAAGGGGCCCGATCCACAGCAGCCCGCTGGGCCGGCCTGCTCGCCAGCTCAGGGTCGCTAGGGTTTCCTAGCGCCCGAGCGCCCGAGCGGCGACGGCCTCGACAGGCCCGTGCGCACGCACGGTGCGGCACGGCGCGGCGGCGCACACAACGCAGCCAACGAGGCGGGGCGGCGTGGCGCGGCAACCACACGGCCACGGCGCGGCCAGCGGGCGCGCGGCCACGGCGCGGCCAGCAGGCGCGCGACCACGGCACGGCCACGATGCGGCCAGCGAGGCGGGGCGGCATGGCGCGGCCAGCGGGGCCTGCGGCCACGATGCGGCGGCGGCGGCGACAAGTGCCAAGCCAGCCAGCCCGCCGGGCGCGGCTACCTCACGCGCACGCGGAGACGGCCAGTAGCTGGGACCAGCAGGGCCCGCGGCGGCACGAACGTGCATCGGGCACGGGTATAGCCATGCTGCTTGGGACGGCGACGCCGGTGTCGGGATCTCAAAAACATCATCGTGTTCATCGGGAACATCGATGACGCATGGCACAGCGGGTGCATTGCGGCGGTACTGTGATCATCTAGATCATGATCTGTACCGACTCCCGTATAGTGTAGTCAACAAGTCTCTCGTGATCCAAAAACATCGACATTGGTCGGCGACGTATTCGTACGCTCAGTTTTTGGGAGAGAAATCCACACCATAGATTGATTTATCCGAAAAATAATCTAATCACAAAAATGGAATCGTAGTAATGAGAGGAATCCATTTTTGCAAAAGTGGGGATCGAATCTTATACCTCCGCGGGATCGACGAAAGCCTGCGTGATGCAGGTGTGACGCATGCTTGACGGAGAGTTGATGGAGCGAAGCGTGCTGATAACGTCTTTCGCAACTCAGCCGGCGAGTCCGGTCCGAGGTTGCGGAGCGAGGGCGAGCGTCGTAGACGAAGTAGTCGAAGTAGTCGAACACGCGAAAGTAAATGACACAGAGAGATATGGAGGAGACCAGCTTTATTAATCAATGATCAGGTATTACAATGAGGGCTCCTTGTTGCTTTATATAGGGGGTAGGGGGTCAAGGGATAAGTATCCACTTATCGTAAAGAGGGAAAACGGAAGGGGCTATCCCAAGCGACTCGGCGCTAGCCGCCGCCACCATCGTGGTTGCCCCGGTTTCCCAACAAATGCGACCATTCTTGCCGGCCAGGGTGGCGACGAATCTTTAAAATGGAAAAAAAAACAGGGTGGTGAAAAATCACTTTCCGAGCGCGCGTGCCGCGTCACGCGTTCTGCGTGAAGATCAGATCACAGAGGGGATGCGATTTCGCCGCTGTATATGCGCCAGCGAGATGATGCGGTGGTGGCTCGCGGTGGCGGGTACTCTTCTATCTTCTCTTCTTCTTCAATCGATCCGTCCGGTGTCACATGTTGGTATGCGCACACGGCACGGATGCTTGCAATCCAAGCACCCGGCCCAACTTGCAGATCCACAACATATGTTTGAGTCGCATTGGACAAGGGCACCTGATCTCATAGCTTCTGTCAGGGATATAAGAGCAACTCCAACGGTCCGACCCAAATGGACGGCACATTTGTCTGCCTTTTGTCCGTTTGGGTCGGCCGCCCGCCCGACGTCCGCCTAGTTTTGCATTTGGGTCGGCAATGCGCCCAACACGTCGACCCATTTCATGCCCGCATTCAGCTTCTAAATAAAAAGGGCCCGCGGCCGATCATGCCAGCGGCCATGTCTCATGCCGGCACCATGCCAGCGCCGGCATACAATGCCGCCTTCAGAAAAAATCAACACGGTTCATGTTGGCGTACTCGCGAGCCGGCCG
Organism: Triticum aestivum; assembly: GCF_018294505.1. NCBI lineage: Eukaryota > Viridiplantae > Streptophyta > Magnoliopsida > Poales > Poaceae > Triticum > Triticum aestivum. Next base: position 697,855,243 of record NC_057801.1, read on the forward strand.
GCACACATGCCAGCACACAAAAAAGGGTGGGACTTGAGTTCGACCACGCCATCTCGGCTCCCGTGGTCATGCCGGCACACCTGCCGGCATACAAAAAAGATGGCCCTCGCCGCCATAGATCACTGATCGACGAACTTGAGCATGTCGGCCTGCATCTTCTCGAACCATGGCCTCTTCCTTGGCGACACGGTGTTGAGATCCACCTTCATGATCTCCACTCCGGTCATCATGCTCGCAAGAGCCACTTCTTTCGCCTTGGTCCTGGCGTTGGCGGCCTCGATCTCTAGCATCCTGGCTTTCTTCTCCTCCTCGAGCTCGAACATCTTGTCTTGCTTCTCGGCGTCAAGATCAAGCCTCCTCCTTTGGATCTCCATGAAAGCATCCATTTGCTCCGCCTTGAAATGTCGGCGTGGAAGGCGCGACCACGCTCACGTTGGGTAAGCACTCCCCGGAGCGGCGGGAGGCCTGTGGGTAGACATGGAAGCCGGGGACCGGGTTGCAAGCCGACGCGCGGGGTGACTCGGGTAGCACAATCCGAGGAAACGCCGACGAGCCGGTGCTGGCTGCGGCGACGACGGCTTGGACGAGGCTGTGCTGGCTAGGGTTTACCCCTAGCATGTAGATGTTGGGGAACGTAGTAATTTAAAAAAAAATCCTACGCACACGCAAGATCATGGTGATGGCATAGCAACGAGAGGGGAGAGTGTTGTCCACGTACCCTCGTAGACCGTAAGCGGAAGCGTTAGCACAACGCGGTTGATGTAGTCGTACGTCTTCACGATCCGACCGATCCAAGCACCGAACGTACGGCACCTCCGAGTTCAGCACACGTTCAGCTCGATGACGATCCCCGGGCTCCGATCCAGCAAAGCTTCGGGGATGAGTTCTGTCAGCACGACGGCGTGGTGACGATGATGATGTTCTAACGGCGCAGGGCTTTGCCTAAACTCCGCGACGATATGACCGAGATGGAATATGGTGGAGGGGGGCACCGCACACGGCTAAGGAACGATCCGTAGATCAACTTGTGTGTCATGGGGTGCCCCCCTGCCCCCGTATATAAAGGAGCAAGGGAGGGGGTGGCCGGCCTAGGAGGAGGCGCACAAAGGAGGAGTCCTACTCCCACCGGGAGTAGGATTCCCCCCCTTCCAAGTAGTAGGAGTAGAAGTCAAGGAAAGGGGGAAGAGAAGAGAAGGAAGGAGGGGGCGCAGCCCCTCCCCCTAGTCCAATTCGGACTAGGCCTTGGGGGGGCGCCCAACCTCTCCTCTCTCTTTCCCCTAAAGCCCAATAAGGCCCATATACTCCCCGGCGAATTCCCGTAACTCTCCGGTACTCCGAAAAATACCCGAATCACTCGGAACCTTTCCGAACGCCGAATATAGTCGTCCAATATATCGATCTTTACGTCTCGACCATTTCGAGACTCCTCGTCATGTCCCCGATCTCATCCGGGACTCCGAACTCCTTCGATACATCAAAACTCATAAACTCATAATATAACTGTCATCGAAACCTTAAGCGTGCGGACCCTACGGGTTCGAGAACTATGTAGACATGACCTAGAACTATTCTCGGTCAATAACCAATAGCGGAACCTTGGATGCCCATATTGAATCCTACATATTCTACGAAGACTTTTATCGGTCAAACCGCATAACAACATACGTTGTTCCCTTTGTCATCGGTATGTTACTTGCCCGAGATTCGATCGTCGGTATCCAATACCTAGTTCAATCTCGTTACCGGAAAGTCTCTTTACTCGTTACGTAATGCATCATTCCGTAACTAACTCATTAGCTACATTGCTTTCAAGGCTTATAGTGATGTGCATTACCGAGAGGGCCCAGAGATACCTCTCCGACAATCGGAGTGACAAAACCTAATCTCGAAATACGCCAACCCAACATGTACCTTTGGAGACACCTGTAGTACTCCTTTATAATCACCCAGTTACGTTGTGACGTTTGGTAGCACCCAAAGTGTTCCTCCGGTAAACGGGAGTTGCATAATCTCATAGTTACAGGAACATGTATAAGTCATGAAGAAAGCAATAGCAACATACTAAACGATCAAGTGCTAGGCTAACGGAATGGGTCATGTCAATCACATCATTCTCCTAATGATGTGATCCCGTTAATCAAATGACAACTCTTTTGTCCGTGGCTAGGAAACATAACCATCTTTGATAAACGAGCTAGTCAAGTAGAGGCATACTAGTGACACTATGTTTGTCTATGTATTCACACATGTATCATGTTTTCGGTTAATACAATTCTAGCATGAATAATAAACATTTATCATGAAATAAGGAAATAAATAATAACTTTATTATTGCCTCTAGGGCATATTTCCTTCAGTCTCCCACTTGTACTAGAGTCAATAATCTAGTTCACATCGCCATGTGATTTAACACCAATATTCACATCTGTATGTGATTAATACCCATAGTTCACATCATCATGTGATCAACACCCAAAGGGTTTGTTCACATCGCTATGTGATTAACACCCAAAGAGTACTAAGGTATGATCATGTTTTGCTTGTGAGAGAAGTTTAGTCAACGGGTCTGTCATATTCAGAGCCGTATGTATTTCGCAAATATTCTATGTCCACAATGCTCTGCACTGAGCTACTCTAGCTAATTGCTCCCACTTTCAATATGTATCCAGATTGAGACTTAGAGTCATCTGGATTGGTGTAAAAGCTTGCATCATTGTAACTTTTACGACGGGCTCTTTTATCACCTCCATAATCGAGAAACATCTCCTTGGTCCTCAATAAGGATATTCTTGACCCATGTCCAGTGATCTACTTATTAGATTAAAATTGTATTCCTTTACCAAACACAGAGCAAGGTATACAATAGGTCTGGTTCACAGCATAGCATACTTTATAGAACCTATGACTGAGGCATAGGGAATGACTTTTCATTCTCTTTCTATTTTCTGCAATGGTCGGGTCTTGAGTCTTACTCAACTTCACACCTTGTAACATAGGCAAGAACTCCTTCTTTGATTGTTCCATTTTGAACTATTTCAAAATTTTATCAAGGTATGTACTTATTGAAAAATCTTATCAAGCGTCTTGATCTATCTATATAGATCTTGATGCTCAATGTGTAAGCAGCTTCACCGAGGTCTTGCTTTGAAAAACTTTTATTCAAGTATCCTTTCATGCTATCCAGAATTTCGATATCATTTCCAATATACAATATGTCATGCACATATAATATTAGAAATGCTACAGAGCTCCCACTCACTTTCTTGTAAATACAGGCTTCTTCAAAAGTCTGTATAAAACCATATGCTTTGATCAACTCATCAAAGTGTATATTCCAACTCCGAGATGCTTGCACCAGTCCATAGATGGATTGCTGGAGCTTGCACACTTTGTTACCATCTTTAGGATTGACAAAAACTTTCTGGTTGCATCATATACAACTCTTCTTTAATAAATCTATTAAGGAATGAAGTTTTGACATCCATTTGCCAGATTTTATAAAATGTGGCAATTGCTAACATGATTCAGACAGACTTAAGCTTCGATACGAGTGAGAAAATATCATCGTATTCAACACCTTAAACTTGTTGAAAACCTTTCGCAACAAGTCGAGCTTAGTAGATAGTAACACTCTTATCAGTGCCCGTCTTCCTCTTGAAGATCCATTTATTTAACATGGCTTGCTGATCATCGAGCAAGTCAATCAAAGTCCATACTTTGTTCTCATACATGGATCATATCTCAGTTTTTATGGCCTCAAGCCATTTCGTGGAATCTGGGCTCATCATCGCTTCCTCATAGTTCGTAGGTTCATCATAGTTTAGTAACATGACTTCCAGAACATGATTACCATACCACTCTGGTGCGGATCTTACTCTGGAAGACCTACAGGTTTGGTAGTAACTTGATCTGAAGTTTCATGATCATCATCATTAACTTCCTCACTAATTGGTGTAGGAATCACTGGAACTGATTTATGTGATGCACTACTTTCCAATTCGGGAGAAGGTACAAATTACCTTATCAAGCTCTACTTTCCTCCCACTCACTTCTTTCAAGAGAAACTCCTTCTCTAGAAAGGATCCATTCTTAGCAACGAATGTTTTGCCTTTGGATTTGTGATAGAAGGAGTACCCAACAGTTTCCTTTGGGTATTCTATGAAGACGCACTTCTCCGATTTGGGTTCGAGCTTATCAGGTTGAAAACCTTTTTTCATACAAGCATCGCAACTCCAAACTTTAAGAAACGACAGCTTAGGTTTACTGCTAAACCATAGTTCATACGGTGTCGTCTCAACGGATTTAGATGGTGCCCTATTAAACGTGAATGCAGCTGTCTCTAATGCATAACCCCAAAACGATAGTGGTAAATCAATAAGAGACATCATAGATCGCACCATATCCAATGAAGTGCGGTTACGACGTTCAGACACACCATAACGTTGTGGTGTTCCAGGTGGCGTGAGCTGTGAAACTATTCACATTGTTTTAATTGAAGACCAAACTCGTAACTCAAATATTCGTCTCCGCGATCAGATCGTAGAAACTTTATTTTCTTATTACGATGATTTTTCCACTTCACTCTGAAATTCTGTGAACCTTTCAATTATTTCAGACTTATGTTTCATCAAGTAGATATACTCATATCTGCTCAAATCATTTTGTGAAGGTCAGAAAATAACGATACTTGCCACGAGCATCAACACTCATTGGATCGCATACATCGGTATGTATTATTTCCAATAAGTCAGTAGCTCGTTCCATTGTTCCGGAGAACGGAGTTTTAGTCATCTTGCCCAATAGGCACGGTTCGCAAGCATCAAATGATTCATAACCAAGTGATTCCGAAAATCCATCTTTATGGAGTTTCTTCATGCGCTTTACACCGATATGACCCAAACGGCAGTGCCACAAATAAGTTGCACTATGATTATTAACTTTGCATCTTTTGCCTTCAACATTATGAATATGTGTCACTACGATCGAGATCCAACAAACTATTTTCATTGGGTGTATGGCCATTGAAGGTTTTATTCATGTAAACAGAGAAACAATTATTCTCTGACTTTAAATGAATAACCGTATTGCAATAAACATGATCAAATCATCTTCATGCTCAACACAAACGCCAAATAATATTTATTTAGGTTTAACACTAATCCCGAAAGTATAGGGAGTGTGCGATGATGATCATATCAATCTTGGAACCACTTCCAACACACATCGTTACTTCACCCTCAACTAGTCTCTGTTGATTCTGTAACTCCTGTTTCGAGTTACTAATCTTAGCAACCGAACAAGTATCAAATACTCAGGGGCTACTATAAACACTAGTAAGGCACACATCAATAACCTGTATATCAAATATACCCTTGTTCACTTTGCCATCCTTCTTATCCACCAAATATTCAGGGCATTTCCGCTTCCAGTGACCATTTCCTTTGCAGTGTTAACACTCAGTTTCAGGCTTTGGTCCAGCTTTGGTCTTGTTCATGGGAGTGACAACTTGTTTGCCATTCTACTTGAAGTTTCCCTTTCTTTTCCTTTGCCCTTTTCTTGAAACTAGTGGTCTTGTCAATCATCAACACTTGATGCTCTTTCTTGATTTCTACCTTCGTTGATTTCAACATTACGAAGAGCTCGGGAAATCGTTTTCGTCATCCCTTGCATACTATAGTTCATCACGAAGTTCTAGTAACTTAGTGATGGTGACTAGAGAATTCTGTCAATCACTATCTTATCTGGAAGATTAACTCCCACTTGATTCAAGTGATTGAAGTACCCAGACAATCTGAGCACATGCTCACTAGTTGAGCGATTCTCCTCCATCTTTTAGCTATAGAACTTGTTGGAGACTTCATATCTCTCAACTCGGGTATTTGCTGGAAATATTAACTTCAATTCCTGGAACATCTCATATGGTCCATGACGTTCAAAACGTCTTTGAAGTCCCGATTCTAAACCGTTAAGCATGGTGCACTAAACTATCAAGTAGTCATCATATTGAGCTAGCCAAACGTTCATAACGTCTGCATCTGCTCCTGCAATAGGTTTGTCACCTAGCGGTGCATTAAGGACATAATTCTTCTGTGCAGCAATGAGGATAAACCTCAGATCACGGATCCAATCCGCATCATTGCTACTAACATCTTTCAACACAATTTTCTCTAGGAACATATCAAAATAAACATATGAAAGCAACAACGCGAGCTATTGATCTACAACATAATTTGCAAAATACTACCAGGACTAAGTTCATGATAAATTTAAGTTCAATTAATCATATTACTTAAGAACTCCCACTTAGATAGACATCCCTCTAATCCTCTAAGTGATTACGTGATCCATATCAACTAAACCATGTCCGATCATCACGTGAGATGGAGTAGTTTCAATGGTGAACATCACTATGTTGATCATATCTACTATATGATTCACGCTCGACCTTTCGGTCTCCGTGTTCCGAGGCCATATCTGTATATGCTAGGCTCGTCAAGTTTAACCTGAGTATTCCGCGTGTGCAACTGTTTTGCACCCGTTGTATTTGAACGTAGAGCCTATCACACCCGATCATCACGTGGTGTCTCAGCACGAAGAACTTTCGCAACGGTGCATACTCAGGGAGAACACTTCTTGATAATTAGTGAGAGATCATCTTAAAATGCTACCATCAATCAAAGCAAGATAAGATGCATAAAGGATAAACATCACATGCAATCAATATAAGTGATATGATATGGCCATCATCATCTTGTGCTTGTGATCTCCATCTTCGAAGCACCGTCGTGATCACCATCGTCACCGGCGCGACACCTTGATCTCCATCGTAGCATCGTTGTCATTACGCCATCTATTGCTTCTACGACTATCGCTACCGCTTAGTGATAAAGTAAAGCAATTACAGGGCGTTTGCATTTCATACAATAAAGCGACAACCATATGGCTCCTGCCAGTTGCCGATAACTTCGGTTACAAAACATGACCATCTCATACAATAAAAATATAGCATCACGTCTTGACCATATCACATCACAACATGCCCTGCAAAAACAAGTTAGACGTCCTCTACTTTGTTGTTGCAAATTTTACGTGGCTGCTACGGGCTTAGCAAGAACCGATCTTACCTACGCATCAAAACCACAACGATAGTTCGTCAAGTTAGTGTGTTTTAACCTTCGCAAGGACCGGGCGTAGCCACACTCGATTCAGCTAAAGTGAGAGAGACAGACACCCGCCAGCCACATTTAAGCACAAGTGCTCGTAACGGTGAAACCAGTCTCGCGTAAGCGTACGCGTAATGTCGGTCCGGGCTGCTTCATCTCACAATACCGCCGAACCAAAGTATGACATGCTGGTAAGCAGTGTGACTTGTATCGCCCACAACTCACTAGTGTTCTACTCGTGCATATAACATCAACGCATAAAACCTAGGCTCGGATGCCACTGTTGGGGAACGTAGTAATTTCAAAAAAAAATCCCTACGCACACGCAACATCATGGTGATGGCATAGCAACGAGAGAGGAGAGTGTTGTCCACGTACCCTCGTAGACCGTAAGCGGAAGCGTTAGCACAACGCGGTTGATGTAGTCGTACGTCTTCACAATCCGACCGATCCAAGCACCGAACGTACGGCACCTCCGAGTTCAGCACACGTTCAGCTCGATGACGATCCCCGGGCTCCGATCCAGCAAAGCTTCGGGGATGAGTTCTATCAGCACGACGGCGTGGTGACGATGATGATGTTCTACCGGCGCAGGGCTTCGCCTAAACTCCGCGACGATATGACCGAGGTGGAATATGGTGGAGGGGGGCACCGCACACGGCTAAGGAACGATCCGTAGATCAACTTGTGTGTCATGGGGTGCCCCCCTGCCACCGTATATAAAGGAGCAAGGGAGGGGGTGGCCGGCCTAGGAGGAGGCGCACCAAGGAGGATAGGATTCCCCCCCTTCCAAGTAGTAGGAGTAGGAGTCAAGGAAAGGGGGAAGAGAAGAGAAGGAAGGAGGGGGCGCAACCCCTCCCCCTAGTCCAATTCGGACTAGGCCTTGGGGGGGGCGCCCAACCTCTCCTCTCTCTTTCCCCTAAAGCCCAATAAGGCCCATATACTCCCCGGCGAATTCCCGTAACTCTCCGGTACTCCGAAAAATACCCAAATCACTCGGAACCTTTCCGAACTCCGAATATAGTCGTCCAATATATCGATCTTTACGTCTCGACCATTTCGAGACTCCTCGTCATGTCCTCGATCTCATCCGGGAGTCCGAACTCCTTCGGTACATCAAAACTCATAAACTCATAATATAACTGTCATCGAAACCTTAAGCGTGCGGACCCTACGGGTTCGAGAACTATGTAGACATGACCTAGAACTATTCTCGGTCAATAACCAATAGCGGAACCTGGATGCCCATATTGGTTCCTACATATTCTACGAAGATCTTTATCAGTCAAACCGCATAACAACATACGTTGTTCCCTTTGTCATCGGTATATTACTTTCCCGAGATTCGATCGTCGGTATCCAATACCTAGTTCAATCTCGTTACCGGAAAGTCTCTTTACTCGTTACGTAATGCATCATTCCGTAACTAACTCATTAGCTACATTGCTTGCAAGGCTTATAGTGATGTGCATTACCGAGAGGGCCCAGAGATACCTCTCCGACAATCGGAGTGACAAAACCTAATCTCGAAATACGCCAACCCAACATGTACCTTTGGAGACACCTGTAGTACTCCTTTATAATCACCCAGTTACGTTGTGACGTTTGGTAGCACCCAAAGTGTTCCTCCGGTAAACGGGAGTTGCATAATCTCATAGTTACAGGAACATGTATAAGTCATGAAGAAAGCAATAGCAACATACTAAACGATCAAGTGCTAGGCTAACGGATTGGATCATGTCAATCACATCATTCTCCTAATGATGTGATCCCGTTAATCAAATAACAACTCTTTTGTCCATGGCTAGGAAACATAACCATCTTTGATAAACGAGCTAGTCAAGTAGAGGCATACTAGTGACACTATGTTTGTCTATGTATTCACACATGTATTATGTTTCCGGTTAATACAATTCTAGCATGAATAATAAACATTTATCATGATATAAGGAAATAAATAATAACTTTATTATTGCCTCTAGGGCATATTTCCTTCAGTAGAGCGCCTCCCTTGTTGCCGCCGCGACGCGGGCATTGGTGAACTCCTGCTGCGCGGCGGCCACGACGGCGGCCTGCACGGCGGCCTCATCCCTCGCGTCCGCGGCGTGCCTCCAACCCTTTCTCTTGGCCAACTCGCTTGCCCGCTGTTCGGGCGTCAGCGCCTTTTTCGGCTTGGTCGTGGCGGCGGTCTTGCGCGGGGCACGAGGTTTGCCTTTCCCGGAGGGGGCGACGGCGCCGGACGAGGCGAGGGAGGCGAGGCCGGCGGCGGCGTCGAGGTCGAGGTCGAGATCGATGGCGTCGTCCATGGTTGGGGCAGGAGCGAGCGCGCGCGGACGGGAGCGTTTTTGTGAAAATGGGGGGGGGAATGGTGGTGGCTGGCACCGACCGGTGGGCCCGGGGAGAAGTGTAGGCGCGGGCGTGCGCGTCCATCTCGTGTCCGCGCCGACGCAAATCAGGCTCAAAATTGGGCCGGGAATGGGTAGCCCGCGGACGAAAAAGGGACGCGCGTCCGTTTGGGGCGGCGCATTGGGCCGCCATTTTTGTCCGCGCCGATCCAAATGGACGTGGGCGGACGAAATGGGTCGTCCCATTGGAGTTGCTCTAATTTCATGTCGATCAGAGCCAGCCATCCTACCTATCAATCCGTCCTTGGAAGAGGGGAGATATTCTCCACCAAGCGGTAGTATTTGTGTAGGTGTTTGTGTCATGTTATTATGATTGTTGATGATTGATCTCGTTTTGTTGTCTTGTCACCATGATTTCCATGCACTGTAGTGGACCATGCTTCCATAGAACAACTTGCAAGAGTGTGATAAAGCCATCAGAAAAATTAGGATCAACACGAAATGAGCGTCCATCCCATCCATAGTTTGTTACATGGACCCAATTAATCGAGCAGCCACAGCTCATTTCCTGTATCCCCTCTAAGAAGAAAATGTTTCTGGTAGTAAATTTTTTTGCGGAAAAACTTCCAATCTATTCATCTTTAATCATGGCAGTACAACGAATACCAGAAATAAAAATTACATCCAGATTCATAGACCACCTAGCAACGACTACAAGCACCGAAGCGAGCCGAAGGCGCGCCGCCGTCATCGCCCCTCCATCGCCGGAGCCGGGCACAACTTGTTGTAGTAGACAGTCGGGAAGTCGTCGTGCTAAGGCCCCAAAGGACCAGTACCCCAGAACAGCAACCGCCGCCGATGAAAAATAACGTAGATCGGAAGGATCCAAACCGAAGACACACGAACGTAGATGAACAATGTCGAGATCCGAGCAAATCCACCAAAGATAGATTTGCCGGAGACACACCTCCATATGCCCACCAACGATGCTAGACGCACCGCCGGAACAAGGGCTAGGCAGGGAGACCTTTATTCCATCTTCAGAGAGCCACCGCCGTCTCGCCTTCCTGAGTAGGACACAAGCCCTAACAAGATTGAAAAAAACGACTAAAAACGGAGCCCTCCCGCCGGCGCTTGCCAGGATCCACCGCGCCTCCATGGCCCTAGGGCCACCGGAGATGAGGCGGACCTGCGCCGACGCCGGCGAGAGGCACGAACCCTAACTTTCTTTCTTGGAGGAGGAGGAGGAGGAGGAGGAGTTGTTCATGTTTCTGGTAGTAATTGTTCATGCGCCTTAGAGCATCCACACGCGGGCACCTCTAACATGCCTCGTACGCCTAGGCAGGCCGCCCGATCACTGATCGGTCATGAAATTTTGATCCAGACAGGCTCCTCAAATGAGCCTCAAATGCCTTGCCTGACCGGCACCTTTCATATCCAGCCCAAATATAGGGCGGATATGGGGGCGCCTGGGCACGCCCGCCATGTCGGGCCCGACAGCTCGATCCCATCGCAAATTGCATCAAATCCACCAAACCCTTCCTCCTCCTCCCACCGCCCTCCAACCTTTCTCGCACCCGAGCCCTCGCCGTCCTCCACCCTTGCTCCCCATCCTCACCATCGGTCCCGATCCACTGTCGGAGATGTTGTCCAGCCCATCCCCGACCACCACGACGAAGACACAGTCCATGTCATCTGTCGGCGTCCCTTCGTCAGCTCCATCTTGCAAGGCGGAGAACATCGCCAGGAAGTTGCGGCAACACCAACAGCGAAAGAGGGAGGCGGCGGTGGCACGGGGAGGTTCGGACATGGTCGAGTAATTGTCTTCCTCGCGTGCCTGGAACCCCGTAACCCTTCCATCTGAGCGTTGACGCGGATTACGCCGTACGACCCCGTTGGGACAGAGGAGGATTTGTCGGCTGACTGGGCCATTCCGGAGAGCTTTCTACCGACGCAGATGTCGGTGGTCGATGCACGTGACTCGCCGCAGCTCATTCGAGCACGGATGAGCACGGACACCGGCGGCGCCCGGGCTGCCCTCGACATGTTCGACGGAATGACAGAACAAGAGTCGGTACGTTTTCTTTGCTCCTGTCCGGTCAAACTTTTTTGCATAGACCACTAGTTCATTTCGCACATGATGAATGCTTGCAAACCATGATCATGTAGGAGGCGTTCTTGTCAAACATGATCAATGACAATGAAGATCTGACACAAATGGAGTATGAATTGGAGGGCACCACCGCATTTGAAGTGGGACAACATCTGATCCAAATCCAAGCAAGAAAAAGAAGAAGACCAAGACGGGAAGGTAAGAGGTCCGGCATTCTCAAGATTTGAGGACATCTTGTCGATCAAAGCTTGGTTGATGACAACAATGGATCCAATATGCAGCACCGAGCAAAAGGGGAACAAGTATTGGGAGAAAATTTGAAAGGAGTATCATGAACAAAAGGAGTATGTAGAGCCGCATCCTATCGTGACCACCCGCAATGTCGCATCTATCCAACATCGATGGGGGGTCATTCAAGGAAAAGTGAACAAGTACGTCGGCTACTACTCACAAGTGACCAAATGCCCTCAAAGTGGGATGGGAATGGAAACTCACGTAAGCTCAATTGCTTCCACTACTAGGAAAAGGCCTGCTAGTGGCACACCAGTTTTGCCTACTAATGGCGCACTACTGGTGCGCCACTAGCACTACACCATTAGAATTAAATACTAATGGTGCACCCCTGGTGCGCCATTAGTATCTGGTATACTAATGGCGCACCATGCAGTGCGCCATTAGTATAGCCCACCGTGCGCCATTAGCATGCCTCCTAGGGGGGCATATGTACCCATGTGCTTTGGCATACTAATGGCGCACTAGGGTGTGAGACGCCATTAGTGTCCTTTCTGCAGTGCGCCATTAGTGTGTTGACTGGTGCGCCATTAGTATGAATATTAGGGATTTTGTTTTCTTTTCTGATATTTGCACAGGTTACAAAACATGTTACTGCACATAATATAGAGAGCACAACATATAAACAGCAGATTTATCGAATACAATAGAAGATTAGTCTCCGAATACAATTCATCATATTAGCCTCCGAATTTCAAATACCGAACAAAGTTATAACATTACAAGTCTCGAAACCGCGAGTAGCGAGTTTGTCTTCACATTACAAGTCGATATCGATCATCTAAACTACCATCACATAGAAGAGAGATGTGGTCATCATGATGAGCATAATCGCGATGAAACTGGTCTTCATCCGGTTCCTCCAATGCTCCCTCCTCTCTCCCGCTAGATAGCGCATGTATCTAACTTCCGCCTCTGCCCTAGTGGTGTACCCTTTGTAACTATTACCGCTGAAATGGTGAACCTGTCTCCGACACTCCTCCTAGTCGTCGTAGACTCCGGAAACCTTACCCATGTACACGACATACGACGGCATCTCTATGCACTAGCCAAACAAAACGTTAGTAACAATTCACAAAAAATACATAAGCAATATATAAGTATGCAACAAAAGGACCGGAAGAGAAAAGCAACACATTAATAGCACGATTCATGGTCCTACTAATAAATAGCATCGATTACATATAATTAAGTTGAACGACTGTCCAAACCAAAGAGACATACAAGTTCATTAAAGTTTAATATTACAACATGAGCCAATCGACATTTCAGATAGCATCACTACTTTCGACTCGACTCAGGGGACTGGAGCATGGATGAAGCCGCCATCTTTCGTGATGGTCATGAAATCGCGGGCGTTGTCAGCCTGCATTTGTAGCGTTGTTTCAATCTCACTATTGGACGGTTGAGATCTGAGGTAGAACTGCCCCGAGGTACGAAGGACATCTTGATGGATGATTTCCGCAAACTTCGACTGGATGCGAAAGAATTCTTGTTTGATGTCCGCATCCTGGATTGCTGACAAGCGTGTGGGCCAATCTTTGAGATTATCCGGTAGCAGAAGGTGATTATGGTCCCGTACGATCGCCCGCATGTGATGGAGGGCGTAGTAGGCATCCTTCTGGCCGCCAGGCGGCTGCTTGACGCAGGGGAACGTCGTGTTGTGGGTGAACACGTGCTTGCCGTATCTACGAGCTGGCCTCTTGAAGGTGCCTCCAGATCTGGCGTAGCCGGGGAGAGCACCATCAAGAACTTTCTTCATATTTGTGTAGTCGATCTTCGACTCACGGTCCGGGTCGAAATACATGGCCAAGGAATATTTTGGGCTTAAGAGGATGAGTGTGCAATGTGTGTCACTACACAAAACACGAAATGTTAGAAAAAAAAGAACGATCGAAATCTAAGAAATCATATATACAACACCACAAACATATGCAAATACCGGTACCTCCAAACACAAACATATATGCAACACCACAAATATATGCAACACCACAAACATACATAGATCTAGCTAGGCCATAAAAAGTGCATGTGCACGTTGTTGGAGGGAGAAAAAAGTAGATCCACAACATAAAGATAGCTTTCCCCTTACTTACCTATCAAGAAAAGGTAATTTAACCACTTAATTTGGATGAATCTATGGTGCAAATGAGGTGAGGAGGAGGAGGCAGCCGAGACAAGCTTGGAGAAGGAGGCGGAGAGAATGAAGTGAGGAAAGTGAGTGGGTAGGTGTGGCTGTCCAAAATATCTAGCAGGTCCCAGGTTACTAATGGCGCACCAGCTACAAATGCGCCATTAGTAACCCTGGTTACTAATGGCACACCAGATGGTGGTGCGTCATTAGTAGTTTTGCAAAATAATAATGATAAAAAAATATAATAGTGGCGCACTGTGTGGCTGGTGCGCCATTAGTATTTTTGGAAAAATTATAATAAAAAAATTTGTTACTAGTGGTGCACTATGTGGCTGGTGCGCCATTACTAGTTAAAACTAGTAATGGCGCACTGTGCCGTGGTGCGCCATTAGTATTTTTGAAAAAGAAAATTTTGTTAAGTGTCTTTCACACTAATGGCGCACCAACACATGGTGCACCACTGCTATATAGTAGTGGCGCACCACATGTCTGGTGCGCCATTAGTGGCCATATCATCTATAGCCATTTTCCTAGCAGTGTTCATCTGGTCGTCATTTGCATTTGCTTCTTGTGTTTGCATTCTCGTGCTCATACATATGTTGTTTGCTAGATGCCGGTAGCGGCCACTTTGTATCACGAGGAGGAGAAGAAGCCATTTGCTTTTAGCTATTATTCGATCATATTGAATGGCAAGCCGAAGTGGAACCAACTTGTTTCCGATCTCAAGTCCGGCAAGAGCAGGGATGATGGCTCAAACTCCCACCAATTAACTGGGTTGGACGATGTTGTCATCACGAATGGAAGAGCCACCGTGCCAAAGGATAACCGACAAGGCATGGGGAACAAGTGGGAGAAGGCACGGGCCTCCCGTGACGCCGCGGCTACAAAAATGCCGTCCACATGGACTGGCATTTTTCGGTAAGGGAGAACAAGAAAGAGGAGAGATACAAGCTCATGTTAGATGCGCAAATGGAGAGGATGGGTGGGATCGGAAGAGGCCGAAGAAGAAGTTCAAAATTGAGAGGGAGAAGATCGAGTTGGAGAAGTATGAGCCGATGATCAAATGGGAACTCGAGAAGGCCAAAACATCTCGCGAGATTGAGCTTGAGAAGGAGAGATTGCAACTCGCACGGGGGCGCGGAGGATGCGAAGATCATGTTGGCGGACGAATCCCTCTTGGATGAGCATGCAAGGAAGTGGCTTGCAGACAAGAAGAAGGGGATCAACGACCGTAGGGAGTACATGGCGGCGTGGGCGGCAGCGGATCATGCGGCCAAGATGCAGGCGGAGGAGGCAGTCCAGATGCAGGCGGCGCGGGATGAGCAGGATGCATTCCGCCTTCTTCTCGGAGCTGGCGCCCGACCAGTGATCCGAAGCCATCCGTCGCACTTGGATGTTGATTTTATTTTTGCATGTCCGGTTTTGTTGAACTATTATTTGCTTTGCTTTGTTTGAAACTAGTGAATTCAAACAATTTGTATCATATGATCGACGTGCATGGATTTGAGGGGCGTTTGAGGTATGTGGATGTGCGGCCCAACATATGAGAGGCCGATGGGCGCTGTCAACGGACAGACTCGGGGCGTATAGAGGGCCGGATTTTCCAAGTCCGGTTGTAGATGGTGTTAACCACGTGACAAAATGACGAATTATAAGAAAATTTTGACACCAAGGCAGAAAAATCCCGAGTGGCTCCGCCCGGCGGGGCAACCGATCTGCCGTCTGCATCCTGCCTGATGATGATCGATGGGTCACGAGAGGTGATAGCGTATCTCCCGGTTGGGTTAAACTAAACCAAAATCCTCGAGAGAGAAGCTAAACTAAAATCAGCAGAGCCGGGCGCCGTGCTTGACTAACCAACAAATTGTAGGGCAAATAAGCCGCGGTGGCGCACCGGACGCGACCGGCCCGTGTATGGGCGCGAGCAGGACGCGTCGGGTGCGCCACAGGCGCGGGGTAGACGTGCGTGTGTGTGTGCGCGTGATGCATGGGTGTGTCCATGTGAGTGAACACCACACGAGTGCGTGCGTTGGGTAGCCGTTGGAGGTCAGGGACGCGGCGGCCACGCTGTTTCGTTGCGGGCTGGGCGCGGAGAGCGCGGGAGCGCGTCATGCGCGCGCGCCGAGCGGGCCGAACCAGGTGGCGTGGTGGGCATGGGAGTGTGGGTCGTGGCCCGATGTTGCTTGAGCATAAAAGCTGCCGCGGTGATCTTGTAATGGTGTGGGGTTTAACGAGTACGGGCTCGTGGTGTTGGCGTTCGTGCGCCGGGAAAAATCCTCACCGTGTCACTCCTCTCTGATCTTCTTCTTCCTCTGTCGCGCAAGCAACGGCGTTGAGCGAGAAAGAACCAAGTGAGAGAGAGGAGAGCTAGGGTTCGGGGAGCTCGGCAACAACATTTGGCATCAGAGCCTCATGGCGATCAGGGCGCGCCGGTGATGTCCATCATACCGTACGGTGGCGGTTCGGGCGGCGCGGTGGCGCATCCAACGCCGATGCTCACCGGGGAGAACTACGTCACCTGGTCCATCAAGGTGGAGGCCGACCTGGACGCCGCAGGACTGTGGGAGGCGGTGGTGCCGCCGGAGGACGCAGCGTCGGCGGTGATCGCCAAGAAGGACAAGCCGGCGAGGGCTTATCTGCTCCGGGCACTCGGCGACGATCTTCTACTGCAGGTGGCTGCGAAGAAGACCGCGGCGAAAATTTGGAGCAGCTTGAAGGCTCGGTTCGTCGGAGCAGATCGTGTGCGCGCGGGGAGTGGGAGCTCCTACGCATGGCGAGCAACGAGTCGCTGGACTTGTTCACCGGGAAGATCGACGGCATGGCAGCGCGCTACACCGGGCTTAGGGCGACGCTTGACGATGCGGCGATGGTAAAGAAACTCTTGGACTGCGTCCCGGATCGGCTGTACGCGGCGGTCACCGAAATGGAGCAGTTCTGCGACTTGGGCTCGCTGCTCTTCGAGGACGCGCTCGGGCGCTTGAAGGCGTTCGACGAGCGCCTCCGTCGGCGTGGACAGGCAGGCGGCAAGGGCGTGGACGGGCAGTTGTTGTACACCGCGGCGGAGTGGCGTGCGCGTGAGCGGCGTCGGGGAGGTGCGCGGGACAACGACGACGACGACGACGCACGCAGCAGCGCATCGGGCTTCGGAGGCAACTGGCGAGGGCGCTGCTACAAATGCGGCGTCGTGGCCACTTCAAGCGGGAGTGCCCGCTGATGAAGAAGACGCCGATGGCGGAGCAGGCGATGGTGATGGACGCCGGCGTCGAGGACTGTGGCCTACTCTGAGCGCAGCTTAGGGAGGTGTAGTGTAGGGCAAATAAGCCGCGGTGGCGCACCGGACGCGACCGGCCCGTGTATGGGCGCAAGCAGGACGCGTCGGGTGCGCCACGGGGCGCGGGGTAGACGTGCGTGTGTGTGTGCGCGTGATGCATGGGTGTGTCCATGTGAGTGAACACCGCACGAGTGCGTGCGTTGGGTAGCCGTTGGAGGTCAGGAACGCGGCGGCCACACTGGTTCGTTGCGGGCTGGGCGCGGAGAGCGCGCGGGAGCGCGTCGTGCGCGCGCGTCGAGCGGGCCGAACCGGGTGGCGTGGTGGGCACGGGAGTGCGGGTCGTGGCCCGATGTTGCCCGGGCATAAAAGCCGCCACGGTGATCTTGTAATGGTGTGGGGTTTAACCAGGCCCGGCCCTGAGGGGGGGCAGGAGGGGCGACCTCCCTGGGCCCCGAAATCGAGGGGCCCCCACCAGGGCCTGTGTTGCTTCGTCCAACTGTCCAAAGGTCGAACCCAGGCGACGCGTAGGCGACTCAGAGATCCATCTATTCCAGCGACGCAGTGGAGGATTTGGGATTCCTCCGCGCAAACCCTGGAAGAGATTCCGGCCCGCGCCGCCGATGATGCACTTCGATCCATGGGAAGTTCATTGACGCTTCGTGCATCTTTTCCTCGCAGATCAATTAGTACGCAGCGACCCCTTCTTCCTTCCTGATTCCCACACGCATACGCTTCCTGATTGCTTGATTCCTACTACCCGCGATCTATAGTTCATTATCTGTAGCCCATATATACTTGTTATGTGATAAAGATGGAAAAGCTTGAGATCCTTTTTACTCTCATGACTCGATCGTGACCATATATTGATAATGAAGTTTCAGGAAAGGTACATGTTGAGCAGCAGCAAAACCAAACAATGTATGGGGCAGGATGCAACAGTATTTTGTTTTTGTTCCGGATTTGATTCGAGAATGTTACAACTGAAATTTGGATACATGGACATTTGACTGAATTTTGAAGGACGTGTAAGGTACCTTTAGATCTTTAACCACAAATTTGCGAATTACATTCGTCGAACAAATAAAATAGGTAAGCAATCAATTCATGACCATTGTTTTTCCTCAAAAAAGGTACCAGCTCTTTGGATGTGTGTGATGACATGTGACCCCGAGATTTCCTATCGTCACCCCTCATGTGGCCATGCCGACGAGTGAGATACCGAGTCACCACGAGGAGCCACACCGACAAGCTGAGATGCCGAGTCACCAAGAGGAGACCAAACATATGCATCGCGTCCACCAGCCACCATGATTATGTGTTACAGAAGGTATGTCCCTCTTTGATATTAACATTTTTCGATGCACTAAGTGTTTATTGATAATAAGTCATGTATACATATAGGATATTTTAATGCGGTAACTTATGGACACTCTAGATGGTTTGTGTTGAGGCTTGGTGCATAAATTATTTGCTAGATGGTACTCATCCTTTCGCCTAAATGAGCGGCACCAAGGTATCGCCGCTCAAAAAATGGCTATTATTTTAGTATTTGTACTAAGGGGGGCCTCGGATTTGAGTTTCACCCCCGGCCCCCAAATTCTCAGGACCGGCCCTGGGTTTAACGAGTACGAGCTCGTGGTGTTGGCGTTCGTGCGCCGGGAAAAATCCTCACCGTGTCACTCCTCTCTGATCTTCTTCCTCTGTCACGCACTCACGCAAGCGACGACGTCGAGCGAGAGAGAACCAAGTGAGAGAGAGAGGAGAGCTAGGGCTCAGGCAGCTCGGCAACAACACAAATATAAACGCGGGGCGGGGGCAAAGGCATGCCGATCTGATTGAGGGCTCCTCCCGTCCAGATTCCATCTGTTGCGCTTGCGCAGGGATAAGATAGGCCGTCCTCCACGCGGTGACACCCTGTGATTTGCTAATCAGTACGACCGACATCAACATGTACTCTCTCTCACACACACAGCGACAGTGTCTGAGATGCCTTTGATTGGAGAGCATGGACGCAGCTGGCGCACATCACTGGGTTTGGGAGAAACAGCTTGTTTGACCCCCAGCGTTTAGTACTACCACTAGTTAACTCGGATGTTTAATCTGCTGTGTGCTCGCGTCGCGTGCGCCCACGAGCGACCTCATGTACGGAGGTCCATGTGCGGGAAGCCGGGAACCCTGCCGCCGATCGGCCTCAGTACGTGTGGTGCAGGGCTGCAAGAAAAGCCCGAGCCTCATGAGCCGCTCGAGATCGACTCGTTTTTTGACTTAACTCGAGATCGACTCGAAAAGAAGCAAGTTGAGTTTGAACACTTTATGTAGCTTGACCGAGAAACGAGCCGATCTTGAGTTAATGTTGGCTCGCTCGATTCTAACTCGATAGCTCGACAGAATATCATTAAGTTAAATGATCATGCCATATTTTAAAAGAAAATAAGATAATTTATTACCATATATGTTGTTCATAAATTTTTTCCATTTTATTTGCCAACGAACATGGAAACTTAATTAAGTGCAGAGAAGATTTAGGCCTAATTATGTCACGTGGTCGACTATGCGTTAAATATCTTATATTTTCGGTAAAAGTTTCCAGCATATTCATCTTAATTTTTTTGTTTTTCATCCACAGATTTATAATTTTTACCATCTCATTTAGCTCGAAACTAGCTCGAGATCGACTCGAGATCGTTACAAACTGAGAACGAGTCATGTTCTACAGCTCGATCATGAGCTTCACTTAGTTTGAGTTCGCTCGAATTTTCATATGAGTTAAGCTGAGCCAACTCCAACTCGCTCGAGTTCGACTCGTTTGCAGCCCTACTGTGGTGTAGACGCCGGCTTGCATGGAGTACCCCGCACTTCACTTGAGCTGCCCCTTCGCTTTGCGTTGGGCTCATTTCTTTCACTGTACCTACCACCACCTGTGAATGCGATTAGCTAGGCAGCAGGCACACCCAGCAAGTTGTCGATTTTTTAGATGTTCTACAATGTATATGTTTGGCGCAGTGGTAAAGCTGCTGCCTTGTGACCATGAGGTCACGGGTTCAAGTCCTGAAAACAGCCTCTTACAGAAATGTAGGGAAAGGCTGCGTACAATAGACCCAAAGTGGTCGGACCCTTTCCCAGACCCTGCGCAAGCGGGAGCTACATGCACTGGGGCTGCCCTTCTACAATGTATATGTTGCTGTATGGAGTCTGGGGACCGTTCCTTGTGCTGATGATTGACATTTATTTATATGTTTGGCATACGTTTTGTGTGGAGAAAATGGATCGTCGAAACAGAAAAAAGAGAGGCTGTGCTAACTATTCAATCAGGCATGGATGAAGTATCTCGAAAGAAAAGAAAAAAGGCAATGGTTAACTAGGATTAGTCTACAGCTGAATGTACTGAAATAGTGCCGTCGCCGACACAACTGATATACGGTCTGGTCAAATGAATGACCTGACGAGATTATTGACATTTCCCCGGATTTGGGGAGAATCAGTGTCGTCAAATTCAGACTCCATTTGATCCAGTCATGCTTCCAGTAATGACCAAGTTTTGAACCTTACCGTACGTTACGGAAGGAACACTGCTTAATCAAATGACAGTTGGACAATTGGTGCATGTCTATTACTTAAACTTCATTCAGGCAGAGCATATTGTACATGATTGGCGCTGGCCGTTTCCTCGTGCGTGCTTGTGGGTTATGACCGGCCTAACTAATCACATGCAGCTAGCTTCGGCAACTACTGCAGCAACCCAAGCTTTCATTAAGGTTATCCATGCACCGTCACAACAGTAAGTTATAGTTTAGGTACTAGTGACATCCAGGAGGCCTAACTGCAGAGAAGGCAACAACCCAGCAGCTCATAATTTCAAACTCTCATGGATTGTGTTCATTTGGCCGTGCATGCGGAATATATTCGATCGTTGGAGTTTGAAAAGAAACATTAATTTAAGACGTCAAGGATGATCCATGCAACCAGTTTAGATGAAAATGATCGCACAGGCGGCCTAGGCTACGTAGTCTAGTGGGGAGTAACATAGAGCGTTCACATGTAGCAACTCGTTTTTCATACTGTGGCGAATGGGTTTTCCGGTAGCAACATTGCAGCGAGTATTGTTTGAAAATCCTGAACGCTAACACATACTTTTTAAAAAAAATTGTGATAATTTTTTGAAAATGCTAACATTTTTTTAACTCCCAATTTTCTTAAAAAACTCAAACATGTTTTATAATTCGAAGTAGTTGTTGAATTTGTGATTTTTTTAAAAAAATAGAAACATATTATGAAATTACAAACTTAAAATAACAAGCATATTTTAAAAATATTTTTTGAATTTGCAAAAAACATTTGAAAACTAGGACATTTAAGAAAAAGAAAACGCGGAAAAGGAAACAACCGGAAACCGAAGAATGCCGGTCAGGAAGGTTCCTAAATCCAGGAAAACCCGGCTTGAACCTTCCAGAAGATTCGAAAACCGGAGAACCACCTCTGTCTATCGCTATAATGGGCCGGCTATTTCTAGTGCTCTCTCTATGTGCGTTACCCGGACTATTTGACGCAAGTGGAATATGAGGAAATGCATGCCAGACTGATCGAAGACATGTCCCCAGCCGACACAGCATTATATCCCTTGGGCGGCAACTCGTTGTCGACTCCCCGTTGTCGCCGGATGTGGATCCTCTAACACAAAGGAGAGAAGTCACCTAAGTTATAATTCCCTAACTTTTCTTTTTCACTTTCATATGATTAAGCCTAAAATAATTTAAATTAATTTGTAAATTACAAATCTACTTTATACATTTATAAAAATTACATACAAATAAAATTATGGTGCAATAAAATTAATTTTGATTTTATTTATATCAACAGTAACTGTGTACAGTACCTATTTATAAGTAGATAATACAGTGTTCGCTACGGTACATGTGACTTTCCTTCTCTGTTTTACACTAGCTTGCATTGTAGTTTAGGTGACTTTCCTTCTTCATGTTAGGGTGTATTCGGTTCGTGGAAGTAAGTAGAACGTCACGACGGTTCGTGGAACTAAGTAGAACGTCCCGAATCGGTCTTGTACCTGGCACTGATTTCAGCGTTTGGTTTGCGAACGAGAGGGAACAGAATGATTCCCTGCGAGGGAATATACTGGCGATATGCCGAGCCAAGTGATTCCTCCGAATCGGCGGTACCAGGCGGAACGGCTCGCACGCGAGGTCTGCCCCTTGTCTCACCACGACCCCGCGCTTCCTTGCCCCGACCCCGCTCCCCCCAATCATGCCGCCAAGCTAGCCCCTCCTCCCAACCCCGCTGCTGCCCCTCTTCCCGAGGTTCCCCAAACCGACCTGTCCACGACGGTCAGCAATGCCGCCGCGCCCTTGCTCCTTTTTCTCTCCTCCTTACCTCCCGACCCTGCCTTCCGCGCCGCGGGCCATGGCTTCCGCTGCCATAGCCTGCCTCTGCCGTCGCATGTCTCCTCCTACACGGGCGTTCGCTCCCCACCCATGGTCACAACACCCCCCCCCCCACACACACACACACACTCCTGCAGCGCCTCCTCGTCCTTCCCAGGACGCCCAACCAGATCGACATCTGATTTTTTATCTCATGAATTCCCACTTACATGATCCTATCTGATTTTTTACATCATGAATCCATACCTGTTGTTGGAGTATTTGATGTCAATATTTGAGTCGTGTGATGCATAAATCCATTCCGTTCCATCTCACAAACCAAACACCCAAATGTAATCATTCCATTCGTCTGAATTCTTTCTACCAAATGTAAGGACGGGATCGACCCATTCTAGTGGAATGGAACCATGACATTTTATTCCACTTCGTTCCCGAACCAAACACACCTTTAGAGGATCCACTTCCGTCGTCGCTCACCACTAGTCACCAACCTAACACTCCAAAGCATGCTTTTTCTTTCGTTGAGAAGTTCCAGTGTATCACTGAAAAGTCCGATGACGAATAGAAATGCTTATCTCACACCAAACCAAACGAACAGAGCTTTGTATGGAACTTGGAGCCATATATGTGTTTAGCTTGTCGAGTTTGAAAGGCTTGATGCTCCCTCCGTCCGAAAATACATGTCATCAAAATGGATTAAAGAAAATGTATTTAAACGTGTTTTAGTCAAAATACATCTTTTGTTTTGTTCATTTTGATAATAAGTATTTTCAGACGGAGGAAATACTTTGCTTAGTTTGTTTAACAAGCCGCTGCTGCTCACGTCTCCGCTGAGAGGAGAAGTCTAAGCAGGAGACGAACGTTTGGCAACGGGCGTGGCCACTTGCGTCTATGCATGTAGAGTGTGGATGGGATAAAGAAATGTGTTTAGGTACGTGCCACTCCTGTAAAACATAATATGTTGGGAATTTGCTCGACACCCTAAACGGGGTGTGGCTCTTTCATTATATAGAGGTACCAAGAGGTACAATATAATGTTACAATATTAATACACAGACTACGTATATATATAGTCTAACACCCTCCCTCAATCTGAACTATGGCCTGAAGTACAAAGCAAGTTAAGATTGCGCCTACAGCCTACAAACTGTGGATGTGGAAGAGGCTTCGTGAAGATGTCAGCAAGTTAATCCTTTGACGGGATGAACTTGATACAAAGTACCTTCTGTGCAACACGTTCCCGAATAAAATGATAGTCAACCTCAATGTGCTTCGTCCGAGCGTGAAACACTGGATTAGATGAAAGATATGTAGCACCAATGTTATCACACCACAGAACCGGAGGACGAGGTGAAGCCACCCTCAACGCTCTTAACAGAGACTGAACCCATATGATCTCAGCAGTGGCATCAGCAACTGCTTTGTACTCAGCTTCAGTACTACTGCGAGACACTGTGGCCTGCTTTTGAGCATTCCAGGCGATCAAGTTAGAACCCAGAAATACCGCATATCCCCCCGTGGATCGCCTGTCATCAGGACTACCCGCCCAATCAGCATCTGAAAAAGCTGAGAGCTCACACGACGGCGCAGGCTGAAGAAGCAAACCATAGGAGGCAGTAAGACATATGTAACGCAAAATATGCTTCATAGCTGACCAATGAGATGTCTTGGGTGCATGAAGAAACTGACATACACGGTTGACTGCATAGGAGATATCAGGCCTGGTAATAGTAAGGTATTGCAGACCACCAACGAGACTGCGATACTCAGTAGCTTCCTCAGGTGAGAGAGAATCTCCATCAAGGGCAGATAACCGATCAGTGGCAGACATCGGAGTAATAGCATGTTTGCACTTCAGCATACCAGCACGACGCAACAAGTCCAAGGAGTACTTCTTCTATGTAAGAGTCAAACCAGCAGAAGAACGTGAAACCTCCAGACCAAGGAAAAAATGCAAAGCACCTAAATCCTTGACAGCAAAGTCACCACTGAGTGCAACCACGAGACGGTCAGTAGCAGCATGGGATGAACTGATGAGAATGATATCGTCAACATAAACCAGGAGATACATCGTAACCTCAGGACGCTGAAGAAGAAACAACGATGTGTCTGCAGTGGAGGGAGTAAACCCAAGTGCTCGAAGAACAGAGCCAAGACGAGCATGCCATGCACGAGGAGCCTGTTTCAGTCCATATAGCGCCTTAGTCAGACGACAGAGATGATGAGGGTGTGCAGGATCAACAAATCCAGGTGGCTGACGCATATAAACCTCCTCCTCCAGAATTCCATGGAGGAAAGCATTCTGCACATCAAGCTGACGAAGAGACCATCCACGAGTGACAGCAAGAGACAACGGCAAGCGAATGGTAGTAGGCTTGATAACTGGAGTGAACGTGTCTTCATAATCAAGACCATACCTCTGTTTGAAGCCCTTGGCAACAAGCCGTGCCTTGTAGCGTTCTATGGAACCATCAGCATGTCTCTTGACTTTAAAACCCCACTTGAAATCAATGACGTTGACACCAGATACTGGAGGAACAAGCTGCCAAGTGTCATTTTTCTGAAGCTGAAACTCCTGTTCCATAGCAGTGAGCCAGTGAGGAATACTCAGTGCAGCCTGGAAGTGTCGAGACTCGGCAGTGGGATCAGCAGCAGTGTGAGCCATGCACGCGGCTAGCCATGCCACAGTCCTGTCCTTGCGTTCCTTCGGACAGAAAATGCCAGATTGACTCCGTGTATGAGGACGAAGGGGGACCACAGGCCGTGCCGGCGATACCGACGCAACAGGTGATGGAGACGAAGCTGCAGCATCGGAGGAGCTCGCACTAGAGCTCCCTGGCGACGGCGAGCCAGGCGAGGCCAGCCCACTAGCGACCGAGATGGGACTGACCGGGTCCAGCTCCGGGCCGGTCGAAGCAACCGCCGACCGAGGCGAAGATGCCACCAGGTCGGGCGAGGCTGGTTGCAGGCCGGGCGTGACCCCCCGTGGGTCAGGTGGGGCACCGGCCGATGGACCAGGTGAGGCCATCCGGGGGCCAGGCGGGGCGCCAGCTGAAGGACCAGGCGAGGCCAGTGGCGGGCCAGGCGAGACCGGCGCCCGCACGGCAGCCTCCAGGGGCGCTGCAGGGGCGGGTACGCGGGTCGCACCCAATATGCATGGCACATGCACATCCCGATCAGGAGCTGCTGCGTCGGTTTCCTGTTCATCAAGAAGCTCAAGACGAGCGCCGCGTCCAATACCTGCAGCATGATTAGGCAACAACGCACGGGCATATGCAACATCCACAAATTGATCAGGCAAAGGTATGGACATGTGCACCGGTTGTGAGGGAGTGGTAGAGTTTGTCGGAAGTGCGCTAAAAGGAAACACGTTTTCATCAAACACAATGTCACGAGAGATGTAAACGCGATTGGTGGGAACATGAAGGCATTTGTACCCTTTGTGAAGAGAATTGTACCCCAGGAAGACGCACTTCTTAGACTGAAACTCTAGCTTACGCTTGTTATATGGGCGAAGGTGAGGCCAACATGCACACCCGAACACTTTGAAAAAAGTGTAGTCTGGAATCTCTTTGAGCAAGAATTCAAGCGGAGTTTGCATTTTCAGGAGTCGTGAGGGAAGCCTATTTATGATAAAACAGGCTGTGGAGAAAGCATCACTCCAAAACCGAAACGGAACGGATGCATGAGCTAGCAAGGTTAGGCCAGTTTCAACAAGATGAAGATGCTTACGTTCGGCAGTTCCATTTTGCTGATGTGTATGAGGACAAGACACACGATGCGAAATCCCAAGTTTGTTAAAAAAGGAGTTGAGGTTGTGGTATTCACCTCCCCAGTCAGATTGAACATGGATGATTTTCTGCTTAAGGAGACGTTCAACATGTGCTTGAAACTAGATAAAAATATCGAACACATCAGACTTGCGCTTAATAAGATACAGCCAAGTAAACCGACTATAAGCATCAATAATACTGACATAATAATTGTTGCCACTAACAGACATCTGGGCATGACCCCATACATCAGAAAACACAAGCTCAAGAGGATGCTTCACAACACGACTAGACTCTGAAAACGGAAGTTGGTGACTCTTGCCCAGCTGACAGGCATCACAAACGGTTTTAGCAGATTTATTGGACACAACTGGTAGTTAATGGCGATGCAACACATGACGAATTATAGGAGCCGCAGGGTGACCAAGGCGTGCATGCCAGTGCGTAGGCGACACACGAACACCACTGAACGCCTGAGGAGAAGACTGCATGGATGGTGTGCGCGGTGCATCAAGTGCGTACAAGCCATGGCGAAGACGACCGCTAAGCAGAACGGCCCTCGTGTCCCTATCCTTGATAAAGAAACGAAAAGGGTGAAATTCAGCAAGGACATTATTATCACGTGTAAGTTGAGGAATAGACAACAAACTACGCGTAGCAGAGGGAACACGGAGAACATTGGAAAGATGAAGTTTGCGAAAATTGTGTGTAAGGAGAGAAGCCTGGCCAACATGAGAGATGCGCATACTTGCTCCACTAGCGGTGTGCACCTGATCATGACCATGATATGGCTCCTGAGTAGAGAGCTTGCCCATCTCGCCGGTGAGGTGGTTAGTAGCTCCGGTGTCCATATACCATGTTGGATCAATGGAGTAGGACGGAGTGCGACCATGATCATGACTAGTCACGGCGGCGGTGGCCTGCTTGTTGTTTCCTTTGCCATTGTTGCCGAGGCCCAGAAAATTTTGCTTCTAGCGACGGTGACAGCGAGAGGCAATGTGGTGCTCAAGGCCACACAGCTGGCAGGCCTGCGGGGCACCACAGGAGGAGCAGCAAGCAACCGGTCGGTTGCCACCCGTGATGGATGGCAAGCAACCGGCCGGTTGCCACCTGAAGATGAAGACCGCTGAGGTTTGCCGCGAGTCGCGGCATTGGCGGAGGCGAAGCCCGGTGAGACACGGTGTGCCTTGATGCGCTGTTCGCGGCCAAGGAGTCGGGCATACAGCTCGCGAGGTGGAAGTGGATCATCACGGCCATGAACGTTCTCAACGAGATTGTCATAATCATCATCGAGCCCATTAAGGACGAAAGTGGTGAACTCCTCATCCTGCAGAGGCTGGCCAACCGAGGCCAATGTGTCGGCGAGACCCCGCATCTTGTTGAAGTAGTCCGTGATGCTGAGGTCACCAAGCTTGGTCTCACCAAGCTCGGTGCGTATAGAATGAGCACGCGCCTGAGACTGCGAGGCGAAGCTGGTGTGAAGCGCAGCCCACGCCTCCCAGGATGTAGCAGCGAAGATGACCAGTGACGAGATGCTCGGAGTGAGCGAGGACTGGATGGCAGAGAGGATGGCCTGATCCTGGACCACCCATGTATGATACGCCGGGTGATGAGGGGGCGGACACGGGATGGATCCATTAACATAGCCCTCCAGATAGCGACTGCGCGGAAGAGGCAACACCTGGGCACGCCAGGACAGGTAGTTGTCCGGCACGAGCTTCACCGGCTGCAGGTGCGACAAGTAGAACAGTGATGGCGTCGCGACCTGAGCGACATGCGCATGCATCGGTGGTGTGTAGAGACGCATTGACGGGGCTGTCTCGGGATGAGGAGCACCTGCTGAGTAGACGCCAGGAGCACCAGGAACGAGGGCATCGGCACCGTAGTTTGCCGCGGCCCCGTAGGATGGTTGCGGCGGTGCGGCCACGAACCGGGACAGCGCGGGGTAGAACTGGCGCGGCGACGCCGCGTAGGGCTGCTGCGGTGGCAGCGCCGAGTAGGTCGGCGCCGACGGCAGCCTGTAGTGATGTGGCGAGGAGGGCGCATAGGGTTGGTGATGATGCGGCGCCGCGTAGGACGCCCTTGGCCAGGAGGACGGCGGCGGCTGAAGGGAGCCCTGGGCCACCGGCGGCGCGCCGTACGAGGCAGGAGCGACGCCAACGGGCGGCTGCGCGGCAACGCCATGAGACGGCGGCGCAGCAAACTCAGCAGAGGAATCCGCCGACGGATTCGATCCGATCGGGGACTCGGTCGGCGGCAGGGCTCCGTAGGCCGCCGCAAGGGGCCGAGAGGCAAGGAACGGCGACATAGGAGCGAGGGCCGGCGCGACGGCGGTGGCAGCGACGGAAGTCGGCGCACCGACGGCGGCGGCGGCGGGAGCAGCGGAAGACATCGAAACCCTAGTCTGATACCATGTAAAACATAATATGTTGGGAACTTGCTCGACACCCTAAATAGGGTGTGGCTCTTTCATTATATAAAGGTACCAAGAGGTACAATACAATGTTACAATATTAATACAGAGACTATGTATATATACAGTCTAACAACTCCTTGCTCGATGGATATGGATGGCATGCATGCATAGATGGGTCCTTTGTTTTTCCATCCTACTTGCTCGTTTTGTAACGTGGTAAGAACGAAACAAAGGTCAACTAGCACCTAACAAATCTGTACTTGTAGATGAGTAAAACAGACGAACCAATCTGCTCATTCACTCACGGAAAAAGTCCCAAGAAAAATAGAAAATGTATGGCTAATTCTGCATTTCTTTTGCCATGATATTGACTTCTGCTGCCATGGACCGCATGCTTCCCGAATGCAACACGCGCAAGGAAGGAACAACATGGTTACTGGTTAGGCGCGGGTTTGAAGTTTGAGGCGCGAGCTTTGAATTGAGTCGTACGTCCTACTTTATAATTTACTTAGGCAGGAGGTATAAGATGATAGTAAGACCTTGTACAATGGGAGATGTTTAGAGAGATGCTTAGAAAAATAAATCAAAATTTTCTGAAGCACCGGTGCCTATTTCTACGTAAGAGACGCTTAGTTAAACGTTTATCTTGTACAAATAAGCATTGGTGTTTAAAAAAATCTGTTTATTTTGCTAAGCATCTCTCATCATACAAGGCCTAACAGCGCAAGTCGCGGGGGAGAAATGGCGCGCGAGTTGACTAACCATGCGCCAAACGTATATCACACGTACGTCACGTAAACGCTAACCAGAGGCCCACGGCGGCCAAAACTGGTAGTTGATCGTGTGCTTCGCCACCACGGATGTGGTTTGTTGCCAAACAGATACGGAGGGTGGAATGCAGAGTCCGAGAGGACGCGAAAATGACGTAACGTTAACCACGGGACTAACGACGAAGTTGTGGGCCTAACGGCCGGTAATCAAGGCCACAGTTCAACTCTTGATGACCTTGGTCCGTCGTCGCCGTCCCTGTCATGAAGTAGCGTTGCACGGTATCCCTTCCGTGCAGTTCAGTGATGCTCGTTGATGCATGCAGCATGCATGCATGCTTGCCACTACTGTGCTCCGACCTTTGAGACGTGAATTTGATTAACCGGTTTCCCAGAGAGTCCCATTCAGAATCAATTTGGTGAATGATCGTTTTCGGATGGAATGCGCCCTCCCATTCCTCCACGGTATAGACAAATGCGGGTACCACTCAGTTTCGTTCCTCCAAGCAAGGCGCGATCAGCCCGATGGGCACTCGCGAACGGCAGCATCCCGTCGGCCGTCGGCCGTCGGCGACACCTGAGGTCGAAGTCGATTTCTGGCAATGCCATGCAGCCGAGCATCTCGCACCGGCGCCAACGCATCAGATCACGGAGGAGACGGCAACGCCGCACCAAACGCGGCTGGCACGTGGCGCGACCATCTTTCTCATGATTTGTTGCGCGCCTGTGCCGTCGCTCGTCGGTGCACATGCGGGATGGCGATCGGGTCTCCTCGTGTCCCCGCCGTCGACTTGAGGGGGCCGGGGCCAACCAACTCACCGCCGACTGACACACGCGGCGACACATGGAAAACGAAGGAAACAGATCGGAACTTTTTTTTTTTGAAACGGAGGCAAAAGCTTTGCCTCACCCGTTAAATAAGAGAGAATAGAGTTAGTTACAAACAACCCGAGTACACGGCATGCGGATTACTCGCGCAATAATAAAGACCCTAATTTTTTAGCACCGGCGATGATCCAAAGGTTAGCCTTGATGGCGATGGAGGAAAGCAGCACTGTCGAAGGGGCACACTTATGCCTGAAAACTCGCGCGTTTCGTTCATTTCAAATTGTCCATGAAACAAGCATGGTGAGGGATGCCTTGGCTTGTCTGTGCGGATAGCCGTCGTCGCAAGTACTTGCCCACCAAGATTGGATCGAGTCGAATAGGGGCCAAGTGGAAATGACGAAGTCGGGGACGTGGTACTTGTCAATGACCAAGGACCAAAGCCTTCTAGAGAAGCGGCATTTGAAGAATAGGTGACTCCCACCCTCTTGTTCCCTCTTGCAAAGGGGGCAAAGATCACAGTTTGGCCACCCACGCTTTGCCAATCTATCAGCGGTTCAAATCCTGTCTTGAAGAGCCAACCAAGCAAAGAACTTGACTTTTGGGGAGCCCAAACTTTCCAAACCATCTTGTCCATGGGGGAGAGAACCAATCCTAAAAATTGTGCCTTATATGCGGAGGCCGCCGAGTAATGCCCCGAGACCGAGTGCTTCCAAAGGATGTCATCCTCGGAGAGTTCGTCAAGATGGACCTCATGAAGGAGCATCCAATGTGTGAAGAATTGCGTGACATGCTCGGCGGAGATAGAGGTGGATGGATTGATCTTGAGGATCCATGCGTTGTGCTTGAGGGCCTCCCGCACCTTCCAAGCACCAACTTCAGCTGCCATACGGAGAGGGGGAGTCCTAGGTACCGCAGAGGGAAAGAAGCTCTTGCTGCTGGCAGGCTTTGGGTCAAACAGCCCAGATCGAGGTGGTTGCAATGGATGGGCACCATCGAGCTCTTGAGGAAGTTGGTGCAGAGGCCCGTGACCTCACCAAAGCCTCTCAAGATGCATGCAAGATTTTCCACATCTCTTTTGATCGGGGCCAAGAAAACCACCGCGTCATCCGCGTAAAGAGAGGTCCTCAGCATTGCCCCCCTTCCCCTGAGCTTGTGTAGGAGCCCCTCCCTCATGGCCACATCTAGGATTCTTTGGAGCGGGTCAATGGCGATGACGAATAGGAGTGGGGAGATGGGGTCACCCTGCCGGAGGCCTTGGCCATGCTTAATTGGACCACCGACAATACCATTGAGGATGATCCTCGAAGATGAAGAGCAAAGGAGGGCAGCGATCCAATCCCTGAATTTGGGAGGGAACCCTCGCCGTTGGAGAAGATCAAGCAAATACTCCCACTTGACGGTGTCGAAGGCCTTGCGAATATCAAGCTTGAAAAGAAGGGACGGGGTCTTGCTCTTGTGCAGGCGCCGAACGTGATTGCGAACATACAAGAAATTGTCATGGATGCTTCTTGTTTTAATGAAGGCGCTTTGGGCGTTGGAGACGAGGCTTGTCGTGTGGGGGCCCAGCCGAGTGGAGAGCACCTTCGCAATAATTTTCGCGACCGCGTGGACCGGAACTGAACTGAACTGAACTGCGCACGCACGGCCGAACTGCACCGTAAGAAACGAGACTCACGGACGTACATGGCGCGTGAGTCGCGCGCATGCGACGCGACGCCACCGTCCTCGCCTCCCCTGTCCATCTTATGTTAGGACGGCCTGTTGCAACGGCACACTGAAGTCTCAAGTGCAGTAGTACCCCTGTTTGCCAGACCACGTGCTGCGTGCTCCTACTCCGCCATATTATTGCTCTCTTATTTTCCCTTCAGATCGAAAACTCTACTCTACCAAAATGTCTGAATGGACGGCTGAAAACAAGCTCCCAAAGTCGCCGAATAAATACAATAAAGACGTTTGTTTAATGCGGCCATTCTGTGCCGCGCTACAAGCACGATTGAACTCTTCTTAATTTGATGCCACAGATCGTACTACTACTACTACGTAGGAGTAGTTTTAAACTGCTGCTAGCCAGGGTGGTGACAAATCACTTTCCGAGAGCGCGCGCGCGCCGCATGGTCAGATCGCGTGCACGCGTTCTGCATGGAGAATTGGAGATCAGGTCATACGAGACGATGCGATTTCGCCACTGTATGCGCCAGCAAGGTGATGCGGCGGTGGTGGGCACTCCTCCTCCTATCGATTTTGTCACATATTCGCATGCACACATGGCAGGGATGCAATCCAAGAACCCAGCCCAACTTGCAGATCCACTGCAGATGTCTGTGTCGCATCGGACAAGGGCGCTGATTTCGTGGTTTCTGTCAGGGATATAATTTCATGTCGATCAGAGCGGGCTATCATCCAACGTGTCAATCCGCCCCGTCCTTGTAAGAGGGGGGGGGGGGGGGGGGGGGGATATATTCTCCACCAAGTATCTGTAGGCTTCCGTCCGTATCGTGTTATTATGGTTGATCCTTATTATATTGTGGAGTGATTGATCCTTGCTTTGTTGGCTTGTCATCATGGTTCCCATGCACTGCGGTGTGAGGGCATCTCCAGCCGTTGGCCCCTCAGGGCGCGTCTAAAAGCGTCGCCTGGGGGTGAGCCGGCGCAAAAAATGGTCCTGGGGCGAGTCGGTCCCCAGCCGTCGGCCCCCAGGCGCGTATTTAAAAAAAAGAACCATTCGGCAAAGTTATGATAAAAACTAGTTATATTTCGGCCAACCATGGTAAGTTTCGGCGAAATTCGTCCAAACATTATAATAACCTAATCTAAAGTAAAAGAAAGTGGCTGAAGTCGTCGCCGCCATCGTCGTCGCCGCCATCATCGTCGTCGGCCTTCTCCTCCTTGACGCGGGTGCCCCTGCTGGACCCCTGCTCGGCGTCGCCTTGGCGAACAGGAGGCGGCGCGTCGTCGTCGTCGTCGCTGTCGCATAAGACGACGACCCCGCCTTCGTCGCGGCCGCGTCGGCGCTCCTCGAAGCGGCGTAGGGCGGCGCACTGGCGCTCCTTCTCCTTCTCCCGGCGCGCCTTCTCCAACGCGATGGAGTCCTTGCGCGCCCATTCGAGGGCCGCGTCGTCGTCGTCGAACTCCGCGTTCACCGGCGCCAGCCCCGGCTCCGTCTTTGGCTTGAC
Source organism: Triticum aestivum (assembly GCF_018294505.1). NCBI lineage: Eukaryota > Viridiplantae > Streptophyta > Magnoliopsida > Poales > Poaceae > Triticum > Triticum aestivum. Next base: position 697,888,916 of record NC_057801.1, read on the forward strand.
GAAGCGCGGAGGAGCCGACGAGGACGAGGCGCGCCGGCCGCCCCCGTTGATGACGATGTCGGCGCTGCGAGTGCGCCGGCCGAGCGGCGTCTCCGCCGCGGGCTCGGCCTTGACGCCGAGCAGCGCCGGAGAGCCGGAGGAATGGGAAGAAGAGCGCGACGAGGAGGAAGAAGAAGAAGCGCCGAACCTCCTCGGCGCCCATGGCCCGACGCGTCGGTGCTGCGCCGGGGCGGCCACCCTCGCCGGGGGGTACGCCAACGGCGGGTCGTTGCCGCCCTCGAGGTACGTGAGCACGCCCTCGAGTGTGCGGCCGGGGATGCCCCACCAGAGGTGGCGCCTCTCGTTGTTCTGCCGGCCGCCGACCACCGGAGCGCCGTTGGTGGACGCCAAGCGCTCCTGCTGGCGGCGCTGGAAATACGCCGCCCAGGCCGCGTGGTTGTCGGCGGCGTACTGGGGGAGGGAGCGGTGGGCATCGGTGAGGGACGCGCGCACGATGTCGACCTCCTCGGCGAAGTACCTCGGCTTCGCCACGGCGTCGGGCAACGGGGGAATGGACACTCTCCCGGCGCTGAGCCTCCACCCCGTTGGCCCGGCGCGCATGTCCGGCGGCGCCGGGATGTTCGCCTGGAACAGGAGCCAGGACTCCTGTTCGCGGAGCGAACGGCGGCCGAAGCCGTTGGCCGCCGCCTCGTCTCCGGGGAATCGTTCTGCCATGGCGACGGCGGGGCTGGGCGGGCTCGGGAGAAGTAGAGGGAGGGGCTGGGCGGCGGCACTCGGGAGAGGCAGGGAGAGGGAGGGGCTGGACGTCGGCGAGGGGGGCTGGTGTGGGCACAGGCGAGTGGAGGCCGTCGGCTTTTATACCCGGCCCGCGCCCGTGTGTACGCGTGCGAGGGAGGGGAGGCGTCGGCGCGCCGTCCCGTGAAGCGCCGCCCGTGAGAAATCAATGGCAAGGCTGGCAGGAGGCAGCCTTGCCATTGATTCCCTGCGGGAACCGAGGTCGTTGGGGGAAGACGAGGCACCGAGTCGCTGACGCGGCTGGCCCGCGTCTTTTTCGCGCCAAAACAGTTCGCCCCGGCGCCCCCGTGCGCCCCCCAGCGCGCCGGGTTCGAGCTGGGTCCGCCGGCGCTGTTTTCGGCCCAAGCCGGCGAAAATCGGGCTCCTGGGGGCGCGACTGGGCCGTTTTTTCGGCGCCGGCGCGAAAAAATCGCCTGGGGAGGCCTTCCTGGGGACGCGGCTGGAGATGCCCTGAGGACCATGCTTCCATTCCATGGAACAACTTGCAAGAATGTGACCCCACGCAGAGACGAGTTAAAGCTACCAGGAATAATAAGGATCGACACTGAGATGATCCTAGATTCATGGTTCATTACTTGGACCCAATCAATCGACCAGGCACGTCGTGTCTCTATGTATATCCGGCCCTTCAAACGAGGATGTTTCTACCTCGCAAAAAAAATGAGAATGTTTCTGGCAACTGTTCATCAGCCATTCAGCCTCACCCATGTGACAAGCTGACGAATATAAGAAGTATCTGGCACCTAGCAGGCAGGCAGAGAAATCCTGAGAGGTTCCTTCCACCCGGCGGGGTACCGATCTGCCATGGCCTGTTAGACTGTATATTGTACGACAACTGTATTTGTATCTGTATTGTACCTCTTGGTACCTTATATAAAGTGATAGGCCACACACCAGATGCGTTGAGCCAGTTTCCACCAAATCACAGTTTAACATGGTATCAGACTTGGTTTTCTCAACCCTAGCCACCGCTCCCTGTCCTTGGCCGCCGCCTCCGCCTCTTTGATCGCCGCGCCGCCGCCAAGATCCCTCTCGCCATGAGCTCCTCCGGCGCTCCCTCGGCCTTTTCCGCTGCCCTGCCCGCCTCTGCATCCTCCCCTGCAGCGGCGCCCTTCATCCCGCCCCAGCTTGCGGCGCTCCTCGCCGCCAGCACCACGAGCCAGATGGCCGCGTCCACCACCTCGCGCCCCTTGTACCTCGGCTCGTCGCAGTTCGCCCCAGGGTTCTTCCCTATGCCGCCGGCCTACGCATCGCCCCCCTGGTGCCCTTTGCTGCGGCGCCACCACCGGCTCCGTCGGCACCCTCGGCCTCAATCAACTCCACCGCGGCCGATGTCGCCGCCCCTGCTAGATCCACGGTGGCCGACGGCCCGGCCACTGGCCCCTATCAGCTCACGCACCTCATCACGGTGCGTCTCACACAGGACAATTACCTGTATTGGCGGGCGCAAATCTTGCCGCTCCTTCGCAGCCGTCACCTCGAAGGCTACGTCGACGGGAGCCTCCCGTGTCCGCCCAGCCTCGTCCCTGCAGTCACGGCCACCGGCGCCCGGGTCTCGGCCGAGAATCCGGTGTACCGTGCCTGGGTCGCGCAGGACCAGGCAATTCTGTCCGCATTTCAGTCCTCCCTGATGGAAGGAGTTGCTGGCCTGGTGGTGTTCGCCGCCACGTCTCTTGACGTCTGGGCGACGATGGCGGACAACTTCTCGGCTAACTCCTCCGCTCGCGCGTCGGCTCTTCGTCAACAACTCCTTGGGTGTGCAAGAGGCTCGACTCCTCTGCGCACGTCTACTTCAACAAGATCAAGACGATCGCCGACACCCTGTCCGCTATCGGGGAGCCGCTTCGCGACACGGAGTTCACTGACTTTGTTCTTCGGGGCCTCGATCAGAACTACGACAATCTGGTTGAGGCGGTGCGGGGTCGTGAGACGCCCTTGTCTTCCCGGAACTTGTATGCACGCCTCCTCTCCATCGAGCAACGTGATGACGCCCGCCATGCCGCGATGCAGCTCAACGATCCTCAGGCCCACGCCGCCTACCGTGGTGCTTCTACTGGTGGCCATCGTCCACCTCGCCCTACTGCTGGCCCGTCCACGGGAGGTGGTGGCCGCCAGCCTCCTCCATCGCAGCCGTCACGTGGTCCTCCTATGACCATCGATCGCCGCGGCCGGCCCAACGTCGACTGCCAGCTATGTGGCATCCACGGGCACTATGCCTCCCGCTGCCACCGTCGCTTCAAGAGGGATTTCCTTGGCATCGGCAACGACGGGCGGGGCAACGAGAAGCAAGCTGCCATCGCCGAACAGAGCTCCGCCGACCACCCCGGCGAAGGCGGGTACACGCCGTCCTATCCGATCGACCCCGCGTGGTACTTCGACACGGGTGCCACGGAGCACATGACCAATGAGGCTGGTCATCTCCAGGCGCAGGATCCCTACCGCGGCCGTGACAAGGTCCGCACCGCTGATGGTTCAGGTATGCCCATTACTCATGTTGGTCAGGCCTCCCTTCTGTCTAGTTCCTCTCGTCGCCTTCGTCTTCGTAATGTCCTTCACGTCCCGCATGTCACTCGTCCATTACTATCTGTTCGTAAGTTTACTTATGATAATGATGTGTTTTGTGAATTTCACCCGTTTCATCTCTTCGTTAACGATCGAGCCACACGGGAGGTTCTGCTTAGAGGTCGCATCCATCAGGGCCTGTATGTGTTGGAGGCGCCATCTCTTCCGGAGGCCTTCACCGCTGTTCGCACGTCGACGTCCCATTGGCATGCCCGGCTTGGGCATCCCGCGTCTCCCATAGTTAGCCATGTTTTGCATCGACATGAACTTCCAACGTTGTCTAGTTCTAAAAATTTAGCAGTTTGTGATGCTTGTCCTGTTGGGGAACGTAGTAATTTCAAAAAAATTCCTACGCACACGCAAGATCATGGTGATGACATAGCAACGAGAGGGGAGAGTGTTGTCCACGTACCCTCGTAGACCGTAAGCGGAAGCGTTAGCACAACGCGGTTGATATAGTCATACGTCTTCACGATCCGACCGATCCAAGCACCGAACGTACGGCACCTCCGAGTTCAGCACACGTTCAGCTCGATGACGATCCCCGGGCTCCGATCCAGCAAAGATTCGGGGATGAGTTCCGTCAGCACGACGGCATGGTGACGATGATGATGTTCTACCGGCGCAGGGCTTCGCCTAAACTCCGCGACGATATGACCGAGGTGGAATATGGTGGAGAGGGGCACCGCACACGGCTAAGGAACGATCCGTAGATCAACTTGTGCTGTTGTGCCTAGAGGTGCCCCCTGCCCCCGTATATAAAGGAGCAAGGGGGAGGGGGCGGCCGGCCTAGGAGGGGCGCGCCAAGGGGAGTCCTACTCCCACCGGGAGTAGGACTCCCTCCTTCCTTGTTGGAGTAGGAGAAGGGGGAAAGAGGGGGAGAGGAGGAAGGAAAGGGGGGCCGCATCCCCTTGTCCAATTCGGACCAGAGGGGGTGTCGTGGAATTAACACGTCAGATGTCCTTAGTGTGAGGACTTAGTCGCGAGGCCAACGCATCTACGTGGTAGCTTGAGAGGGGCTGAGCGGAATCGAGAGACGCAACACAAGACAAGGGTTTAGACAGCTTCGGGCCCCGGGAAACATCATCCGGTAAAAACCCTACATGCTGTTTGAGGCTAGATCTCATTATCATCACGAGAGAGTCGCCGTAAACCGGCTCTCCTCTAATTGTGTCTAGCCCTAGAGATTGTTGTTTGCTTGCTCGTCCTCTTTGGGGAGCCCTGCCCCTCCTTATATAAGTTGAAGGGGCGGGTTACATGTAGAGTCCTATTAGGATTAGGACTAGTCTATCTCTAATACAAACCAGATACAAGTCCAAGTCTTAACTCCTTGTAAGACAAATATTCCTTATATCTTTCCTCTTAAACCGGCCCACCATAGCGTGATCCGGCCTTCCATAAACTGCCCGTTGGGCCACCGGGTCTTGTCGCTCCTCTGACCCGCCTGCCGGATTACCAATGAATCGTAAACCGCCAGGTCCAAGTGGGTCGCCAGTGAATCGCCAAACTCTAGTCGGGTCATTCATCTGGCGGTTTATACCGCGGGGTATATCCCCGACAGGGGGGCTGCGCGCCTCCTTACTTTCGGCCTTTCTCCTCTATTCCCATATGGCCCAATAAGGCCCATATACTCCCCGGCGAATTCCCGTAACTCTCCGGTACTCCGGAAAATACCCGAATCACTCGGAACCTTTCCGAACTCCGAATATAGTCGTCCAATATATCAATCTTTACGTCTCGACCATTTCAAGACTCCTCGTCATGTCCCCGATCTCATCCGGGACTCCGAACTCCTTCGGTACATCAAAACTCATAAACTCATAATATAACTGTCATCGAAACCTTAAGCGTGCGGACCCCACGGGTTCGAGAACTATGTAGACATGACCTAGAACTATTCTTGGTCAATAACCAACAGCGGAACCTGGATGCCCATATTGGCTCCTACATATTCTACGAAGATCTTTATCAGTCAAATCGCATAACAACATACTTTGTTCCCTTTGTCATCGGTATGTTACTTGCCCGAGATTCGATCGTCGGTATCCAATACCTAGTTCAATCTCGTTACCGGCAAGTCTCTTTACTCGTTACGTAATGCATCATTCCATAACTAACTCATTAGCTACATTGCCTGCAAGGCTTATAGTGATGTGCATTACCGAGAGGGCCCAGAGATACCTCACCGACAATCGGAGTGGCAAAACCTAATCTCGAAATACGCCAACCCAACATGTACCTTTGGAGACACCTGTATTACTCCTTTATAATCACCCAGTTACGTTGTGACGTTTGGTAGCACCTAAAGTGTTCCTCCGGTAAACGGGAGTTGCATAATCTCATAGTTACAGGAACATGTATAAGTCATGAAGAAAGCAATAGCAACATACTAAACGATCAAGTGCTAAGCTAATGGAATGGGTCAAGTCAATCACATCATTCTCCTAATGATGTGATCCCGTTAATCAAATGACAACTCTTTTGTCTATGGTTAGGAAACATAACCATCTTTGATAAACGAGCTAGTCAAGTAAAGGCATACTAGTGACACTATGTTTGTCTATGTATTCACACATGTATTATGTTTCCGGTTAATATAATTCTAGCATGAATAATAAACATTTATCATGATATAAGGAAATAAATAATAACTTTATTATTGCCTCTAGGGCATATTTCCTTCATGTCAACAGGGAAAAAGTCATCAGTTACCGTTTGTGTCTTCATCTCGAGTTGTTACTACTCCATTAGAGCTTGTGTTTTCAGACGTATGGGGCCCTGCCCAAACATCTGTGAGTGGTCATAAATATTATGTCAGTTTCATTGATGCCTACAGTCGCTTTACGTGGCTTTATCTCCTCAAAAGCAAAGCTGATGTGTTTAATGTGTTCTTACAATTTCAATTACATGTTGAGAGACTCCTACAGCATAAGATCATTCATGTTCAGTCTGATTGGTGGGGTGAATACCGCAACCTCAATTCTTTCTTTAATAAGCTTGGGATATCTCATCGTGTTTCTTGCCCACATACACATCAGCAGAACGGTGCCATTGAGCGCAAGCACCGTCACATAGTTGAAGCTGCCCTTACACTTCTTGCTCATGCCTCCGTGCCGTTTCGGTTTTGGAGTGATGCTTTTACCACTGCTTGTTTCTTGATTAATCGAACTCCCACTCGAGTATTAAAAATGAAGACACCGCTTGAACTGTTGTTTAACGAACTTCCTGACTATACTTTCCTCAAGATTTTTGGCTGTGCTTGTTGGCTGCACCTTCGGCCCTACAACAGTCGCAAGCTTGAGTTTCGCTCCAAAAAGTGCATCTTCCTTGGGTATAGTGCTCTTCACAAAGGCTACAAATGTCTCCATGTTCCAACAAATAGAGTCTATATCTCCCGTGATGTCGTGTTCGACGAAAATCTGTTTCCTTTTTCGAATATGCCACCTTCCCCAACGTTGTCATCTCCCACTAATATTTCTTGTGTTTCGCCTGATCAACTTGAGGATGTTGCATATTCGCCTGTGCTATTACCTAACCACGGTGCAGGTACAGGGCGTGGCGGTCGCCTCGAGCTTCTTGCCGAACAGGAGCTACCCGGACCTGCTTCTGATGACCGCGACGTCGATCGCTGCATGGGCCATGCAGCGGGCGCAAGTCCCGAGGCCGCCTCTTCGGCTCCTCCTAGCCCAGCCGCTACGTCGCCCGCGCGGCTGGCTAGATCTGGGCCTACCACGCCTTCCGCCTCGCCTGCGCGGTCTTCATCGCCCACGTCATCACCGCCCGCCTCACCTGGGCCGGCCTCCCCTGTGCTCGCTTCGCCCAGTTCCGCTTCTCCGCCTGGGCCGGGCTCGCCAGCATCTGCCTCACCTGCGGCCGCGCCGCTCGGGAGCCCGTCTCCTACATCATCGCCTGCCTCTGCTGACGAGGTAGCTGATGACCCGCCTCCAGCTCCTCTGGTCCTTCGGCCGCATACACGAAGCCGGAGCGGTATTCACCGGCCCAAGGTACGCACAGATGGCACTGTTGCATGGATTGCTGCTTGCTTGGCCCAAGCGCAGTCTGATCCTACTGCGGAACCTCGACACTATCAAGCAACGATGAGTATACCTCACTGGCGTGCTGCTATGGACCTCAAGATTCAGGCTCTTCGTCAGAATGGCACCTGGCAGCTGGTCTCTCCCCGTCCAGGTATCAACATCATTGATTCTAAATGGGTCTTCAAGGTCAAACGACATGCAGATGGTTCTATTGAGCAGTACAAGGCTCGGCTGGTTGCTAAGGGCTTCAAGCAACGGTATGGTCTTGACTACGAGGATACCTTCAGTCCCGTTGTTAAGCCAACCACTATTCGTCTGCTTTTGTTGCTCGCTGTCACACGAGGTTGGTCCCTTCGTCAGTTGGACGTTCAGAATGCATTTCTACACGGTGTTCTTTTGGAGGAGGTCTACATGTATCAGCCCCCTGGGTATGTTGACCCTGATCGTCCTCAGCATCTTTGTCGCTTGGTGAAAGCGCTCTATGGTCTCAAACAGGGGCCCCGTGCTTGGTATGCTTGTCTGGGTTTTGCACTTCGTGCTCATGGATTTGTGCCCTCCACTGCTGATACTTCACTATTTATTCTTCAGCGACCGGAAGTCACTATGTACATTCTGGTTTATGTTGATGATATCATCCTTGTCAGCTCCTCTGTTGCGGCGACTGATCGTTTGGTTCTGGTTCTCAGTTCTGATTTTGCTGTCAAGGATCTAGGCAAACTTCACTATTTTCTTGGCCTGGAAGTCACATATCCATCAGATGGTCTTGCTCTCTCTCAGCAGAAGTACTCTCAGGATCTCTTGCGGCGTGCTGACATGTTGGAGTGCAAGGCTGCTACTACTCCCATGTCATCCACTGAGATTATCTCTGCTACTGATGGGACTCTCCTTTCTGCTGATGATGCTACGAAGTACAGAAGCCTTGTTGGGGCTCTTCAGAACCTTACCATCACGCAGCCTGATCTTTCATATGCAGTTAACCGTGTCTGCCAGTATCTTCATACCCCTCGAGAGCCTCACTTGACTGCTGTCAAGCGTATTCTGTGTTATGTTCGCTCCACTACCTCTTATGGACTTCATCTCCGGGCGGCGCCCTCTAGTATGCTCTCGGTCTTCAGTGATGCAGACTGGGTTGGTAACCCAGATGACCGGCGATCCACGGGGGATATGCAGTATTCTCTGGACCTAATCTGATCGCCTGGAGTGCTCGGAAGCAGGCTACAGTTTCTCGGAGTAGCACTGAAGCTGAGTACAAGGCAATTGCTGATGCCACTGCTGAGCTTATTTGGGTTCAGTCCCTTCTTCGAGAATTGAAGATCTCTCGTAGTCAGCCTCCTATCCTTTGGTGTGACAACATCGGCGCTACAAATAATCTGGTTTGCAAACCTATCTTTGCCCTCCTCGACTGCGGGATACCTCTCATCAAATCCGGTATTTCATGCCCGAACGAAACACATCGAAGTTGATTATCATTTTGTGAGAGAACGTGTTGCACAGAAGTTCCTGCAGATCAAGTTCATCTCCTCCAAGGATCAACTTGCTGATATCTTCAACAAAACGTTGTCTCTTCCTTTGTTCATAGGTTGTAGACGCAATCTTAACTTACTGAGTACCTCAGGCCACAGTTAAGATTGAGGGAGGGTGTTAGACTATATATTGTACGACAACTGTATTTGTATCTGTATTGTACCTCTTGGTACCTTATATAAAGTGATAGGCCACGCATCAGATGCGTTGAGCCAGTTTCCACCAAATCACAGTTTAACATGGCCGACGGGTCACGAGCGGTGATACTGATAGTGATAGGTGCGCTGCCCCGATCGTATCTGCTACTCCAGTTGCTGCGCCGGGTTAAACTAAACTACTAGCAAGCTAAACTAAACAACAAATGTAAACGCGGGGCGGGGGCAAAGGCATCCCGATCTGATTGGGGGCTCTTCCCATCCAGATTCCATCTGTTGCGCTTGCGCAGGGATAACATAGATAGACCCACACCCTCCCACGCGGTGCCACCCTGTGATTTGCTAATCAGTAGTACGACCGACATCAACATGTACTCTATGTACTGCTCGCTCTCTCTCTCTCTCTCTCAGAGCAACAATGTCGCAGATGCCTTTGATTGGAGAGCATGCACGGCAGCTGGCGCGAATCATTGGGTTTGGCTTTGGGTTTAGCGGAAACAGTTTGACCCCCGCCGTTTACTCCTAGTACTTACCCAGTTGTTAACTGCGATCTCCGATGTTTAATCTGGTGTTTGCTAGTAGCGTCGCGTGCGCGGACGAGCGAGCTCATCAAGCGCCCGTACGTACGACCATGTGCGGGAGTCCTGCCCCCGCTCGGCCTCGGTGCTACGTGTGGACCGACGCGGGCTTGCATGGAGTAGCCCGCACTTCACTTGAGCTGGCCCCTTGCTTTGCCTTGGGCCGTTTCTTCCTTTCACTGTACCCACCCCACCACCTGTGTGAATGCGATTATAGCTAGGCACACGCAGCCCAGCCAGTTGGGGCATGTTGCATAGTTAATACTGTTTGGAATCTCAAAAACCATTCCTTGTGCCAATTTTCTTGTTTGGTGAACGTCTTGTTTAGAGGAAATGGATCAAATGAATGACCGGCCGATTTTTTCGAATTTTCCCTAGCTTTACGGAGAATTAGTGTCGTCAAAATTCAGCCCAGTTTGATTCAGTCACGCTTGGGGGTTGACGACCAACGTAAGCTTTGACCCTTGCCGCACGTCACGGCAAGAAACACTCACCACTTAGTCAAATGACAATCGCTGTATGTCTACTACTTGCACTTGGGGAAGAACACAGCATAGTCCATTATTGGCGCAGTTTCCTCGTGCGCACTTGTGACTTGTGATGAGTGGCCTAACTAATCAATCATATGCAGCAACCGGAGCTTTCATTAGGGTTATCCGTGCACCGTGACAAAGGTTAGTTATAGTTAGGTACTAATGACACCCAGGTGGCCTAACTGCACACAAGCCAACAACCCGGCCGGCAACTCAAAATTCGAATACTTGTGGACTGGATTCATTTGGCCAAGCACGCGGATTATATTCGTTGGAGTTTCAAAGAAACATTAACTTAAGACGTCAAGCAGAATGCAGCCAGGCGGCGCTTTAAACTAGCTCTACTCTTATCTGTTCTTCACCTAAAAGTTCATACGCGGTGATGAACTACCGGAGACTCGGGGGCGACTAGGGTTCCGCGGCCGCCGCCACCCCCCTCCACTCCCTTCTTCCCCTCGCCGCTACCGGAGATGGCCGCCGGGAAGCCTGCGCGGGCGCCGGTGAAGGTGGCGGCGAGGATCTCGGCGCTCCATCCCCTCTCGGAGGCCTGCGGTTCCTGGGGCGGCGGCCCCAACCGGAGAGGCGGCGTCATCGGGCGGTGGGCGGCGTTCGCAGGGGTGCTGGCCAGTGTGCCTGGCCGCGCGGGCGGCGGGTGGTTGGTGGAATCCGGCCGCGGCGCGAAGATTCTTCGTCAGATCTGGAGGTTCGAAATCCCTTCCCGGCTACCTCTCTCTCGCCGTCGGCGGTGGCTTGTGATTTGCTCTCTGGCCCTGGCGTTGGTGCGAGTTGGTGGCCAGCTAGGGGACCGGGGGAAACCTTGGCCGGTCCGGCCGGTCCGGCCGGTCCGGCGGCGGCAACGCCCAAGGGCGCTGCTTTCCTCCATGGGGGCGCAGCCGAGGTCCCCTGCTTCCACCCCGACCCACCCTGCCCGGGTGAAAACCTTATATCCTCTCGGATTTGGCGGTGGCCGCGCCTTGCGCGCCGTGACCTTGCTGGAGGCGCCGTTAGGGAGGCGGGATGCGGTCGGGAGGCGCTGCAGGTGAGGGACGGAGCTGCCTCCTCTTCATCGTCCGATTCCACGAAGCGTATTTCCACCTAGCTGGGCATGGACCGTGGCGGAGCGGCCGGCTAGGGATATCCCAAATTGTAGTGGCCGCACTATGTCCACCTTCCGATGTGAGGGCGGCATTCTTCGAGCTCTAGGGTGAGCTCCTCGAAACCCCGACGGTGCGGCGCCTACGAGCCATGGCGAGGGGGTAGGGTCCCTCTTCGGTGATTGAGATGGAAGATGCTGTTCCCCTTCTTCTCTAGGTGTTCCTGGAGCATGGCCATCTTTGCAGGTCGGATATGCCCTGCTTTGCTGCTCTGCTTCTCCTCATATGATCCTAGTGTGGAGTGCTCGGCCTTTGCAAGCTGTAATCTTAATTTCCCTTGCATTAGCTGCTTGTGGAGGTTGTAGTTAGCATTTCAGTCCAGTGTTCCCATTGTATCCTTCTGACCACTGTAATTTGGTTGTTTGCTGTAACTCCTGGCCGGTTGATGGCTTTGTTAATTCAAAGCCGGGCTCCTCGCGAGCCTTCGTTTTAAAAATGAACTACCTGAGAGCGTCATCTCAAACCTTTCGGTTCGCCAAAAGACACGCGCGGTGCGCTTTGTAGCTCGAGGCGCATATTTGTAGCTGGAGATGCATATGTGTACACTCACATGTGTACAAGATGTGCAGTAGCCTTTTGGGCTAAGTTTTTGTTGTTGCTGCAGATGCCCCTTTTCCGGTGAGCCCATCTGCTGCTGAGAAAAGGACCGTTCAGGTGATCAAAGGACAAGTGTATTTTTATTTTGACTAGCAAATATACTCGTACATTGCAACAGAAAAAGAAATTTTACCATAAACCCCTAGGCTGATGACTCATAAATAGAAAAAAAAATCCAATTCGATCAAATCCCACCAATCTGCCATCGATTCTACAAATCAAGTCAAGGAAGGGAAGCACATACCAAGGTTTGTCCGCCGCTCAGTAATCATGAAACGAGCCTTAGTGATGAGGCGCGGACTAGCGAGATGCTAATTCGTGCGTGTAGATGGCCCGATCTTTCACGGCGATGCTTAATCAACAGTTCGCCCTCTTGTTTCTCCTCGCAACCTTCAAGATAATTTTCACATGTGTATGAAAATACACAAACAAAAATAATGACCCCCTCGGATCAGCATGTAGGCTTCGATACGATGATCAATCCTCCGTCGCTAGTAAATTTCCACGATGGAAAAATCACAGATAATAAACAAGATATGGCCTCCCGTAACTCGAATGTTTTTCTGTATATCTCATACTCGAAAATAAAACTCAAAACTGATCCATACATCGGCCGTGGCCGAGCCCTTTTTATAGGCGATCCAAACTTGTGAAACGGACTCTTCTATTACCAACTAACTAAGGATTTAACTAATTAATTATCCGGTCATATTGATTACCTTCCAACTAACCTTGACTTAAAACGTGTACGTAACTAGTAGTACAACTTGACCCTCACGGCTGCCACGTGCAAGGAAAACTACAAGTCTATGGAATTCACTTGACCTGCCTCCACAGATAAATATACTTGATTAAATAAACGGAAATGTTAACGCCCACACGTGTGGGCATTAGCCAACTCACCCACACGTTTCCATCACCGTCCAGTAACTTCTGCACGAATCTTGGCATAAATTAGCTGATTTTGTATGCCACGTAGGACAACTCGCGTGTGTGGTGTGTGAGAGACGTCGCCCACACATCCGTTTTACCACACGGAGAGGCCGGTGTGTGGGCGTTCAGCAGTTCGCGCCACACGCCACTTTGCACGCACACACAAGGGCTAGTGTGTGGGCATTTGCCATCTCGCTGCTAGTTGCCATGTGTTTTCGCAGTGCACATGGCAACTGCCCCTAGTGTGCTTTATAAGCAGGTGGCAACTCTCTTTTTTACCCGAGTTGCCATGTGTTTTTGCAGGGTACACGGCAACTGCATAGTAAGCACGTAAGCAGATGGCAACTCTCTTTTACCGAGTTGCCATGTGTTTTTGCATGGTACATGGCAACTGCCCCAACGTGCACGTACATGGCAACTGCCCTAACGTGCACGTAAGCAGATGTCAACTCTTCGTTTTTATATGGCAACTGTCCTAGCTGAAGGAAATATGCCCTAGAGGCAATAATAAAGTTATTATTTATTTCCTTATATCATGATAAATGTTTATTATTCATGCTAGAATTGTATTAACCGGAAACATAATACATGTGTGAATACATAGACAAACATATTGTCACTAGTATGCCTCTACTTGACTAGCTCGTTTATCAAAGATGGTTATGTTTCCTAGCCATGGACAAAAGAGTTGTCATTTGATTAACGGGATCACATCATTAGGAGAATGATGTGATTGACTTGACCCATTCCTTTAGCTTAGCACTTGATCGTTTAGTATGTTGCTATTGCTTTCTTCATGACTTATACATGTTCCTATAACTATGAGATTATGCAACTCCCGTTTACCGGAGGAACACTTTGGGTACTACCAAACGTCACAACGTAACTGGGTGATTATAAAGGAGTATGGCAGGTGTCTCCAAAGGTACATGTTGGGTTGACGTATTTCGAGATTAGGTTTTGTCACTCCGATTGTCGGAGACGTATCTCTGGGCCCTCTCGGTAATGCACATCACTATAAGCCTTGCAAGCAATGTAACTAATGAGTTAGTTACGGAATGATGCATTACGTAACGATAAAGAGACTTGCCGGTAACGAGATTGAACTAGGTATTGGATACCGACGATCAAATCTCGGGCAAGTAACATACCGATGACAAAGGGAACAACGTATGTTGTTATGCGGTTTGACCGATAAAGATCTTCGTAGAATATGTAGGAATCAATATGGGCATCCAGGTTCCGCTATTGGTTATTGACCGAGAATAGTTCTAGGTCATGTCTACATTGTTCTCGAACCCGTAGGGTCCGCACGCTTAAGGTTTCGATGACAATTATATTATGAGTTCATGAGTTTTGATGTACTGAAGGAGTTCGGAGTCCCGGATGAGATCGGGGACATGACGAGGAGTCTCGAAATGACCGAGACGTAAAGATCGATATATTGGACGACTATATTCGGAGTTCGGAAAGGTTCCGAGTGATTCGGGTATTTTTCGGAGTACCGGAGAGTTACGGGAATTCGCCGGGGAGAAGTATTGGGCCTTATTGGGCCATACGGGAAAGAGAGAAGGGCTGCCTAGGGCAGGCCGCGCGCCCCCCCAAGGCCTAGTCCGAATTGGACTAGGGGGAGGGGCCGCACCCCCTCCTTCCTTTCCTTCTCTCTTCCCCTTCCTTCTCTCCTACTCCTACTAGGAAAGGAGGAGTCCTACTCCCGGTGGGAGTAGGACTCCCCCCTTGGGCGCGCCTCCTCCTCCTTGGTCGGCCCTCCCCTTGCTCCTTTATATACGGGGGCAGGGGGACACCCCATGACACACAAGTTGATCTACGGATCGTTCCTTAGCCGTGTGCGGTGCCCCCCCTCCACCATATTCCAGCTCGTTCATATCGTCGCGAAGCTTAGGCGAAGCCCTGCGCCGGTAGAACATCATCATCGTCACCACGCCGTCGTGCTGACGGAACTCATCCCCGAAGCTTTGCTGGATCGGAGCCCGGGGATCGTCATCGAGCTGAACGTGTGCTGAACTCGAAGGTGTCGTACGTTCGGTGCTTGGATCGGTCGGATCGTGAAGACGTACGACTACATCAACCGCGTTGTGCTAATGCTTCCGCTTACGGTCTATGAGGGTACGTGGACAACACTCTCCCCTCTCGTTGCTATGCCATCACCATGATCTTGCGTGTGCGTAGGATTTTTTTTGAAATTACTACGTTCCCCATCAGTGGTATCAGAGCCTAGGTTTTATGCGTTGATGTTATATGCACGAGTAGAACACAAGTGAGTTGTGGGTGATACAAGTCATACTGCTTACCAGCATGTCATACTTTGGTTCAGCGGTATTGTGAGATGAAGCGGCCCGGACTGACATTACGCGTACGCTTACGCGAGACTGGTTTCACCGTTGCGAGCACTCGTGCTTAAAGGTGGCTGGCGGGTGTCTGTCTCTCTCACTTTAGCTGAATCGAGTGTGGCTACGCCCGGTCCTTGCGAAGGTTAAAACAGCACCAACTTGACAAACTATCGTTGTGGTTTTGATGCGTAGGTAAGAACGGTTCTTGCTAAGCCCGTAGCAGCCACGTAAAATTTTGCAACAACAAAGTAGAGGACGTCTAACTTGTTTTTGCAGGGCATGTTGTGATGCGATATGGTCTAGACGTGATGCTATATTTTATTGTATGAGATGATCATGTTTTGTAACTGAAATTATCGGCAACTGGCAGGAGCCATATGGTTGTCGCTTTATTGTATGGAATGCAAACGCCCCGTAATTGCTTTACTTTATAACTAAGCGGTAGCGATAGTCGTAGAAGCAATAGTTGGCGAGACGACAACGATGCTACGATGGAGATCAAGGTGTCGCGCCGGTGACGATGGTGATCATGACGGTGCTTCGGAGATGGAGATCAAAAGCACAAGATGATGATGGCCATATCATATCACTTATATTGATTGCATGTGATGTTTATCCTTTATGCATCTTATCTTGCTTTGATTGACGGTAGCATTTTAAGATGATCTCTCACTAAAAATTATCAAGAAGTGTTCTCCCTGAGTATGCACCATTGCCAAAGTTCGTCGTGCCCAGACACCACGTGATGATCGGGTGTGATAAGCTCTACGTCCATCTACAACGGGTGCAAGCCAGTTTTGCACACGCGGAATACTCAGGTTAAACTTGACGAGCCTAGCATATGCAGATATGGCCTCGGAACACGGAGACCGAAAGGTCGAGCGTGAATCATATAGTAGATATGATCAACATAATGATGTTCACCATTGAAAACTACTCCATCTCACGTGATGATCGGTTATGGTTTAGTTGATTTGGATCACGTGATCACTTAGATGACTAGAGAGATGTCTGTCTAAGTGGGAGTTCTTAAGTAATATGATTAATTGAACTTAAATTTATCATGAACTTAGTTCTGGTAGTATTTTGCAAATCATGTTGTAGATCAATAGCTTGCGTTGTTGCTTTCATATGTTTATTTTGATATGTTCCTAGAGAAAATTGTGTTGAAAAATGTTAGTAGCAATGATGCGGATTGGATCCGTGATCGGAGGTTTATCCTCATTGCTGCACAGAAGAATTATGTCCTTGATGCACCGCTAGGTGACAGACCTATTGCAGGAGCAGATGCAGACATTATAAACGTTTGGCTAGCTCAATATGATAACTACTTGATAGTTTAGTGCACCATGCTTAACGACTTAGAATCGGGACTTCAAAGACGTTTTGAACGTCATGGACCATATGAGATGTTCCAGGAATTGAAGTTAATATTTCCAGCAAATTCCCAAGTTGAGATATATGAAGTCTCCAACAAGTTCTATAGCTAAAAGATGGAGGAGAATCGCTCAACTAGTGAGCATGTGCTCAGATTGTCTGGGTACTTCAATCGCTTGAATCAAGTGGGAGTTAATCTTCCAGATAAAATAGTGATTGACAGAATTCTCTAGTCACCATCACCAAGTTAGTAGAACTTCATGATGAACTATAATATGCAAGGGATGACGAAAGTGATTCTCAAGCTCTTCGTGATGCTGAAATCGACGAAGGTAGAAATCAAGAAAAACATCAAGTGTTGATGATTGACAAGACCACTAGTTTCAAGAAAAGGGCAAAGGGAAAGAAAGGGAAACTTCAAGAAGAATGGCAAGCAAGTTGTCACTCCCGCGAAGAAGCCCAAAGCTGGACCAAAGCCTGAAACTGAGTGATTATACTGCAAAGGAAATGGTCACTAGAAGCAGGAAAAGCCCTGAATATTTGGTGGATAAGAAGGATGGCAAAGTGAACAAGGGTATATTTGATATACAGGTTATTGATGTGTACCTTACTAGTGTTTATAGTAACCCCCGAGTATTTGATACTTGTTCGGTTGCTAAGATTAGTAACTCGAAACAGGAGTTACAGAATAAACAGAAACTAGTTGAGGGTGAAGTGATGATGTGTGTTGGAAGTGGTTCCAAGATTGATATGATCATCATCGCACACTCCCTATACTTTTAGGATTAGTGTTAAACCTAAATAAATGTTATTTGGCGTTTGCGTTGAGCATGAATATGATATTGATCATGTTTGTTGCAATACGGTTATTCATTTAAAGTCAAAGAATAATTGTTGTTCTGTTTACATGAATAAAGCCTTCGATGGTCATACACCCAATGAAAATAATTTGTTGGATCTCGATCGTAGTGATACACATAATCATAATTTTGATGCCAAAAGGTGCAAAGTTGATAATGATAGTGCAAATTATTTGTGGCACTGCCGTTTGGGTCATATCGGTGTAAAGCGCATGAAGAAACTCCATAAAGATGGATTTTTGGAATCACTTGGTTATGAATCATTTGATGCTTGCGAACCGTGCCTTTTGGGCAAGATGACTAAAACTCCGTTCTCCGGAACAATGGAACGAGCTACTGACTTATTGGAAATAATACATACCGATGTATGCGATCCAATGAGTGTTGATGCTCGTGGCAAGTATAGTTATTTTCTGACCTTCACAGATGATTTGAGCAGATATGGGTATATCTACTTGGTGAAACATAAGTCTGAAATAGTTGAAAGGTTCAAAGAATTTCAGAGTGAAGTGGAAAAATCATCGTAACAAGAAAATAAAGTTTCTGCGATCTGATCGCGGAGACGAATATTTGAGTTACGAGTTTGGTCTTCAATTAAAACAATGTGGAATAGTTTCACAGCTCACGCCACCTGGAACACCACAACGTTATGGTGTGTCCGAACGTCGTAACCGCACTTTATTTGATATGGTGCGATCTATGATGTCTCTTATTGATTTGCCATTATCGTTTTGGGGTTATGCATTAGAGACAGCTGCATTCACATTAAAAGGGCACCATCTAAATCCGTTGAGACGACACTAAATGAACTGTGGTTTAGCTAGAAACCCAAGTTGTCGTTTAGGGCTATGATGCTTATATGAAAAAGTTTCATCCTGATAAGCTTAAACCCAAATCGGAGAAGTGCGTCTTCATAGAATACCCAAAGGAAACTGTTGGGTACACCTTCTATCACAGATCTGAAGGCAAAACATTCATTGCCAAGAATGGATCCTTTCTAGAGAAGAAGTTTCTCTCGAAAGAAGTGAGTGGGAGGAAAGTAGAACTTGATGAGGTAACTGTACCTACTCCCTTATTGGAAATTAGTTCATCACAAAAATCTGTTCCTGTGACTACTACACCAATTAGTGAGGAAGTTAATGATGATGATCATGAAACTTCAGATTAAGTTACTACAGAACCTCGTAGGTCTTACAGAGTAAGATCCGCACCAAAGTGGTACGGTAATCCTGTTCTGGAAGTTATGTTACTAGACCATGACGAACCTACGAACTATGAAGAAGCGATGGTGAGCCCAGATTCAGCAAAATGGCTTGAGGCCATGAAATCTGAGATGGGATCCATGTATGAGAATAAAGTATGGACTTTGATTGACTTGCCCAATGATCGGCGAGACATTGAGATTAAATGGATCTTCAAGAGGAAGACGGACGCTGATGGTGTTACTATCTACAAAGCTAGAATTGTCGCAAAAGGTTTTCGACAAGTTCAAGGTGTTGACTACGATGAGAGTTTTTCACTCGTATCTATGCTTAAGTCTGTCTGAATCATGTTAGCAATTGCCGCATTTTATGAAATCTGGCAAATGGATAAATAAAACTGCATTCCTTAATGGTTTTCTTAAAGAAGAGTTGTATATGATGCAACCAGAAGGTTTTGTCAATCCTAAAAGGTGCTAACAAATTGTGCAAGCTCCAGCGATCCATCTATGGACTGGTGCAAGCATCTCGGAGTTGGAATATATACTTTGATGAGTTGATCAAAGCATATGGTTTTATACAGACTTTTGAAGAAGCCTGTATTTACAAGAAAGTGAGTGGGAGCTCTGTAGCATTTCTAATATTATATGTGGATGACATATTGTTAATTGGAAATGATATGGAAATTCTGGATAGCATGAAAGGATACTTGAATAAGAGTTTTTCAAAGCAAGACCTCGGTGAAGCTGCTTACACATTGAGCATCAAGATCTATATAGATATATCAAGACGCTTGATAAGATTTTTCAATGAGTATATACCTTGATAAATTTTTGAAATAGTTCAAAATGGAACAACCAAAAAAGGAGTTCTTGCCTGTGTTACAAGGTGTGAAGTTGAGTAAGACTCAAGACCCGACCATTGCAGAAAATAGAAAGAGAATGAAAAGTCATTCCCTATGCCTCAGTCATAGGTTTTATAAAGTATGCTATGCTGTGAACCAGACCTATTGTATACCTTGCTCTGTGTTTGACAAACGAATACAATTTTGATCTAATAAGTAGATCACCGGACATGGGTCAAAAATATCCTTAGTGAGGACTAAGGAGATATTTCTCGATTATGAAGGTGATAAAAGAGTTCATCGTAAAAGTTACATCGATGCAAACTTTTACACTGATCCAGATGACTCTAAGTCTCAATCTGGATACATATTGAAAGTGGGAGCAAATAGCTAGAGTAGCTCCATGCAGAGCATTGTAGACATAGAATATTTGCAAAATACATACGGCTCTGAATGTGACAGACCTGTAGACTAAAATTCTCTCACGAGCAAAACATGATCATACCTTACTACTCTTTGGGTGTTAATCACATAGCGAGGTGAACTAGATTATTGACTCTAGTAAACCCTTTGCGTGTTGATCACATGACGAAATGAACTATGGGTGTTAATCATATACAAATATGAATATTGGTGTTAAATCACATGATGATGTGAACTAGATTATTAACTCTAGTGCAAGTGGGAGACTGAAAGAAATATGCCCTAGAGGCAATAATAAAGTTATTATTTATTTCCTTATATCATGATAAATATTTATTATTCATGCTAGAATTGTATTAAGCGGAAACATAATACATGTGTGAATACATAGACAAACATATTGTCACTAGTATGTCTCTACTTGACTAGCTCCTTTATCAAAGATGGTTATGTTTCCTAGCCATGGACAAAAGAGTTGTCATTTGATTAACGGGATCACATCATTAGGAGAATGATGTGATTGACTTGACCCATTCCTTTAGCTTAGCACTTGATCATTTAGTATGTTGCTATTGCTTTCTTCATGACTTATACATGTTCCTGTAACTATGAGATTATGCAACTCCCGTTTACCGGAGGAACACTTTGGGTACTACCATACGTCACAACGTAACTGGGTGATTATAAAGGAGTACTACAGGTGTCTCCAAAGGTACATGTTGGGTTGGCGTATTTCGAGATTAGGTTTTGTCACTCCGATTGTCAGAGAGGTATCTCTGGGCCCTCTCGGTAATGCACATCACTATAAGCCTTGCAAGCAATGTAACTAATGAGTTAGTTACGGAATGATGCATTACGTAACGAGTAAAGAGACTTGCCGGTAACGAGATTGAACTAGGTATTGGATACCGACGATCAAATCTCGGGCAAGTAACATACCGATGACAAAGGGAACAACGTATGTTGTTATGCGATTTGACCGATAAAGATCTTCGTAGAATATGTAGGAACCAATATGGGCATCCAGGTTCCGCTATTGGTTATTGACCGAGAATAGTTCTAGGTCATGTCTAGATTGTTCTCGAACCCGTAGGGTCCGCACGCTTAAGGTTTCGATGACAATTATATTATGGGTTTATGAGTTTTGATGTACTGAAGGATTTCGGAGTCCCGGATGAGATCGGGGACATGACGAGGAGTCTCGAAATGGCCGAGATGTAAAGATCGATATATTGGACGACTATATTCGGAGTTCGGAAAGGTTCCGAGTGATTCGGGTATTTTTCGGAGTACCGGAGAGTTATGGGAATTCGCCGGGGAGAAGTATTGGGCCTTATTGGGCCATACGGGAAAGAGAGAAGGGCTGCCTATAGCAGGCCGCGCGCCCCCCAAGGCCTAGTCCGAATTGGACTAGGGGGAGGGGCCGCACCCCCTCCTTCCTTTCCTTCTCTCTTCCCCTTCCTTCTCTCCTACTCCTACTAGGAAAGGAGGAGTCCTACTCCCGGTGGGAGTAGGACTCCCCCTTGGGCGCGCCTCCTCCTCCTTGGCCGGCCCTCCCCTTGCTCCTTTATATACGGGGGCAGGGGGGCACCCCATGACACACAAGTTGATCTACGGATCGTTCCTTAGCCATGTGAGGTGCCCCCCCTCCACCATATTCCACCTCGGTCATATCGTCGCGAAGCTTAGGCGAAGCCCTGCGCCGGTAGAACATCATCATCGTCACCATGCCGTCGTGCTGACGGAACTCATCCCCGAAGCTTTGCTGGATCGGAGCCCGGGGATCGTCATCGAGCTGAACGTGTGCTGAACTCGAAGGTGCCGTACGTTCGGTGCTTGGATCGGTCGGATCATGAAGACGTACGACTACATCAACCGCGTTGTGCTAACGCTTCCGCTTACGGTCTACGAGGGTACGTGGACAACACTCTTCCCTCTCGTTGCTATGCCATCACCATGATCTTGCGTGTGCGTAGAATTTTTTTTGAAATTACTACGTTCCCCATCACTAGCATGCTTGTGAGCACATGGCAACTCTCTCAACTGCCTAGTGTTAGTATGTGGCAACTCCTAAAGTTATGAAATCATGGCAATTATATTAGATCAGACCATACATGGCAACTGCAGTTGAGCAACCATGGCAACTGCAGTTGTCCGACATGGCAACCGTAGTTCAGCGACATGTAAACTACAGTTAAACGAACATTTATGAGGGTCTGGACCATGGCAACTGCGGGCGCGCGGTGGGCGTCACGCGTGGCGTGCGGGACCAAGAGGGTACGAGGCCTGACATACAGGCGTGTGGGTGTTATCAACTTCGTCCCACACACACGCGTGTGAGAGGGTTCGGGAGGGAAAAAAGAGGTGTATGGACATTAGTTGTTTTGCCCACACGTAGATGTGTGGGCTGGTTGCTGTCCATGCTATATGAGGCGTGTGGCACAACTATCTGATACACCACACGTGTGACAGTTATCGGGACCCTAAATAAAACATGAAAAGTTATCCTTAGCAGATCCCATCAAATAAATTGGCTTACATGGAGTTTAAAAAGGAAGCTTCCGATCGAAATGTAGGAATTACGTTTTCCGGCCTCGGTACCTCATTAGCACCCGATCTAAACCTTTTGTTGTATATTCTTCTTGGTACATGCACGGTATGACAAGAATCAACGTGTACTAATTCCTTCTCAAATACAGGAGCAATTTTTGGTCCACAAAACCGACGCACACGACCATCATTTCCTCGACATAATTTGGTCGCATGCTTTACATTATTTTTTGCAACTCTTTCATGACTTGACTCGTTAAATGGCTCGGGTTCAATAGGATTATCGATCAATGGTGTCATGCCCGCATCACTTAGTACCGGTACAAAAAGAAGACATGATCCGTTGAAGAGGCCATATGTAAATAAGTATTTAACCCATATGATTTAAGATGTAATGCCAATGAGAGTTCCCTTACCGCCTTAGCCATATGCTTAATTTTTAGACAAGGGATTTAATCTCCTGTTTCCCCTTGGGATCCTGCCGCCCAAAATTTGAGTTTAATGCTTCCAATTTAATTGGGCTTTTCCCATTCCCTCAGTTTAATGCATGGATAATTTCCTCTTACTATGTTGGCCTTTCTTGTCCTCTTCGCTTGTTTCTTCACGGATAACTCTGATTGACGCTGCACCCACTGCTTATCAGAGGTGACTTGGGAATGTATATAAATTGTGAGATTTGAAGTAAATAAGCAAGGTGGGACTATTTAACGGATGAAATGTGTTGTCTAGCCATAATGATCCGTGTTATGTAGCCTACGTGGTAGTACGTACGTCTTTTCTCTTCTTTTTGCATGACGTGTCTCTTCTCCACATGTATACTCCCTCCATCCTTAAAAGAGTATATTTTCAACTGTGTTAAAAAGTTAATTTTTTTATGTTTGACCGTATCTATACAATAATACATCAACCTTTATGCCATCAAATTAGTAGCATTAACTTCATGATAAAGTATATTTTTCATCATATACTTATTTGGTTTCACAAACATTAATATATTTTTGCACAAACTCGATCAAACTTTGAGATAGTTTGACCCTCCAACAGAGTTAGAAGTCAGTTCCCAAAAAGCAAATGCATGACACTGACATACATATAAGAAGTGAAAACCTTCTCTTTTGTCCATAATCGTCAACTAGCTTAAGCGGGGGCTTTCTGCAAAATATCATGACAAACCAAGAATATCAATTTCCTTTATTAGTAGGTATAAATGAGGGGCAAAGGACAAATTGATAGTCTTGTCACTTCTGGTAATCCAATTTTTCTTCGATGTGTGAAATCTGGACATGAGGCCCCAGTACTTATTTCCCTCAAAAAAGGGCAAACTTATTGCTTGGCGTAATTGAAGGGCTTGCAGGGGACCTCCTATTTAGTGCACAACGCACACACATCATGCACCTGCACGCGCCTCTGGGCCAACCCATGTGCGGCGCAGGATGCTCTTATTTTATTCATTTCATTTGCTTTTTCCTTCCTTTTTTTATGTTTATTTTTCTTCTTTAAAATAATTCCAGAATGCAGAAAAGTCCTAAATTTCAGAAAAAAATGTGAATTTTGAAAAAAAATATTCACATATTTGAAAAATATTCATCAGTTTGAAAAAATATTCATAAATATATAGAGGGTTCTTAGTTTGGAAAAAAATGTTAGGAAATCATAAAAATCAAGGATTTAATTATTTGCATATTTTAAAAAGGTTTGTGAATCCAAAACAAATCATGAATTTGAAAAATGTGTAAGATTCCAAAAAATGTTCATGAATTTCAGAAAACTGTTTGTGAGTTTGAAAAATATTTATGACTTCCAAACAAATGTTCAGGAGTTTGTATTTTTTCATGAATTTGGAAATTGTTCATGAATGATAAAAACACAAATTCGAAAAAATATACTCATGAATTTGAAAATTGTTCATCCATTGCAAAAATTGTGCGGGTTGAGAATTGTTCAATTTTAAAAAATAATTCATGAAATTAAAAATGGAAATACAAAAAAATAAAAAGTGCGGAGGTACAAATAAAACAAAATTGAAAAGTAGAACCAGGCGAAGGAAACAAAATAAAAAATAAATATAGGTGGATGAAAGGTTCTAGAACCTGGAAGCTTCTCAAAACCGGTGGGAAAAAACCCAGGATGAGTTAGCCCATATAAATGACATGGCGCACATAAGGGTTTATGCTAGTTTGCTATCCAGCGACCTACATGCCAAACAAGAATCGCCGGCTTGCATTTCAAGACACATGCTGAGTTAAGAAGGATTGCTTCATGGACTGCTCTTCAATACAGTTTAGTGGACTGTGGCTATTGCAAACTCAAAAGACCGAAATGAGTTGGCCCATATATTGCTTATAACGCACAAGAAAGCGTCAGATAGCCCAGGAAACGCACAGGCGCGTGCCATGGCCAGCTGCCCCATTTAAGGCGTGTGCCACTGTTTCTTCTTGTAACAGAGTACTCTACATCTATTTTTAGCGTTTATTTTTGTCGGTTTTCTTGGTTTCCTCAATTTGATATAAAAACAAGAACACTTTTTTCATAAGCATGCAAACATTTTTTCAGCTACATGAATTTTTTTTGGAAGAGAGTGTGGACATTGTTAAAACTATATGAACATTTTTTTAATGTGTTAGTATTTTATGAAACTGCATGAACACTTCTTCAAAATTGTTTACTGTGAATTGGAAAAATGTACTATGTATTTAGAAAATATTAATAGTTTTAAATTTTCCTTATACACACAATAAAATTTCATTCTTACTAATGAAAAATAATTAAAAGGGAAATAAGTAAATAAGAAAACCTATTGTGGTCAATGGAATAAAAAATTAATCCCAGAACCCAGCCAAAACTATTAAAAACTATGGAAAAGGAAAAAGAAGAAAAATGAGCGGCATACGGGCTAATATACTGCACACCTCCCCTTGAGACAAGTCCACTATTCATCTCTGTGAGCAATAAATAGGGTTTAACGTCATTATATGGGGGAATTATAGCCCATGAACGCCCTACATGGGTAGATGCCGACTAGCGGGAACGGCTACATGATCTTTCTTGAGTATTTTTTTTTCTGTTTTTATTTTCCTATTTATGTCTATATTTCTCCCTATTTTCCTCCCATCTTCCTTTTTTTTTAATTTACACGATCTTATTTTCAAAATTACATGAATATTTTTATCCAAAAGTCACTAACAGGTTTACAAATGCACAAACACTTTTAAAGTTACATTATCTTAACAACCACAAACACTTTCTAAAGTTACGCAAACTTTGAACCAGTAGGTGAATACATTTTAAAATTAGAAAAAGATTTTTTTATGCGCTAACACTTTTCAAAATCACGTGAACATTTTTAATATGCGTGAATATGCTATATATTACATGAACATTTGTTAGAATACATGAACAATTCTTTTCAAATTACATGAATATTTGCTAAAGGTGTCATCTTTCGAAATTACCTGCAAAAAATTTCAAAGGCATGAACTCTTTTAGAACTACATAAACCTTTTTTTGCTAAAAAAATGAAGTTTTTTAAAATTCCATAAACATATTTTAAATTTCATGAATTTTTTCTGGAAATCTACATGAAAATTTATGAAAATATGTAATTTTTCAAATAGCATAACACCTCTTAATATAAGTGATTTTTTTATACTACATGAGCATTCATCTGAAAAGAGAAATGAAGGAAAAAATGGTAATAGGAAAAGGAAGAATTTTTTTGAGTGCAACTATAATTGTGTTGGCCCAATAGTTCCGATAGTTGGTTCTTTGTGCTCTATTTCCAGCCACAAGTAGTAGATGAATGCTCCCATTCCACGCTCTAACCATGGTTGTGGCTAAAATGCATACCTCTCGTCCTTTTGAGATTTCTATAAGCCGACTTAATTAGTTCTACGTTCGTTCACAGGAAAACAGGCGTGTGTGCTTCTGCTACTAGGTTTTGTAAGCTTCCTATATTTCAACAAGCATCATTCGCCAATCTCCTCGCCTAAAATATGTTGGTGATTTATTAGGAAATCACATGATTTAAAAATGGTCATGGAAGATATTTTTTTTGATGGGCACACAGTGGCCTATTTTTTGATGAGATAGTTTTTTTTATTCTTGATGGAGGAAACTTTGAGGACCCGACTACGCCAAGAACTCGACGATGTACATTGTCAGTCGCTACACCAACTCTAGTATGTTTGTTGACGGTTTTAGAAACACACTCAACCTGATCACCCCAATCAATCCCTGCAAGCAACCGAATAACATGCAAGAATTTGAGATATGAAATCGGAATTACGGATATAATATGAAGTACTTGGTAACAAAGTGGGTTTTTGATGGCGCATAGTACACGAGGTCTCGCCAACTATCTTGCCTACGGCAAAGAGTAGTGGATGCTAAAACTCAATCAAATAAAACCCAAACCCAAAAACGATGGCCTAGGGGGTATTTTATGAGGGACAAGGGGGCGGTCGGGTCAGCACAAATAGGGGCGGGGGTCAAATCGAATGTTAAGTCGGATTTTAGAAAACACATGGGCTTGACGGAAAGCTGAGCTGACACAAACACACACAGATGACCATGGAAGAAACTATAAAGTGCCAAACTGTATATTTCTTCCATGTCCCTCATGTGTCATCAAAGTGCTTCAAATTTCTGAAATTTTCACTTGAAGCTTCTTCTTCGGTCCTTTTTCGGGTGTTGCCATATCGATGCTTGATCCTACTATTGTGTGTGTCCCACTTATCCATGTTAGTCCATCCATCCTTGAGTGATATAATTACATCTGACTTTGGCAAGATCATATTCTCATTAAATATATCGAAAGTTCCATTAATGAAAGTACATGAAAATCAAGTTGTCATGTGTGAGCTCTAGGTCCTTGTATCTTTGGAACTTAAGTTGGTGTAGTCATGTGGGTTGTGAATGTAATTGTAGAGGAGATGTCCTCATCAATGTTCACGGATTCTAGAAAATGTTTTAAAAAAATAGAACTGTCAATTTTTAAAAGAAGATTAGATTTTTATTTAAAAATACCAGGAAATAGAAAATGTTCATGTTTTTTTAATAATATTTAAATTTAAAATATTTATATTTTGTAAAGAATAAATGTTCATGTATTAAAAAGTTGGGAATCAGAAAATCTTCATCAATTTCAGAAAAAATAGTATCTTATTTTTGATTTCCCCAGGTTGAATCTTCTTTTTGTATCTCAGAAAAATAGTACAATATGCTATGTCGTGTTTACCGGAGCGAGGTGTGCAGAAACCAGCCTGCATATCTCACTTTCAGTTAATAATTCACTCAGTGCACTTAGAACCTGCTATATTGATGGGCTGTCTACATATATTATGCTATCTCGATG
This sequence comes from Triticum aestivum, assembly GCF_018294505.1. Taxonomy (NCBI): domain Eukaryota; kingdom Viridiplantae; phylum Streptophyta; class Magnoliopsida; order Poales; family Poaceae; genus Triticum; species Triticum aestivum. The sequence goes on from NC_057801.1 coordinate 697,916,741, forward strand.
CATTTTTAAAATTTGTTATCCACATCATCCTGGAATGTCTTCCATGGGAGCGGCTCAGTTGAGAAGGAGATCACCATGTGGTTCCCTGAGGGTCTGGCCAAGGGGAGGAACAACCAACACAAGTGGATCTATGAGGCCAAAGTTGTGACATGAGTTTTTGTACTTCTGGAGAGCCCTAACGGTGTCCTTTTTGTACACATGAGACTATGAGAGTATGCGACCCTCCAATGTGTTTGGACTAGTGTAGTGCAATCTTCAAGGGTTGTGGGATACATCGTTTATGCCCATGAAATAATGCGTGATACACTTGGAGGGTGGCTACTTTGTTCATTTATAAAGTCGTATAATGAGATGCTAATTCATCCTCAATTTGTACAAGGATGCAATGACCAGTTTTAACAAGCATGTGTTGCCCTGTGAATGTCCTTGTTGGAGGAAATGAATGAAAGATGTAGGCTTTTTAAGCATGGGGAGGGTATATTTTCTATTTTCTATATGCACAAGCTATTAAGGATGCAAAGGGAGTCGGTGGCTATCAAGAAACCTCCCTGCCTATGCAATTGTTTTCCGAGAAGTTGCCTTATAGATATGAACTGATGAGGACGAATGGTCTTGGTAATGGCCTTTGTGAGCTTTGTGAAGGCCCAAAGGATGCTGATAGGGTTTCAAAATTATTTGGAAGGGCTCTTTCCAAGATGCATGACGAAATGATTTTTGAACATATTTCCACATTGCTACTGCCTGATTATCTTTAAGTGGCGACAATTTATAAGTGCATGCTTGCAAGTAGGTCTAGAGGGGGTGATTAGATTACTTAACCAAATAAAAACTTAAACTTTTCCCAATTTTAGTTCTTGACAAGTTTTAGCAATTCACACAAGTCAAGAAACACCCTACACATGCAAGTCTATATAGTATGCAGCGGAAAGTAAAGGCTTTGCATATGAACTTAAATGAGGATATCAGAGAAATCAAACGCAATGAAGACACGGTTGTCAGTACTAAAACCGATGGATCTCTAGTAGGTGGCCCCGAGCTGTGGATCTTGGATTGATGGGTAACAGGAGACGAAGGAGATAGCAGTTTACCCAGGTTTGGGCCCTGTCGGAGAGGTAAAACCATATGTCCTGCTTTGATTGTATTAATGATGATGTATCGAGTACATGCTTGATCTACCTCAAGATCGTATGTTGTGTTCTAACCCTAAGGTGGGTAATTGTGATTGCATCTATATGAACTAAACCCCTCAGCTTATATAGGTATTGTGGGTATCTAGGGTTATACATGGTCGGTTGCTAACTAGGAAGATACCAACTGATAGCTGGAGTAGTTCTTGGAGAACACGCCAAGTCTTCGGCGAAGTCCGTCTTGATTACGCCCGGGTTCGAGGTTTCTGGAGTCTTTTCTGGTAAGATTGGTGGGTGATGAGCCACAAGTATAGGGGATCAATCATAGTCCTTTCGATAAGTAAGAGTGTCGAACCCAACGAGGAGTAGAAGGAAATGACAAGCAGTTTTCAGCAAGGTATTCTCTGCAAGCACTGAAATTATAAGTAACGAGTAGTTTGATAGCAAGATAATTTGTAACGAGCAAGTAATGATAATGGTAACAAAAGTGCAGAAAGGTAACCCAATCCTTTTGAGGCAAATGACAGGCCAAAACAGTCTCTTATGATAAGCAAAGCGTTCTTGAGGGCACACGGAATTTTGTCCAGTCACTTTCATCATGTTGGTTTGATTTGTGTTCGCCACTTTGATAATTTGATCTGTGGGCGGACCGGTGCTTAGGTATTTTCCTTAAAACCTCCTACTTATGATTAACCCCCTTGCAAGCATCCGCAACTACGAGAAAAGTATTAAGAATAAATTTAACCATACCATTAAAGTTTTGGATCCAAACCAGTCCCGTACGGAGTAGTGCATAAACTAGGGTTTAAGCTTTTGTCACTCTCGCAACCCATCATCTAAATAACTACTCCACAATGCATTCCCTTAGGCCCAAATATGGTGAAGTGTCATGTAGTCAACGTTCACATGACACCACTAAGGGCATCACAACATACATACCATCAAAATATCGAACACATATCAAGTTCACATGATTACTTGCAACAAGATTTCGCCCGTGACCTCAAGAACAAAAGTAACTACTCACAAATGATAATCATGCTCAAGATCAGAGGGGTATTAAATAGCATAATGGATCTGAACATATAATCTTCCACCGAATAAACCATGTAGTAATCAACCACAAGATGTAATCAACACTACTAGTCACCCACAAGCACCAATCTAAGGTTTTGATACAAAGATTGAACACAAGAGATGAACTAGGGTTTGAGAGGAGATGGTGCCGTTGAAGATGTTTACGGAGATTTCCCTCCCCAAGATGGAGAGTTGTTGGTGATGATGATGACGATGATTTCCCCATCCGAGAGGGAAGTTCCCCCAGCGGAATCGCTCTGCCGGAGGGCAAAAGTGCTCCTGCCCAAGTTCCGCTTTGAGACGGCGGCGTTTTGTCCCGAAAGTACTCTCCTTATTTGTTTCTAGGTTAAAATGACTTATATACCAGAAGAGGGGCACTGGAGGTGGGCCGAGGAGGGCACAACCCACCAGGGCGCGCCTGGGCTCCCTGGCGCACCGAGGTGGGTTGTGCGCACCTGGTGAGCCCCCTCTGATACTTATTTGCTCCAATAATTCTTATATATTCCACAAAAATTCCTTGTGAAGTTTGAGCTTATTTGGAGATGTGTAGAATAGGTGGCCTGACGGAGCTTCTCCAGATCAAGAATTCCAGCTGTCGGTATTCTCCCTCTTTGTGTGAACCTTGCATATTATGAGAGAGAAGGCATTAGAATTAGTCCAAAAAGCATTATTATGCATAAAAAACAATATAAATAATAGTAGGAAAACATGATGCAAAATGGACGTATCAGCGGGCCATAAGCTCGGCCCATGGATTGTGTGCGAACTAGGTAGGTGATAACCCGCAAGTATACGGGATAGTTGTAGCCTCTTTCGATAAGTAAGAGTGTCGAACCCAACGAGGAGCTAAAGGTAGAACAAATACTCTCTCAAGTCCTATCGGCCACTGATACGACTCTACGCACGCTTGACTTTCGCTTTACCTAGAACAAGTATGAAACTAGAAGTACTTTGTAGGTGGTGTTGGATAGTTTTGCAAGAAAGTAAAGAACGCGTAAATAGAAAATAGGGGCTGTTTAGATAAATATAAAATAAAGTAAATATAGCGAGTGTGGAAAAGTGGTGGTAGGGGTTGTGGAATTGTCCCTAAGAAACTAACTACGTTACTAGACCGGTAATCACTATTGCAATTCTATTTGAGGGAGAGGCATAAGCTAACATACTTTCTCTACTTGGATCATATGCACTTATGATTGGAATTCTAGCAAGCATCCGCAACTACTAAAGATCATTAAGGTAAAACCCAACCATAGCATTAAAGCATCAAGTCCTCTTTATCCCATACGCAACAACCTACTTACTCAGGTTTGTGTTTCAGTCACTCACGCAACCCACTATAAGCGAATCATGAACGCATTGCAACACCCTACAGCGGTAATTCCTCACGCTTGCGCGACACGGAGGGCACCATAGGACAACACCAATAATAAAACATGCAACTCAAACCAATCATAGCAATTCATCAATCACCGATAGGACAACGAAAAATCTACTCAGACATCATAGGATGGCAACACATTATTGGATAATAATATGAAGCATAAAGCACCATGTTCAAGTAGAGGGTACAGTGGGTTGCGGGAGAGTGGACCGCTGGATATAGATGGGGGAAGGTGATGGAGATGTTGGTGAAGATGATGGAGGTGTTGGTGAAGATCGCGGTGATGATGATGGCCCCCGGCAGCGTTTCGGCGCCACCGGAAGCAAGGAGGAGAGAGCCCCCCTTCTTCTTCTTCTTCCTTGACCTCCTCCCTAGATGGGAGAAGGGTTTCCCCTCTGGTCCTTGGCTCCCATGGCGTGGGAGGGGCGAGAGCCTCTCCGAGATTGGATCTATCTCTCTGTTTCTGTGTTCTCGAATTCTGCCCTGGCACCGTTTCTTTTATATCCGGAGATCCATAACTCCGATTGGATTGAAACCTTCGCCCACATCGTTTTCCAAAAATTAGCTTTCTTGCGGCCAAAGAAGGGCATCAACCGCCTTACGAGTGGCCCAGGAGGGTGGGGGGCGTGCCCACCTAAAGTGGGTGTGGGCCCCTATCTCCTGGCCACCTCGGGCACCGTCTCGCGTTGCTTTTACTTCCCAAAAATCACAAATATTCCAAAATGATTCTCCGTCCGTTTTTATCCCGTTTGGACTCCGTTTGATATGGGGTTTCTGCGAAACATAAAACATGCAACAGACAGGAACTGGCACTAGGCACTGGATCAATATGTTAGTCCCAAAAATAGTATAAAAAGTTGCCAAAAGTATATGAAAGTTGAATAATATTGGCATGGAACAATCAAAAATTATAGATACGACGGAGACATATCAACATCCCCAAGCTTAATTCCTGCTCGTCCTCGAGTAGGTAAATGATAAAAGAGATAAATTTTGATGTGGAATGCTACCTAGCATAATCTTGATCATATGTCTAATCATGGCATGAATATTAAGACACGAGTGATTCAAAGCAATAGTCTATCATTTGACATAAAAACAATAATACTTCGAGCGTACCAATAAAGCAATCACGTCTTTTCAAAACAACAAGGCCAAAGCAAGCTTATCCCTACAAAATCATATGTTTGGCCATGCTTCATTTTCGTCACACAAAATGCTCCCATCATGCACAACCCCGATGACAAGCCAAGCAATTGGTTCATACTTTTTAACGCGCTTCAGCTTTTTCAACCCTCACGCAATACATGAGCGCAAGCCATGGATATAGCACTATAGGTGGAATAGAATATGATGGTGGAGGTTTATATGGAGAAGACAAAAAGGGAGAAAGTCTCACTTCGACGCGGCTAATCAACGGGCTATGGAGATGCCCATCAATTGATGTCACTGCGAGGAGTAGGGATTGCCATGCAACGGATGCACTAAGAGCTATAAGTGTATGAAAGCTCAAACTGAAAACTAAGTGGGTGTGCATCCAACTTGCTTGCTCATGAAGACCTAGGGTATTTGAGGAAGCCCATCGTTGGAATATACAAGCCAAGTTCTATAATAAAAATTCACACTAGTATATGAAAGTGACAACATAGGAGACTCTCTATATGAAGAACATGGTGCTACTTTGAAGCACAAGTGTGGAAAAAGGATAGTAACATTGCCCCTTTTCTTTTCTTTCTTTTTCTTTTTCTTTCCGGTGGGCTTCTTTGGCCCCCTTTTTTATTTAGGCTTCTTTGGCCTTTCCTTTTTTTTTCTTTTCCCCCTTTTTTTCTATTTTTTTCATGGGGCAATGCTCTATAATGATGATCATCACACTTTTATTTACTTACAACTCAATATTGCAACTCGATACTAGAACAAAGATATGACTCTATATGAATGCTTTCGGCGGTGTACCGGGATGTGCAATGATCTAGCGTAGCAATGACATAAAAAACAGACAAGCCATGAAAACATCATGCTAGCTATCTTACGATCATGCAAAGCAATATGACAATGAATGCTCAAGTCATGTATATGATGATGATGAAAGTTGCATGGCAATATATCTCGGAATGGCTATGGAAATGCCATGATAGGTAGGTATGGTGGCTGTTTTGAGGAAGATATAAGGAGGCTTATGTGTGATAGAGCGTATCGTATCACGGGGTTTGGATGCACCGGCGAAGTTTGCACCAACTCTCGAGGTGAGAAAGGGCAATGCACGGTACCGAAGATGCTAGCAATGATGGAAAGGTAAAAGTGCGTATAATCCATGGACTCACATTAGTCATAAAGAACTCATATACTTATTGCAAAAGTTTATTAGCCCTCAAAGCAAAGTACTACTACGCATGCCCCTAGGGGGATAGATTGGTAGGAAAAGACCATCGCTCGTCCCCGACCGCCACTCATAAGGAAGACAATCAAAGAAACACCCCATGCTTCAAATTTGTCACACAACGGTTACCATACGTGCATGCTACGGGACTTGCAAACCTCAACACAAGTGTCTCTACAATCCACAACCACCCACTAGCATGACTCTAATATCACCACCTTTATATCGCAAAACTATTGCAAGGAATCAAACATATCATATTCAGCGATCTACAAGTTTATGTAGGATTTTATGACTAACCATGTGAATGACCAATTCCTGTCATCTCTCTAAATAGATATAAGTGAAGCAAGAGAGTTTAATTATTTCTACAAAATATATGCCCACGCTCTAACAAATATAAGTGAAGAAAAAGAGCATTCTACAAATGGCGGTTTTCTAAGTAAAGAGAAACAGGCAATCCAAACTACAAATGATATAAGTGAAACACATGAAGCATTCTATAAAGCCACACTCAAAAGATTTAAGTGAAGTTCAATGAGAATTCTATAAATCAATCAAGGAATATATCATACCAGCATGGTGCATAAAAGAAAAATAAAAACTAAATGCAATAGACGCTCCAAGATTCACACATATCACATGAACGAAACGAATCTGAAAACATACTGATACTTGTTGAAGAAAGAGGGGATGCCTTCCGGGGAATCCCCAAGCTTAGACGCTTGAGTCTCCTTGAATATTTACTTGGGGTGCCTCGGGCATCCCCAAGCTTGAGATCTTGCCTCTCTTCCTTTTCCTCATATCGAGACATCCTCGATTAGACACTTCATCCACACAAAACTTCAACAGAAAACTCGGTAAGGTCCGTTAGTATAATAAAGCAAATCACTAGTCTAAGTACTATTGCAAACCAATTCATATTTTGTTTTTGCATTGTGTCTACTGTAATATAACTTTTCCATGGCTTAATCCATTAATATGAATTGATAGATTCATCAAAACAAGCAAACTATGCATCAAAAACAGAATCTGTCAAAAACAGAACAATCTGTAGCAATCTGAACATTCACCATACTTATGTACCCCAACAATTCTACCAAAATTAGGAAAAATAAACAAGTTGCACAGCAAGACAGTGCAAAAGGAATTAGAACCATTTGACGTTCCAGTAAAAAAATGTAAAATCGCGCACTACAGCCAAAGTTTTTGTCCTGCACCGTACAAACCAACAAGCGTTGTAAACATCCTAAAGGCAAACCTTAGCACATTATTTTTATAATACAATGGAATTGTACAAGGGGATAATTATTTTTTTTGAAAAGTTTCTGTAATCAAGATTCATAAAAGTTTCCATGAGCATGAACAAAGTTCAAGGAGCTCTCCCACTTCAACAATGCCTGTCTTTCCTACTTTCACTTTCCTTTTTGAAAAGTTTTTAGGTTCCCCACTTTTTTTAGACTATATAAAAGCACTCAACAGAAATAAATGACTCTCTAAAACTTTCGGGTTGTCTCCCTAGCAGCGCTTTCTTTAAAGCCATTAAGCTAGGCCTATAGTGCTCAAGTAATGGATCCACCCGGATCCCAAGGTATATCAAAGCCAATTTTAATTAAGAATGATTTGTAATTTAGTAGTGAGCACAAAGTAACATATATCATGCAACAACAAAGTGTAACTCTCTTCCTATGCATCGGCATGTCATAAAAGAACAATTCATGCACACATAGTAAAGGCCAATGCATAGTATAGATAGTTTCTTCAATTCTATCATGTTGGAAACATAAAGAGGCGGAGATGTAGTTCCTCTCTCATAATAATTGCAAGTAGGAGTAGCAAGCACATGCATATCACATTCATCAAAATCATCATGTGCAATGGTAAAAAGCAACCCATCAATATAATCCTTAGTAAGCACAAACTTCTCCGATACAGTGTAGTAGGGAGAATTCAAAAAGATAATAGGACTATCATGCGTGGGTGCAATAGCAACAATTTCATGTTTAACATAAGGAACTATAGCAAGTTCATCTCCATAAGCATAATTCATATTGACATCTTGGCCACAAGCATAGCAAGCATCATCAAAAAGGGATATTTCAAGAGAATCAACGGGATCATAGCAATCATCATAGCAATCATCCTTCGGTAAGCACGAAGGGGAATTAAACAATGTATGAGTTGAAGAGTTACTCTCATTAGAAGGTGGGCACAGGTGATCAATCTGCTCTTCCTCCTTTTGTTCTTCGCTCTCCTCATCATCTTTTTCATCCAATGAGTTCACAGTTTCATCAATTTCTTCTTCCATAGCGTCCTGCAAAATATTAGTCTCTTCTTGGAAAGCAGAGACTTTCTCAATAAACGCATTAATATTGTAATTGTATTTGTAATTTTCATAGCAATATCTAAGTATAGCTAAATTTTCTGGTCTATAAACTGAATCATCAAAATCGTGAAACGCTTTAAACATAGATTCAATCTCATAAGCACCCATAAAAGCAACAAATTCTTCTATTTGTTCCACATCATAGTAATCATCTCTACCATTAGCATAAGAAGCTAAGGTTTCATTATCATTGAATTTGCATGAAAAGGGAAGGTGTGGAGCCTTCATCCTAGAGAAACAAGTATAATCATGTATCACGCATAGTTAACGAGCATACCAACGCAACATAGAAATTTGATCCCATAATAGTTTCCCTTTTTGTGTCAAGCGACAATCCCTAAAGTATTCACGTTGATCCAACTTGTCTCCCATAACATAACGAAATGGGCTTTCCCCAGGATTATTAAAGTAGTACATAATTTCTTTCACATAACGAGCATTGAGGGTTTTAGGAGGTTCCCCATCTCAATGAGTAGCATCTACACCTAATTTTTTTGGTATTTCGTATTCCATATCCATAACTAAAGATAGAGAACAACTTAGAACAGCAAATAAAAATTACTTAGTGATAAAGCAAACAAGCACACACAAGAATATTCACCCCACGCTATGACTCCCCAGCAACGGCGCCAGAAAAGGGTCTTGATAACCCGCAAGTATACGGGATAGTTGTAGCCTCTTTCGATAAGTAAGAGTGTCGAACCCAATGAGGAGCTAAAGGTAGAACAAATACTCTCTCAAGTCCTATCGGCCATTGATACGACTCTACGCACGCTTGACGTCCGCTTTACCTAGAACAAGTATGAAACTAAAAGTACTTTGTAGGTGGTGTTGGATAGTTTTGCAAGAAAGTAAAGAACGCGTAAATAGAAAATAGGGGCTGTTTAGATAAAGATACAATAAAGTAAATATAACGAGTTTGGAAAAGTGGTGGTAGGAGTTGTGGAATTGTCCCTAAGCAACTGACTACGTTACTAGACCGGTAATCATTATTGCAATTCTATTTGAGGGAGAGGCATAAGCTAACATACTTTCTCTACTTGGATCATATGCACTTATGATTGGAACTCTAGCAAGCATCCGCAACTACTAAAGATCATTAAGGTAAAACCCAACCATAGCATTAAAGCATCAAGTCCTCTTTATCCCATACGCAAAAACCTACTTACTTGGGTTTGTGTTTCAGTCACTCACGCAACCCACTATAAGCGAATCATGAACGCATTGCAACACCCTACAGCGGGAATCCCTCACGCTTGCGTGACATGGAGGGCACCATAGGACAGCACCAATAATAAAACATGCAACTCAAACCAATCATAGCAATTCATCAATCACCGATAGGACAACGAAAAATCTACTCAGACATCATAAGATGGCAACACATCATTGGATAATGATATGAAGCATAAAGCACCATGTTCAAGTAGAGGGTACAACGGGTTGCGGGAGAATGGACCGCTGGATATAGATGGGGGAAGGTGATGGAGATGTTGGTGAAGATGATAGAGGTGTTGGTGAAGATCGCGGTGATGATGATGGCCCCCGGCAGCGTTCCGGCACCATCGGAAGCAAGGGGGAGAGAGCCCCCCTTCTTCTTCTTCTTCTTCCTTGACCTCCTCCCTAGATGGGAGAAGGGTTTCCCCTCTGGTCCTTGGCTCCCATGGCGTGGGAGGGGCGGGAGCCCCTCCGAGATTGGATCTATCTCTCTGTTTCTGCGTTCTGGAATTCTGCCCTGGCACCGTTTCTTTTATATCCGGAGATCCGTAACTCTGATTGGATTGAAACCTTCGCCCAGATTGTTTTCCAAAAATTAGCTTTCTTGCGGCCAAAGAAGGGCATCAACCGCCTTACGAGTGGCCTAGGAGGGTGGTGGGCGCGCCCACCTAAAGTGGGCATGGGCCCCTATCTCCTAGCCACCTCGGGCACCGTCTCGCGTTGATTTTACTTCCCAAAAATCACAAATATTCCAAAATAATTCTCCGTCTGTTTTTATCTCGTTTGGACTCCGTTTGATATGGGGTTTCTGCGAAACATAAAACATGCAATAGACAGGAACTGGCATTGGGCACTGGATCAATATGTTAGTCCCAAAAATAGTATAAAAAGTTGCCAAAGGTATATGAAAGTTGAATAATATTGGCATGGAACAATAAAAAATTATAGATACGACAGAGACGTATCAGTTGGTACGCCCTAATCCAGGACACGACAGTAGCCCCTGAAATTGTCTTCGGAGCAGGGGATGGAAATCCTCCCCACGCTAATATCTTTGGCTTTGACATGCAAGTTCGTCTCAGTCTCCAGGTTTGCAACATATGTCTGATCCTTTACTCATTGGGAGGTCGAGGTCCTTGCAACCCGGATACTTTTCTGACGACTTAGCCGTAGGTCCCACCATGTGTGATCCCCTTAATTAAAATAGTATTTTCTTGATCCTAAAGCCATTTGGGGAACTGGCTGCTTTATGGCCAGGTATTGAAGTGTTTCCCTTGTCTTTATTTACAACCCAAAGCCGTAGCAAAAACACACGCTCCAGTTTCCCCTTGCTTGACAAAAAATGAAATCTTACCTCGGAAGCTTTAGCTTCGAGAGCTTCAACCATGGTGTGAGATACATGCTCATTGAAGCGCACCCACTGCCCCCTCAAAGGAGACTAGGGAAGCTGCTCCATCACTCGTCTCCAACTATCAAAGGGCTAGCACACGCGGATAGCCATCCTATCCTACAAGGGGAGGAGAGAGTTTGTTTCATATCTTTTCTGTTACGGGGTCTAGGATTCTCCATCCACCCCTTCCTCTGGGTTTGCTCGAGTTCTACATGATCCAACTCAACCACCTCACGCCCAACTCCATCCTGCATATCACGGGATTTTTCGCCCTCTCTGAAATGTACTTCGAATGCGAGGTACACTTCGGGTTGTGGAGGAAGTATTTCTGCCTAATGTCTTGCTCTCGAGGTGGAAAACTTCACGAGGTACAACCAAGGTGTGACGTATCGCTTGAACCGGCTACGCAACAGGTACCCCTAGAGAGGATACCAATACATGGGCCACTGAGTGGTTCTACAAGGTCGGCGTCCCACTACATGATCCAGCTCGTCCCGGGCTCCTGGTCTGTTCTCCAGATCCCCCGAAGAAGTGTTTCAACTGGAGGCCAAGGATTTCCTTCCAAAGGATGATTCTGTCGTGGCTTGCCTAGCCGCTCGAGTGAGGGTCTCGACACACACCGGTCTTGCCATCATTGATATGATGACGACAACAATTACCGACTAGTCTAACCTCTTTGGCAACAAATGCACCCATTGTGAATGTACAATGGTGTGACGCCCCCGATTCCATCGTACACTAATCATGCACGCAAATGTATACGATCAAGATCAGGGACTCACGGGAAGATATCACAACACAACTCTAAAACATAAATAAGTCATACAAGCATCATAATACAAGCCAGGGGCCTCGAGGGATCGAATACAAGTGCTCGATCATAGACAAGTCAGCGGAAGCAACAATATCTGAGTACAGACATAAGTTAAACAAGTTTCCATAAGATGGCTAGCACAAACTGGGATACAGATCGAAAGAGGTGCAGGCCTCCTGCCTGGGATCCTCCTAACTACTCTTGGTCGTCGTCAGCGGCCTGCACGTAGTAGTAGGCACCTCCAGTGCAGTAGGAATCATCGTCGACGGTGGCGTCTGGCTCTAGGGCTCCAGCATCTGGTTGCGACAACCAGGTAGAAGGGAAAGGGGGAAAAGAGGGAGAAAAGCAACCGTGAGTACTCATCCAAAGTACTCGCAAGCAAGGAGCTACACTACATATGCATGGGTATATGTGTAAGGAGGCCATATCAGTGGACTGAACTGCAGAATGCCAGAATAAGAGGGGGATAGCTAGTCCTTTCGAAGACTACGCTTCTGGCAGCCTCCGTCTTGCAGCATGTAGAAGAGAGTAGATTGAAGTCCTCCAAGTAGCATCTCCAAGTAGCATCTCTAATAGCATCGCATAGCATAATCCTACCCGGCGATCCTCCCCTCGTCGCCCTGTGGAAAAGCGATCACCGGGTTGCCTGTGGAACTTGGAAGGGTGTGTTTTATTAAGTATCCGGTTCTAGTTGTCATAAGGTCAAGGTACAACTCCAAGTCGTCCTGTTACCGAAGATCACGGCTATTCGAATAGATTAACTTCCCTGCAGGGGTGCACCAACTTACCCAACACGCTTGATCCCATTTGGCTGGACACACTTTCCTGGGTCATGCCCGGCCGCGGAAGATCAACACGTCGCAGCCCCACCTAGGCACAACAGAGAGGTCAGCACGCCGGTCTAAACCTAAGCGCACAGGGGTCGGGGCCCATCGCCCATAGCACACCTGCACGTTGCGAGGGCGGCCGGAAGCAGACCTAGCCTAGCAGGCGTTCCAGTCCAATCCGGCGCGCGCCGCTCCGTCGCTGACGTCTAAAGTGCTTCGGCTGATACCACGACGCCGGGATACCCATAACTACTCCCGCGTAGATGGTTAGTGCGTATAGGCTCGTAGCCAACTCAGATCAAATACCAAGATCTCGTTAAGCGTGTTAAATATCCGCGAACGTCGACCAGGGCCAGGCCCACCTGTCTCCTAGGTGGTCTCAACCTGCCCTGCCGCTCCGCCACAAAGTAACAGTCGGGGGCCGTCGGGAACCCAGGCCCACCTCTACCGGGATGGAGCCACCTGCCCCTTCAGCCCCCATCTCCGAACAGTATCACAGGTAATGTAACTGTGTAAAGTATATCGTATATGCCCGTGATCACCTCCTTAAGTGATCACGGCCCAGTAGTATAGCATGGCAGACTGACAAGAATGTAGGGCCAATGATGATAAACTAGCATCCTATACTAAGTAATTAGGATTGCAGGTAAGGTATCAACAGATGTAGCAACAATGTCAGGCTATGCAACAGAATAGGAGTAACCGAACATTAACATGCTACACTACTCTAATGCAAGCAGTATAGAGAAGAATAGGCGATATCTAGTGATCAAGGGGGGGGGGGGCTTGCCTGGTTTCTCAGACAAGGAGGGGTCGTCGGTGACGTAGTCGACCACAGGGGCATCAGCAGCGGTCTCGGAGTCTACCGGAAAGGAGTAACGGAGGGGGAACACAATAAATAACAGAGCAATCAAATGTAACACAAAGCACGGCGCGACAATACGTTGTGCTAGGGGTGACCTAACGTAGGGATAGGCGATACCGGTGAAGGGGGAAACATCCGGGAAAGTATCCCCGGTGTTCCGTGTTTTCGGGCAGAGGAGCCGGAGGGGGAAAGTTGCGAGTTTGATATGTTAGGAGTGTGTGGCGGACGAACGAGTTGCGTATCCGGATTCGTCTCGTCGTTCTGAGCAACTTTCATGTTGAAAATAATTTAATCCGAGTTACGGATTAAAAGATATGATTTTCTAAAGATTTTATTAATTTCTAGAATTTAATTAATTATTTAATTTAATTTCGGAAATGGAATTATGACATCAGCATGATGTCATGCTGACGGCAGCAGTCAACAGAGTTGACTGGTCAACCTGACATGTGGGCCCAATGGGACCCACCTGTCATACATTGTTTAGTTAATTAGGGTTAGGTTAACTAATTACTGCTTAGTTAGACTAACAGGTCAATTTAGACTAATTAAGTAGGATTAATTAACTTAATTAATTTAGTTAATTAATTAATTAATTTAATTATTATTATTATTACTATTATTATTATTAAAATGTTCTGGGCAGGGGCCCACTTGTCATTGGCCCCGGGGGCCTTAGCGGGCGCCGGGTACTGGGTGCAGGCGCCACCCGAATGGGCGCTGGTGCTGGGCGCACCCGAGCGGTCGCTGGGCGACGGGCACCAGCCCGCCCGGCAAGGCACATCGGGGCGAGGCCATGGCCGGCTGCGGGTGCGGGAGCAGCACGGAAGGGGGCTGCGGGCGAGGCCAGGGCGAGTGGGAGCGCGGTCGGAGCCGAGGCCAGGGGCTCCAGCGTGGGCACGCGCGGGGGGTGATGGCGGGCGCGGCGAACTCGGCAGATCGCCAAGGCAGGGGAGGCTGGTGGCCACGGCGAGCGCGGGCTGGGGCGCGGTGACCGCGGGCGGTGGCGAACGGGGGTGAGGTCGGGGCGGTGACCGCGAAGCACGGGGCCACGTGAGTGCGTGCACGGGACGCACGTCGAGGCGAGGGAGAGAGAGGGGGCCGGGGCCTCACCAGGTGCCTGCAGGGAACGGGGCAGTGGGCATGATGGAGGTCGGGGAGGGCCGACGAGGGAGATCCGGCGGAGCGGGTGGCAGTTCGGCGGGGGAGCGTTCCGGCGAGATCCGTGGAGCTTCAAGCGGCGCCAGGCATGCGGCGGGGGAGGTGCGGTCGAGGCGGCCGGCGAGGTGGCGCGGGCGGCGATTGGCGTGGCGAGCGTCGGGCGGTGGAGTCGGGGGTTCCAGGCGGCGGTGGCCTCCCCTGGATCCCGATCCAGATCGGGACAGAGGAGGGGGGCGCGCGGGGTGGGGCGAGTGGGGGTCGAGGAGCGGGTTAGGGTTTGCGGGGTGGGGGAATAAGGGGAGGGAGTGGTCGGCTGGGCCCTTGCCCAGCTGGGCCGGTGGCCGAATGGACCGGCCAGTTGGGTCGGCTGGCCCGGGGGGGTGCTTGCTTTTCTTTTCCTCTTTTTTCTTTTTTTTGTATTCTGTTTTTATTTCTTTTCTTTAATTTATTTTCTTTAAATGTTTTAATTCAACTTAGGGCATTTAAGTATTTGATAAATTTGTGTTTTCTTTACTATAATTACCTCTGTGATATTCGGCACAACCTGAACATTTTTGTTTCGATGTTTGAAAACTGTTGATGTTTGACAATATTTAAATTTTGAATTTGAAAAGTTTCGAACCGACGCGAGATTAAACAGTGACGGAGGTGACGTGGCATATTTAGCAGAGGTTACTGTAGCTTAATTATCTGGGCGTCACAAGTGGAACCAATGATGCCACCAATCTATTCAGGAAGGTTTTAAGGACCAAGCAGCGTTTGCCGCCGCCCTGGCTGGTATATATAAGGGGGAGCCGGCACATTTTCCCAAGCAGAAATTTATGGATGGCTTATCTTATTATAGGCATGCCGAAGTGGTAAGTCTTCTTCGAACTACCTCGTCCATTCGAGCAGTGCCTTTATACTTCTGACTAGATGTTCAACATATCTAAACATAGGTGGAAACGCTGGGTCGAGACACTAAGCTACCCAGCGCCTGAGACTGATGTATATTCTCGTGATGACGACCCTGGCTTCCATGAGGACGAAGAGTTGTCCATTATTTTCATGGAGGGGAGCTTCTATCAAGGGAACCTTGATGGCACTAAAGTAGCCATCATCTTGATGTGCCAAGGGCCTTGCCGTCTAAAACGGTAAGGTCTCATCCATCTTCTCCTCAAAAGAGATCCTCTAATCGCAAGGCCCCGAACACCATGAAAGTTTCTAATCCCGGGAAGAAGCCCAAGTCTGGACCTAAGCCTGAAACTGAGTGCTTCTACTACAAAGGGACTGGTCACTGGAAGCAGAACTGGCCCAAGTATTTGGCAGATAAGAAGGATGGCAAAGTGAAAGGTATATTTGATATCCATGTTATTGATGTGTACCTTACTAATGCTCGTAGTAGCGCTTGGGTATTTGATACTGGTTCTGTTGCTCATATTTGCAACTCGAAACAGGGGCTACGGATTAAACGAAGATTGTCTAAGGACAAGGTGACGATGCGCGTCAGAAATGGTTCCAAGGTCGATGTGATCACCGTCGGCACGCTACCTCTACATCTACCTTCAGGAATAGTTTTAGACATGGATAAATTGTTATTTGGTGCCAACGTTGAGCATGAACATTATATCTGGATCTTGTTTGGTGCAAGATGGTTATTCATTTAAATTAGAGAATAATGGTTGTTCTATTTATATGTGTAATATCTTTTATGGTCATGCACCCTTGTTGAGTGGTCTATTTTTGTTGAATCTCGATCATGGTGATACACATGTTCATAATATTGAAGCCAAAAGATGCAAAGTTGATAATGAGAGTGCAACTTATTTGTGGCACTACCGTTTAGATCATATCGGTGTAAAGCGCATGCAGAAACTCCATGCTGATGGGCTTGTGGAATCACTTGATTTTGAATCACTTGGTGCTTGTGAACCGTGCCTCATGGGCAAGATGACTAAAACTCCGTTCTTCGGAACAATTGAACGAGATACTGACTTACTGGAAATAATACATATAGATGTACAGTCCAATGAGTGTTGAGGATCGTGGTGGGTATCGTTATTTTCTGACCTTCACAGATGATTTGAGCAGATATGGGTATATCTACTTAATGAAACATAAGTATGAAACGTTTGAAAAGTTCAAAGAACTTCAGAGTGAAGTGGAAAATCATCATAACAAGAAAATAAAGTTTCTACGATCTGATCGTGGAGGCAAATATTTGAGTTACGAGTTTGGTTTTCATTTGAAACAATGTGGAATAGTTTCGTAACTCACGCCACCTGGAACACCAGAGCAAAATGGTGTGCCCAGACATCTTAACCATACTTTATTAGATATGGTGCGATCTATGATGTCTCTTACTGATTTACCGCTATCGTTTTGGGGACATGCTTTAGAGACGGCTGCATTCACGTTAAATAGGGCACCATCAAAATCCGTTGAGACGACGCCATATGAACTGTGCTTTGGCAAGAAACCAAAGTTGTTGTTTCTTAAAGTTTGGGGCAGTGATGCTTATGTGAAAAAGATTCAACTGGATAAGCTCGAACCCAAATAAGAGAAGTGCGTCTTCATAGGATACCCAAAGGAAACTATTGGGTACACCTTATATCACAGATCCAAAGGAAAGATATTTGTTGCTAAAAATGGATCCTTTCTAGAGAAGGAGTTTCTCTCGAAAGAAGTGAGTGGGAGGAAAGTAGAACTTGATTAGGTAATTGTACCTTCTCCCGAATTGGAAAGTAGTTCATCACAGAAATCAGTTCCAGTGATTTCTACACCAATAAGTGAGGAAGCTAATGATGATGATCATGAAACTTCAGATCAGCTTACTACCGAACCTCATAGGTCTTCCAGAATATGGTCCGCACCAGAGTGGTACTATAATCCTGTTCTGGAAGTCATGTTATTAGACCATGATGAACCTACGAACTATGAGGAAACGATGATGAGCCCAGATTCTGCAAAATGGCTTAAGGCCATGAAATCTGATATGGGATCCATGTATGAGAACAAAGTATGGACTTTGGTGGACTTGCCCGATGATCGGCAAGCCATCAAGAATAAATGGATCTTCAAGAAGAAGACCGACACTGACGGTAATGTTACTGTCTACAAAGCTCGACTTGTTGCGAAAGGTTTTCGACGAGTTCAAGGAGTTGACTACGATGAGACCTTCTCACCCGTAGTGATGCTTAAGTCTGTCCAAATCTTGTTAGCAATTGCTGCATTTTATGATTATGAAATTTGGCAAATGGATGTCAAAAGTGCATTCCTTAATGGATTTCTTAAAGAAGAGTTGTATATGATGCAACCAGAAGGTTTTGTCGATCCAAAATGTGCTAACAAAGTGTGCAAGCTCTAGCATCCATTTATGGACTGGTGCAAGCCTCTCGGAGTTGGAATATGCATTTTGATAGTGTGATCAAAGCACATGGTTTTATACAGATGTTTGGAGAAGCCTGTATTTACAAGAAAGTGAGTGGGAGCTCTGTAGCATTTCTAATATTATATGTGGATGACATATTATTGATTGGAAATAATACAAAATCTCTGGATAGCATAAAAGGATACTTGAATAAGAATTTTTCAATGAAAGACCTTGGTGAAGCTGCTTACATATTGGGCATCAAGATCTATAGAGATAGATCAAGACGCTTAATTGGACTTTCACAAAGCACATACCTTGATAAAGTTTTGAAGAAGTTCAAAATGGATCAGTCAAAGAAAGGGTTCTTGCCTGTGTTACAAGGTGTGAAGTTGAGTCAGACTCAGTGCCCGATCACTGCAGAAGATAGAGAGAAAATGAAAGTCATTCCCTATGTTTCAGCCATAGGTTCTATCATGTATGCAATGCTATGTACCAGACCTGATATGTGCCTTGCTATAAGTATAGCAGGAAGGTACCAAAGTAATCTAGGAGTGGAGCACTGGACAACGGTCAAGAACATCCTGAAATACCTGAAAAGGACTAAGGATATGTTTCTCGTTTATGGAGGTGACAAAGAGCTCGTCGTAAATGGTTACGTCGATGCAAGCTTTGACACTGATCCGTATGACTCTAAGTCGCAATCCGGATACATATTTATATTGAATGGTGGAGCTGTCAGTTGGTGCAGTTTCAAGCAGAGCGTTGTGACGGGATCTACATGTGAAGCGGAGTACATAGCTGCTTTGGAAGCAGCAAATGAAGGAGTCTGGATGAAGGAGTTCACCGATCTAGGTGTTATACCTAGTGCATCGGGTCCAATGAAAATCTTTTGTGACAATATTGGTGCAATTGCCTTGGCAAAGGAATCTAGATTTCACAAGAGGACCAAACACATCAAGAGACACTTCAATTCCATCCTCAAGTCGCAGAGTGAGACATAGGAATTTGCAAAATACATACGGATCTGAATTTTGTAGTCCGGTTGACTAAGCCTCTTCTACGAGCAAAACATGATCAGCACCTAGACTCCATGGGTGTTAGAATCATTACTTTATAATTTAGATTATTGACTCTAGTGCAAGTGGGAGACTGAAGGAAATATTCCCTAGAGGCAATAATAAAGTTGTTATTTATATTTCCTTTTATCATGATAAATGTTTATTATTCATGCTAGAATTTATTACCCGAAAACTTAGTACATGTGTGAATACATAGACAAAACATAGTGTTCCTAGTATGCCTATACTTGACTAGCTTGTTAATCAAAGATGGTTATGTTTCCTAACCATAGACATGTTTTCTTATTTGATAAACGGGATCACATCATTAGAGAATGATGTGATGGACAAGACCCATCCGTTAGCTTAGCATTATGATCGTTACAGTTTCATTGCTACTGCTTTCTTCATGACTTATACATGTTCCTCAGACTATGAGATTATGCAACTCCCGAATACCGGAGGAACACCTTGTGTCGTGGAAACATCATGGCAGATGTTGGGGATATAACTATTGAGTATAAACCGCCCAGGAGGGGCCGGGTTATACTCATAAGGAGTCATCCGCATTGAAGCCCATGAAGACAAGGAGTATGGCGCTTTACTATTAAGATTTAAAGGCCCAAGGCCCAAAGGCAGATTAAGGCCCATAAACATAAACCGCCATGTAATATGTAACTTGTGTTGTAAGGTAGGAAGGGGTAGAAACCGAGCCGGACACGTGTATGAGCCAGCGTTGGGATTCTGTAAACCGCCGGGCGTCAACCTGTGTATATAAAGGGACGACCCGGCGGCAGTTCAGGGACAAGAAACAATAACTCGAGAGCCAGGTAAAGCGGATTCGCTCCCTGATCATCGAGACCCCATCAATTCCACCACAACTGGATCATAGGCTTTTACCTTCACCGCAAGGGGCCGAACCAGTATAAACTCCCCATGTCCTTTGTCCAGTTTAACCCCTTTAAGCTAATCTCGTTGCAATGGATCCACGACTAAGTCCTCACACTAGGACATCTGACGTGATAATTCCACGACAGCAGGTGTCCTTAGTGTCAGGACTTAGTCGCGAGGCCAACGCATCTATGTGGTAGCTTGAGAGGGGTTGATCGGATCGAGAGACGCAACACACAAGACAAGGATTTAGACAGCTTCGGGCCCCGGGAAACATCATCCGGTAATAGCCCTACATGCTGTTTGTGGCTAGATCTCATTATGCTCATGAGGGAGTCGCCGCATAAGCCGACTCCCCTTTAGTTGTGTCTAGCCTTAGCGATTATTTCTTTCTTGCTTGTTCTTCTTGGGGTGCCCTGCCCCTCCTTATATAAGTTAAAGGGGCGGGTAACATGTGGAGTCCTATTAGGATTAGAACTAGTCTATTACAAGTGGAGTCCTAGTCTTGCTTCCTTTGTAAGGGAATATTCCTTACGCTTTCCTCTTAAGCCGGCCCACCATAACATGAGCCGGCCTTCTGGGCCTTGGGCCTAGTCCTCTAACTGACCAGCCGTGGAGGCCATGAGTGAGTTGCCAGGCTCATGAGTCGTCAGACCAGTGAGCCGCTAGACTCGTGAGTCGCCAATCCTCCGGCGGGTTACCAATGAAACACCAAGTCCGACCGGGTCATACTTCCGGCCGGGTCATACCGCGGGGTATATCCCCGATATTAGCCCCTAGTTTAATTTGGATTTATCCATGTTAAACTGATCCTGTAAAATAAACACAAGAAAAAACTTGATAGGTTGTGCTCTGGGTTAAATATTTTCCTGAACCGGCACCTGATCATCCTTAAGTCCTTGTCATTTCCTCCTGGATGCGCATTCATGATCTCATAGAAAATCTCCTTTAGCAGATGTGTTCAAACATTACCAATGTAAAAAATTCGGGTACTTCTTCTGAAAAATCCGGGTCAATAGGCCAACTTTATAATCAATTTGCTGACATTGGTTTCTTGTATAGAAGTATTATAAGAAATAATCCATTTGAGTCGGTTTCCAAAGCTCCGGCTTAATAAACATATTGGACTCAAGATTCATCTGGTGATCCGCCGGTTTAAGGATATAGAGGCTGGCGAGTTATAATTGCCAAAACTGTCGGCTTGTAAAAATTGACAGCACCGGGTCACAATTGTTGCTCACACAAAGTTTCAAAGTGTACCTACCTTATATTCATATCACTTGTAGCCCCCAAGTGCCAGGTCATTATGAAATAATGAGCAGGGACTTTGTAAATATGATCATGTAGACTTGAGCAGCAATGTGTAGCCCCCAAGGGCCGGCTTAGTAAGATAATACTGAGCTGGGACTTTGTATATAATTCATTGATAACAACATCATATGATGTAATCTCCACCATGGGGCTTGAACCCACGCCCATAAGGTTAAGAGCTTTGTACTCTACCAACTGAGGAGTGGATCTTTCAACATAATGGATTAAGGCTTGTGTACCTTGAATTTTTGACATGAGCAATTGGTAGCCCCCAAGGGCCGGCTCATTACAATGTGATGAGTCGGGTCTTCAATAAATTGAGAAAAAATGACTTTGCATTAGCCCCCAAGTGCCATGGTGCATGCTAGCGGTGACATGGGACTTGCATATTTGATGTAATCTCAATTTAAATAATGTAGCCCCCAAGTGCCGGGTCGTAAGCCTTCAGCGACTCGGGACTATTCCTTCATTGTAGAATAAATCATATCCACTGATAAAATAATAGCCATTGCGCCAAAGCGACTTTGAATACCTTATCTGTTGACAAGTAAATCTGGAATTTAAATACTCGGCGGCTCTTGGCCGATGGCGACTTAATGCGCATTCATTGTAAGCCAGAATTTTTATAACCCGGCGGCTTATAGCCTTTGAGAAAATCCAGAACGGATAATCATTTTGAAGCATCAATTTTTATAATGAGCTTGAACTTAATTATTTTTATAAGTCATAGTTCTGCAAATCCTGCACAGAATTTAAACAACATATGCCCTGGCGACTTATCGTCAAAGGCCAGGGCGGGTAACAACCCAATATAGTCTTATGTAATTACTGTAGAATTGGCTCATGCTGCCGGCTTACATCGCCGTATCCAATAAGCGCAATAATCCAATGATTGATAAGCGCATGATTTGAATGGCGCAATCCAAAATAGACCGGCGACTTAACGTCAAAGCCAGGGCCGGTTTAAACATAATCATGTATAAACAATATCATACCTGTGATATTGAATCGTACTGCCGGTTTATGATACATGTGCAGTAAGGGTGATAACCCAATCTTTTAGAAGCCAAGACTTCCAAATGTTTGATGATTGTCATATGCTGGTGACTTATCGTCCAAAGTCAAGCCGGGTTAAATAGAAACCACATACATATGCCTCAGATATGAACAAAAAAGTCTCAAGACAAACTCAAAGATTGTTGTCAAAAACATAAGCCAGCAAACAAAGAGAGAAAACAAGGCCTCTGATTCGAATACGATCAGTAAGCCAGACCAAAAGGGGTTTAAGCTAGGATTCGAATAAGATCAGGAAGCCCCCTAGTGGTTTTGGCATTGCGCTGATCAAGAGGGTACCGACAGCTATGTTCTCTTTGGTTCGAATATGGCCTATGTTTGAATAGGAAGCCCCCTAGTGACCTTGAGACTTTTTTAACGACTCTGATTCGAATACGGTCAAAGTCGGACCCGAAAAGGGGTTAAGCTATGATTCGAATACGACCAAGAAGCCCCCTAGTGGATTTGGCATTGCACCGATCAAGCGGGTACCGACAGCTATGTTCTCTTTGGTTCGAGTATGACCTATGTTTGAATAGGAAGCCCCCAAATGACCTTGAGACTTTTTAACGACTCTGATTCGAATACGACTAGAGTCGAACCCAAAAGGGGTTAAGCTATGGTTCGAATACGATCCAGCCCCCAATGGTCATTTGAAGCAGGGTACCTATGTTTGAGTTGTGCTTTGCGACATACTCTCTTTGGTCCCTTTAATTTTACCTGAGAACTCGAACTTGTGAGCAATGAATTCTTCTTGAACTGGATTTTAAACCGGATATTCTTCATTTTGAGCCGGAATTTTTTCTGACGGCCTTGAAACTGGCAACATTTACTGAGCCATGTCCATGGAGCCCCCGAGTCTTAAGATGACTCAATGAGTTGGCTCGAAATTCTCCATAGTTGACCGTGATATAGATAGGTTTGAGTCCTACATTGGAGAACTTGCAAACCAAAGTAATTGCTCTTTTAAAGAAAATAATATGTAATATAAAAATATACTAGATGGATTTCACCTGATATGTTAAGCCACAAATTATCCACCGTGGAGTTGATAATCACCGAGTCAGCCGTGGGAGCAGGTAGATAAGTCGGCCGTGACATTGTAAACCGGTGCGGACGGGGAGAGTCGGCAGCAGCATTGTAAGCCGGTGCGGACAAGAGAGTCAACCGCGGCGTTGGAAATGGCACAGACACAGGCAATTCGGCCATGGGTGCAGACAATGAGTCCGTCGCGTGTGTAGATGTAGGGGGGCGGCAACTTGCGCATGTATCCGTTCAGCAGCATAGCACAAACGCGCTAGTGCAAAAATAATATTGGCGCACGCCCCTTTGTGACACCTTTGTAATGAATAATGGTCCTGCGAATTTTTTTAACATAGATCAGAGTACTTGTTCTTTGATAAAAACAATATGTTTAAAAGAATAAACTTGGATGGATATCACCTGGCATTTTTTGTCAGATAGACACAGATGGAGCAGACCAAGTTTCAATACGCAGATAAATCCACAGTTGAAATTATGGATAGCACCCAGCAGCCCAGCGCTATGTCAAATTGACTTCTTTTTATCCTCTGGCCAGCACTAACTATTTTTTTTGAGTTGTGCCAGCACTAACTACTCGAGCAACGGGGAGCCAATGCGCCCGCAGACCGGAGGTAGAAGTGAGGCTGGGCCCTTCAACACACCCGAAAATCCCAGAGCTCAAATCATCAGCAGGACAAAACCCATAGCAAGTATGTTTTCTGTATCCGCCGAAACTGAAACTTGCGTTTCTTCAGTAGTCAATTGAGTTGAAGCAGAATGTTTGTGGACCTAAATATTAGGATTCCCCACATTGACATGTAACATCCGGCTCACGGTGCGCACGTCGCGCGAGAGGACCCGTGTCAGGGCAGGGCACCTTGGAGCCGAGCTGTCATTGTAACCTTTTTTCCAAAGGTCCACTGAAGCTTAACTTGCATACTCCGACACTCAGGTTCCATGGACGAAATCCTTTGCACTCCCGCTGTTATGCTGAAGTAGATTTTGATGGTAATAATAACTCCATCGCCGGTTCGAGCTGCGATGACAGTGAAACTGGCCGGACCCTGCGACGTATGGCACTGCTGCAGGTGCGAGCTCCATTGTTACGATAGCCTTGACCATTTACTGAACCAAGTAGTAGCACATGCTACTCCCAGCTACCAAGAAGTACTACTAATCGCATCCAAGATGTGCATACACACACCACCTCCCCTGGGTACACAGCTGCAGCAGGAGCGCTCAAGGACGGCTTGTGCGGACAATTTAGATGCGGGCATGGCGGCTTAGCAGAGGCAAGCGGGGAGGGAGTCTGGCGCAGCTGGTAGCGATGCACCGGGTTTTGTAGGCGTGTGGACACGACAGCGTGCTACCCGGCCATCGCGGGACGCGGCGCAAAGAGAGCCGGTCGCGGCCACTGGAGTATACTGCGGCCGAAGCGGCGTCAGGCTATGGCGATTTTGGAGGCGGCGGCTTAGAGGTGCCCCGGCAAGTCTGCGACAGAGGGGCGGACCACGGTCAGAGGACCAGGCAGTGGCGACTTAACCCGGCCATGAAGGTAGGCGGCGCTAGGCCACAACGGAGCAGGCGACTCGTCGAGGCAAGCGTTGTAGTGATGGCTTGTCGGGCGGCTCAGCGAAGTAGCGACGCGAGGCTATAACAGCTTTGAAACAAGGTCCAACAGGAAGTGAGGCCGCGGGTGAAGTCAGCCCGATTGCAGAGGCATGATGGGGCAGGTTGAGGCACCTTGAAAAGAGATCGAGCAGCAGTGTACAGCCGGGCGGCTCGCCGGTGGCTTGGATGCAGGGAGGCTCGGGCCGGGGAGCGTCGGCGGCTCTGCAGTGGCTCGCCACGGCGGCACCGGCCAGCGCTCGTTTGCATCAAGGCGGCTCGGGGCGAGGTGGCCGCCGCGGAGTCGTCCGTGTCCACATCCACCCCTTGGTCCTTCTCCAAGTCGTACTAGTTTGACCAATCTGTCCCGGTCGTAGTTGATTCCCGATTTTGTGTTTGACCATGTACGTGTGGATCCGATCGACAACGTGGCTTCCTGGAATAAACAGTAGTTTTGATTGATGTCCCCTGGTCTTGCAGTGCGTAGCCAAAATTCCTTGTCCATCAACCTGTGACCCGATGAATCGCCCAATGTTGACACCATAAAAAATATGTCCCAGTCTCGGAATCGGTGGATCACCATGGCGCGTGAGGCGGCAAGATACATGTAACCCAAAAATAGTCTTAATCTCATACCTGCTGCCGTAAAAACACTTCGCCAATCTTGACCGATGAACTCATCGTTGATGTGAATTTTTCCATGCTGGTTTTTGTTGAACCGGAAAACTGCAAACTTCTCAAATCCTAGATGAGATCCCTCCAAGAAATCAACACCACCGTGCGTCAGCCCCACTTTGGGTGCCAACTATCATGGAAACGTCACGGCAGATGTCCTTAGTGTCAGGACTTAGTCGCGAGGCCAACACATCTATGTGGTAGCTTGAGAGAGGTTGATCGGAATCGAGAGACGCAACACGCAAGACAAGGATTTAGACAACTTCGGGCCCCGGGAAACATCATCCGGTAATAGCCCTACATGTTGTTTGTGGCTAGGTCTCATTATGCTCATGAGGGAGTTGCCGCATAAGCCGGCTCCCCTTTAGTTGTGTCTAGCCTTAGCGATTATTTCTTTCTTGCCTGTCCTTCTTGGGGTGCCCTGCCCCTCCTTATATAAGTTGAAGGGGCGGGTAACATGTGGAGTCCTATTAGAATTATGACTAGTCTATTACAAGTGGAGTCCTAGTCTTGCTTCCTTTGTAAGGGAATATTCCTTACGCTTTCCTCTTAAGCCGGCCCACCATAACATGAGTCGGCCTTCTGGGCCTTGGGCCTAATCCTCTAACTGACCCGCCGTCGGGGCCATTAGTGAGGTCGCCAGGCTCATGAGTCGTCAGACCAGTGAGCTGCCAGACTCGTGAGTCGCCAATCCTCTAGCGGGTTACCAATGAAACGCCAAGTCTGGCCGGGTCATACTTCCGGCCGGGTCATACCGCGGGGTATATCCCCGACACCTTGTGTGCTATCAAACGTCACAACGTAACTGGGTGATTATAAAGATGCTCTAAAGGTGTCTCCGAAGGTGTTTGCTGGGTTGGCATAGATCGAGATTAGGATTTTTCATTCTGTGTATCGGAGAGGTATCTCTGCGCCCTCTGGGTAATGCTCATCACTATAAGCCTTGCAAGCAATGTGACTAATGAGTTAGTTGCGGGATGAAGCATTACGGAACGAGTAAAGAGACTTTCCGGTAATGAGATTGAACTAGGTATGATGATATCGACGATCGAATCTCGGGCAAGTAACATACTGATGACAAAAGGAATGACGTATGTTGTTATGCGGTTTGACCGATAAAGATCTTCGTAGAATATGTAGGAACCAATATGAGCATCCAGGTTCAGCTATTGGTTATTGACCGGAGATGTGTCTCAATCATGTCTACATAGTTCTTGAACCTGTAGGGTCCGCACGCTTAACGTTCGATGATGATTTGTATTATGAGTTATGTGATTTGATGACCGAAGTTTGTTCGGAGTCCCGAATGAGATCATGGACATGACGAGGAGTCTCGAAATGGTCGAGACATAAAGATTGATGTATTTTAGGGCTACGTTCGGACACCGGAAAGGTTTCGAAAGAGTTTAGACATTTTTCGGAGTACCGGGAGGTTACCGGAACCCCCTAGGGGAAGTAATGGGCCTTCGTGGGCCTTAGTGTAAAGGAGAGGAGGGCCACAAGGGAGGCCACACACCCCCCATGGCAAGTCTGAATTGGACAAGAAAGGGGGCGGCGCCCCCCTCTTTCCTTCTCCCTCTCCTCCTCCTTCCCTCTCTCCCCCTCTTGGAAAAGGAAGGGGACTCCATAGTGAAATCAGGTGCTTGCCCTTGGTGCAGCTTCTGAACATATATCCGTAACACCTTATCATCTCCTTGAGCTCTGCGGATTTCTTCTTCGAGAGTAGGAGCAACTTCCAATATATTGGTAAGACGTGCGTCAGTGATTACCAGATTCAGCTGCATGATTTCGTCATAGAGCTCTGGAGGCAAGGAATCCATTAGGGCATTGAGGTTGGCTAGTTTCCGGCTGAGGGCGTCAGCCACCACATTAGCTTTGCCCGGGTGATAATTTATTCTGAGGTCATAGTCCATAACCATCTCGAGCCATCTTCGCTGTCGAAGGTTCAAGTTGGGCTGAGTGAATATATACTTGAGACTTTTATGGTCGGTGAATATCTGGCACTTCTTTCCAATCAAATAATGTCTCCAGATTTTTAAAGGGTGCACCACTGCGGCCAATTCCAAATCATGAGTAGGATAATTTCCTTCATGTTGTCGCAGTTGGCGAGATGCATAGGCCACCACTTTGCCATCTTGCATGAGTACACACCCTAGTCCTTTTCTGGAGGCATCGTAGTAAACATCAAAGTTGCGGTAGATATCTGGAAGAGTTAATACGGGTGCTGATGTCAGTCTGGATTTTAACTCATTGAAGCTTCGTTCGCAGTCTTCAGTCCATACGAACTTCTTGTCCTTCTTGAGGAGCTCAGTCATTGACTTGGCGATCTTGGAAAATCCTTCGATAAAACGGCGATAATATCCAGCCAGTCCAAGGAAACTCTGGATTTCTGAGACTGTGGTGGGTGCGGACCAATCAAGTACATCTTTTACCTTGCTTGGGTCCATCGAGATTCCTTCTGCCGAGATGATATGTCCGAGGAATCCCACTTGCTGGAGCCAAAACTCACATTTTCTGAATTTGGCATATAATTGATGATCGCGAAGCCGTTGCAGAACTGCGTGAAGATGTTCCTTATGTTCGTCCTTGCTTTTGGAATAAATGAGGATGTCATCAATGAACACCACCACAAACTTGTCCAAGAAGTCCATAAACACCTTGTTCATCATATGCATAAAGAATGCAGGAGCGTGAGGCCGAAGGACATAACAGTGTATTCGTAAAGACCGTAACGAGTGGTGAACACGGTCTTAGGAATATCTTCCTTCTTGATCTTGAGTTGATGATATCCCGTCCTCAAATCAATCTTTGAGAATACTTTGGCCCCACTGAGTTGACCAAACAGATCTTCAATCCTCGGCATTGGATACTTGTTTTTAATGGTGACATCATTCAGCTGCCGGTAGTTTACACACATTCATAGACTGCCATCCTTTTTGTCCACGAAGATTGCTGGTGATCCCCATGGTGAAGAGCTGGGACGAATGTATCCTTTTTGCAGCATCTCATCCAGTTGCTTCTTCAATTGCACCAATTCTGAGGAGGGCATCCGATAATATTTCTTATGTATCGGGGTGGTTCCAGGCACTAGGTCAATAGCGAACTCCAATTCTCGGTCTGGTGACATGCCGGGTAATTCTTCAGGAAATACATCTGGATACTCGCTGACCACTGGGATTAATTCCACCTCTTCTGCCATGGCTGCGAAAACCATACCCTTCGTGGGGATGCGCTTGCGGGCATAAAAACCTATGGTGCGACCTTCCATATTTTTCAGGGTAACTTCTCTGGTCGCACAGCTGATGCAGACTTGGTATTGGGTTAACCAATTCATGCGCAGAATGACATCCAATTTGTTGGAATCGATGATTAACAACGATGTTGGAAACTTGATGCCCTTGATGTCAATCTCCAAATTTTGGCAGACGAGATTACTTCTGAGTATGGATCCCGGGGATTGTACCAGCATGTGCTTTCCCAAAATCGAGCAAGAAAAATTGTTTTGGGAAGCAAAACTCCGCGAAATAAAAGAGTGGGAAGCCCCAGAGTCAAATAAAATTATGGCGGGTATGTCGTTTATGAGAAACATACCAATGACGACTTCCGGGTCCTCTTGGGCTTCGTCTGCGGAAATGTGGTGAACTTGCCCTTGGATTATATCGGGGGCGGAATACTGCTCCATGTAGTTAACTTGCGGCTGAAATGGAGCGACGTCCTTGGTGTTCTTGGGACATTGTTGGGCGTAGTGTCCAGTTTGACCACAGCTGAAGCACGAATTATTACGCTGGCAATCGTCGCGCACCGGGCTGGTCACGACATTCTTAACTTGTGTAGTAGTCTTGTTGACCTTCTGCTGTCAATTGGGTTTGTACTCCACCTGAGTCTGTTGCCATGTACGAGCCTTTTGCACTCGTTGCATATCCTTCTTGGGCTTGAATTTGCGCTTGTGGTCATCAGAAGCTGGCTTGTTATCGTGCAGGAGCTTCTGTTCCCTCTCGGTGATTAGGGCCTTGTTCACCAGAGTCAGGAAGTCCGGGAAATCAAACATACTAAGAGTGCACCGGAGATGTTGGTGTAGGCCGCCAAGAAATCGGTCGATCTTCCGCTCTTCGGTGGCCACATCATGGAGAGAGTAGCGGGCCAGATGGTTGAATTCATTCAGATACTCGGCGATGATCATGCTGCCTTGAGTGAGTGCGAGAAATTCGCGTTGCTTGATCTTCATGACTCCGGTGGGAATATGATATTTGCGGAAGTGATCCTTGAATTTTGTCCAGGTAATTTTCTCGTCGGCAGGCCATATTGCTTTGGGATTATCCCACCATATAGCGGCAGCTCCTTTGAGGTAATGCGTTGCAAAGGGAACCTTGTCTCCGTCGTCTGTGCGAGCAATTTCCAGTTTTCTTTCAATAGTCCTTAGCCAGTCGTCGGCGTCCAAAGGATCAGTAGTATGGCTGAAACTGGGAGGCTTGGTTCGCTGAAAATTTGATAGCTTGGAATGATGGCCATTCTGGTTGCCATTTTGCCCAACCATAACTTGTACACTTTTCGGTATTTCCAGCAGATCGTTGCTCCTTATTTCTTCAAAAATTCGCAGGATTTGCTCGGTGGAAGGCGGTTGTGGCGGTGGAGGCGGAGGTGGCTGGTATGGTTCAGGGGAATGTCATGCCTGTCTTGCGGAATGACGGACAGGGACATCCTCACCAGCTTGACTGCTGCTGCCTCCACGCGGCATCCTATTTTTCATTTTCCCAATACATAGCAACCATGATGAGAAAATTCCAAAATGGGGGGGAAAACCAATGACAAATCCCGGAAGAAAGCAGCAAATAAAACCATGTCGAAAAAATCCAAGATAATTATACATAGTCCCAACATGAAAATAAACATTGCAATGGGTCTAATACCCTCGTACATGAAACTACGCATCATGACCAAGCGATTAGAACCATACATCATGCTCATGACTACCACGATACTCTAACGATCTACTGCTCGGATGGTGCTGCTGCATGCCCGTCTCCTGAGCCGGACCCAGATCCTGAACTAATTAGAGACCTCCGGGGGAAGAGAGGTGCGCTAGCGCTGCCTTGAGGGCTCTCCCTCAGGGGCAGGCGGGGGATGGAATCTAAGCATAGGAGCAGCAGGAGTAGCGACAAGAGAAGACCATGCAGCAGGAGCACTGCGAGGGTTCACCGTCAAAGGGTTAACGGTACCCTGCGAGGTCATCGTAGGAACGGAGGTGGGAGGAGCAGAAGTGTAGATGACAGCGGGAAGAGGGTTCCTTATACGAACAGCAGCGAGAGCGGCGCGAGCGCGTGAGAGCTCCCGAGCTAACTCGTAGTTAAGGAGATAGCTAGCGGTGATGTAGCGTGCAAGGTGGCTAGTGGGATGATCGCACGCCGGATTAATCAAAGGAAAGCGGATACGCCCATTCTCGTGCAGAGATGGGTAGAAGAAAAGTCCAGGGTGGGTGTGCATGCGGACCTCATTGTAGCGCAAGTCTACAAGAGCCTCAATAGCAGCAAACTGAACTACCTGAGATGGCGTAGAAGCAAGACCAACCTTAGACGAAGGAGTGTAAGCGTCGGACGAGGAACTATGGTGTAGAGTGACCTCAGCATAATACTCATACACTGCACCGGCGAGATGCTCGCGATACACCCGATACTCTGGATCAGCACCCTCTAGATAGAGTCGTCGCCACACGTTCTGAAGCAGGTGCGGCGATGTGCACGGAGCTAGCTCAGGATGGTACAAGATCGGTACTGGTGGCATCTACACTCACAAACCATACGGTTAGTAATAACAACAATAAGTCATGCATGCAATGCAACAACCAATTCCTATGTCTACCGGCACTCAAATGAAACTATCTACCGTTTTACTAACGCACTACCGGTCTAGCGTGTCCTACAATCAACGCAGCTCTGATACCAAGCGTTGTGGCACCCCGGCTCAGAGCAACCGGTTTACCCTGCATTGCCAGCCCAGAGATCGAGTCTTCTGGCAATACACAACAACATGGTATAGAAACAACCGCTTTGTTGATACTAGCATGGAACAAAGGTCTGATATTACATCGAGATTCGAGGGCAAGCGTCACACACGGTGCTGCTAGACAGTATGTACATTATTTAATGAACATGGCTGGGGCCTCGATCACAAGAAACTATGCGACAGCGGAAGAACAACATAGCAGAACTCCATGACACAGGGACACCGATGTGGACACGGCCTAGACACGAGATGCGCTCCGATGCGAATCAGCTTGCCTAAAAACTGGCATGACACGCTAGGTCAGTACATTGAATGTACTTGCAAGATCACAACAAACATAAGCACGATGATAGACAATATCATGATAATTAATCAAGATAAATTAATGCAAGAAATTAATACAAATGCAAAGCTATGCAGAGCAACCAAACAGCGCACCGAGTCACACAGACTCGCTTACCAGACAGTTACCTCGTAACCAAACGGTAACCACACCGGGGTCACACCTGAAACCAATCACTCATGAACACCTCGAGTGTTCAAGGTTCACCACGAAACAATGCATCACAACAATTACCAGTTTGCAAGATTAATTATAGAAGTTGATCCATGGTGTGACTTACTCCCGTGTCTTGCCCATAACGAGGGCGCGGCTATAGATAGATTAAATACACTCTGCAGAGGTAGCACACTTTACCCACACTACGGAATACTTGGCCTCGTACTCCCATTTAGGTGGACCAAAGTACTCCGACGAAACCCTCCCTTTGCCATGCACTCTCCCCGGCCACTCCGACCATCTCCCTCTCAGGGCTAGGTCTTGGGTGCCCCCGTGTCTACCAAAGACACCAACGGCCACCGTCGTGGAAAAACGGTCCCAAACAGGGACAAGGTACCATAAAAACAAACGAGCACACAAGGTTATGTCTGCCTACCAGGCCAGGGTATGCACACCCATAACCTTCCCTCGCGGGAGGCACCGGTGAGAGCCACGACAAAGGACCGAATCAAGACCTTCCCATTAGGTAAATGTGGTCGCACTGAATTAAAACCCGATTCAGTGGCACCATGATGTGATCAACATCATATTCAGGTTGAACTTAATCAAGTATTAACTTTCAGAAAAACTTTTTATTATTAACATGGCATCATACCGGAAATCATGCAACTACTCATCACACAGAGCAAGCAACTCTTAAGCATGGATCAAAACAAGCAATATAACTAAGTTACACTACTAAGATCAGAAACTTCTCTGGTTATAAGTCATTTTTTTCTACAAATAACATTTTTATTAGTTCATCATTTAGTTGAAAACCATTACTAGCAAAAATAGCTACCATAACTTTCCATAACAAACTATCTAGTGCAAAATCTTACTCTACTTAGCCAAACAATTCTATGAACTCAACCAGAAGCTAAAACAAGCATCATAAAACAACTAGCAATTAACCATATTAATTTATCAAATTTTAAATGCAATTAAAGACTCATATTCAAGTAGAAAATCATAGATATTGAAATAACACCATCCAAATGATGTTGTGGCTTGCCTTAGTGCAGAGGAGGGTCACACTCCTCCTGGTTAGCTTCAAGACAAGATCCTCCATCTGAAAATATTTTAAAACCACAAAGATAAATGTAAAATCTCATTCTGAAAATCACCAGAAATTCTAGACAGCACGGAAAAATCCACCTTTTGGTGTGCTGCTAGAGCTTTCTGTAACAAAGACAATGCAAAAAGAATCAATTCATTTGGACTTGTGGTTTAGAAGTTATGGTTGGTCAAAGTTTGGTCAAAAATTTGAATAAATTTGAATTAAACAGAAATTCCTGGGGGGGGGGGGTTGACGTCGAAGGCGTAAAGTGGGAGTGCGCCTCCACTCGTACTGCTTCGGGCACGAGTGGTGAGGCTGACACTGGGCCCCACCAGTCAGGAGAGAGAGAGCGGGATTGAGATCAGAGGAGGGGCGGCGTTTCGCCGGAGCTCACACCGGCGATGAGGGAGTTTGGGGCTAGGCTAGAGGGATAGATTGGTGAAAGGGTCGAGAAGAGGTGTCTAGAGGGGGGGGGGGGGGTGATTAGACACTAAGTGCAAAAAGTTACAGTTTTTAGTTTCTTTAATTTTAAGTGGAGTTTTGGCACAAGTTTAATAATCACAATACATCTCAAGCAAGCATGCAAAGAGTATATGCGCAGCGGAAAGTAAAGCATGCAACTTGCAAGGATGTAAAGGGATGGGATTGGACAATTCAAACGCAATTGGAGACACAGATGTTTTTGTCGTGGTTCCGATAGGTGGTGCTATCGTACATCCACGTTTATGGAGACTTCAACCCACGAAGGGTAACGACTGCGCGAGTCCACGGAGGGCTCCACCCAAGAAGGGTCCACGAAGAAGCAACCTTGTCTATCCTACCATGGCCGTCGCCCACGAAGGACTAGCCTCACTAGCGGTAGATCTTCATGAAGTAGGCGATCTCCTTGCCCTTACAAACTCCTTGGTTCAACTCCACAATCTTGTCGGAGGCTCCCAAGTGACACCTAGCCAATCTAGGAGACACCACTCTCCAAAAAGTAACAAATGGTGTGATGATGATGAACTCCTTGCTCTTGTGCTTCAAATGATAGTCTCCCCAACACTCAACTCTCTATCACAGGATTTGGATTTGGTGGAAAGAAGATTTGAGTGGAAAGCAACTTGGGGAAGGCTAGAGATCAAGATTCATATGGTAGGAATGGAATATCTTGGTCTCGACACATGAGTAGGTGGTTCTCTCTTAGAAAATGTAAGTTGGAAGTGTAGGTTCGTTCTGATGGCTCTCTCCACAAATGAAGAGGAGGTGGAGGGGTATATATAGCCTCCACACAAAATCTGACCATTACACACAACTTGCCAATCTCGGTGGGACCGAATTGAGAAACTCGGTCGGACCGATTTAACAAATCTAGTGACCGTTAGGATTTTCGGTGGGACCGACATGCAACTCGGTAGGACCAATATGGTTAGGGTTAGGGCATAACATAATCTCGTTGAGACCGATTACACAAACTCGGTGGGACCGACTTTGGTAATAAGCTAACCAGAGAGTTGGTTAGGTAAACTCGGTGGGACCGATTCACTCATTTCGGTGAGACCGAAATGTTACGAAAGGGAAACAGAGAGTTTACATTGCAATCTCGGTAGGACCAGTTACACAAACTCGGTGAGACCGATTTTGGTAATGGACATACACAGAGAGATTACAATCCCATCTTGGTGAGACCGAGATCCCTATCGGTGAGACCGATTTACCTAGGGTTTGTGGTAGTGGCTATGACATCTGATGATCTGAACTCGGTGGCACCGGATAGAAAGAATCAGTTGGGCCGAGTTTGACTTTTGGTTTAGGTCATATGTGGATGTGAGAAGGTAGTTGAGGGCTTTGGAGCATATCACTAAGCACTTTGAGCAAGAACCTCATTAAGCAACACCTCATCCCTCCTTGATAGTATTGGCTTTTCCTATAGACTCAATGTGATCTTGGATCACTAAAATATAAAATGTAGAGTCTTGAGCTTTGAGCTTGAGCCAATCCTTTTGTCCTTAGCATCTTGAAGGGGTTCCACATCCTCTAGTCCATGCCACTTCATCGTTGAACTTATCTGAAACATACTAGTTAAAAGTGTTAGTCCAACAAGAGATATGTTGACATTAATTACCAAAATCACCCAGGGAGCACTTGTGCTTTCAATTGGAAGCGGGGATCGCGGCGCACCTGCCTGTACCCGTGGCTTGGCGAGAGGTGGAAGGAGCTCGTCGCAGTCGAGCTCGCAAGCTTCGGTGGCGGACGGGGTTCACCGGAGAGGTGGAAGACGGAGGCTAGAGGCAGCTCCGAGGGCTTGGCGGGGTCCAGGCAGCTCCAGCAGACCACCAAGGCCCTGCCCAAGCAGCTGCTTGAGCTTGAGAGGCCCTGGAGAGCGGCAGCTGGCCTGTGGGGATCGCCGGAGTCCTCGGGTCGGGGCGACGGCCAGAGGCCTGCCCGACCAAACTGCGGTGGTTCTACATGTTCGTGGTGGTTGAGTGGAGTGGTGCGTGGCCAGGATTCAAGTCGGGGTGGCTTTATATAGCCGGAGCAACAGGGGGGGGGACGTGTCGCCGCCGGAACACTCTAGATATGCAGTGAACATCGATGAGAGGCTCCAACGCGAGGGGACAGGGTGCAGCGTCAACGCCGGCGCTTGCCCACGCTCGCGGACGAACACAGGAGGCGGTTTGAGATGGGGAAAAGCACAAGCACGCACTGTGTCGTTTTGGCCGCGACCTGACCGGTCTTTTTGCGGCGGCTCCGGCGTCGGCGAGCGCCAGGGAGGGGTCATGGGTGATGGGTCGAAGGTGGTGGCGCGGTGCGACAGTCGGCGGCGAGCGCTGGAACGTGCACGCGCGAAACAGAGCGCAAGGCGCCAGCCAGAGCGTGTCGAGACGCATGCCAGGCACCGTGTCCACGCACGGTCACCAAGCTGGCATGGTCAAAATGACGCCCAGAAGCGGCCAAACCTTGTCTACTCTCTCGACCGTGCAGTGTTTAGTCTAGGGGAGTTGATGGCTCATGCCCAGGTCGACCAGAAGTGACGCCACTTAGCTGACAAGTTTCTGTACATAAACTTGGTCGCCAAGTTTGGCCACCTTCTAGAAGGCCATTAGGGTTGATCTCCTGGGGTTTAGGGTTTCTTAGGAGGGTGTTTAAGCTCAATAAAGATCAAGGCTAAAAGCTTAGGGAAAAATGCACTTGCTGTACAAAGTGCATTTCTGGTCCAGAAGTGAAAAGATTTTCTATAGCAAAAATATTACAAAAAGTGATGCAATATTTTTGCATGCGAAGATGTGCCATGGTCCTAAGAATATTTAGGAATTATCTCAGATTTTTCTGAGCAAGAAAAACTGAGGTTGCTTTGGAGCACAAAGTTCTGAAATGAACTTAAGAGAGAAAAATGAATATTTTCCTTTAAGGAAAAATATTCATTTTATTATTTTGGGAATTTGTGGGAGGCATAAGGTAGATAGGTCACTTGGGTGAAAGCCAAGGATATGCCCAAGTGACAAGTCCATTTGAATTGATCCAAAAATCCAAATCAAATCAGGGCAAAAACCACGATGAAAACCAAGCCCGGAAAGAGAGAGAAGGCAAGTCCGGTAAAAAGAGAGAAGGCAAAATCCAGGCTGTCACACCGTCATCCACCACCTTGGTGCTCTCAGCGCGGCGTGGTCTAACGTGGTCAAGGAACGCCTTCCATCGGAAGAGGACTGTACGTGGAGAGGCTGACAGCTGGGTCCACGGCCGCATCAAGGAAGTGCCTCCTTATTACGTGCAAAATAATGATTCCTCCACCTGAGAGAGGGACCTACCGGAAGGGCCTCGAAGAAAACATTTCCCCCCTGACAGCTGGGACCCGCCAGCTACATCTTCGTACGCAGGGAAGTGTGTCCGTATTACGGGCAAAAAAATGATTCTTCCCCCTCAAAATTGGGACCCACCAGGTATATCTTTGCACAGAAGGAAGTGCCTCCTTATCTTCCCTGACAACTGGGACCCGCCAGCTATATCTTCGCACGGAAGGAAGTGCCTCCTTATCCTCCCTCACAGCTAGGAGCCACCGGGTTGAACCGTACATCGGGTTGTCTGTCTGGTCGCGATCGTGTAGGTACATACGGGTCGATCGGTCTCTCTGCAGCGATGAACCATGTTCGACTAAGGAGATGCACGTGTCGTTGTAGAGGCGCGGACGTAGCATGTCACGCAGTCCCGCCTATATATATCATGTACACGTACGTACGTCCACGCTGCAAGAAATTAAATACGACTACATACGTACATACGGGCGGGGTCTCAAATGCGTACTAGCGCATATGTACGACCAGGACTCGTGTACATGGAGAGGCAACAGACGGCAGTGATATCATCCTGTTCATCAGCAGCTAACCGGGTGGGTCAGAACGGAGGAAACAACGTTATCTTCACCGAGAGCCAAGTGACTCGGTCAGAATGCATCCTATTCATCGGGAGCAAAGCCACTGGGTCAGAACGCGACGTGTTCATCGGGAGCCACCCGGCTTGGACGGAACAGCCGAAACAAGGCCTAGCGTACCATAGAACGGAAGAAACGGGTCTTCTGTTCGACCACGTACGGTCGAAATGGGGTCTTGTTCATTGGGAAGGGTCTGGCATACCGCAAAACGATGGAAACAGACTTTTGTTCGAGCTCCTATGGTCGAAATGGGGTCCTGTTGATCGGGAGGGGAGGGGCATACATCAAAACATAGGAAATGGACTTCTCTTCGACTTTCTACGGTCAAAACGGGGGCCTGTTCATCGGGAGGGGTGTGGCGTACTACAAATCGGGACTCCACAAGATACTATTAATCCACCGTCTACTGCCTCGCTCCAGCCTCCACGGGCTACTGTCCATCCACCGTCGACCTCCTCTAGCCTCCACATGCGACTGTTCATCCACGGCGTCTTCCTCTTGCCTCCACCAGCTAATGTTCATCCATAGGCTCCTGTTCATCCAGCCTTCACCGGCTACTATTCAACCACCCCTCCACGGGATACTGTTCATCTAGCCCTCCACCGGCTACTGTTCAACCAGCCCTCCATGAGGTCCTGTTCATCCACCCCCAACAGGCTCGACCGGGGTCCTATTCATCCAGCAGCAACGACCTCTACCCCCCCGGGGTCCTGTACATCCAACCCCCAGCGGGAACAATTCATCCAACCCCCAACAACGCTCACTGTTCATCAAGAGGCCGCAGGTTCGGTCGGCTTCAGTTAGCAGCAGTAGCAAAGGAATCGCTCGATCGGGTTCAGTTAACAGCCAGGGATCTATCGATCACTCGGGTTTAGTAACGCGTAGCCAATGTAAGCGCTCGGGTTTTGTAGGCGAACGCCTCGCTCGGGTTCAGTTAGAGTGCAGCGCCTCGCACACACACGCGTACGTGTACGAGAGAAGTGCGCAAACCTCCGTGCTCGCTCGGCCCCGACCACCCACCGTAACTGGGAACTCCCCGAAATTTTCCCCGCCCTCGCTTCTACCATGATTTTTTCCGTCAGGGATGGCCCAAACAATGTCATGCAGGTGCGTCTCCTGCCCGCCTAGGATGAAAAGCCCATTTTCTGTCATGATTTTTTGTCATAGAAGTAGGAGCCCACCACATCTATGATGATACCGGTTTTTGTCACAATTATCGCCATAGAAGTGTCATAAGCATGACAGGAAAAAAAATTGTTCAGCCAAAATGTCACGAATGTGTCTTTTTTTGTAGTGCAAGTGACACCTAACCATTCTAGGAGAGACCACTCTTAAAAAGGTAATAGATGGTGTGGTTGATGATGAACTCCTTGCTATTGTGTGTCAAAAGATCGTCTCCTCAACACTCAATCACTCTCTCACATATTTGGCATGGTAGTAGGAGAAGGATTAGAGTGGAAAACAACTTTAGGAGGCTAGAAATCAAGGATCAAATGGTTGGAGTGGAATCCCTTGATATCAACACGAGTGTAGGTGGTTCTCTCTTAGAAAATGGATATGAGAAGTGGTAGCTTCGTCCTAACTGCTCTCTTTGGGAGTAGGTGGTGTGGGTGAGATATATACATCCTTCACCAAAAATCCAACAATTACACACCTTTACGCACAACTCGGTGGGACCGAGTGAAAAACTCCGTGAGATTGATTAGTGTAAAGAGTTTCAACTTTATACGTTGCAGTGGGACCGGATGAGTCCACTCAGAGGGACCGATTTGTGAAGACCTAAGCACTATCAACACTTCGGTAATTCTGATCGATTTCACTCGGTAATTCCAAGATGAAGTCGATGGGTTACATAAAGTTTGCCAGTGCACTTCAATGGGACCAAATGCCATCTCGATGAGACCGAGTTTCTAAGGTTTAGGTAGTCGCTATGTTAAGTGTATCTCGGTGGGTCTGGGTGTATGTGTATCGGTGGGACCGAGATGAACTTTAGGGTTTTGGACATATCAGAATGTGAGGGTGTAGCTAAGGGTTTTCGAGCAATATCTTCAAGCACTTGAGCAAATGACTCATGATCAAAACCTCATCCCCTTTTAATAGTATTGGCTTTCCTATGGACTCAATGTGATCTTGGATCACTTAACCAAAAAATTAGAGTCTTGGAGATTTTGCCAATCCATGTTCTTTGCATTTTGAGGGGTATACTTACACATCCATAGCCAGACTATATTGAACTTTCCTGAAATAATCTTTGATTAGGCATTAGTTCAATGATGTATATGTTGTTATGAATTACCAAAACCACGCGGGGATTAGTTGTACTTTTAGTAAGTTTATTTTTCATGTTGCTGTAAGTATGGCTTGTAATGTGGTAACTCCACCTTTTATTTGTTTGTACTGTAGTTTGGAGCTTTTGGTCCTCTCATAGACCGGGAATCAATGAAAATATGTCATTTGTCTAAAAAACTAGTGCATGTTCAAGCATGGTGGATGATTTCTACAAATAATGTTGGGACATACACATGGTGGTTGCTTTTTGTTCAGTTTTAAGAGTTTGATGTTTAAAAGTAGTCAATTTTGAAGTTTGAGGTTGTTTTTAGACTTTGAAGAGAACTCTTCCTTGAAAAAAGTACTCCTCGATCACTTTTCATCCTGGCTCCGCCCCATGACGTGGCAAAATGGAGCGCCCATTTGCACCTGCCTAGTTTAGAGCATCTACAATCAGACTTCTCAAATGCTCCATATATGTCTGGGAGGACGACTTGGTCAATGACCGAATGCAATATCTTGACCCATTAGCACCCCTCATACCGGTCTTATACGTCCAGGCTGGCCAGCATCCCCATATCTGGGGCCGATATGAGGAGTGCGCTCAGTCGTGTGTGCCTCCTCGGATCCGACCCACATTGGCCAAGTCGACCCCACATATATTCATCCCCATCCGCATCCCGGATGAAACCCTAGGCACTCCACTCCACTCCACTCGGCCCCGAGCTCCGTTCCAACAATTTTTGGCCTTCTCCCACATGACGGGCAGGGATCCGACTCTGAGTTATCCAGATCCGTCAACTTGGACCTTGTCCCATGCAGGTACGAGGAGGCGATGGTCGTCTGCATGACTCTCTGCCACTCCCAGGAGGAGTCCATCCGACTGCGGCCGCCTCCATCCGGTGGGAATCCATTGCGTCCGCACAAGCGGTGCTTGGACCTGTCGGGGCTAGTGGCTCGAGACGCGTGACCGTGGCCTCGCGGGATGCAGTGACCACCATGTGGCGCTGCAACCCATGGATAGCGGTGCAACCCCTTAGGTGGTGCCTCGTCTCCATAGCATCGGGCTCCGAGTCGGAGGTCTATGCTGGCATGCCTCACGTCCCATTCTGCTGCAGACGCGCGGCATGCCCGTGCCAGGGTCATGGGCAAAGACGACAAGGGTGACAACAAGGGCATGTGCATCCATGTGTGAACTTTCTTCATATCTTACTATGTAGAATATGTCAATTTTTGCTAGTATGATGGCATGTACTCCCTCCTCCGTTCCTAAATATAAGTCTTTGTAGAGATTTCATTATAGATCACATACAGATGTATATAGATGTATTTTATAGTGTAGACTCACTTATTTTGCTTTGTATGTAGTCCATAGTGAATGCTCTACAAAGACTTCTACCCTAATAATAAAGCAGCTAGCGCTTCTGGTCGTCTAAAATAATACCCCTAAAGTTGATATAAATTACCCACTATGCCACCTGTAACTGAACAAAACGATTCAGGCTTTTTTTTCAAAGTCACCGCCGTGATTTGTTATTTTACATATGTGATGCCAATATAGATCACACGCGCATAGGCACCGCAGTGGCTAACACAGACTCCCCTGCTCTTTTTCATTTAGTTTTTTTTGTCTTTTCTTCCTTCTTTAAACTAATTAGGAA
This sequence comes from Triticum aestivum, assembly GCF_018294505.1. NCBI lineage: Eukaryota > Viridiplantae > Streptophyta > Magnoliopsida > Poales > Poaceae > Triticum > Triticum aestivum. The sequence continues at coordinate 697,958,270 of NC_057801.1, forward strand.
TATTCATGCGAATTTTCAAAAAAAGAGAAATCATAAAATATATGTGAAATCAAAAAGTGTTTAGGAAATCATAAATTTTTCGCGGATTCAAAATTGTTGTGGTTTTGCAAAACTGTTCGCAAATTATAAAAAAATTCACGATTTGGAAAAAATGGTCGGGAGATAATATCATGTTCACGATTTTAAAAAATGATCGTGTATTCAAAACATATCCGGGAATCTAAAAAAATGTCAATAAAATTTTAGAAAATTTTCAAAGAACTAAAAAAATTGAAGTTTTTTTCTCTTTTTTTCCCAGAAGTTCATCGATTCAAAAATGTTTGTTGAGTAAAAAAAATGTTCATGAATTTGAAAGCTATTCATGCATTTCAGAAAATGTTCGTGCTTTTTTTGTTGAGAAAATCCAAAATTTCAATAAAAATGTTTGTTAATTTCAAAAATGTTCACCGATTCAAAAGTCTTTATGTCTAGGATTTGATTAGTTTTTGGGAAGTCTTTATATGTCTAGCCATTGGGAGTAGTTCATGGTCCACGAAATTTGTTTCAAACTTTTAAACATTCCTTTGCGCAACATAATGACAAGTGTGACGTGCAGTGGCAAGCTCATAGCCTTTGGATTTACCTAGTCGAATGCATTGTGATCTCTTGGACATCGCGACCGTCATTAGCGAGGATGGGAAGAAAACTAATTGGCAACATGGTGAGCCATCACGTTCCTATATGTCACGGTATTGAATCATACTTATTAGTTAGCACATAAATTTTTTGTCTCCCATTGTAACGCACGGGCATCTTTGCTAGTATATTTAGAAAGAGGGAGTACGATGTAGTAGAGCATGTTAATTTTTGAGGATTTGATACTGAGGTACGGTCGTGAAAGCGACCGCGTCTATGACATTTAGTGGGCCGGATTAGATAGGGCTGTAGATGCTCTTAAGCTCTGTTTGTTTCTTGTTTTTGAGCATTTTTGTCTACAGGTTTGTGGTAATGGGTGACAAGACTCCCATACACGTGAAAATGGACAAAACTGGCCCTTATCTGAAACTTCAACACAAAATGACCCTAATCTGAATTTTTTCATCAAATGGCCCCTTTTGTATGACGGCTGGGGCTAGGGCGCCATGCTAGATAGCACGACGCCCCGGGCTAGGGCGTCATGCTATTTGGCAGGGTGCCCTAGGCCGGGTGCCATGCTACATGTCGCTACCATGACGCCCTTGCCTGAGGCGTCATGCTCTCTAGCATGGCGCCCTAGCCCCGGGCGTCATGCAAAAGAGGCCAATTTCATGAAATATTTTTAGATTGAGGCCATTTTGTGTTGAAGTTTCAGATTAGCGTCAGTTTGTCCATTTTGACCGCTTACACTTGCGGTAGTGGGTGACTGTACAAATCCTTATCCCCTTCAGGTCGGATTCCCCCATTTCCCGTCTCCTCCTTCCAGAAGTGACACAAACTCATCGGGCCCTCACACGCACGCACACATAGATAGGAGTAGATCCAAGCACTGTATGTGCACGGTGCACCACGGCGAAGTGACGGGGGCAGCGGACATGCACAAAGCCTGATGATGCACAGCTCAGATCCCACAAAGCGATCCACGCTCAGCGGAGCCTCGTGCGCACGTCCGGCCGGATCGGCGGACACGACGCGAGCAGTACTTGGCCATGGCACCGGCGGCGAATACGGCGCGCTGCCGCCTCCATTTACTCCGGCCAGAGCAGCGAAACGATAAGGACGCCGTGGCCTCGGCCTCGCCGCACTAGCGCCGCACAGGCCCAGGCGGCCTGACGCCCCAAAGGGAAGGATATCACTGTGCGGCCGGTGACCACCGGTCACGCCCGAACCCCAGACGTACGTCTACCACCAGCCGCCACGGTGCTGTGGAGGACCGCGATAGCATCCTGGACTGCAGCCAGTATTCTCAACCCGTTGCCAAATTTTTGCCACATTGCTGGATTAAACTTGCGACATGGATTTCTGCTGAACCCAGAAAATGCACCCCAAAATGTGGTGGCTGTCAGAGGCGACTGTTGACGGCGTAAGCAAAAATTTAGAAAGGTGACCACTGCTTCCACAGAACACTGACTACTGACCTGTGACTAGCTACTAGCTCCACGGCACCACCACCACACCTCCGTCCAACCTAAAACTTTCTACCCCTATCCAACAGCGAAGGATGATGAAAAAAAAACATTCTCACTGCGCCCACGAGGAGGCATCCTGGCCGTCCATCTCCATCGAGAGGCCCGACCTCCGGGACCCGGCCGCTCCCGGCTTGGCCACCGACCACTGCGACTGCTGGGCCACCGCGGCGTCCCCGTCCGGCAGCGGCGCGGGGGAGGGGAACCACTTGGCCTGCATGTAGCTGGACCGCCTCCACGGCGGGACGTCTAGACCGCTCTCCCGGAGCGAGCGGCGCGAGGCGAGGCAGAGCAGCGCCACGGCCTTCCGCAGCCTGTCCGGCGGGCCCACGAACACGGCGGGCAGCTGGGCCGAGAGGTGGGCGTACCATGGGGCCGGTCTAGCCAGCTGGAACTGGGACCTGAAATCTATGTCCACGATTAGCCTGGTCCGCCCGGCCCCGCCGTCCCCCGCCACGCGGACGTCGATGTACTCGTGGTCACCTGCAAGCGACATGGATGGATGGGTAGCTGGTTCAAATATCTCAGGCAGCTGCAGCTCATTGTTTCTTTTGGGGGAGCAAGTACTAGTGTGCTGCTAACCGGAACTACAAACACCACACATTTAGCATATCAACATGGTTAATCAGGACTACAGTTCTACCAGTGTGGATTTGAACAATAGTCAAATTAGTATGCATTAGAACATTAGTAAAATTAGTATGCATTTGAACATTTGAACAGTAGCATTGAAACTGAAACTAATATTACCAACAGTATATTACAAGTATGTGTTTTAACAGAGCTGTGAACCATTTGCTATTGAAAGAGTGGTGATGGCGACCAAGAAATGTCAAAAAATCCTTAATGGTGGCACTAAGTGTTTGCAGTGAAGTTTTTTCCTTTTTATTATCCTAAAAAAAGACATCCTCATTGCTGTTGACAAGAACAGCAGGGGGGGGGGGGGGGGGGGCGAAACAGGGAGATGAGTTATTTAAATAACACACATGGCAGCCCGCACAAAAGATGGTAATTTCGGGAACTGTTTTCCTTGCCAAAAGAAGAAACATGCTCTTTCAAGGCAACATTATCTGCAGGCAATCCAGCCCAGTTTCGGATGGTCACAAAAGAAGCAAGCAAGCACACACAGAAATGGTAAAAAAGAGGAGGGGGCGTTGAAATGCTTGCTAGCAGCATCAGAGGAAGCAAACACAGCCATGATTTCAGAGAGAGAGAGAGAGAGAGAGAGAGAGAGAGAGAGAGAGAGAGAGAGAGAGAGAGAGAGAGAGAGAGAGAGAGAGAGAGATTTTACCTCCGGGATGCTGGGTGGTGGCGACCCAGGAAGACCTGCAGAGAGAAGCATCGTAGCCATCCTTCCTCAGCCTCACCATGAGCCCCTTCTTCAAGCTGCTCCTCTTCCTCCCCTCCCCCATCTCCCTCACATGCTCCATGGCCCTCTCATATATCTCCATCTCCAATGGCGTGCAGCCCCCAAGGACGCCCTGAACGAATGGCACACACATTTTGCAAACAGGATACGTAGAAGGTAAGTAGAGCTACAAAGATAAGATCCAGCATTTTTTCGCGAGAAAAAGATCCAGCATTTGCATCAACAAAAATCTTTAAAAAAAATAGCAGTGTAGATTCACACACCTCAATGATGTGGCAAGTAGTTTGATGCTGCGTAGGGGCCGACTCCGTTGGTGATGCTGGCTCGGCATCCATCTCAAACATTCTCTCATCTGAGCTGGTGCTCATGATATGTGGCTGTGATCTTTGGATGCAACGCGGATAATAGTGTCAAAGTGTTCTTGAGCTTTGTGGGGATAGAGAGCCTCACCTCACTCATGGCTCTCGTGAGCTACAGAGGCTTTTGCATTTATCTAGTGGGCAATAGGTCTAGTACAACTAGTACTGCTACTGCGAGCCTGTGCGTGTAAATGTGAGCTGGAGCTGGATGACATCTTTTGCGCGGAAATTGAAAGCTTTGAAAGAGGCGAGGGAAAGGATTGGAAATTTATTGGAGATGACATGGTGATGGAGACAGAATTGTGAATTGAACTGATGAGATGTGAGGACGATGGAAGCAGTGATGAATCATGGCGTAGGCGTACGCCTCATACCATAGCTAGGTTTTATTATTGTAGGCATCGGGGAATAGATTGACTGAGAATATTCAGCGGCAAACCGTGAGTGCATTTTTGCAATGCATCTTAGAGCATCTATAACCGGCCACACCGTACCCGCCTCAAACGTCCCATGGATGGCACGGTCACTAATCGGTCTAAAAAACTCGACCCAGACAGGCGCCTCAAACTCCCGGGCTGACGGTACCCCTTATATCCAGTCCAAATATGGAGCGGATACGCGCCGCTGACGGTACCCCTTATATTCAGCCCAAATATGGGGCGGATATGGGGATGCCCGGGCGCATCCGCCACGCCAGACCCGACAGGCCTACCCATCATAAATTGCATCAAATTCACCCCCTCGACCTACCGGATTCATTTGTTTTCTCCTCTCTTTTTCCTCCTCCATGCCTAAAGTCTCACAGATCCGCCGTCACCCTTACTCTGCAGCCGTTCCGAGCCTCAACGCCGCCAGGACTGACACAACAGTCCTCTCTCCCATGCTTCCGCCACGGACATCATCGCCGGCCCGAACGCCACCGCGGTATGTCCGGCAACTCACGGGTTGCCCCTTGCCCTCTATGTGTTGGACACATTGTCTGACCCGAATTTTTGTGATTTATTTGTAGGGGACATGGTGAATTTTGATGCTTCATCTGACGAGGAATATGGACCGAAGGAGCTTGACAAAATGATTCAAGATGAGTTCTTAGATTTATCGGATTCAGACAAAGAAGTGGACATGATCATGCTCATGAGCACGCAAGAGTAAATGGATAGGGAGGTGGAGCATATTCTCAAATTCAAGGACTACTTTGCTCCGGACCCACCTTTTCCGACGATCCATGCTTTCGTCCTCGTTTTCGCATGCGGAAACCATTATTTTGCACACTGTTGAGGGAGTGGAGGCACATGTTGGCTACTTCAAGCTCACAAGTGATTGTTGCGACCAACTTTCTTTCTCTGCTAAGCAGAAATGCACGGCTGCTCTGAGGATGCTTACACTTGGTACTGTCACAGATGTTGTAGGTGATATGGTCCGGATGGGAGAGAGCACATGCCTGAAGACTACCATCAAGTTTTTCCGCGTTGTGGTGTCGCTGTTTGGAGCAGAGTATCTGAGAGAGGCCAGAGGGTTTCCAGGAATGCTCAGGTCTCTATGCATCGGCAATGGAAGAACTGCCCCAAAGGTTTGCAGGGAGTGTATCAAGGTCACACCAAGAGGCCACCATCATATGGAAGCAGTGACATCACATGATTTATGGATTTGACATGCTTTCTTTGAAATGTCGAGTTCTCACACGACATCAATGTGCTTCAACGATCTCCCATGTTCAGGAGGCTTTATAATGTGGAATCACCGCCGTGCAACTATACTATCAACGGCTGTGACTACAACATGGGATACTATCTTGCGAATTGCATCTATCCTCAGTGGGTGGCGTTTGTGAAGACCATAAATGAACACGGCAACAAACAACGCCACTTTGCAACAATGCAGGAAGCAGCTAGGAAGGATGTGGAGAGGGCATTTGCGATGCTTCAAGCTTGTTGGGGAATTATTCCTGGAGCTGCAACGATGTGGGAATCCGAAACTTTGTGGTAGTTGTTGACATATTATGTTATGTTGCACAATATGGTTGTCGAGGATGAGAGTGATGGTGTTGTCCAACCAAATGATTTTGAAGCACCTGAAGAACAAGTTCAAATCCTGGAAGATGAAGATGCAAATCAACTTATGAAATCTCTACATATGCATTAGAATCTTCGAGATCATCAGGTGCACTCGCAGCTACTCATTGATCTTGTGGAACATATGTGAGCCCACAATGGAAACCAATAAGCTAATGTTTGAGCTGTGCACTTAAAATAAATTTATGTAAGAACTATGTATTTTTGGTACCAATTTTTGTTATTTAAGTGTGACATTGGCGTGTATGATGAACGTGCATGAATTTGCATGGATTTGAGAATCTAGATTTGAAGTATGTGGCTGCCGTACATGAGATATGAGGGGCGGTCCGAATGTGTCTGCGGGCGTGTCTGGGGGCGTTCGCGGACGTATAGGGAGCTGGATCTGCCAAGTCCAGTTGTAGATGCTCTTAGTCTTATTCTATTAGAGAAACTTCAGGATTTTTGTTTAAAATGTGTCGCTCTAGTATATCGTCATCCAGTCCTCGATCTTCACCATAATTTTTGAAGTGCGTTTTAATTCCAACCCGCAGGCCTCCATATTTAGAGGTTGGGCGAGAAGATACAGTGCGCCCTCCATCCATTTAAATAATGGTGTCAAAGATATTTTAGAACACACACTCCCTTCCACCGCCGGCCACATCACTGTGCTTCCTTCGTTTTGTGCGACCTTCAAAGCCCGGACCGCCATGTTTTGCCTCATGTCACCTCTATTGAGCCATTCTCACACCTTCCATGCTTCACCACAGGCCCGCGCCTTTTTCTCGTCGTCCGACCTCGCTGTCTATTTTGCCACACGATCTTGCGATGGTTGATTTTCCCGGAGATAAAATTCCCAATATTTTCTCATAGATTTAGTTGTATGGCTCATAGATTTTGTGATGACATAGGATTCACATTATGTGTATATGAATTTGTTATTGGAGCTAGTTTTTTATGGTTCATCTTTGGATTCGAGCTTTGGGTGAAATCATGGACACCGAAGAAGACGATATGATATCGATTGTTGATAACTGGATAGCATCAACCTGAATGAAGAGGAAGCATCCGGGATTACAAGTTATTCATGCGACATTTCACCAAAACAGATTCACCGCCCCGAGTGGCTAATACTTGACTACTTTGTGACAGGTTGTACCTTCATGACATCTGTGTTCCGATGACACTTTCGCATGACTGGGCAACTGTTCTGTCAAAATTGCCGACAATATGCATGCCAGTAAACTTCACTTTCAACAATGAAGAAATGTCACCGATCTCGTAGGTTTTTCCTACACTTCAGATGCTTGCATATGACTCTCCCGCATATTGATTGGATGCCGCTCTTTGAATGGCCAAAGATACAATCATCAAGTGTATGGAAGTGTTCGCTAAAGATGTGGTGCATGTTTATGGACCATGGTATCTTCGAGCACCCAATGTCGAGGACACAACCAGGCTTCTAACTATGCATGAAGCAAAATTTCCTTTCATCTTGACATAGCCAATTCACCAGGCATTGCAATGATCCAACCATAATTTTGAAAGTTGTTGCCCCTAAGGATCTGTGAATCTGGCATTGCTACTTGTTAGGGCATGTCTATCTCTAAGTGGTTTTGGTGATTGATGACAATACTCTGCGGACTAATCGTGTGGATTGAGCATTTCAAATATTCATTCATTGGCACGAGACGACTCTTTCCCCTCGGAGCTCAATGTGAAGACGGTGTAGTCTCTTTCGTTTCGGTTTTGGTGGACTTGAGTCGTAGGAGACACCATACTATCAAGAGCGGGTCTGTATCGGAAAGGCTAGGGTGGAATCAACGCATACACATCTATCTCGCACCCCCAGCTCCTTCTCCTTCTCCTTGGAGTTTACCGATATCGCGGATGTGGCAAGTGGGAGGAGCTAGCGGCAGTACGGCCGGACCGGAGCGGCAGTACCGCTGACAGCCTCAAGCGGTAGTACCGCTGTTTTGGTGAGGTAGTACCGCTCGTGGCCATTAGCAGCAGCGCAGCTCCAGTACCACGCATGTACCGCCTCGATTCGAGGACTTCATTTCTCATGTCGGGTTGGGTGGCAGTAAGAGTGGCAGTAGGTGCGGCAGTACCGCTGCAAGCGGTAGTACCGCCCTACCAACGTTGGCAGTGCCGCCGGGGCCAGCGCTCCCGTGTCCCTTCCCACTCTGAGGCCTTTGCCCACTGTCTCTGTGGTAATACCGTTGGGGCTCACGGTAGTACCACTGCTGCCAGCGGTAGTACCACTCCCCTGAGCGGTAGTAACGCTCTATGCGGGCTGAGGAAGGGATAACGGTTGGATTGGTCTCCCCACTATAAAAGGAGGTCTTCTTCCCCAAGAAGACCTACCTCTTTTCCCCCAAGCTCTATTTTTGCTCGATCTCTCTCCCTAGCCAGTCAAACTTTTTGATTTTCTAGGGATTGGTTGAGAAGGTCCGGATATACCGTTCCACCAAGAGAAATTTGATTCCCCCCACTAATCCCTTATGGATCTTGTTACTCTTAGGTGTTTGAGCATCCTAGACGGTTGAGGTCACCTCGGAGCCACATTCCATTGTGGTGAAGCTCTGTGGTATCGTTGGGAGCCTCCAATCAAGTTGTGGAGATAGCCCCAACCTTGTTTGTAAAGGTTCCTTCGCCGCCTTCAAGGGCAACACTAGTGGAATCACGGCATCTCGCATTGTGTGAGGACGCGAGGAGAATAAGGTGGCCCTAGTGGCTTCTTGGGGAGCTTTGTGCCTCCACACCGCTCCAAAGGAGACATACTTCCCCCAAAGGGAAGGAACTTCGGTAACACATCCTCTTCTCCACCCGCTCCACTTGTGGTTATTTCTTCCCTTTACTTTGTGCAAGCTATTATTGTGTTGTATCCTTTGCTTGCACTTGTTGTTGTTGTTGTTTGCATCATATAGGTTTTTCACCAATTGCACATCTAGACAATCTATTTGTTGCTAAACCTAATTTGTTAAGAAAAGCTAAAAATTTGTAGTTGCCTATTCACCCCCGTCTAGTCAACCATATCGATCCTTTCACTACTTTAGGTTGCCTGGATCTCACAGTGACATAAATGTCTTGCAGAGATCTCAACCTTCTTGATCTTGCGACTCCATGGTAAATGGCTATCAGTATGACATCTACCCATCATGGACAACATTTTGTGAAGACAATTTCTAACCCTGATAGAACAAAACATATGCATTTTGCCAAGGCGTAAGAAGCTCAGAGGAAAGACATTGAGAGAACATTTAGATTGATGCAATCAAGGTTTTCAATTGTTCAGTTCCTGCTCATTTCTACAACAAGGATGTCATAATATCATGACATGTTGTGTGATCATATACAACATGATCTTATAGAATGAGAGGAATGTGTTAGGACCCATTGACTATGAATATATTGGCACAATCGTCAAGCCTCGCAAGCACACAAGCCAGATTCAATACTTCTTGAGGCACGCCAAAAGATTGAAAACCAGGCCTCCCATCATAAGTTGAAAGAGGATCCCAATGAGTAGAATTGGCAGCTAGCTGGAAGATAGCATGTTTAATATTTTTATAGAACTATTTTTTTAGTTGAAAAAATTATTGAATCATATTATTTTTTACTCTTGGATTATTTTTTTATTCAGATTAAAGATTTGCAATAATATTTGTTGGTTTATGCTCATTGTTCGATCTAAATTGTTGTAAATAGCTAGAAAAAACGTACGACCCAATGACAAATGGGTCCTACTTGCAGGGAAAATATGAAGGCCACATTATGGTGACTACGTGTTTGCACCCACAACACCCATAGCCATCAAAAGATCATGGAGCATGCTCCATATGCATTATGGTGGCCGCCAATATGATGACTCTTCTTCAGTTTCTCTTACCACATGACCTTCCTACTTTATTTTTCAATGGTGATAAAATACTCTTGGCTCGGCTCATTAGCTAAGGAAGATAATCATGTTTAAAATGCTTAACCATCGGCAAAAAATAGACTCTCACAATATGACAGAATTCAAATGCATTGCCCCATCGTTTTCCCAACTAAGAGTATTTCTAATTGATCCGCAATGATTCCCTAGCTCCAAAAAATCACAATTGGGATTAAAGACACTATTTGATTCCTAATATACCTTTATATCACCATCATTCTGGAGGCGAGCAGAAAAATAGGCTTCTCGCCAAGACAGGGGCCAAACCCGTGAACACCAAAACTCCTCACAATCCCAAGATCTTCAATGGGAATGGCTTTTCATAACCAACAACTTGTTGGCCGCACTTCTTCCATCTGCAAATGCTCTGACCTCGTGCGCCACCAGGAACGGAGTATAAAACCTCCCACATGACCCCGACACTATTCTCCACTTAACCCGCACTCCGACTACCGCAAAAAAGGCGGCAACCGTCAAGGAGGCCACGGTTAATCAATATTAACCATGCAGCGTGCTTCTGCCCATTGATCATGTCGCTGATGTGCCCACGACCTCTCCCACTGACGGCCTTCCTCCTATTACGCTAGGCAGGGTGAACAAGGGACGAAGTAGACTAATGATGCTTAAGGATGAGACAATGGCAGCCCTGCCGAAGAAGAAGAAACTCTTAATGAGAAGGATGCACCCTCTGCTGGCTCCGCTTGTAGTGAACCCTACGCAGCCTCCTCCTACCCCAATACCCAACCCTCGAGATCGACCTTGTACTCAAATCCTCCTGATTCTAACATTGACACTGATGTGCAACAAGTGTGAGATGTTCTTCATCAAGTTTAGGCCTAAATTTGTGCACTTGGACATATGTGGGCTATGATTTAGCAACCGTGCATGAATTCATGTCAAGTTTTAATGATTCAGTGAGGATGATCATGTTGGCATTGACAACCTCGCCTGCAATATGGGGTCGATGTTAATGCAACAAGAACTGGAAAATGTCGTCGAGATGGAGGCCCCAACCACAAACAAGAGGAAGAAGATTGGAATACTAATCAATTACAAGGTAGAGGAGGACAAAGCATCGTGGTGTACATGGATGAATGTATCTCTTGACGCGACACTTGGCATTGGTCAAAGAAAATAGAAGTTTTCGGCACAAATTGAGGAGTACTATCGCCACGTTGTGAAGATAAAGTCCAACCAAACAAGATAAGTTGATAAGTTGATTACGTAACATAAATGAACTCTGGTTGTCAACAAATCGGTACATGTATCTTACCAAGCAAAACATTGTTTTATTTGATAAGCCAGTAGGAAGTGGACCAAAGCCAGTAGGTCCTCAAACAACTGCAAAACGGGCTTGGAGGACTCCAAATACCCTATCCACATTCTTTCTAACTCCTTGTTGTCCTTGGGCAAAATGAGCTCTTTTTTGACCAACTGGATCATAGATAGATGTGACGAAGGCTTCCCAATGAGGATAGATGCAATCAACCATATAGTAACCCATGTTGTAGGCATGATCATTGATGGCATAATTGCATGGAGGAGCTTGTCCTTCAGTTAACCTAGCAAACAATGAGTACTGCCGCAACACATTGATATGATTGTGAGACCTAAGCCTGACAAATCAAAAGATTGACGCAATTGCCTAAAGAATGACGAAGGGATTCTTAACATAACCATAATATTGCCCTTGTATAACATATGGGCAGTTCATTGATGTCGCTTGAACTACATTGGTATTTCCCTAAAGAGGAAGGGATGATGCAACACAGCTACGGTAGGTATTTCCGTCAGTTATGAAACCAAGGTATCAATCTAGTAGGAGAACCAAGCAACACTATGTAAACGGTACCTACACACAAAAAACAAATACATGCAACCCGACGCTTATGAGGGGTTGTCAATCCCTATACGGGTAACGATGTTAGAAATTGTCAAGTTGATGGGATAAAATTTGTGTAGATTGGATAAATATATCTCAATAAACACGAAATAAAATAAATAACAAAAAATTGCAGCAAGGTATTTTTGGGTTTTTGGAATAATAGATCTGCAAACAAAAGGAAATAAAAATAGATCTCAAAGCAAATATGATAAAGAATAGACCCGGGGGCCATAGATTTCACTAGTGGCTTCTCTCAAGAAAATATCATACGGTGGGTAAACAAATTACTGTTGGGAAACTGATAGAAAATCGAATAATTATGACGAGGTCGAAGGCAATGATCAATATATAGGCATCATGTCCAAGATTAGTAGGCTGACTCCTGCCTGCATCTACTACTATTACTCCACACATCAACCGCTATCCACCATGCATCTGATACATCTCCAACATATCTATAATTTTTGATTGTTCCATGCTGTTATATTATCATACTTGGATGTTTTACAATCATTTTATATCATTTTTGGTACTAATCTATTGACATACTGTCCAATGCCAGTTGTTGTTTTCTGCATGTTTTTTACATCGCAGGAAATCAATATCAAACGGGGTCCAAACGCAGCGACACTTTTTGAGGATTTTTTTGGCCAGAAGACATCCAGTGGGCCAAGGAATCACCTAGGGGGAGCCTCGAGGGGGGCAGCACCCACCAGGGCGTGCTAGGAGGCCCAGGCGCGTCCTAGTGGGTTGTGCCCACCTCTGGTGCCCCCTAAATCGCCTCTTTGCTCTTTAAATACCCCAATATTCCAGAAACCCTAGGAGAGTCGATGAAAATCAATTCCAGCCGCCGCAGAGTCCAGAACCACCAGATCCAATCTTGACACCATCACGGAGGGGTTCACCACTTCCATTGGTGCCTCTCCGATGATGCGTGAGTATTTCTTTGTAGACCTATGGGTTCGTAGTTAGTAGCTAGATGGCTTCCTTTCTCTCTCTTGATTATCAATACAATGGTCTCTTGGAGATCCATATGATGTAAGCCTTTTTGCGGTGTGTTTGTTGGGATCCGATGAACTTTGAGTTTATGATCAGATCTATGTGTTTATCCATGAAAGTTATTTGAGTCTTCTTTGATCTCTTATATGCATGATTGCTTATAGCCTCGTATTTCTTCTCCAATATTTGGGTTTTGTTTGGCCAACTCGATCTACTTATCTTGCAATGGGAAGAGGTGCTTTGTAGTGGGTTTGATCTTACGGTGCTTGATCCCAGTGACAGAAGGGGAACCGACACGTATGTATCGTTGCTACTAAGGATAAAACGATGGGGTCTATCTCTACATAGATATATCTTGTCTACATCATGTCATCGTTTTTATTGCATTACTCCATTTCTCCATGAACTTAATACACTTGATGCATGCTGGATAGCGGTCGATGTGTGGAGTAATAGTAGCAGATGCAGGTAGGAGTCGGTCTACTAATCTTGGACGTGATACCTATATAATGATCATTTCCTGGATATCGTCATGATTATTTGAAGTTCTATCAATTGCCCAACAGTAATTGTTTTCCCACCATGCTATTTTTCTCGAGAGAAGCCACTAGTGAAACCTATGGCCCCCGGGTCTCTTTCACTCATATTTGCCTTTGCGATCTATTTTACTTTGCATTTATTTATTAAACCAAAAATACAAAAATACCTTGCTGCAATTTATTTGTTCGGCGATCTATTTATCCTATCTACCACTTTTACCTCACATTATTTGCCTATCTTGAGGCGCCGTACCCGAAAGGGATTGACAACCCCTTTAACACGACGGGTTGCGAGTATTTGATATTTGTGTGGAGGTGTTGTTTACATGGTGTGAGGTGGTTCTCCTACTGGTTCGATAACTTTGGTCTCATCACTGAGGGGAATACCTACCGTCGCTATACTGCATCATCCCTTCCTCTTTGGGGAAATACCGATGTAGTTCTAGCAGACATCAAAAGGAATTTCTGGCGCCGTTTCCGGGGAGGATCTTCAGCATCAACCAGGTTCCTAATCACAAATATCATCTCCTCGCAATTTACATTATTTGCCATTTGTCTCTCATTTTCCTCTCGCCCACTTCACAAAAATTTTCCATTTTATTCGCCCTCTTTTTCGTTTGCCGTTTTTCGTTAGATCTCATGTTTGCTTGTGTTGCCATGTGCCTTCTATTTGCTTGCATCTTTGCTTGCTAAAAATCTTTTGATACGGATCCTCATCCACTTGCTAATCTTTTCAAAAGATCCAGTTATGATGAACCAATTGCTAGTGATTTGATTGCACTGGATTATCTTTATGTAGTTTAGCTTGAGATTCGTAAATCTGAAAATTGTGATGAAGTGCTAAAAGAATAAATTTATGAACTGATTCTTGATAGCTCCATGAAAGAAAAGCATGATTGCAATAATTTTAACATAAACTCTATCAATGTCAATTTTGATAATAATATGCAGAACCCCAAGCTTGGGGATGCTTGCTTTCTTATGTCTGATACTTATTGCAATGATCATGATTGGGGTGAGAATGTTTCTTATGATCTTGATAATATTAAAAGTGGGTTTGGAAGAGTGTCAACTTTAGGTAAAAATAATCCCATATATTTGGGGAGTGTTCAATCTTATGAAATTTTTGATAAAAGTGGGCTTGAAGAGGTCAAGACTTTATTTGATGATAATCCCACTATCTTGGAAGAGTGTCAACTTTGCATGCATGTGGATCATGAAGAGAATATTTTATGTGATACTTATATTGTTGGATTTGAATATGATTCCACATGTAATTACTATGAGAGAGGGAAATATTATGGTAGAAATTTCCATGTTACTAAATTACCTCTCGTTATGTTGAGATTGCTATTGTTTTTTTCTTGTTCCTTGCATATGCTAGTTTTTGCTTGCCTTGATAGTTTGTTTTCTTCTAAAATTCCTATGCATAGGAAGTATGTTAGACTTAAATATGTTTTTCACATGTTTGTGATTCTCTCTTTGTGCTTCAATTCTTTTATTTTCATGTGAGCATCATTAAAATTGTCAATGTCTAGCAAGGGGCGTAAAACGATAGCGCTCATTGGGAGGCAACTCAACTTGTATCTTTTTGCTTTTTGGTTTTAATGCTATTTTAAATAAAATACCCAATTATTCCTCTGGTTAGATGTATTTTTGTGGTTTAAATTAGTGTTTGTGCCAAGCAAGGCCTTTGGAAAGATTTGGGTGAACGTTGATTTGATCTTGCTGAAAAACAGAAACTTTTTCACTCACAAGATTATTTTTCATTTTTAAAAGAAGAGTGCTTTTGAGTTGATTCTTTTTGAAGAAGATTAATAGAAAAATTGCTCACGTCAAAAAATTTATTTCAGAATTTCTGGAGTTACAGAAGTATTTGATATATTCAAATTTCTGCAGACAGCTGTTGTGTTTTTGACAGATTCTGTTTTCTTTGTGTTGTGTGCTTGTTTTGATGATTCTATGGTTTTCTTTGATGAGTTTTTTCCATAGAAAAGTTGGAATACAATATATATAATTAAAAAACAAAATAATTGTAGGTTTTCAATAGTACTTATAGTAGTGGTTTGCTTTCTTATACTAACGGATCTTACGAAGGTTTTGCTTGAGTTTTGTGTGACTGAAGTTTTCAAGTTTTGGGTTATCTTACGATGGATGAAGGAATAAGGATTAGCAAAAGGCTAAGCTTGGGGATGCCCGAGGCACCCCAAAATAATATTCAAAGAAGTAGCAATCAACTAAGCTTGGGGATGCCCCCGAGTGGCATCCCCGCTTTCTTCTAACAACCATCGGTATTTTACTTGAAACTATATTTTTATTCGTCACATATTATGAGTTTTGTTTGGAGCATATTGTATGATATGAGTCTTTGATTGTTTTGCTTTGTGTTCTAAGTCTTGAATCTTTGCTGGACACACCCTTTTTGAGAAATCAAAAAATTATGCTATGCATGCTCCTATGCTTCACTTAAATTATTAGAGCTATGGATTTGCTCTAGTACTTCACTTATATCTTTTTGAACACGGTGTGCTTTGTTATTTTTGAAGAAATGCTCTCATGCTTCACTTAGATTTATTTGTGAGTTAGTAAAATTTTCAAAAATTCTCTCTTGCTTCACTTAGACTATTTTGAGAGAAAGAAAAAATTATGCTCATGATCTTCACTTATATTTGTTTGAGCTTATCAAAAGCAACATATGAAAATAGTCCCAAAGTGATAGATATCCAAGGAGGATATAATAAAAACTTTCATGAAGATCATTGTACAAAATAAACTTGATTCTTAGTAATGGTTTTGAGATATGACGATATGATATGTGAGTCATGTTGATGAGTAATTGTGCTTTAGTAAGAATATTGATGTTAAGGTTTGTGATTCCCTATGCAAGCACGAAAGTCAATAGTTATGCAATGAAATTTATATCCTACTTATGGTGCATTATTCGGTGTTACTTATGCTTAATGCTTGAGTACGAGTTTTTCCACTTTTTGGTTGGTCGCTTCTCAATCTTTTTGCTAGCCTTCATTTTGCACTAAGTATGATCACTACTTGTGCATCCAAAACCCTTTAAACCAGTTTTTGCCTTATGAGTCCACTATACCTACCTATATGCGGTATTTCCATGCCGTTCTAAGCAAAATTTTCATGTGCCATCTCTAATTTTGAAAATAAATTTCTCTTTTGTGTCCTCTACTGCTCGCGAGGCGGTGAAGGGTGACCAATATTTTCCATGCTAGATGTATTATTCTCATGATGAGTGTTTATTCACTTGTCATTGCACGAGAGTACGATAAAGGTATTAGGGATGCCCAGTCCTGAAATGAAAAATGAATTTACTTAATGTTGTCAAATAATAAATTCCGTGGAAAGTGTTGGTATGGAGGGCAACCGTGGATTCGGCTAGCCATGGAAAGTGAAAGTAATGGTGGAAAAAGGAATAAACTTTATTTTGTGTTTGGGAACCGCCTATGATGTATCTAGCATGTAAAGTGTTGGGATCTCTAAGTCGTTTTTGTTGGTGGGAAAAGTATGCCTCCCAAAATATTTTTATATGTCAATTTAAGCTTTGAGCTCTGGCACCTCTACAAATCCCTACTTCCCTCCGCAAAGGGCCTTTCTTTTACTTATGCAATTTTTATTTCGAATTTGAGTCTCCATCTTCTCTTATAAAGCACCAACTAAGGGGCACTATGATCGTATTTGAGCATTGGGTGTAGCTAATATTCGAGTGTGTTTCATGAATGGATGAATGATTGAGCATAATGGGCTAGGGATAACTTGCTTTAGTGTTAATATTTTGAAAGACATGGTTGCTTGTTGGTATGCTTGAGTATTAAAGTCTTCATGTCAAAACTAGACTATTGCTTTGAATCATATAAAAGTCCATATGTCCATGCTATAAAGAAAAGAAATGTGATGAACATGTTAGGCAGCATTCCACATCAAAAATTCTATTTTTATCATTTACCTACTCGAGGACGAGCGGGAATTAAGCTTGGGGATGCTAATACGTCTCCAACGTATCTATAATTTTTGATTGTTCCATGCTGTTATATTATCGTTATTGTATGTTTTAGAATCATCTTATAGTCATTTTATATCATTTTTTGGTACTAACCGATTGACATATTGCCCAGTGCTAGTTGCTATTCTGTGCATGTTTTTTACATCGCAGGAAATCAATATCAAACGGAGTCCCAACACAATGAAGCTTTTTGAGGACTCTTTTGGGCCAGAGACATCCAGTGGGCCAAGGAAGCACCTGGGGGGAGCCTCGAGGGGGGAAGCACCCACCAGGGTGCGCCAGGAGGTCCAGGCGCGCCCTGGTGGGTTGTGCCCACCTCGGGTGTCCCCTAAACCTCCTCTTTGCTCTATAAATACCCCAATATTCCAGAAACCCTAGGAGAGTCGATGAAAATCAATTCCAGCCACCGTAGAGTCTAGAACCACCAGATCCAATCTGGACACCATCACAAAGGGGTTCACCACTTCCTTTGGTACCTCTCCGATGATGCATGAGTAGTTCTTTGTAGACCTACGGGTCCGTATTAGTAGCTAGAGGGCTTCCTCTCTCTCTCTCTTGATTATCAATACAATGGTCTCTTGGAGATCCATATGATGTAAGCCATTTTGCGGTGTGTTTGTTGGGATCCGATGAACTTTGAGTTTATGATCAGATCTATGTTTTTATCCATGGAAGTTATTTGAGTCTTCTTTGATTTCTTATATGCATGATTGCTTATAGCCTCATATTTCTTCTCCGATATTTGGGTTTTGTTTGGCCAACTTGATCTATTTATCTTGCAATGGGAAGAGGTGCTTTGTAGTGGGTTCGATCTTACGGTGCTTGATCCCAGTGATAGAAGGGGAACTGATACGTATGTATCGTTGCTACTAAGGATAAAATGATGGGATCTATCTCTACATAGATAGATATTGTCTACATCATGTCATCGTTCTTATTGCATTACTCCGTTTCTCCATCAACTTAATACACTTTATTTGTTCGGCGATCTATTTATCCTATCTACCACTTTTACCTCACGTTATTTGCCTATCTTGAGGCGTCGTACCCGAAAGGGATTGACAACCCCTTTAGCACACTCGATTGCGAGTATTTGTTATTTGTGTGGAGGTGCTGTTTACGTGGTGTGAGGAGGTTCTCCTACTAGTTCGATAACCTTGGTCTCATCACTGAGGGAAATACCTACTGTCGCTATACTACATCATCCCTTCCTCTTTGGGGAAATACCGACATAGTTCTAGCAGACATCAGGATCAAGTGTATTAAGTTCATGGGAAAATAGAGTAATGCAATAAGAATGATGACATGATGTAGACGAGATCTATTCATGTAGGAATAGCCCCAATCTTGTTATCCTTAATAGCAACAATACATGTGTGTCTTGCTACCCCTTCTGTCATTGGAAAAGAACACCACATGATCAAACCCATCACGAAGCACCTCTTCCCATGGCAAGAAAAATTGATCTAGTTAGCCTAACTAAATATGGGTTCGAAGAAGAAATATGAGGCTATAAATAATAATTCATATAAGAGATCAAAAGAAAACACAAATAATATTCATGGATATAGATCTGATCATAAACTCAAAGTTCCTCGAATCCCAACAAGCACATCACAAAAAAGAGTTAGATCTCTGTCGATGTCAAAACTGGCAGATCTCGGGTAGGGGGGCCAAGCTATGCGTCTAAGGATCAATGGTAACAATGGACAATGGGACACAATGTTTACCCAGGTTCGGGCCCTCTTAAAGGAGGTAAAACCCTATGTCTTGCTTGATTGTATTCGAGGAGTATAGGGGTTACAAGATTAGATCTACCTCGAGACAATAATGGCTAAACCCTAGCTTTTCTAGCCTATGAATATTACGACAGCCTCTACGGATTAAACCCCCCAGTTCATATACATATCGTAGGGGCCTAGGGTTACACCAAGTCAGTTTACACGGGAAGGAAAGAGTATATCCGGACACCAATCTTGCTACGCATGCACACATGAGTCCTACCCAGACACGGGAGATGGTTTTCCACTTTATCTTCATGGCCCACCAGTCCAGCCTATATTGGATAGGCCGGACACCTAAGGACCCCCAAATCCAGGACTCACTAAGTAACCCCCGAACTTGCCTTCAATGACGATGTAGTATCCAACTGTATGTCTTTGGCTTTGCAAGGCGGGTTATTTAACGTACTTTGGATCGACGGTAGTCCGGCTTTGGCCTCCATATTCTGCCTTTATGATCTCCTCCTGTCATCGCCTCGATTTCCACACGTTAGGTGAATGCGAATGGTCCATTATTTTATTACCAATAAGCCCCTTGCCTCACACGGGTGACATCTATATAAAGAGGTCAAATCCCCAAGTGCCATCCCACATCATGCAAAGAGCATCGGAGCAAAAACCACAAAAAAACTCCAAAAGATGACGAGCGCCCCTAGCTCTTCCTCGCGCCCCCATGGCCCTCAAGAGGGTGATTGGCGAAGCTATTCAGTATCGCATCTCCAGCTGTGTCGACTTCAGACTCAGGGATATCTCCCTCGCGTAGATCTAGTATCTGTACAGGCGGGTTTGGCTTTGATGGGTAGCGACGCACTAGCAGAGAATTTCCCCAACCCTAGTGGGGAGGAGAGGGTGTGCTTCGTCTCTTTTCTTCTGAGGGGCTTAGGATTCCCAATTCATCCCGTTCTCACGGGTCTGTTGGAATTCAATGGGATCCAGCTGCACAACCTCATGCTAGGTTCAATCTTGCATATTTCGGGTTTTGTTGCTATCTACGAGCTGTTCTTAGGCTGTGAGGCTCATTTTGAACTATGGAGAAAGTTCTTCTGCCTCATCCCCCACCACCAAGGCGGCTCTATATTTGAAGTGGGCGGCGCCAAAGTGTGGCGCATAGCCGGATCAGGATACCCCATTGGAACTCCCAAGAAGGGATCCGAAGAATGGTCTTTGGAATGGTTCTATATTGAAGATTTTCCCCTTTCGGACCCAGTTCGGCGCGGGCTTCCCGAATTCTCCAGTACTCCTCCGAAGAAGTTACTTAATTGGTGTCCCGGGACCCCCAAGCAAGAAAACATGGTGGAAGTAATGAGGTTAGTTACCAAGGTCAGACTACTTGCCCACTCCGGACTCTCGATAATCAAAGTCATGGCTATCGCGATAAAGCGATGCATCCAACCTATTCAGTCCGGAGTGACCCCTTTGTGGTGTTACAACAGGGATGATGACTCATCTCGCTATAAGCACGAGGGACCGGATACCTTAGCCGCTCTGGCCGCCATTCTGGCAGATCTTTACAAGGGGGAGGAAGAAGAATTTCTCTACTTAAATTGCTGGGAAGGTTTTTCCATATATAACCCTATTGACTAGGTAAGTTTATTGTTTTATCAGCACTGTTCTACCTCGTTATCGAGGAGTGCTAACCATTATGACTGTCTTTTGAAGCAGACATGGGGGAAGGTAGTCGAAAACATTCACTGCCCCTCCCCTCAGCCATAGGATCATGCTCGCAATGAAGACCCTGGATTTCGCGAGGATCCGGATATATTTGTGGAGTTTGATGATGGAGTCTATTATCAAGCGAGTCTTG
Source organism: Triticum aestivum (assembly GCF_018294505.1). Taxonomy (NCBI): domain Eukaryota; kingdom Viridiplantae; phylum Streptophyta; class Magnoliopsida; order Poales; family Poaceae; genus Triticum; species Triticum aestivum. The sequence goes on from NC_057801.1 coordinate 697,979,162, forward strand.
GCAGCTCGGAAGTGGCCATTACGACCGACTACCATGGCCTTTACCCTTTCGTTAAGGTAAGTGTTAGGAAATCATCTTCAAAGAGAGGATCCCTTGTTTGCACCTCACCCATCACACTGAACCGTGTTTTATAGGATCGGCGCTCAGCGAGCCAAACCCAGTCGAGGGCGGCCTTAAGGAAGGCAACATCTTTGCGGGGTGAGCGTTCAAAACGAAAGGAGATCGGGAGCACCGCTGATCCTCCTCCATCATCAAAGAGGTATAACTCTTAATATATGCCTAGGCATAAGATCACATTGTCATATTTCTCCCCCCTTCTATTATCCCAGGAGGAGTACATGGCGAACCGTATCCTAGATCCCGGCTAGCCGAGCTTCAGCCAATCCGGCGCCGGACTCGTCGACCTGGACAAGGGCCCATACGGAAGTGGCGTCGACTCATCCGCCTCATGAGGATTCGGATGACGTATCCGTCACCAATTCCGAAGTGGAGAGCGCGGTGAATCATCGACGCCTGGAGGAGACCCTACACGCTCTGGCCTTTACTGGGCAGGAATTTACCGCACTTAGCACCGTGGATGCATATATCCGGGCCGCCCGGGATGGACTCACTGGAGTTGCTCACCTTTTTTCGAAAGATATGTAGGTGACAATTTGTGAAAATTTAATAGATATGTGCCAATAGCCCCTGAGACTTGAAGCGGTATAGATTAACCGTTTTAAGGATCGTTATGACCGCATGTTCTCAAAGAAAAGAACAACGCGCTATCCTAGGAGCTTGACACAAGCCGGACACAGCTTAATGCCGCCACCTCAGAACTAGAGGAAATGAAGAGAAGCCCAATGACAACTGGCAAACAGAAAAAACTGGAGGACGAAATGAGCAAGCAAGACGAGGAGATAAGGAGCTTAAAGGCTCAATTATCGGCCGCGCAAGAAGAGAACAAAAATTTGAAAGGCGTCATATTCGGTATGTCCTTTTAACTATCCAAGGGACTCATAATCTTATAATACAACATCTTATAATGCTGTCCTTGCGGGTCTGTTAATCGGGCGTCCCGAAGAAGAAGTGTCCGGATTCCAAGGCGACGTTCTAAGAGAACTGTCTAGAGTGCACGAGCGGGCCCAGAAAGCCATGAAGAGCATGATCAAAGCGTTATGGCCATCCGATGCCCCTCCAGAAAGTATGGAGGGGTTGGTGAACCTGTTCAAAGGTGCCCAGCACCGTTTTGAGCTATCAAAGTTGTTGGCATGCCGGGAAGGTGCACGAGAGGTATGGGCGATGGTGAAGACGTGCTACACCGGACTCGATCAAAATCATATGGCCCGAGTTGGACCTCAGGGACTAGACGGAAAAGAAATTCATGTGAACTTGGTATATGATCAGGTGATGATAGCTGCTAAATATTAGCAAGAAGACTGTAGGTTAGATAGTCTTATAGATGGCACAGAGAAAGAGTAGGCATTCGATTCTATGTAACAATGTACTTTATCTCCAGCCGAACTTGTTAAAAACATTTCATCGCAGTCCTTCGGCTTCAACCTCCGAACCTAGAAGTTGGAGTGTTTCCGGATACTATGTTGAATAAGAAATATTCGGTATGTCCAGAATCGAGGCAATCCGGTCATAGTGCTCAAACAGACAAAATTTGTTCGGGGAGTTATGTTATATTACTGTTTAACGTAAGAAACATCTTCGAGGGAAAATAGTTCCATTAGGAGTTCCTTTCCTTGGGTCGACATGCTGAATTATGCATGCCTAGGCTTGTATATGAATTACAGGCAACCTATCCCGTGTTTGTTGTAAACGTGAAACAGTCTGTCGTTGATTGCCAACCAATTATTCCCTTAAGAACGTGCTTTCGGCTTCACCCGTCTGAGGTACAGATCCGGAAAACCTGGTTGTAACAATCACAAAGGTACTCCCTTTATAGCCTAGACGAACAGTCGGGAACATAGGGTATAAGCACATTAGTGAGGCAACCCAGTTTGGCAAAAACTTAAGTCATAGAGGTGCATATAATGGCAAAAGATGTATAAAACAAATGACGTAAACAATGTAAGCTATAAGCTTTTAATAATAAGCTTCATTAAAGAAGCCCCCAGTTATAGTGGGGTGTATACATTTAAAGATGTGTACCCCTAATAGTTCGACATATACGAAGATACCCTGGGATATAAAAAGTAAAAAGAAAGAAGGAGAGGAGAATGAGAAACCTAGTCAAAGTAAAAAAAATAAAGAGACCGAACTATGCGTAAAATCTTTGGAGCCGAGCAACGTTCCATGGGTTCGGCTCAATGTGATTATCCAATGCATTTACGAAGGCGATAGGCTCCTCCTGTAAGAACTTCATCTATGATGAAGGGCCCCTCCCATTTTGGTTTGAAATTATCTCTTTTCTTCTCCAGGAGGCACAAAACAAGGTCGCCGACATTATATGTCTTAGCCCGCACTTCTCTCCTTTGGTATTGCCTGGCCTATTGTTGATAAATTGTGGAACAGGCCTTTGCAACATCGCACTCCTCTTCGAGTCTGAGGGAGTCTTGGATTAGGGGGTTCTTGGATAGCCGGACTATGTACTTATGCTAGACTGTTGGACTATGAAGATACAAGATCGAAGACTTCGTCCCGTGTCCGGGTGGGACTCTCCTTTGCATGGAAGGCAAGCTTGGCAATTCAGATATGTAGATCTCCTTCTCTGTAACCCACTCTGTGTAACCCTAGCCCCCTCCAGTGTCTATATAAACAGGAGGGTTTAGTTCGTAGGACAAGAACAACAATCATAATCATAGGCTAGCTTCTAGGGTTTAGCCTCTACGATCTCGTGGTAGATCAACTCTTGTAATACTCATATCATCAAGATCAATCAAACAGGAAGTAGGGTATTACCTCTATCGAGAGGGCCCGAACCTGGGTAAACATTGTGTCCCCCGTCTCCTGTTACCATTAGCCTTAGACGCACAGTTCAGGACCCCCTACCCGGGATCCGCCGGTTTTGACACCGACATTGGTGATTTCATTGAGAGTTCCACTGTGTCGTCACAATAAGGCTTGATGGGTCCTTGAATCAGCTACAACGACGCGGTCCAGGGTGAGGTTTTCCTCCCCGGACATATCTTCGTATTCGGCGGCTTCGTACTGCGGCCAACTCGCTTGGCCACGTGGAGCAGATCGATAGCTACGCCCCTGGCCATCAGGTCAGGTTTGGAAGCTTGAACTACACCGCCGACATCCGCGGAGACTTTATCTTTGACAGATTCGAGACCATGTAAGGTGCGCCAAACTGTCACGACGAGTATGACTTAGATCTGCCGTCGGACGCTGTTCGGAGATCACACCTACAGCTGCCCCGGCCGTTAATCCAGAACAGATCGTGCCATCCGAGGATGGGTGGATGGACCCCGCCACGGAGGCGCACACTCAGCGGCGTTAGAGCCGAACACAGACTTCGCCTCCAATGAGATCTGTGTCATCGGACCCTCGGACTCGTCTCCGACAATAGACTCCGGACCGCGTGCATCCGCGCCTATCGAATATGATTGGGCACTAATCATAGAGTTTACCTTCGCGGATATCTTTCAGCACTCGCCCTTTCGCGACGTGCTATTCATTAAAGTCTATCTCTCTGTTAGGAGACTCCTGGCTGAACTATGTCCGGCTTGAGTGGGAAGCGGACGACGAAGAAATTCGTTCCCCACCCACCACCCACTTAATAGCCACTGTCGACAACTTAACCGACATGCTTGATTTTGACTCCGAAGACATCGACAGTATGGACAATGATACCGAAGAGGAACAAGAACCACCGCCCGCAGGGCGCTGGACAACCACCTCATCATATGATATATATATGGTGGACACCCCCAAAGAAAGCGATGGCGATGAGGCAACGGAGGATAATCCCCTTGAGAAGCAATCTAAGCACCGGCGTCATTGGTGCCGCTCTAAGCCCCGCCATAGCAAAAATAGTGATACTGGCACAAGAGACAATAGCACTCCAGATGATGCCAAAGACGAAAACAATCCCGCCCAGCCAGACTTCGAGCAGGCCAAATGGGAGGATGGGCAAGTTAGCCCTCATGAACAGGCAATGATTGGAGACTTGGAGGATGATAATTACATGCTCCTCTCCGAAGACAAGGTGAGCCTCGGCGACGAAGAATTCATCGTGCCTGAGGATCCCGTAGAGCAGGAGCGCTTCAAGCGTCGGCTTATAGCCACTGCAAAAAGCCTGAAGAAAAAGCAGCAGCAGCTTCAAGCTGATCAAGATCTGCTAACTGATAGATGGACTGAGGTCCTGGCAGCCGAGGAATACGGACTCGAGCACCCAACCAAAAGTTACCCAAAGCGCAGGTTGCTACCTCAAGTCGAGGAGGAGGCATTAAAGCCTACACTACCAGCGCGGGATACGGCTGACCGGCCACCTCGTGGCCGAGACAAAGCGGTGTATCAGCCCGAACACCAGCCCGCACCCCGTCATCAATCAAACGAAAACACCAAGGCCTGGGGCTACACGTAGGACCTGCAAGACATATTGAAAAACAAAGCAGGACAGTTAAGATCAATCTACGGATCATGGGGGCGCGCCCCAACGCGAGACGATGACCATCACGCTGGATATACTAAAAACAAATCCGGCCGGGCCGAATACAACATATCAGACTCATTTGAGCTGCGTCATGATGTAGCCCGACACAGAGGCGCCGCACACCCCCTATGCTTCACTGACGAAGTAATGGATCATGAATTCCCAGAAGGGTTTAAACCCGTGAATATTGAATCATACGATGGTACAACAGACCCCGCAGTATGGATAGAAGATTTCTTTATCCACATTCACATGGCCCACGGGGATGATCTACATGCCATCAAGTACCTCCCACTAAAACTCAAGGGACCGACTTGGCATTGGCTGAATAGCTTGCCGGCAAACTCCATCGGAAGTTGGGAGAACCTAGCAGACGCATTCCTGGATAACTTCTAGGGAACGTATGTGTGACCACCGGATGCTGACGATTTAAGTCACATAACCCAACAGCCCGGAGAGTCAGCCAGGAAATTCTGGACTCGGTTCCTAACTAAAAAGAACCAAGTTGTCGACTGTTCGGATGCCGAAACCCTAGCGGCGTTTAAGCATAATGTCCGTGATGAGTGGCTTGCCCGACATCTCGGCCAAGAAAAGCCGAAGTCCATGGCAGCCCTCAAAACACTCATGACCCGCTTTTGTGTGGGTGAGGATAGCTGGTTGGCTCGTGGCAACAACACAACAAGCAATACTGGCACATTAGAGGCCAGAGATAGCAATGGCAAGCCCCGTCGCAACAAACACGAGCGTCGCAAAAATGGTGATAACGCCGAAGACACGGCAGTTAATGCCGGATTCAGTGGCTCTAAATCCGGTCAGCGGAAAAAGCCATTCCAAAAGAACAATTCGGGTCCGTCTGGTCTAGACCGCATACTCGATCGTCCATGCCAAATTCACGGTACCCCATTAACATTAGCCAATCATACCAACCGAGAATGCTGGGTCTTCAAACAAGCTGACAGGTCAGGTGCCGAAAACAAGGAGAAAGGGTCTCAAAGCGATGACGACGATGAGGAGCCCCGATCACCAAACAAAGGAGGACAAAAGAAATTTCCCCCGCAAATCAAAATGGTGAATATGATAAACGCCATCCACATTCCCAAACTGGAACGGACATATACACTTAGGGATGTCGACTTAACAGAGCCAGTCGCCCCATAATATGTACTATGGCCGATCACTTTCGATCGTACGGATCGTCTGGCCAATACCAATCAGGGCAATTCAGCTGCACTCTTCCTTGACCCAATAATTGACGGATTCCACCTGACACGAGTCCTTATGGACGGAGGCAGCAGTCCGAACCTGCTGTATCAGGACACAATGGGCAAGATGGGCATTGATCATTCGATGATCAAGCCCACTAAAACCACCTTTAAAGGTGTTATACTAGGTGTGGAGGCCCGTTGTACAGGCTCCATCACTCTGGAGGTAGTCTTCGGATCACTGAACAATTACCGTACCGAAGAGTTAATCTTCGACATCGTCCCTTTTCACAGTAATTATCATGCACTGCTCGGACGAACCGCGTTTGCTCGATTCAACGTGGTTCCACATTATGCCTACCAAAAACTCAAGATGCCAAGTCCGTGCGGCGTCATAATAGTTAATGGCATGGCCGACCCCCCTCTATGACAAAGAGTATACCACCGCCTTAGCAGAAGAAGCAACGAGTGGCATCTTTCAATCGAACCTCAAGGCAACGTCCAAACTCCCGGACACCGTCAAGGGAGTCCGAACTACTTAGCGGCAGGATAGCCTGGCTCGTCCGGAGCTTAATTAAAACACTCTGGAAATAAAACGAGGCAGAGCCTGGATAGGCCACACACTGCAGCTCAACTGCTACGTGACACACAAATGTTTCTTGCATTTTCTTTGCAGGTTCACTTTTGTGTAGGACAGGATTGGTGACATGGAAACAGCTTGAACGCACAAGGGAATCTTTAGATATTCCCCTCGATGACCATCCGACCACACTCTGGCTCCGCTCACATCCTCCTCCCACCTGGTCTCAGCAGGTTCCAAAATCATGTTTATTTTCATCACATTACCTGTACTCATACGCATCGATGTGTTATTCAATTACAACATGTGGCTTTATATGACGCTCATCTGCTGTTGTTTCTTATCGACACTCTTTGTCAAATGGCATCCGTACATCACGATATGCCTTAATATGCCAGGGGCTTCATTGTACCCATAATACGGCAATAAAGTCCGACCACCTTCACGGTCATTCGGCACCCCGAACTTATAGCATTATATGCATCAGCTCTGAATCATGTCTTGGGTCAATAGTTGGGTTTGCCTGGCTTCTATGTTTTGTTGCCTTACATTCCGCTATATCGGCTAGGGCGGCACATGGAGAACTACTGCAATTGTGTCCCGATTCTTCCGGACGAGCACCTCAGTAGAGAAAGCCGAAAACTGACTGTCATGATATGGCGAGAGCTGGTCAGCTGTTCAAGAGGTTGTAAAATCTTTAAAGATTTCTTCTGCATTATGCGATAACCAATGCAGCATGCTATGGATCAGTTTTTTCTTCCGATCAGGTGCTTATAGAGCCCCTCGTGTGGTCTTCCGAACACTAGGGGCTGCACCTACCTTACTTTTGTCAAACTCCTATGGCTAAGTGAGAGTGATAAAGCCCTATAGCCCGATTGCCTGGTTCGTTGCGCTGAACACCTCCTTCAAGGACCCAAAACTGGGGTGAAGAGTGCTTAGGTTTATCCCGAACACCCCCGTACTTCCTACGTGGGGGCAGAAGCCGACGACTGGCCAACTCTCAGGATTAATATATAAAACGGCCGTGCAGGAGGAAAAACTTTCAAATAACAGGCAATAAATAATATAAATGACCTTGTTCAATGTTACAAAGGACAACATGACCGTATTCATGGAAATATAATGTCCTTGGTGCATTGCTCCGCCGCAAGGCAGGATCCATTTTGGACACTATCATAATATAATTCGGGCTTGCGGTGCTCCTTCCCCTCCGGCGGTCCCTCGGTCATCAACTTTTCAGCATCCATCTTCCCCCAATGCACCTTTGTGCGGGCGAAGGACATTCGCGCACCCTCAATACAGACCGACCGCTTGATGACATCAAGTCAAGGGCAGGCACTCACAAGTTGCTTCACGAGCCCGAAATAGCTGCTTGGAATCGGCTCGGCGGGCCATAGCCGGATAATTAAATCCTTCATGGCTAGTTCAGCCGCCTTATGTAGTTCGATCAACTGCTTCATGTGATCGGCAAGTGGCACCGGATACACCGGCGCCAGATACTACAACCAAAAGAGGTTCTCCACAGTGCTCCTTTCTTCAGCTCGATAGAATTGTGCGGCATCAGATATGTTGCATGGCAGCTCCGCAAACACCCCTGGAAAAAATCAGAATTCAAATTATTAACTTGATTTTCTCCTTTCAAATACCCGCTTTGTATAGAAAAAGCCTTACCGGTCGCAATCTTCCTCGCCTCCAGGATTTCCTTCAGGGCACCTTGCGCTTCCCCCCGGGCATCACTTGCGGCTTGGCGAGCTTGGGAGAGTTCGGATTCTTTCCCTGATAAACTCTGCTCCAAGGTCTCACATTTCTTCAAGGCCTCTTGAAGCTCTCGCCCAGCTTCCATAACCCTGGCCTCGTGCTTTTCGTGAAGAGCCTGCTCTGCGGCTGCCTTCTTCTCGGCTTCGGCCACAACCTTCTTAAGAGCCTCAATTTCGGTCGCCGCCCCTAGAGCACATCATAGAAATATTTTCATCATACTAACTAATTCATTTGTGCTGAATGCAAACAAGGTTTCTGCATACCTTGGTTATCCCCCAACTGCTTCTTTACTTGGCTGAGTTCTCGTTCGGCCCGCTCCAGACTCTGCCTCAGTCCGGATACTTCCGCCGTTTGAGAGGCGGAAGTTGCTACAGACGCCTGCTTTTGAACAAAAGAGAGATGCCATAAAGTGAGTCTCCTGCGAACATTTATTTGATCCTCTGTTCGGTTCTTTCTTTCACCGACCAGTGTATCAGGGGCTACTACCTATACTAAGACACTCTTCGAAACCTCACAAACCATACCTCAAATCCCGTTACAAGGCTGATGCAGGCCTCATTCAGTCTGCTTTTAGCAGACTGAATCTTCTCAATCACCGCACCCATAAGGGCACGGTGTTCATCAACGATGCAGGCGACATTCATAGACGCCGATAAAATATTCGGCGCCTCTGGTTGGACAGAGGTTGCCGGTGGAACGGGCACACCACCTCCAGTTGAGGGAGGCTGCTTGCCTGATTCTAGAGCCGTATTGGTCTCCGGAATCACGTCTGGCTGGGTACCGAACTCAAGATAGCCCCCGCCGTCGACGTCCGTGGGAGCCTTCTCTCTCATGTGTCCGGCCCCCAATGTTTGACCTCCCAGCGCTGCCTTTACGATCTCCCCCCGTCCTTGGCCTGGGTCCTTCTGGGACGAAACCTCGGTGTCATTCACATGTTTGGGGGAAGGAGCCTTCGGGGGTGTCCCGATCTCCATAGCATCCGATCCTAGTAAATCCTCCGACGAGGATTCTTTGGTGCGGGACCTCGCCGGACTGCAAAAAGTATGGCAGAGATTAAGATATTATGCCATGATGAGTGATACGTCTCCAATGTATCTATAATTTTTGATTGTTCCATGCTATTATATTACCCCTTTTGGATGTTTATGGGCTTTATTTTACACATTTATATCATTTTTGGGACTAACCTATTAACCGGAGGCCCAGCCCATATTGCTGTTTTTTTGCCTATTTCAGTATTTCGAAGAGAAGGAATATCAAACGGAGTCCAAACGGAATGAAACCTTCGGGAGCGTTATTTTTGGAACAAATCTGATACGAAGAGCTTGGAGTGCAAGTCAAGAAGCTTCTGAGGGCCCCACCGACATACTTCTTCCTCCTATATATACCTACGGACCCCAAAAACATCCAAGAGCACCACGAAATACAATTTCCACCGCCGTAACCTTCTGTATCCGCGAGATCCCATCTTGGAGCCTTCGCCGGCACTCTGCCGGAGGGGGAATCGACCATGGAGGGCTTCTACATCAACACCATAGCCTCTCCGATGAGTTGTGAGTAGTTTACCACAGACCTACGGGTCCATAGTTATTAGCTAGATGGCTTCTTCTCTCTTTTTGGATCTCAATACAATGTTCTCCCCCTCTCATGTGGAGATCTATTCGATGTAATATCTTTTGCAGTGTGTTTGTCGAGATCTGATGAATTGTGGGTTTATGATCAAGTTTATCTATGAATAATATTTGAATCTTCTCTGAATTCTTTTATGTATGATTGAGTTATATTTGCAAGTCTCTTCGAATTATCAGTTTGGTTTGGCCTACTAGATTGATCTTTCTTGCCATGGGAGAAGTATTTAGCTTTGGGTTCAATCTTGCGGTGATCTTACCCAGTGACAGAAAGGGTTGCAATACACGTATTGTATTGTTGCCATCGAGGATAACAATATGGGGTTTATATCATATTGCATGTGTTTATCCCTCTACATCATGTCATCTTGCTTAAAGCATTACTCTGTTCTTATGAACTTAATACTCTAGATGTAGGCAGGAGTCGGTTGATGTGTGGAGTAATAGTAGTAGATGTAGGCAGGAGTCGGTCTACTTGTTATGGATGTGATGCCTATATACATGATCATGCCTAGATAATCTCATAACTATGTGCTTTTCTATCAATTGCTCGATAGTAATTTGTTCACCCACCGTAATACTTATGCTATCTCGAGAGAAGCCTCTAGTGAAACCTATGGCCCCCGGGTCTATCTCTTATCATATTTGCTTTCAATCTATCTTTATTTGCATCTTTACTTTTTGCATCTATCTTATAAAATACCAAAAATATATTATTATCTCTCTATCAGATCTCACTTTTGTAAGTGACCGTGAAGGGATTGACAACCCCTTTATTGTGTTGGTTGTGAGTTCTCAGTTTGTTTGTGTAGGTGCGTGGGACTTTTGAGGAGCCTCCTACTGGATTGATACCTTGGTTCTCAAAACTGAGGGAAATACTTACGCTACACTTGCTGCATCACCCTCTCCTCTTCGGGGAAAACCAATGGTAGCTCAAGATGTAGCAAAAGGATTTCTGGCGCCGTTGCCCGGGAGGTCTTCGCTCAAGTCAAGACATACCAAGTACCCATCACAAACTCATCTCCCTCGCATTTACATTATTTTCCTCTCGTTTTCCTCTCCCCTGACTTCACCCTTGCCGTTTTATTCGCCCTCTCTTTCCCAATCTCCTCCTCTCTTTTCGCTTGTCGTTTTTCTGTTTGCTTCTGTGTTGGATTACTTGTTGCCATGGCACAAGATAATACCAAGTTGTGTGACTTCTCGAATACCAATAATAATGATTTCCTTAGTACTCCGATTGCTCCTCGTAATGATGTTGAGTCTTGTGAAATCAATGTTGCTTTGCTGAATCTTGTTATGAAAGATCAATTCGCCGACCTTCCTAGTGAAGATGCCGCTACTCATCTAAACAATTTTGTTGATTTGTGTGATATGCAAAAGAAAGATACGGATAACAATATTGTCAAATTGAAGTTATTTCCGTTTTCACTTAGAGATCGTGCTAAAAATTTGGTTTTCGTCTTTGCCCAAAAATAGTATTGATTCTTGGAATAAGTGCAAAGATGCTTTTATCTCTAAGTATTTTCCTCCCGCTAAGATCATCACTCTTAGGAACGATATTATGAATTTTAAACAACTTGATCATGAGCATGTTGCCCAATCTTGGGAAAGAATGAAATTGATGCTTCGCAATTGCCCTACTCATGGTTTGAATTTATGGATGATCATACAAAACTTTTATGCCAGTTTGAACTTTGCTTCTAGAAATCTCTTAGATTCGGCCGCGGGAGGCACGTTTATAGAAATTACGTTAGGAGATGCTAGAAAATTGCTTGATAATATTATGGCTAATTATTCTCAATGGCACACCAAAAGATCTTCTAGTAAAAAGGTGCATGCTATAGAAGAAGTCAATGTTTTGAGTGGAAAGATGGATGAACTTATGAAAATGTTTGCTACTAAAAATACTCCTCTTGATCCCAATGATATGCCTTTGTCTTCCTTGATTGAGAATAATAATGAATCTATGGATGTGAATTTTGTTGGTAGGAATAGTTTTGGAAACAATGCTTATAGAGGAAATTTTAATACTAGACCTTTCCCTAGTAATCCCTCTAATAATTATGGAAATTCCTACAATAATTCTTATGGTAATTTTAATAAGATTCCCTCTGATTTTGAGAATAGTGTGAAAGAATTTATGATTTCTCAAAAGAATTTTAATGCTTTGCTTGAAGAAAAATTGCTCAAAGTTGCTGATTTGGCTAGGAACGTTGATAGGCTTTCGCTTGATGTTAATTCTCTTAAACTTGGATCTTCTTATCCTAAGCATGATATCAATGAGTCTCTCAAAGTAATGAGAATTTCCATTGACGAGTGCAAGGAAAGAACCGCTAGATTGCGTGCTAAAAAAGAAAGCTTTATAAAAGCGTGTTCTTCTAGTCTACATGAAAATAATGATGAGGTCTTAAAGTTATTGACGCGTCTCCGATTAGATCTATGTTTTGCAAGATGAATTTTGATGATTACGGGAGTGATGATGAATCCACTTTGCCTAGAAGGCGTCCCCAAAATTCGGAATCTTTAGATCTTAATGTTAAATTTGGTAAAAGAGAGATTGGAGAATCTTCAACTTCTAATAATATTGAACCTACTATCTCGGATTTCAAGGAATTTGATTATGATAATTGCCCTTTAAAAGGTTGTATTTCCTTGTTGCAATCCGTTGTTAATTCTCCTCATACTTATAGTCAAAATAAAGCTTTTACCAAACATATCGTTAATGCCTTGTTGCAATCTTATGATGAAAAACTGAATTTGGAAGTTTTTATACCTAGGAAACTTAATGATGAGTGGGAACCTACTATAAAGATTAGAATTAAAGATTATGAGTGTTTTGCTTTGTGTGATTTGGGTGCTAGTGTTTCCACGATTCCGAAAACTTTATGTGATATTCTAGGTTTTCATGATCTTGATGATTGCTCTTTAAATTTGCACCTTGTGGATTCCACCATTAAAAGCCTATGGGAAGGATCAATGATGTTCTTATCGTTACAAATAGAAATTTGGTGCCCGTAGATTTTATCGTTCTTGATATAGATTGCAATCTTTCTTGCCCTATTATTCTTGGTAGACCTTTCCTTAGAACGATTGGTGCGATTATTGATATGAAGGAAGGGAACATTAGATTCCAATTTCCTTTAAAGAAAGGCATGGAGCACTTTCCAAGAAAGAAAGTCAAATTACCTTATGAATCTATCATGCGTGCTACTTATGAATCTAGTGCCAAAGATGGCACTAGTTAAATCTATCTTCGCTTTTATGCCTAGCTAGGGGCGTTAAACGATAGCGCTAGTTGGGAGGCAACCCAATTTTTCTTTATGTTTTTTGTTTTTGCTCCTGTTTAGGAATAAATCTTGCATCTACTCTCTGTTTAGATGTGTTTTTATCTTTTAATTAGTGTTTGTGCCAAGTAGAACCTATAGGATAACCTACGATGATAGTTGATTTGATTCTGCTGAAAAACAGAAACTTTGCACGCACGAATATAATTTTGTTAAATCACAGGAACGTGCTTTTGCGTTGATTATTTTTGCTGCTGTTCTATAGACAAATTTTCCAGGACTTCCTATTTTGGTAGGATTTTTAGAGTTCCAGAAGTTTGCGTTAGTTACAGATTGCTACAGACTGTTCTGTTTTTGACAGATTCTGTTTTTCGTGTGTTGTTTGCTTATTTCAATGCATCTATGGCTAGTAAATTAGTTTATGAACCATAAAGAAGTTGGAATACAGTAGGTTTAACACCAAAATAAAGAAATAATGAGTTCATTGCAGTACCTTATGTGGTGGTTTTTGTTTTCTTTCACTAACGGAGCTTATAAGATTTCCTGTTGAGTTTTGTGTTGTGAAGTTTTCAAGTTTTGGGTAAAGCTTTTATGGACTATGGAATAAAGGGTGGCAAGAGCCTAAGCTTGGGGATGCCCATGGCACCCCAAGATATTCAAGAATAGCCAAAAGCCTAAGCTTGGGGATGCCCCGGGAAGGCATCCCCTCTTTCGTCTTCGTTCATTGGTAACTTTACTTGGAGCTATATTTTTATTCGCCACATGATATGTGTTTTGCTTGGAGCGTCGTGTATTATACTAGTTTTTGCTTTTTAGTTTACCACAATCATCCTTGCTATACACACCTTTTGGGAGAAGCATATTTGATTAGAATTTGCTAGAATACTCTATGTGCTTCACTTATATCTTTTGAGCTTGATAGTTTTTGCTCTAGTGCTTCACTTATATCTTTTAGAGCAAGGTGGTGTCTTAATTTTGAAGAAATTGCTAGTCTCTCATGCTTCACTTATATTATTTTGAGAGTCTTTTATAACAGCATGGTATTTTCTATTATCATAAAGTTGGTCCTAGAATGATGAGCATCCAAGTTGGGTATAATAAAAACTATCATAGGAAGTGAATTGGATGCTATGATCAACTTGATACTTGATAATTGTTTTGAGATATGAGTTAGTGATATTAAAGTTATGCTAGTTGGATGATTATGAATTTAAAGAATGCTTGTTTTGAAGTTTGTGATTCCCGTAGCATGCACGTATGGTGAACCGCTTTGTGATGAAGTTGGAGCACAATTTTATTTATTGATTGTCTTCCTTATGAGTGCCGGTCGGGGACGAGCGATGGTCTTTTCCTACCAATCTATTCCCCTAGGAGCATGCGCGTAGTGCTTTGGTTTTTGATGACTTCTAAATTTTTGCAATAAGTATATGAGTTCTCTTGATTAATGTTGAGTCCATGGATTATACGCACCCTTTCACCCTTCCATCATTGCTAGCCTCTTTTGTGCCGCGCAATTTTCGCCGGTACCATACACCCACCATATTCCTTCACCAAAACAGCCACCATATCTACCTATTATAGCATTTCCATAGCGATTCCGAGGTATATTGCCATGCAACTTTCCACCGTTCCGTTCATATGACACACATTACTTTTGTCATATTGCTCTTTGCATGATCATGTAGTTGACATCGTATTTGTGGCAAGGCCACCTTCATAATTTTCATACATGTTGCTCTTGATTCATTGCATATCCCGGTACACCACCGGAGGCATTCATATAGAGTCATATTTTGTTCTAGCTTTGAGTTGTAAATCCATAAAAGTGTGATGATCTTCATTATTAGAGCATTGTCCTCTGAGGAAAGGATGATGAAGGCTATGATTCCCCCACAAGTCGGGATGATACTTCGGACTTTACAAAGAAAAAAAAGGGAGAAAAAAAAGAAACGCCAAAAAGAAAAAAAAGGAAGAAGGCCAAAGAAAAAAAAAGAAGAGAAAAAGGAAAAGAAAAAAATAAAATGAGAGGAAAATAGAGAAGGGACAATGCTACTATCTCTTTTTCCACACTTGTGCTTCAAAATAGCACCATGATCTTCATGATAGAGAGTCTCATATGTTGTCACTTTCATCTACTAGTGGGAATTTTTCATTATAGAACTTGGCTTGTATATTCCAATGATGGGCTTCCTCAAAAGTGCCCTAGGTCTTCGTGAGCAAGCGAGTTGGATGCACACCCACTTAGTTTCTTTTGTTGAGCTTTCATATATTTATAGCTCTAGTGCATACGTTGCATGGCAATCCCTACTCATTCACATTGATATCTATTAATGGGCATCTCCATAGTCCGTTAATACACCTAGTTGATGTGAGACTATCTTCTCCTTTTTGTCTTCCCCACAACCACCATTCTATTCCACATATAGTGCTATGTCCATGGCTCACGCTCATGTATTGCGTGAAAGTTGAAAGAGTTTGAGATTATTAAAGTATGAAACATATTCTTGGCTTGTCATTGGGGTTGTGCATGATTAAATACTTTGTGTGATTAAGATAGAGCAACAGCCAGACAATATGATTTTATAGGGATAACTTTCTTTAGCCATATTATTTTGAGAAGACATGATTACTTTGATTAGTATGCTTGAAGTGTTACTATTTCTGATGTCAATATGAACTTTTATCTGTATTCATTTGGATCTGAACATTCATGCCACAATGAAGAAAATTACATTATGAATTATGCTAGGTAGCATTCCACATCAAAAATTCTCTTTTATCATTTACCTACTCGAGGACGAGCAGGAATTAAGCTTGGGGATGCTTGATACGTCTCCAACGTATCTATAATTTTTGATTGTTCCATGCTATTATATTACCCCTTTTGGATGTTTATGGGCTTTATTTTACACATTTATATCATATTTGGGACTAACCTATTAACCGGAGGCCCAACCCATATTGTTGTTTTTTGCCTATTTCAGTATTTCGAAGAAAAGGAATATCAAACGGAGTCCAAACGGAATGAAACCTTCGGGAGCGTTATTTTTGGAACAAATCTGATCCAGAGAGTTTGGAGTGCAAGTCAAGAAGCTTCCGAGGGCCCCACAAGATAGGAGGGTGGGCCACCCCCTGTAGGGGGCGCCCCCTGTCTCGTGGGCCCCTCGGGCGTCCACCGACATACTTCTTCCTCCTATATATACCTACGGACCCCGAAAACATCCAAGAGCACCACGAAACACAATTTCCACCGCCGTAACCTTCTGTATCCGCGAGAACCCATCTTGGAGCCTTCGCCGACACTCTGCCGGAGGGGGAATCGACCATGGAGGGCTTCTACATCAACACCATAGCCTCTCCGATGAGTTGTGAGTAGTTTACCACAGACCTCCGGGTCCATAGTTATTAGCTAGATGGCTTCTTCTCTCTTTTCGGATCTCAATACAATGTTCGCCCCCTCTCTTGTGGAGATCTATTCAATCTAATCTCTTTTGCGGTGTGTTTGTCGAGATCCGATGAATTGTGGGTTTATGGTCAAGTTTATCTATGAATAATATTTGAATCTTCTCTGAATTCTTTTATGTATGTTTGAGTTATCTTTGCAAGTCTCTTCGAATTATCAGTTTGGTTTGGCCTACTAGATTGATCTTTCTTGCCATGGGAGAAGTGTTTAGCTTTGGGTTCAATCTTGCGGTGATCTTACCCAGTGACAGAAAGGATTGCAAGACACGTATTGCATTGTTGCCATCGAGGATAACAAGATGGGGTTTATATCATATTGCATGTGTTTATCCCTCTACATCATGTCATCTTGCTTTAAGCGTTACTTTGTTCTTATGAACTTAATACTCTAGATGCAGGCAGGAGTTGGTCGATGTGTGGAGTAATAGTAGTAGATGGAGGCAGGAGTCGGTCTACTTGTTATGGACGTGATGCCTATATACATGATCATGCCTAGATAATCTTATAACTATGCGCTTTTCTATCAATTGCTCGACAGTAATTTGTTCACCCACCGTAATACTTATGCTATCTCGAGAGAAGCCTCTAGTGAAACCTATGGCCCAGGGTCTATCTCTTATCATATTTTCTTTCAATCTATCTTTATTTGCTGCTTTACTTTTTGCATCTATCTTATAAAATACCAAAAATATATGATTATCTCTCTATCTGATCTCACTTTCATAAGTGCCGTGAAGGGATCGACAACCCCTTTATTGCGTTGGTTGCGAGTTCTCAGTTTGTTTGTGTAGGTGCGTGGGACTTTTGAGGAGCCTCCTACTGGATTGATACCTTGGTTCTCAAAACTGAGGGAAATACTTACGCTACACTTGCTGCATCACCCTCTCCTCTTCGGGGAAAACCAACGCTAGCTCAAGACGTAGCAATGAGTTTGGACACATAAACGTAGCAATGAGTTCACCAGGGGCTGGGCCCTGGGATACCACTCCGGGCTGCTGTCGGCAGTAGCGGTGGACTCCTCTGGAAGGGGAATTTTTCCCTTCTTAGGCGACCCGGCCTCCAAAGATGTGGAGGCCGTCCTTTTTTTCCTGCCCTCGCTAGGGATGGGTTTTCCTCCTCTTCCTCATCCTCTCCGGAGGAAGATCGGGCATCGGAGTCTTCAGACATTGTGTCCGAAGTGCCATGGTGATGAAGGCCGCCCCTAGTATTTTTGGCTTCCTTCTCATCCTTCTTCTTCGGCGCCTTGTAAGCGCCGAGACCAGCATCTTCGTCAGAAGTGGGCTGGCCGGTTCTTCCGGCAGAGGGGCCAGACAGTAGATCCGCCCCGCCTTCTTCATCCAGCCCTAGGAGAGTTGTGGAAAACACATTAAGCATTTTTCTCAAGATATGCGAATAAAACATAAGAATTGCCAACATACAATGATTTACCGAACTTGCAGGGCGAGACAGTTGGTACCAGCAGTCCTCGGCGGAGTCCGGCCATGATTTGTCGGACTTAAAGAGCACCTTCCAAATGTCCTTGTGCGAGGAGCCGAAGAGCTCTAGCAGGGTCTGGTGCTTGGCCGGGTCGAATTCCCATAAATTGCAAAGCCCTGTGTTGACAAGGAAGAATCCGATGAACTAACATCACCTCGCCTACATTGACAAGTTTGATATTCTTGTCTTCTATATCCTTGACGCGCGTTTGGAGCGTCGACAACTCGTCTTGCAAAGACCAGTTCAGGCCCTTCTTGGGCCAGGACGTAAGCTGCAGGGGGCTCCGGATCGGAATTCAGGAGCAGCGGCCCATTCCGTGCCGCGCGACTCAGTGATGTAAAACCACTGCTGCTGCAACTCTTTGAGGGAATCATTGAAAGTACCTATTGGCCATGTGACGTTGAGCATCTTGCTCACCATGGCGCCTCCGCACTCGACGTGCTCGCTGCTCACTACCTTGGGCTTCACATTAAAGATCTTTAGCCATAAGCCGAAGTGTGGCGAGATGCGGAGGAAGGCCTCGCACACGACAATGAATGTCAAGATGTTGAGGAAGGAATTGGGGGATATATCGTGAAAATCGATCCCATAATGATACATGATGCCGTGAACGAATGGGTGGGGGGAAACCCCTAGCCCACGGACAAAATGAGGGAGGAATACAACACTCTCATGGGGTTCCGGAGTAGGGACGATCTCACCGGCGTGGGAAGACGGTGCCTAATTTTCTTGGCCAGATACCCAACCTCCCGAAGCTTTTTAATATCCTTCTCCCGGACTGTAGAGGCCATCCACTTGCCTCCTGCTTCGGATCCGTACATTTTCTGAAGACCTTTTTGGGTGGAGAAGACCAACGCTTGGGAGTTGGAGCTCGAGCAAGGGGGAATGGATGAGCAGAGAAAGGAGAAGGCGTGGGAGAAAATGGGAGTTCTTATCTCCTTATAAAGGCAGCAGGGATCCTGCGCCTCCCCACTTGCCCGGTAAACTCGCTTATTCCCCAAGCGTTGCGTTGATGGCGCGGTTGGGTTACCCACACCCGTATTGATGAGAATCCTGAGATAAGGGACTCGATCTCTGCTTCTACAAGACGTGCCAATAAAACCGCCTCGCGATATGTGCGACAGCAGGTTGGAAAACGGTTCGAATAATGACCAGGCTGTGGCGTGATGTCACACTATGAAAAGTTGTCAGCATATTAGATTTGTGGAATATTGTACTCTCTACGGTCGTATGTGGAATTTGTTTTGCAGAGACGGACATGATCCTTGTGTTCAAAATCTTCTATGGAGTATTCAGAGAAGGAACCCGCCTTGCAATGCCGAAGACAATCTGCGCGTCAGACTCATCATCATTGAAGCCTGGTTCAGGGGCTACTGTGGGAGTCCTAGATTAGTGGGTCCTCGGACAGCCAGGCAATGTACTTATGCCGGACTGTTGGACTATGAAGATACAAGATCGAAGACTTCGTCCCATGTCCGGGTGGGACTCTCCTTTGCGTGGAAGGCAAGCTTGGCAACTCGGATATGTAGATCTCCTTCTCTGTAACCGACTCTATGTAACCCTAGCCCCCTCCGTGTCTATATAAACCGGAGGGTTTAGTCCGTAAGACAAGAACAACAATCATAATCATAGGCTAGCTTCTAGGGTTTAGCCTCTACGATCTTGTGGTAGATCAACTCTTGTAATATTCATATCATCAAGATCAATCAAGCAGGAAGTAGGGTATTACCTCCATCGAGAGGGCCCAAACCTAGGTAAACATTGTGTCCCCCGCCTCCGGTTACCATTAGCCTTAATTAGATGCACAGTTCGGCACCCCGTACCCGAGATCCGCCGGTTTTGACACCGATAGAGTCCGTCTAGGTCATCCTACCGATCGAGCTCGGCTTCTCGCTCTTCGTACATGCGCACTCGAGGTGAGTCATGAATAATGTCGCAGGGCAGTACAGCTTCTGTGCCATACACCATAAAGAAAGGTGTGTATCCGGTCGTTCGATTGGGCGTGGTCCGCAGCCCCCAGAGTATGGAATCGAGTTCCTCAACCCAGTGGTTATCTGATTCTCGTAAGGAGCGCACCGGTCTGGGTTTAATGCCACTCATTATCAGGTCATTGGCCCGTTCAACTTGACCATTTGTTTGAGGGTGGTATACAGATGCATAGTCAAGTTTAATTCCCAACTTAGCACACCCATTTTCACCTCATTAGCTGTAAAATTGTAGCCATTATTAGTGATGATACTGTGCGGGACACCATAGCGGTGTACCACACTGGATATAAACTCAATTACTGACCCTGCTTCTGCTGTTTTTACTGGTTTGGCTTATATCCACTTAGTGAATTTATCTACCATCACCATTAAATATCTTTTTATGGCTTCCCTTTTTAAGGGGTCTGACCATATCAAGCCCCCAGACCGTGAAGAGCCAGGTAATGGGGATTGTTCATAAGGCAGTGGGAGGCATATGACTTTGGTTGGCAAAAAGCTGACAACCCACACAGCGTTGGACAAGGTCTTATGCGTCTACTCGGGCCATTGGACACAAAGAACCTGCCTTGAAAGCTTTGCTTACGAGGGACCGATCTGCGGCATGATGACCGTCCAGACCAGCATGTATTTCCGCCAAGAGCTATCGTCCCTCCTCTTCGGAGATGCACCTTTGGAGAACTCTGGTAGTGCTCTTCTTGCACAATTCACCCTCATGAACTTTGTAGGCTCTAGAATGCGAACCATGCGACATGCCTCATTTTGATCATTGGGAAGCTCTTGCCTATTAAGGTAGGCTAGGAAAGGTTCGGTCCATGGAGCAATAACATCCACGATCTCATGAGTAGAGGGTGTTATTTCGGCATCCGAACCCTCGATGGTATGTGCATTGTGTTCGGCTGCTGGGGGTGTGACCAGGTCCGTACTAGTGTCACTGCTTTCGCCCCTCCATACTACGGATGGCTTAAAGAGCCTTTCCACAAAGGTGTTAGGTGGAACGGGGTCGCGCTTGGCGCCCATGCGAGATAGGATGTCGGTTGCCTGGTTACTGTCTCGAGCGACATGATGGAATTCAAGTCCCTCGAACCAAGCTGATATTTTTAATATGGCGTTTAGATATGCCATTTTTTTGGATCTTCTGAATCGAACTCTCCATTGACCTGAGATATTGCGAGGTTTGAATCATCGCGCACCTCTAGGCATTGTATACCCATGGAGACAACCATGTGGAGACCGTGTAGAAGCGCCTCATATTTGGCTGCATTATTGGAGTCCATATACATGATTTGTAACATGTAGGGGATTGTGTCTTTGGCGGGGGATGTCAAGATGACGCTAGCCCCAGTCCAGCTAGCATTTTAGATCCATCGAAGTACATAATCCAGTTGGAGTATGAACTATACTCTTTAAGGAGTTCGGCTTTCGTCCATTCAACGACGAAGTCGGCCAGCACCTGAGATTTAATAGCCCGACGTGGCTTGTATTTTATTTCGAACGGTAGGAGTTCGATGGCCCATTTGGCGATGCGGCTAGAGGTGTCCCTGTTGTTGATAATGTCGTTAAGTGGTACTTCAAATGCCACTATGATTGAACACTCTTGAAAATAGTGTCGTAGTTTTCGGGATGCCATAAAGACTGTATAAGCTATCTTTTGGTAGTGGGTGTATCAGGATTTGCATCGTGTGAGGACCTCCGATATGTAATAAACTGGCTTTTGGATGGGGAATTTATGGCCCTCTCCCCCTCGCTCGACGACGAGTACAACACTTACTACCTGGTGAGTTGCAGAGATATAAAGCAACATAGGCTCGCCAACACCTGGGGCAGCTAGGATTGGGTTGCCTGCTAGTAAGGCCTTGATTTCTTCCAATCCGGCTATGGCAGCGTCCGTCCATTCAAAGCTATCAGTGCGTCTAAGTAGCTTGCAAAGTGGTAATGCTTTCTCTCCTAATTTGGAGAGATAAAGCGGCTTAAAGCCACCACGCACCCTACTGGTTTTTGGACTTGCTTTAGGTCTGTTGTTATAGCCAATTGTGACCAGGCTAGGATCTTAGATGGATTTGATTTAATTCCTCTATGGGAAACAATGAACCCTAGCAGCTTTCCGGCTAGAACTCCGAAGACACATTTTTCCGGAGGGCCATATGTCGTATGTTCGGAGGTTGTCAAAGGTGAGGCGAAGGTCGTCCACTAGTGTTTCGACGTGTCTAGTTTTGATGACCACGTCGTCTACATATGCTTCGAATATTTTGCCGATTTGTTTTTTGAAGCATGTTTTGTATCATACCTTGGTAAGTGGCACCAGCGTTTTTAAGCCCAAAGGGCATAGTGTTGAAGCAGAAAGGGCCATATGGGGTGTTGAACGCTGTTGTGGCCTGGTCAGATTCCTTCATTTTAATCTGATGGTATTCGTAATAAGCGCCGAGGAAACACAGTGAGTTGTGTCCTGCGGTCGCATCGATGATCTGGTCAATGCGGGGCAACAGGAAAGGATCTTTAGGGCAAGCATTATTGAGGTCTTTGAAATCGACACAAAGGCGCCAAGATTTGTCCTTCTTTGGCACCATGACCAAGTTGGCTAACCAATATGGGTGTTTGATTTCCCAAATGAACCCGGCCTCTAGCAGGTTGGCTAGCTCTTCTCCCATGGCTTGACGCTTCGGTTCGAAAAATCGCCGCAATGTCTGCTTAACGGGTTTAAACCCCTTAATTATGTTTAGGCTATGTTCGACGAGCCTGCGTGGGATGCCGAGCATGTTTGAAGGGTGCCAGGCGAAAATATCCCAATTTTTGCGTAAGAATGTGCATAAGGCGGCGTCCACAGCCGGATCTAGTTGCGCTCCGATAGACGCTATTTTATTAGGGTCCGTCGAGTGCACTTGAAATTTAACTATTTCATCTGCTGGTTTGAAGGACGTGAATTTAGGTCTCTTATCGAGGATCACATTGTCCTTGTCCACTTTGGACTGTAGGGTGGTTAGTTCTTCTGGCGCTACGGCTTCGGATAGTGCCTCGAGGGTAAGGATGCAGTTTTGTTTTAGGATCGGAGAGCTTTGTCTGAGTCACTCGAAATTGTGATTATTCCATTGGGCCCTGGCATTTTAAGCCTCATATACCCGTAATGGGGTATAGCTTGGAAACGTGAGAAAGCGTCCCACCCGAGGATTGCACGGTATCGTTGTTGATGGGGACCAAATGGAAGAGCAATTCTTCAGACCTGTAATTTTCGGGCATGCCGAATACCACATCCAATTTAATTCACCCAGAGCATCGTGCTCCTCAACTGGGGATGATTCCTCGAAAGGTGGTGCTGCTTCGCTCGATGTGTGTTCTGTCAATCTTCATATTGTCGAGTGTGTCCTTGTAGAAGAGGTTAAGCCCACTGCCGCCGTCCATGAGCACTTTGGTGAGTCGAAAACCGTCCACTATGGAGTTTAGTACTAGGGCGGCGGGTGCTCGGACTGATCGGGCCTTTGGTTCGTCTTCGGCGGTGAAGGTTTTTGTCACGTCGTTCCATGGGCTCAGCGCAGTTACTTGGTGGACTTCGGCGAGGTCACGGGGTGCCCTTTTATGCCGATTATTTGAAGAAAAGGTCTCGAAGACCATGAGGACGTTAAAATTTTCCCTCTCCGGAGAGTATTTATCTGGAGTGATGGTGGCGAGGATGGCATCCCCACTCTTTGCTACCTGACAGAGTACCCAACATGCGCGAAGACTATGGGTTGAGTCTATACTTGGAGTCACATGTATCAGACAGGGCTTGTCAAGGCGTTCGTCAAGAACGGGCCTGTATCCCGTAAAGGGTTTGTTTTTTCTGCCAACGGACTAATAATACGATGCCTCGGTAGGGTGTATCCGTTTAGACCGGGCCGCACATTGCATAAAGGCAGCAGGCTCCGGTTGAGTTTTCTGGCCTTCCATGTGCTTTCCATCGCACAGTACTTTTCTACCACTTGTGATAGTTCTGTGAAGCTTTGTATGTGACGACGGTCGAGGGCATTCCGGATTCCCACGTTGGTACAATTGCGATGGAAGACTGAGACTACATGATCGTCACAACAATCTTTGATCTTGTTTTTAACAAGTAGGAATCTAGCCCAAAAGTGATGGACCGTTTCCTGAGGTTGCTGCCGTACATACATCAGGTCATAGTCGAGGAACGAGCCGATGGCACCTTTCTCCCTATATTGAGAACCAAATATGTTCGGGTCTCTGAACCCCTCGAGCCAGATACCCTCCCTCGGATGGGCCTCCGCATCCCCCGAACCCTGGATCGGGCATAGGATCGGGGGAGCACTTTGACCTCCCCGTACCCGAACTGGTCACCTCAGAGATTTTGCAAGCTGGAAACATAGATTTTGGTCGGGGTTCAAATTTTAGCCCACCCACCCACCACAATCAATACTCACCAAGCAATTCAGGCCCTCCATACATATACCGCTACCAGGTGGGTGATCGACGGGTGATTAATTTCCCTCTGGTCAAGTTTAAGCCCGATCTGGCCATAATCCGTTGAAACCCCAAGGGCGGTGATGCGATCTAGTAGCTCTTTTAAAGACGAGACGTCTGCCGGATACATCTTTTTGGAGTTCTCGAGACCGATGTGGAGGCGGTGTTTGGCGATCGTAGGGGGCGATGTCAGCTTAATGATCGTGTGGACACCCATGATGAAACCGTCGAGCTGGAGGATCTGCCCAGTAGTTAGGCTCCTTCCAGGGGTGATGTTGTCGTTGATGACAAGGCGAGCCATAGATCGGTTTTTCGAGACTACACAATAGAGCTCTCAATGAAAGCACCAATGTCAGTGTCAAAACCGTCAGATCTCGGGTAGGGGGCCCAACCTGTGCGTCTAAGGATCAATGGTAACAATGGACAATGGGACACAATGTTTACCCAGGTTCGGGCCCTCTTAAAGGAGGTAAAACCCTATGTCCTGCTTGATTGTATTCGATGAGTATAGGGGTTACAAGAGTTGATCTACCTCGAGATCATAATGGCTAAATCCTAACTTGTCTAGCCTATGAATATTATGGTAGCCTCTACGGACTAAACCCCCCAGTTTATATACATTCTAGAGGGGCCTAGGGTTACACCAAGTCGGTTTACAGGGGAAGGAAAGAGTATGTCCGGACACCAATCTTGCTACCCAGCACACACGAGTCCTACCCGGACACGGGGGGGGGGGGGGGTGGTTTTCCACTTTATCTTCAGGGCCCACCAGTCCGGCCTATATTGGATAGGCCGGACACCTGAGGACCCCCAAATCCAGGACTCCCTCAATCTCCAAGAGACCATTGTATTGAGAATCACAAGAGAGAGAGAGAGAGAGAGAGAGAGAGAGAGAGAGAAAGAGAGAGAGAGAGAGAGAGGAAGCCATCTAGCTACTGCCTACAAACCCGTAGGTCTATGATGAACTACTTGCGCATCATCAGAGAGGCACCAATGAGGATGATTAACCCCTCCGTGACAGTGTCTAGATTGGATCTCGTGATTTTGGAACTTGCGGTGGCTGGAATTGTGTTTCGCCAACTCCCCTAGGGTTTTTGGAATATTTGGGTATTTATAGGGCGAAGAGGCGATGCATGAGGTCACCGAGGGGGGCACAACCCCCTGGGTGCGCCTGGGCTCCTGGGTGCGCCCTGGTGGGTTGTGCCCACCTTAGGCCTCTCCTTTGGTACTTCTTTGGCCCATCTTGTGTCTTCTAGTCCATAATAATTCTCCAAAAAATTTCGCTGCGTTTGGACTCCGTTGGGTACTGATATTCTGTGAAGTAAAAAGCAAACAAAAAACAGCAACTGACACTGGGGACTATGTCAATAGGTTAGTCCCAAAAAAATAATATAAATTTGCTATAAAATGATTGTAAAACATCCAAGAATGATAATATAACAACATGAAACAAGCAAAAATTATAGATATTGAAGACGTATCAGCATCCCCAAGCTTAATTCCTACTCCTCCTTGAGTAGGTAAATGATAAAAGCAGAATTTTTGATGTGGAATGTTGCCTAACATGTTCATCACATATTATTTTCTTTTCTTTCGTAGCATGGACCTTTGGAATTTTATATGGTTCAAATCAATAGTCTAGTTTTGACATGAAGATTTCAATACAAAAGCATATCAACAAGCAACCATGTCTTTCAAAATATCAACACTAAAGAAAGCTGTCCCTAGCCCATCATGCTCAATCATTGATTCATTCAAGAAACACACTCGCATATTAGCTACATCCAGTGCTCAAGTACGATCATAGTGCCCCTAAGTTGGTGCTTTATAAGAGAAGATGGAGACTCAAATAAAAATAAAAATTATATAAAGTAAACAGATATGCCCTCCGCAGAGGGAACTAGGGATTTGTAGAGGTGCCAGAGCTCAAACCTTAAATTGAGTGATAAAAAATATTTTGAGAGTCATAATTTTCCTGTCAACGAAAACGATCGAGTAATTCCCAACACTTTCTATGCTAGATATATCATAGGCGATTCCCAAACAGAAAATAAAGTTTATTCCTTTTTCCACCATACTTTCACATTCCATGACTAGCCGTATCCACAGGTGCCGTCCATACCAACACTTTCCAAGGAATTTATTATTTGACAACATAAAGTAAATTTCTGTTACATTTCGGGACTGGGCATCCCTATTACCACCGCACTCTCGTGCAATAACAAGTGAATAAACACTCATCTTGAGAATAACACATCTAGCATGGAACATATTGGCCACCCCTTGCCGCTTCATGAGCGGTACGAGCACACAAAACGGAAGTTTATTTTTAAAATAGAGATGTGGCACATACAAATTTGGTTAGAACGGCATGGAAATACCACATATAGGTAGGTATGGTGGACTCATATGGCAAAACTAGGTTTAAGGATTTTGGATGCACAAGTAGTATTTCTACTTAGTACAAGTGGAGGCTAGCAAATAGATTGAGAAGCAACCAACCAAGGAACTAAAAATCACATAAGCGAGCATTATGCATAACTAACACCGAATAATGCACCACAATTAGGATGTGATTTCAGTGCATAACTATTGACTTTCGTGCATGCATAGGGAATCACAAACGTTAACACATATATTTTTACTAAAGCATAATTTCTCACCAACATAACTCACATATCACTGTCATCATACCGCAAAACTATTATAAGAATCAAGTTTATTTTGTCCAATGAACTTCATGAAAGTTTTTATTATATCCCTCTTGAATATCTATCATTTTGGGACTATTTTCATGTGTTGCTTTCAATAAGCTCAAACAAATTTAAGTGAAGAACATGAGCATAAATTTTTCTTCTCTCAAAATAAGATAAGTGAAGCATGAGAGAATTTCTTCAAACATTTACTAACTCTCAAATAGATCTAGGTGAAGCATGAGAGCATTTCTTCAAAAATATTGAAGCACATCGTGCTAAAAAATATAAGTGAAGCACTAGAGCAATTCCATAGCTTAAAATTTTTAAGTGAAGCATAAAGAGTAATTCTAACAAATGGTACCATAATTTTGGCTCTCTCAAATAGGTGTGTCCAACAAGGATAGATGACACAAACTAGAAATCAGAACAAGCAAAGACTCATATAATACAAGATGCTCCAATCAAAACTCTTGATATATGATGAATAAAAATATAGCTCCGAGTAAAATACCGATGGTCGTTAGAAGAAACAGGGGATGCCTTCTGTTGCATACCCAAGCTTAGTTGTTTGGTTCTCCTTGAATATTGTCTTGGGGTGCCATGGGTCATCCCCAAACTTAGGCTCTTTTCAATCCGTATTCCTTCATCTATCGTGATCTCAACCAAAACTTGAAAACTTCAATCGCACAAAACTTAACAAAACCTTCATGAGATCCATTAGTATATGAAAGCAAATCACTACTATCAGTACTGTTGAAAACCCATTAATATTTTATTTTTGCATTATATATAATGTATTCTAACTTTACCATGGCTCATACCCCCCGATAGAATCCATAAAATCATCAAAATAAGCACACAACGCAAAGAAAATAGAATATGTCAAAAACAGAACAGTCTGTAGCAATCTGAAAACTTCTTATACTTCTATAACTCCAAAATTTCGGAAAAAGTAGGACGATTTAGGCAATATATATATCAATCTTGTCGGTGTTCTGGATATGGGGGTATCCTGACTTGCCTGCCTGTGGCCCACCGCGTGGCTCCATCGACGGCCTCGTACGGCCCAACTTCGACATCAGCAGCTCAAGACCTTCACGAGGGGCCAAGCCTCGAGGCGGATGACGCCAAGACCCCCAAGGGGATCGGCCTCCTCAGGCTGGCTCCCAAGGGGCAAAGAATTCTATGCAAGGTGCGCCTCATGAGGCTCAGCTGACATGAGCCATGACGACCAAGGCGAGACGAGGGCCAGCGGGCGTAGAGCGCCAGTTTCCTCTTCGATGCAAGGGAGGCAAGCCGCAGGCACGGAGTCCCGAGGAGTCGGCCAAAGGTTTCCATTCTGGTGCAACAAGACCAAGACCACCAGGACGGCTGGATGGAGGTCATCACCGAGCCCACTGCAGCCTCATGACATGAGGCTTTTCGCAGGCGAAGACTACTTTTGTCAGGATAAGCTGTACTACTTGTCCCCTTTCAAATCCGGCCGTTGTGGGATCCCGTCCCACCAACATTTGGGAAGAGGACCAAGGCCACTATAAATAGGACTTAGCCACCACCATAGAGGGGAGAGATGTGATCCAGTTCACATCCCACCAGCTCTCTTGAGCTCAAGAACACCTCACCTTCTGAGGCTAGTTCATCCACTGTACCAGTTCGTCCTCAGCCCTTTGAGGTAATACACCAAAATGCTGGAGTAGGGTATTACACCGCAAGGTGGCCCGAACTAGGATAAACTGTTGTGTCACTTTGTCTCTTCGAGCTCGTCGCGCTAGGCTGAGGAGAATCACGGGTAGGCAGGCTGGGTAGGTTGAGATTTCTGCACGTACCCAGAGTTTGAACCTCTCAAGGGTTTGAGGAACCCGTAATCTGACATTTGGTGCGCCAGGTAGGGGTTCGTCGGATCTCCTCTTCCGCCAATCAATCCACCATCACTCCAACAACTCCATGGCCGACACACGCTGAGCTCGCGCCGAGCGCCAGGCCGCAGTCGCCGCTCGCGTCGCTCAGACGGCTCCGGCGGGCGATGGCTGCACTTGTCGTGCTCCGTCTCCGTCACAGGCCCTGCCGACCACGAGCAGCAAGCTTCTTCGCTGCACCCCTCGGTGCGCCACGACGGGCGCACCGCTACTCCATCACTGACTCCAGCAGCTTCGTCTTCCCACACGCGTCACGGCCCAGTGAACGCACAAGCCGCTCTGCTCATGGCGCGGGAGCTCCTTCGCTACCGCCCAGTCGACGACTTCTACGAGGAGTGGCTCGAGCGGATCGCTGAGCTCTTCAACGCGGCCGGGAGCTCCATCGCCTCGGCCAACTCCATGCCTCAACAGCCGCCCGCCGCAGGCGATGTGGCTCACGGGGGTCCTCCACCACCTCCGGCCCAGGACGCCATCGTCGAGCCAAGGCGTTTAGCGCCGCAGCGTGACCCACCACGGCAGGCGCCTGTGCGGGAAGAAGTGAGTTGCCAGGTGGTGTAGCGACCTCAAGGAGAAGCACGCGTACTTCCTACACCCCTGCGCCAGGATCGCGTGCCGCCACAGGAGGTGTCGGCGCGGTTGCACCAGGACCAAGTTCTACCTCCTCGGCGGGCCCCAGTGGCCACAGCAGGGTGCCGCGCGTTCACCTTGGAGCTCCGCAACGTCGTCTGGGCGAGCAAGTTCAAGCCTAACCTGCCCCCACGCTACGACGGCACCGCCGATCCCACCGAGTTCCTGTAGCTCTTCGAGTTGAGCATCGAGGCAGCCAACGGTGTCGAGAAGATCATGGCAAACTGGTAACAGATGGTCCTCAAGGATGGCGCGCGCTCATGGCTCTTGAACCTTCCCAAGGGATCAATCTCTTCTTGGGAGATGATCCGCGGCCGCTTCATCGCCAACTTCTAGGGCACTCGCGACCGTCCGTCGGCCACGGGTGTCCTGCTCGCATCAAGCAGCAGCCTGGAGAGACCCTGCAGAAGTATAACCAGCACTTCAACAATGTTCGCCTCAAGATCCCCAAGGTGTCGGATGAGGCCATCATCTCAGTGTTCATTGATGGCGTCCGCGACGTCAAGATGAAGGAGGGTCTCGCCATCCATGAGGATCTCTACACAGCCCGGGAGATGTTCAACATGCCGAACAAGTGCGCCAGGGCTAAGGAGGGGCGCCTCTCCTTCCTCGAGCTCCCTGATGCTGACCCAGAAGACAAGAAGGAGACCAAGGACGTGAAGCGCAAGGGGCCGGCCGTGCTTGCGGCTGAGCCAGAGATGAAGCGTGGCTGCGACCACCCCGAGTCGTCCAAGAGCAACCGACCGTTCTGCGTCTTCCACAACGTCCACAACCACAACACCAATGACTGCCAGGAGCTCAGGGCTCTCCGCAATGGGCACCTCGGTCGATGCCCCGAGTGCAATGTTCGAGGCTACGACCATGGAGGTGGCCGAGGTGGAGGACGCTGGGATGGACGCAACCATCGCCAGGAGTGGCGCGACCATCCTCGGGAGGACCGTTGGCAAGGCCAACCTCATGAGGACTGCCCTCAGGGCAATACCGGTTTGCCTCCACTGCCTCCACCACCAAGAAGGAACGAAGACCACCACCGGGACGAGGGGGCTGGGGCTTCCAGGAGACTCGAGCTATTGCCTGCATCCTGGGGGGCTCACAGGCCCTAGCTTCACACTGCATCTTCAAGCAGTTCACGCGCGAGGTGAACGTAGCGCTCCCCAAACCTGAAGCAACTCACCCTCTCAGGTAGTCCAAGTGCGCCATCACCTTCAGCTCCTCAGACCAACTAAGTGCACGGCCACTGCCGGCGCACTCCCCATGCTTTGCTCCCCTGTGATGAGCAATGTGGTCGTCACCAAGACTCTCATCGATGGTGGAGCGGGGCTCAACATTCTCTCTGTTCAAACGTTTGACAGGCTCCAAGTGCTGTACTACCAGCTTCAGCCAACTAAACCATTTTCAGGAGTAACTGACGGCTCCACTCACCCGATAGGACAGGTCTGCCTCCCCATCACCTTCGGCGAATGCAGCAACTACGACACTGAGCTCATTGACTTCGACGTCGCCGACATTTGCCTGCCCTATAACGCCATCCTAGGGTACCTGGCACTAGCCAAGTTCATGGCAGCAATGCACCATGGCTACAACGTCATCAAGATGCCAAGAAGCGGCAGCGTCATCACAGTCGCATGTAAAGAGGAGGATGTGGTGTGCTCCCTCGAGCGCGCCTTCCAGGCTGCGGCAGTCGAGAACCCTGAAGATGAGGGCGGTGACCTCCCTCCTAAGGTCGCCCCCAAGACGAAGATGTTGCAGCAGGGTCAGGGATCTCGCAAAGGAGCATCGCCCGAGGACACCGTGCTGAGCCTCGCGTCCCAAGACGCGGCGCCTTCACCAATCGCATAGGAAGGCGTGCCCGACGCCCCTCTCAGGCTGGGCTCGGGGGCTCTCCTCGGGAGGGCCTCCGACCTAGCCAGGCTCACGAGGGAGGCACTTGGGCACCATGTGGAGGCACACTTCAGGGCGTGCTTCCCAGGAGAAGGCATCAGGCGGGAGGCGCCAGGCATTTAGGAGTTCATCAGCAAGGCCATCAAGGAGATTCAAGAGGCAAGGGTTCCACAAGGCGATCACCGCCTACCGCGAGGTGTTGCTCATTGCCCTGGCGAGGGTAGGGAATTTCGTGTCTGCATCGACATCCCACGGCTCAACAGGGCTGCGTTTCAGCAGCTCTTTTGGCCGTCTCGTGTCGGAATATGCGAGGGACCACCCCATAGCTACGTCTACATGCCTTTTGGCCTGCCTGGCACGGCTGTGGCGTTCCAGCGCTACATGAGGGATGCCCTGGCGGCTCGTGAGGCCAGGCATCAGGCGATCCTGGTGGAGATGGAGGAGCACCTTCAGGAGCCTCCCGGACCCTCTGGGCCTCCCGAGGCTCAGGGTTCGGGCGGCTCATGAGGAACAACTACAGCAGTGCGCGTCTTCAGCTACCCCAACACCTCTTCAGCGGTGGTACCAGGTGACATCTCTCCAGTTCGTTCAGTTTGGGGGCGCCCCTCGGGTTGCATCATCCCCAGGCCGCGTGGGTCTATCTCCGTGGCCTGTATCATTTTGCATTCACTAGGATTGTCTAACTATCTTCTATTAGTTTACCTATGATCGTCATCCTCCAGCCTTAAGCCTTAACCGCCTCTCGGCCTCCCTGTGTTCACTGGCTTATCCGTCGCTTGCCTCGCTACATGGCTACTCACGTCGGCATGATGCTTGTGCTCGAGTGCGTCCCTACAATGCTGACAAACCTGGGGACCGAGCTCTGGTTCGCGACCCGGCCCGCACACGCCACCTCGCCAGGCCCTCGGTGCCTTCGACTGGAGCCCAGGGCCCTGGGCTGACAGCCTATTCCACGGGGGTTCTCGGCCTCTTCTGTCACCTAACCTACAGGATTATCTGGCGGTGACTAACGGGCCGGCTTGGACGACCGCCATCTTGCCTCTCGAGTCGCTTGAATGTTAAAGGGGGAGGTCCTTAGCATCGCGTCTCGGGAGCTCCTACTGGCTCTCCAGCCCTCACCCCCTGGCCTTGACCACGGCATCGTGACCTGGCATACCAGCGGTGGCTGAGCTCGCTCGGGGGACGGGTCCCGAGGAGGCAAAGCACCTGGATGAGCGAGGCAAGAGGGTGGTCATAACGGGTTATGCCTAATGATACCACCACGGACGTAAGGGCAGGCGCCATCCCTCCGAAGGACCAGGACACCAAAAGATAAGTCACGATTCGTTGCGGCACCGGCCTCGCTCCATGCGCGTCCTAGCCTTGCAATCCCACTCCAGCGGTTTCGCTCCCCTTTTCAATTCTCTGGGTGGCTGCTTGTACGACAAGGGGGACCTCGTGAGCATCGAGTCTCATGAGCTCTCATCGGACCTCAGGCCGCTCACCTCCTAGCCTTGACCACGACATCGCGACCTGGGTTACTAGCAACGACTGAAGCCTACCTGGGGACTGGGTCCTGATGGCGTAGAGCGTCGCGCCGTCCAGGGAAAAGAAAAGGGAGGAATCATGCTGAAATGGGATACACAAATTTATCATAGAATCGAAGAAAGCAACACTGGCATTGAATACATCCCGATCCTTACAAACCCCACGGGGGCTGATTTTCATTCCGCGTAGGGAAAACAAAAGAAGGAAGGGAGTTGCTAAGCTACCGGGCGCCACGGGCGATGCCGGGCGGTAGCCGCTGCCGCGCTCCGACCATGGTGGGAGCTTGGCGGCACGTAGCTGTCGTCGCTCGACTCCGGAGACTCGGCCGAGAGAGTCGCTGGATTCCGAGGAGTCATTGCTGCTGCTGGAAGAAGCACTTAAGGAGATAGAAGTGGGCCTAGCACCCGCTGCTGGAGACTGCGGGCTGCTTCCTCCGGGGCAGCACTCCATCCGTTCGCCCTCCATGTTGAAGACCTTGAAGAAAAAGGTGGCCGTGCCATCGTACTCAAAGTGAATCGCCGGGGCTCCTCTGCACGACAAGCCCAGGCGACTTCACGCCATCCACGCGTCATGAAGACGTCTCCGGAGGGCACCACCTGGACCTCAGCCCAGGTGGCCAGGCTGCGGCATCCGGCGTGCTGCAGCCACAACTCAAGGGGCCCCCTCGTAGCCAGCTCACTGGCAAAGAACCTCGGGAGCCGGATCCAGGAGCCAGGAGGCATCGCCGCCCACACTAATTGTGTCCTGGACTAGGGGGTACTCACCATGTCGTCTCCCGCTCAGTTAGATTGCGCCTGCCAGCATTTTGGGAACGGGGGACCCTAGACTTGCCTGCCTGCGGCCTGCGGCGTGGCTCAAGGGGCGGCCCAGCACGTCCCACCTTCATCAGCACGAGCTCAAGACCCTCGCGAGGGGCCAAGCCTCGCTGGGTGGACGACAGGGAGCTTCCTCAGGCACGGCCTTGTCAGGCTGGCTCGCGAGGAGGCGGAGAGATCAAGGCGGGGTACCTCACGAGGTGCCCATGACGCAAGCCATGATGACCAAGGGCGCCAGGCGGGCGCCGGCCTGCGCAGAGTCCTCCTTTCCTCTTTGGTGCAAAGGGAGCAAGCGCAGGCGAGAGCATCAAGCAAAGGCATCCGTTTCGGTGCAACAAGACCAAGACCATCACAACGGCCGGAAGAAAGTCATTGTGGAGCCCAAGCTAGCGTCACCACCAGAGCCTTTGACAGGCGAGGACCAACTTTAGTCAGGATAAGTGTACTAGATGTTCCCCTTCAAAATGGCCAATTGTTGGCGCCCTTCCCGCTCAATTTTTGGGAAGAGGCCCATGGCCTTTGCCTATAAATAGGACTAGCCACCCGCAAGGTAGAGGCATCGGGAAACTAGCAGAAAAAGCGACTGAACTCCCCCTAGCAGTTCATCGCACCAGCCAAGAACAGACCCTCGCGAGGCTGTTCTTCCTTGTATTGTTCATCATCAGCCCAAGAGGCAATCCACCACACCACAAACTAGAGTAGGGTATTACACCACAATGGTGGCCCGAACTAGTATAAACCCTGTGTCTCTTGTGTTGTTCCTTTCATAGCTTAGATCCTAGCGAGGCAGAGAGGTGCAAGTAGGTAGAGGGCGAAATCTCCGGGCGCACCCAAGTGTTCAAACCTAGAGGGTCTGCCGGAACCCGAAATCTGACATTTGGCGCGCTAGGTAGGGGTGCGCCGGAAGTTTTCCTTCCGCCGACCCGCTCTCTGCCGACACCGCGACTCGCCCTGCGATGAGCAGCGCGCCGCCCGCTCCGGTCGCTAGCGCTAGCGCGGGGGCCAGGGGGCTCCGAGCCTTGGCCCCAGCCTTGCGAAAGGTGCGGTGGCAGGACAAGTTCAAGCCGGCGGCGCCGCCGCACTACAACGGCACAACTGATCCGCTGGCTTTCCTGCTGGCGTACGAGGAGGCCATCCTCGAAGCAGGAGGCGATGGCGGGGCCATGGCTAACTGTCTTCCCACGGCCCTCACCGACGCCCCGCACATGTGGCTGCTCCACCTACCGGCGGCTTCCGTGGCCCCATGGGAAGAGCTGTGCAACCTCTTCCTCGCCCAGCACGCTGCGCCGGCGCCCCTGGTCGTCGCGGCCCTCCCGGGCGGCTCGCAGGCGCCACCTTCGGGCCGCCGCATCAAGCCATTCGTCTGCCAGGTCGGCGCTGCCTCCACACGGCAGGGGGATCCCTCAGGTCGGTCTGCGCCCAAGGCCGATCTGGCCTTCAGCTCCTAGGACCACCCCTCCAACTCAGCCTGCTCGGGCGCGCTCCCAATGCTGTGCACCCCCACCATCTGCCAGGTGGCCATCACCAGGACTCTCATCGACGGCGGCTTGGGCCTCAGCGTGTTCTCGATTGAAGCCTTCAGCCTCCTCCACATACCACCGGAGCGGCTTCAGCCCAGCCGGCCCTTATTGGGCATCGGGGGCGGGTCCTCTAGCTCCCTGGGGCAGATCCATCTCCCGGTAACCTTCGGCACCTATGACAACTTCCGCACAGAGCTAATCGACTTCGACATCACCCCCATCGGCCTCACATACAACGCCATCCTCAGCTACCCAGCGCTGGCCCGATTCATGGCCGCGACTCACCCAGCGTACAACCTCATGAAAATTCCCGGGAGCAGCGGCGTCCTCACCGTGTGCGGAGACACCGGGGATGCATTGCAAGTGCTCAAGCTCGCCTTCAAGGCGGCGGCGTCGGCGCAGCCTGCCGACTCGGACGCCCCTGAGCCCAAGGGGGCTGCGCTGGCCAAGAAGAAGCAGTTGTTCACCCAAGACAAGGCAGAAACCAAGCAGATACTGGTCGACAAGGACGGATCCACTGACGCCACCTTCACCATAGGCGTCAACCTCGAGCCCGAGCAGGAGGAGGCCCTGGTCAAGTTCCTGTGCACGAACAAGAAGGTATTCGCATGGGAGCCTGATTAGCTGGCGGGGATCCCTAGAGGCGTAATCGAGCACCACCTCAACATGTGCCCCAATGTCCGCCCCGTGAAGCAGAAGGCAAGGCGGCAGTCCACGGAAAAGCAGGCTTTCATCGTCCAAGAGACCCGCAAGTTGGAAGCTGCAGGGGTCATTCGCGAGGTCCGATACCCGGATTGGTTGGCCAACCCAGTCGTCGTGCCAAAGAAAGGGGGGGGGGTAGGAACGTATGTGTGTCGACTTCACCAACCTCAACAAAGCATGCCCGCAAGATCCGTTTCCGCTCCCCCACATCGATCAGATCGTCGACTCCACCGTCGAGTGCGACCTGTTATGTTTCTTGGATGCCTTCTATGGTATCACCAGATCAAGATGGCGGTAGAAGATGTGGAAAAAATGGCTTTTCTAACCCTGTGTGGGGTGTACTGCTACACATGCATGCCGTTCGGGCTGCGCAACGCAGGGGCGACCTTTCAGCGGCTGATGCACATCACCTTGGGCCCGCAGCTCGGGAAGAATGTTGAGGCTTACGTCAATGATATTGTGGTGAAGTCTCGCGAGGCCAAGACCCTGATACAAGACCTGGAGGGAACCTTCGCAAGCCTCAACGCTGTGAGCCTGCGGCTCAACCCAGAGAAGTGTGTGTTTGGGGTCCCCTCAGGCAAGCTCTTGGGCTTCCTCATGTCCCACCGAGGCATCGAAGCTAACCCAGAAAAGGTCAAGGCGGTCGAGGACATGAGCCCGCCAAAGACCCTCAGATAAATGCAGAAGCTCACTGGGCGTGTGACAGTACTAGGACACTTCATCTCCAAGTTGGGGGAGCGAGCGCTGCCTTTCTTCCAGCTGATGAAGAAAAAGGGACCCTTTGAATGGACTGAAGAGGCCGACAAGGCGTTCCAAGATCTCAAGAGGTACCTGACCAGCCCTTCGGTGGCTCCGCGCCCTCAGTAACCCCTAGTGTTCTACCTTGCAGCCACTCCCTACTCCGCCAGCGTAGCCCTGGTGGCGGTTAGGGAGGAGCGTCGGACCAAAGCCACGGTAGCTGCCCGGGTCGAGGCGAAGCATGAACAAGGAAGACCCATAGAGACCACTACCACAGCCAAGAAGGATCAGCCGCCGCAGGGGAACAAACTCGGGACGGCGGAGACCCCTCCCCCTAGCGACCAGCCGCTGGAGGCTCCCCTGTCTCAGGAGGCGCCACGGTCTCTAGAGGGCGCCACCGACACCAGCACTCCCAACCTCGTTGAACACCCTATGTACTTCGTCAGCACAGTGTTGCGGGACGCGAGGGCGCGGTACCCCATGCCTCAGAAACCCCTCCTCGCGCTATTGGTGGCCTCGCGCAAGCTTCGGCATTATTTTCAGGGCCACCCCATCAAGGTTGTCTCAGCGTACCCTTTGGAAAGGGTGCACAGGAGCCCTAACTCAGCTAGAAGAGTCGCTGAGTGGAACATTGAACTGCAAGTGTTTCAGCTCGAATTCAGCACAACCAGAGTCATCAAGGGGGCCGCCTTGGCAGATTTCATGGCGGAGTGGACGGAGGCGCCGGGCCTCAAGGCTGATGAGGATCGGTCCCTCTCCCCAGGAAGTGAGGCGCCAGACGGTTGGGTCATGTACTTTGACGGGGCGTTCTCTAGGCTCGACACGGGGGCTGGTGCGGTGCTTATATCTCCTACTCAAGACAAGCTCTACTACGCCGTGCAGCTCTGTTTCCAGCATGGAGAAAAGGTCTCCAACAACATAGCAGAATATGAAGGTCTAATAGCAGGCCTGAAGGCTGCGGCTTCCCTAGGAGTGAAGCGTCTTACATTCAAGGGCGATTCACAACTCCTCGTCAACTTCTCCAACAAAGTATATGAGCCGAGGGATGAGCACATGGAAGCCTACCTTGCGGAGGTCCGCCGGATGGAGAAGCAGTTCTGGGGGCTAGAGTTGCAGCATGTGCCCCATGGCACCAATCAGGAGGCTGACGACATCGCCAAATGAGCATCCAGGCGGCTACCTCAGGAGCCTGGCGTCTTCGAGGAGCGGTTCTTCAAGCCCTCGGCCACGCCATCACTGTCAAGCGCGGTGCAGCCTCGGGAGAAGCTCCCCCAACCGCCAGCCTCGGGAGCCCCGGTCTGTGGCCCGGCCTCAGGAGCGCGCCTACTCTTGACGATGGAGCCTCAGGAGGGGTGCTAGATCACGGAGCTCCGGAGCTACTTGACGCAAGGGACCTTGCCGGAAAAGTAGGAGGAAGCGGAGTGCATGGCACGGCAAGCCACAACATACCGCATCAGGGATGGAGAGCTCTACCGGAGGCGACCGAATGATGTGTACCTGCGCTGGATCTCCAGGGAGCAAGGGAAGGAACTGCTGGCGGATATACACGATGGGGACTATGGGCATCCTTCATCCTCGCGGACCCTCGTTGGCAAGGCATTCCGCAGCGGATTCTATTGGCCCACTGCGCTCAATGATGCCGTCGAACTGGTGAAGGCTTGCGAGGCCTGCCAATTCCATGACAAGCAGATCCATCAGCCGGCAGGAGGTCTGCAAACTATACCCCTCTCATGGCCATTCGTAGTCTGGGGGCTGGATATCCTGGGCCCATTTCCTCGGGCACCAGCGGCTATCGCTACCTCTACGTCGCCGTGGACAAGTTCACCAAGTGGATTGAAGTGGAAGCCATCCGCACCATCCCCGCAGGTTCTGCGGTGAAGTTCATCAAGGGCATCGTGAGCCGGTTCGGGGTGCCGAACCGCATCATCACCGACAACGGTTCGCAGTTCACCAATGACCTCTTCAAAACATACTATGCTAACCTTGGGACGCAGATATGCTACGCTTCAGTGGCGCACCCCCGGAGCAACGGACAGGCCGAGTGGGCCAACGCGGAGGTCCTGAGAGGCCTCAAGACCAGGACATTCAAGAAGAAGCTGGAGGCCTGCGACCGAGGTTGGTACGACGAGCTTCAGTCCGTGTTGTGGTCCATCCACACGACTGCGACCAAGCCAACTGGCCAGACCCCATTCTTCCTCGTCTATGGAGCTGAAGCGGTCCTCCCTCACGAAGTCAGACGTCGTTCCGCACGGGTCCTGGCGTTCGAAGAGGCGCAGCAGGACGCCATGCAGGGGATGGACCTCATGCTGGGGGAGGAGCATCGTCGGGAAGCTGCGCTCCGAGCGGCAAGATACCAACAAGCGCTGCGGCGATACCACTGTCACAACATCCGCCCCAGGACTCTCGAGGTAGGGGACCTCGTGCTCAGGCGGGTTCTCTCTAGGGAGGGACTACATAACCTCTCTCCCATGTGGGAGGGCCCGTTCAAGGTTCTTCATGTTTCCAGGCCCGGCTCCATGCGCTTGGAGACTCAGGAGGGGGTACCCGTCCAGAACGCGTGGAACATCCAGCACCTCCGGAGGTTTTACCCATAAAAAGGCCCAGAGCCTGTGAAGAAGGCGAACGCCTTTGAAGCTGTTGCGTTTTGGAAAAGGCCCAGAGCCTGTGAAGAAGGCGAACGCCTGTGAAGCTTTCGCGTTTTGGAAAAGGCCCAGAGCCTATGAAGTTGTCGCGTTTTGGAAAAGGCCTAGAGCCTGTGAAGAAGGCGAACGCCTGTGAAACTGTCGTGTTTTGGGAAAGGCCTGGTGCCTGTGAAGAAGGCAAACACCTGTGAAGTTTATCTTCCCGAGAAAGGCCCGGAGCCTGTGAAGAAGGCCAATGCATGTGAAGCTCGCCGCCCGTGACACTCTCACGTAATAATGAGTTGGGGCTGTACACGCCCCGGAGTCTCAGGAGCGCCGACCTTAGGCCCTGGGGATCCCTCCCACGCCCAGTGGCAGCACTTAGCTCCGCGCTGGTGAGAAGACGTCAAAGACTAGATTAGGTGCC
This sequence comes from Triticum aestivum, assembly GCF_018294505.1. Taxonomy (NCBI): domain Eukaryota; kingdom Viridiplantae; phylum Streptophyta; class Magnoliopsida; order Poales; family Poaceae; genus Triticum; species Triticum aestivum. The sequence goes on from NC_057801.1 coordinate 698,019,044, forward strand.
AGACGCGGCTTTTCTCATTTGCTTTCTGCAGTTGGCTAGTGACTCTTTGCCTTTTTCGCTCTCCTGCCCCGATTTCTCTCGCGCAAGTCTCGGGAGGGAGCAACGCGGGCACCCTCGCGAGTGTTTTCTGCCCTTATCGTTCGAGGCTTCCCTACCCAGGTCCACTACAGGAGCACCCCTCCAGTCCGTGCCCCACGGGCACCGCGACACGAACACAGGACCTGGGTCGGTCGCCTCCATAGCTGAGGCCGGGAGCTACCTCTTCAGACTAACCCTCGCAGGACTTGAAGCGTTCGACGAGGCCTCGGCCTCGGGAAGCGAAGGTCACGACAGGCCCCCCCGAGCTAAGTAATTTCTACGCGCAGGCGTGCGGCGTAAAGGCGCAATACCGAAATAGCGGAAGCAGTACGATAATTAACAACAATAGTCCAAGCACGCCCCCACGGGGCCCTACACTACTGTCTCTTTGCGCAGGAGAAGGGAAAAAGAAGAAAACAGGCGCGACTCGCCCGACACCAACTCACGGGGGAGACTCGAACTGCCTCCGGAGCTCAGGAGGACTCCATCTCGCGCTTCACCGCGCGACGGTGGGCAGAACCACTACCTCCCTCCAGGCGGGCGCGGCGGCGCGGAGGCTGATCGCGGCCATCGCTGGAGGAGCCGCTGCCCGAAGAAGAGCCATCGAAGCTCGAGGAACCCCGAGCGCCGCCGACCACGCGCGTGCTGTCGTCTTCATCATCACTGGGGCTGGACCCATGGCCGCGGTCGTCGTTCTCAGGCAGCACCCAGCGCGGCGACCATCTTCCCCGAACACCCTCACGTAGAGGGTGGCATCACCGTCGAACTTGAAGTGCAGGGTGCACCGCCGGCTCAGACCACGCGCACGGGCAAACATTTGCCAGCCGCGGGTCAGGGCCAGGCTCCCGGCTGCAGAGACCTCCATTGAAGCCCAGGAGGCCCGGCTGTAGCAACCGTCCGCCTGGAGCCAGAGGCCGCCCGGGCGCCAACCGGAAGGTCACCTAGGAGGAAGCGAGGAAGTTGGAGCCGGGTGCTGGCCGGTTCAGCCGACCACACAACGAACTCCGGCAGTACCTCTGCCGAGTGGGAGCGCGGCCTAGGGGGTCAGCGGCCATAGCGCGCCCCCAGCGACGGCCTGCCGCCCATCACCACGTGGGAGATCACCTCCGCAGCCGCAAGGAGCCACCATGGGAGTCGCAGGGTGTTTGCGGGGACGGCCTCGACCGCGCTTGGGCGGGGGAGAGTCAGGCTCCACCTAGCGGGCCTTTCCTTTCTCCGCGGCCGAGAACTTCTTTGGCGGAGCCATGAAGAAGAAGGAGGAGCCAGAGGGGATGGACTGGAAGGACAGGCGCCGTCCCGTACTTATAGCCAGGGGAGGCTGACCGCCGGCCCCCACGATCACAGGTAATCATGACCCGCTTTGCATGCAGGGACTTGTGAGTTCGTGCAGTTGCCAAGGCGTCATGGGGGAGCAGAGCCGCCCACATCCAATCAACCGCCACGCGATGCCAAAGGCCGCAGGCTGCTAGGGCCCGCGGCGCTTAGCACTTGCCCCTTCGTTTCTCTGCTCAGCCAAGTCCGGGCGCGCCTTGGGCCCGGGGGCTACTGTTGGTGTTCTGGGAACGAGGGTCCCCAGACTTGCCTGCTTGCGGCTTGCGGCGTGGCTCAAGGGCAGCCCAGCACGGCCCACCTTCATCAGCACGAGCTCAAGACCCTCGCGAGGGGCCAAGCCTCACGGGGTGGACGACAGGGAGCTTCCTCAGGCACGACCTCGTCAGGCTGGCTCGCGAGGAGGCGGAGAGATCAAGGCGGGCCTCACGAGGTGCCCATGACGCAAGCCATGACGACCAAGGGCGCCAGGCGGGCGCCGGCCCGCGCAGTGTCCTCCTTTCCTCTTTGGTGCAAAGGGAGCAAGCGCAGGTGAGAGCATCAAGCAAAGGCATCTGTTTCGGTGCAACAAGACCAAGACCATCGCAATGGCAGGAAGGAAGTCATTGTGGAGCCCAAGCCGGCGTCACCACCAGAGCCTTTGACAGGCGAGGACCAACTTTAGTCGGGATAAGTGTACTAGATGTTCCCCTTCAAAATGGCCAATTGTTGGCGCCCTTCCCGCTCAATATTTGGGAAGAGGCCCAGGGCCTTTGCCTATAAATAGGACTAGCCACCCATAAGGTAGAGGCATCGGGAAACCAGCAGAAAGAGCGACTGAACTCCCCCTAGTAGTTCATCGCACCAGCCAAGAACAGACCCTCGCGAGGCTATTCTTCCTTGTACTGTTCATCATCAGCCCAAGAGGCAATCCACCACACCACAAACTAGAGTAGGGTATTACACCACAATGGTGGCCCGAACTAGTATAAACCCTGTGTCTCTTGTGTTGTTCCTTTCATAGCTTAGATCCTAGCGAAGCGGCGAGGTGCAGCTAGGTAGAGGGCGAAATCTCCGCGCGCACCCCAGTGTTCGAACCTAGAGGGTCTGCCGGAACCCGAAATCCGACAGCGCCGAGGACCCCCATGGCCGTATACTCATGGGCCAGTCCGGACAGCTGATGCATACACGAGGAAGATTCCACAAGACTTGGTGATCAAGACAAGGAGTCCTCCCCACCGGCGTATTCGGCTAGGACTCTTGTTATCCTAGGCCTCTGGTACATTATATAAATTGAGGCAAGGCTAGATCATTATGACATTACTCATCATACCTCTAGGGTTTAGTCCACAACATATGATCTCCAGGTAGATCAACTCTTGTAACCCTATATTCATCAAGATCAATAAAGCATGAAGTAGGGTATTACCTCGATAGAGAGGGCCCGAACCTGGGTAAACATCGTGTCCCCTGTCTCGTGTTACCCATCGATCCATGACACACAGCTTGGGACCCCCTACCCGAGATCTACCGGTTTTGACACCGACAATGGTGCTTTCATTGAGAGTTCCGCTGTGTGATCGGCAAAAAGATCAATGGCTCGCATGCAGATCAACTGCAACATCGACGTCTACATCGCCGACTCGAGTGGTAACCTCGGCTGGTCTGAGGACCAGGCCCCTTTTTGGATCATCAAGATCAGACATATGTCCTTTTCATCATCAACTGCGATCTGTATCAAGATCATGGAGGAATCATCCATGGAGCCCGGGGGCTCAACATCAACATTGCCCTCATGTGACCATGCTGTTTTTCTGGACAACAAACTTGTATCCGCTGCCACCATCTCCTCGAGCATCGCTTTGATGATTTCTACAGTGGAATTGTGCGGAATTAAGTCTACAACAACCATGCAAAATTTCGTCGAGTTCCGATGGAGAATCTCTGGCAATATACGATATACCGGAGCCCTGTCAAATCTGGACGGGAATCTGGACCAGCTTAAGGTGTGGTCTCCGGAGCCCAGCTCGGAGGTCCTTTGGAAGATCCAACCGTTCATCTACTGCGGAATTCCCATAACTACCACCCCTCAAAATTTCAGCTCGATCTAATGGTTCAAACTCCAGGAACCTTCCGATGAGTGGACCAATTTTTGGATCTGTTTTCTGCACGAATACGAATCCAACCCGAATTCATGTTTCCTTATGAACGTGATATTGGACAACCTCTTTAAAGGTATTTTCTTCTAGGTTATTGTGCGTTGTTCTTAACATGTTCGCATAAAATTTTAAGCCTCCTCTGAGGTAATCTTCGCCATCACGCTGGTGTCAAACCAGTCCGACAATATAGCTCCACGGCTGCTGACCTGCGCTAGACATGTCGTCGCTTTTTGAGCTGAGCTCAACTTCTTCTCACCTCAGCGAGCCGAACAAGAGTTCGGAATCGCCAAGGTTAAATCATCACCAACATCGCCGCCCCACGGATTACACGGAGCGGGCACACCGGCATCGCCGCATGGTCACTTCATCAAACCAGCATTGGCCTCATCACAAGTTATGACCGGCATGGACGCACTGTTGCTTCTTCGAGCCGATGTCCATCACGCTGAACTACTTCAAAACCTCGGCTGACATGGCAGCTGCAACATCTCCTTACCGACCTGCTCCGTCACCTCGGCTGGACAGGGGACTTGGCTATTTCTTCATCAACATACTCCGATGACTTCGGCGTCACCAGCCGACCAGCTTCATCATGTTAGCTGGACCGAGGGCTTTGCCTCGGCAAGAAAACCTTTACCAGCATCGCCATGCCGCTGCTTTATCGCCCATCAGGCAATGGGTGTGCGGATCGAGTCCCAATTTTGGGAGTCACCTTTGTTCAGATTGCTACAACAAATAAACTAGGTGTTATTAATCCTAGTAATTTTCGCTTGTTTGGGTTTATTTTTTCCAAGGAATTATTAGTCTAGTTTCTTCCATCATATGTACATAGGTCTATCAAATGGTAGCCGCATTAATGACGGTCGCGTGGTGGTTCGGTCAGTTTCCGTACATAGTTCGGTGAACGTCGCATCCGGAACTCGGACGACCTATGAATTCAGGCTTTGCCACGCCTTTGCCGCATCACGCGACGCCCTGCATCGACATTGACTTCAGCGCCAGGCCACATATCTATAAATAAATTATTTTGTGTAAATTAATTACGCGAGGATTTTTATATATTTATATTATTATTGTTGGCCTGCACTATTTTACATGTGCAGGTAATGGACTTCGACTGCGTCATGTGGTCTCTTCGGCAAGCCGACTCTGACGTCCCAATCGGCATAAATCGGCTCGCGTGATCACCATGTTGGTCGTGTTGCCATACCGATGTGTCCGGTTGCCTAGGGGACCTCCGCATCGCCGAGAGAGCTCTACCTCATCGAGCGTTCGGTGCACAAGCCATATTTCTTTTATTACTCACTTTGCATAAATTATTTATTATGCAGCATTTTTTAATTTATTATTATTACTATTATCTCTAGTTTGCACTATTTTTGTGCACATGTAAATGATTCGGGTCGGGCAGTGTTGTCACCTCGGCGTACTGACATACTACATCACCTAGGCTGGACGGGGGGCTTCGTCAACACTTCATTAACCCATGCCGAGGGCTTCAGCATCACTTTGCTGGCCTGCATTGGCCGTGCTATGTCGCCACTTTGGAGTGCCGAGCTCTTCGCTCCACCACCTCGGGACCGGCTTGGGGGATGGAACTTTGTCCAACATCAAGCTCGGACCGCGTCATCAATGCTGAACACATTAACCAGCTAAGTCGCTTCCATGCTCAAAGTTTTAAATTTTTAACTTGTGTTCGGTTCGACCATGCTCACATATGTTGTTCGTTAAAAGAAACTTCCCTTACCCATGTTAACTGGGGGCTCTTAAAATTTACACAAGTCGTTCTGTAATAATGTGTTTTCTTCTTGGTCGTTGCAAAGTCTTTTTCTACCGCTCCTTTTTCGACTCGAGTGTATGGTCAATAGCCGGATAGCCTAGCTTCTCTCTAAAGCCGCTTGAGTTTAGTTCGCTAAACTGGCCTCGGAGAAGCACTCCGCCTTCGGGATAAGGAGCTTGAAGCTGTAGGCTGACCAACTTGAAGTCTTGAGATCAGATATGTCATGTTAAAGCACGACAGGAGCACATATTATTATTTTTTAAAAAGCCCAGATTCTGGATTGGCACCAAAATCTCGGTTTTGTCCAGACGTCAAGCTTTTATATAAGTTTTTGGCTTTTTGAGCCTATGGCACTTTTAAACTATTTGTGTGTTTCCAGTATAAGTCTCATAGTGCAATGCCGGACACCATTAGAGATTCTGCAAAAACATTCTCTGATATTGTTATATATCCATCGGTTTCGACTTGTGTCTTTGGTCAATAGTTGGGTTGCCCGGCTCCTATGCTTGCCTCCTATGTTCCACTCTATTCGGCTAGGTGTGCAAAGGGAGAACCACTGCGATTGTGCTTCCAGCTCTCATGGTTAAGCACCTCATTGGAGAAAGCCGAAAACTAACTGTGACAATAAGCGTAAACTGGCCAGCGATCCAATGACTGTGTTAAATGACGGGTCGTACATAACATTGGCCGAAGTGTTTACGGCTTGACCTCGGCTGTCACCGAACACTTACCAGGGGCTAGTAGTTAGCCTCCATACTTTAAGTTCCTATGACTAAGTGAAAGTTATAAAGCCTGCATATCTAATTGCCTCGTTTCCGCTAACAAAACCGCCTTCGGGCACCGAGACGTCGGCTAAGGGTTGTTTTGTTATTGCGGAAACACCCTGCATAGCATCTACAAAGGGGTGGAAGCCGACGATGGGCTACTTTCAACTGATAAACGGTCGCAATAGAGTCAAAATAAACATATCATCGGCATTAGTATTTAAATATACGAGGGCTACCTTCCGTAATCATCGTTATATAAAGCCATAAATATACATAAATTTGACTTAAGATTTTGGCTAAGATGGGTTGCCTGGCTCCTGTGCTTACCCCTATGTTCCCGATAGTTCGGCTAGGTGACAAAGGGAGAACCTCTGTGATTGTTACTACTGGGTCATCCAAGTTAGCCCCTCAGACTGCGTGAAGCCGAAAGCTAGCGATCTTAAAGGATATAATTGGTCGGCAACGACGGAAGTGAAAATTTAGGTTCTCTATAGACCACATAGTTCGGGAACTTTCCCCAAACTAAATCCTCAATATTTTGCACCCACATTGATTGGAGCTGAGGTTTCATGATCATGCTTAGCATGACAACCCAAAGAAAGGAACCGATAGCGGGACTATTTTCTTTGGAAGATGTTTCTTACGTTAAAAAGTAATATAACATATCTCTCTGTGTACCTTTGTTTATAGAACCGTATGGCTGGATTACCTTGTTTGCCGTAAATCTTGGCCCTCATAATGGCTTTATAAAGTAGGACAAACACTCCTCGGCTGCTGGCCGAGGAGGTTGAAGCCGATGGTTGGTCAACAAAGTTTTGTACAATGCGGATCTGAGCATTTAAATGATGTAAAGTACTTGGGTACATCGAATGATTACACATAAATTGCAACTAAAATCCATTTGCTGCAATTCATCTTTCAAACCCCTTGGAGCCTACCTTGGCGAGCTCGGATTTTGACCAGCTCTGATCTCTTTTAAGAGATCTTTATTCTCTTTCTGAGAAGTTTGTGTTAAACACAACAATTTTTTTGTCAAACGGATATTGATCCTTAATTCGGCCACCCGTGCCCACATTAAGGCTCGGGGGCTACTGGGCTTTGCACTCATTATTTATAAATATTAAAGGGGCACATCGATCCCCTGATCTGGTGTTGCCACCCTACCAGTGTCTCGGGGGCTACTGCATTGCTTATTCAATGCAGAGAATTCAAAGTGCTCAGTATTCGGCATGACTGAGCTATGGGCAAACGCGTTTTTGGACAACAATAAGTACCATCTCGGACTTATCCAACATCAAGCTAATATATAGGCGACATATCACAACCCTCTCTCAGGGGCATGTCCATCGATCATTATTTCCAATATATTACACTGCGTTTCTATTCCTACGTATGCAGCCGAGCTAGGAGTTGATCCTCAAGTTGATTTTGCAAATCGACCTGAGTCTCTGGGGCTACTAGGATCAACAGTTTTTTGTTTTCCTTCAGGTGCATCTTGGGTTTTAGACCGATACACACCTTGAGGGCTACTGGATATACATATACCAGCTATATGTCTCGGTTGAGAATAAATTGCACCAATCAAAAATTTTCACCAAAAAACAGCCCGCGGTCGGGGTGGCGCACCACCTCGGAAGCAGTCCGGTATAAAGCTTGGGCGCCAGTGGCTGGCTCCATAGAGGGCATTTCCGGCATTAAGCTCGGTTGAATTTATTCAATCTTTTAAAAGACCGAGGTAGTTTACGACACCTCATATGCTGACCATCATTGGAGCTCGGGAGAGGTCTGGCATAAAGCTCGGATTCAAATGGCTCGTTCCATAGAGAACTTTTCAGCATTAAACTTGGATAACCTCCTTCAAAAAATTTCAAGCCAAGGTGATCTATGACACCTCAGATATAGTTCAGTGTTGGAGCTCGGATACAGTCTGGCGTTGGAGCTCGGATATAGTTCAGCATTGGTGCTCGGCTGCAAAAGATATCTCGAATGCAGTCCAGTGTTGGAGCTCGGATGCAAGAGGACACCGCCGCACGAGAACAACTTCAAACCCGAGGTGTGGCGTAAAAAATAACAAGGCATTGATAAAGGCCGAGAACTTAAAGGGGCTTCTCGGATACCCGGCGTGTAAACTCTTCAGATTCACTTCAGCGATCCTCAAGATCGAAGATGAGATGATTTGCTGAACACCGCCGCACGGGAACATCTTCAAACCCGGGGTGTGGCGTAAAAAATAACAAGGCATTGATAAAGGCCGAGAACTTAAAGGGGCTCCTCGGATACCCGGCGTGTAAACTCTTCAGATTCACTTCAGGGATCCTCAAGATCGAAGATGAGATGATTTGCTGAACTAGTTTTCAAGACCGACGACCGAAGATTAAGAACAGTTCAAAAGAATCGAGGAGCTTGCCCAACTTGAAGACCAGTTCAGGGGGCTTCGGACGGTGTCCTGGACAAGGGGGTACTCACCACGTCGTCTCCGGATCAGTTAGGTTGGGCTGAGGACCACCATGGCCGTATACACATGGGCCAGTCCGGATAGCTGATGCATACACGAGGAAGATTCCACAAGACTTGGTGATCAAGACAAGGACTCCTCCCCACCAGCGTATTCCGTTAGGACTCTTGTTATCCTAGGCGTGTAGTACATTATATAAACCGAGGCAAGGCTAGATCATTATGACATTACTCATTATACCTCTAGGGTTTAGACCAGAACATATGATCTCGAGGTAGATCAACTCTTGCAACCCTATATTCATCAAGATTAATCAAGCAGGAAGTAGGGTATTACCTCGATAGAGAGGGCCCGAACCTGGGTAAACATCGTGTCCCCTGTCTCCTGTTACCCATCGATCGATGACACACAGCTTGCGACCCCCTACCAGAGATCTGCCGGTTTTGACACTGACACACACCACAAACTCGCGCGAGCTACCCTCAGCGTGGGTCCATGGCACGGTCGGTAGGGCAATGGCGGCCCTGCCACCATTGTTGGGGAATGCTCGGCGGAGCACACCTTCATCTAGAGTACGGGCGTACATGGGGAGGGGGAAGCCAGGCGGAGCCCTCGATTGCCAAGGCCTGGCCACCTCTCGCCTCACGCCAGCGTCATGAGGGAGGCGGGGTCCTTCTTTGGCGGAAGAGGATCAGGCCCCTCCCTAGGTGCCTTCCCCTTTTCGGCCGCCAAAAACCTCCTCGACGACGCCATGGGAGCAAGATGAAGAAGGAGAGAAGCGGGCGGAAGCAAGACGAAGGAGATATGGGCGGGGGCTCTGCCCCTCCCCCACATTTATAGCCAAGGAAGGCCAACCGCCAGCCTCCACGACCTCACGCCATCATGATCTTCTACATGCCGTATCATTCCGTCAAGTTGAAAGGTTGCCGAGGCAACATGGGGAAGTGGAGACGCCCACGTCCCATCAATCGCCACGTGTCATCAAGGTCGTAGGTGGTTAGGGACCACAACGCTCCGCACTTGCCCTTTGGCCTCTCCCGGAAGCCTAGTCCGAGCGCGCCTTGGGCCCGGGGGCTACTGTTGGTGTTCTGGATATGGGGGTATCTAGAATTGCTTGCCTGCAGCCCACCACATGTCTCCATTGACGGCCTGGTACGGCCCAGCTTCGACATTAGCAGCTCAAGACCCTCGTGAGGGGCCAAGCCTCGCAAGGCGGACAACGCCAAGACCCCCGAGGGTATCGGCCTCCTCAGGCTGGCTCCCGAGGGGCGGAGAGTTCTATGCAAGGTGCGCCTCACGAGGCTCAACTGACGTGAACCATGACAACCAAGGCCAGGCGAGCGCCAGCGGGCGTAGAGCGCCAGTTTCCTCTTTGGTGCAACGAAGGCAAGCCGCAGGCACGCAGTCCCGAGGAATTGGCTAATGGTTTCCATTCTGGTGCAACAAGACTAAGACCACTAGGACGGCAGGATGGAGGTCATCACCGAGCCCACTACAGCGTCATGACCAGAGGCTTTTCACAGGCGAAGACTACTTTTGTCAGGATAAGTTGTACTACTTGGCCCCTTTCAAATCCGGTTGTTGTGGGATCCCTTCCCGCCAACATTTGGGAAGAGGACCAAGGCCACTATAAATAGGACTTAGCCACCACCATAGAGGGGAGAGATCCGATCCTGTTCACATCCCACCAGCTCTCTTGAGCTCAAGAACACCTCACCTCCTGAGGCTATTTCATCCACTATACCAGTTCATCCTCAGCCCTTTGAGGCAATCCACCAAAATGCTGGAGTAGGGTATTACACCGCAAGATGGACTGAACTAGGATAAATTGCTATGTCTATTTGTCTCTTTGAGCTTGTCACGCTAGGCTTAGGAGAATCGCGAGTAGGCAAGCTGGGTAGGTTGAGATTTCCGCACGCACCCCAGAGTTCGAACCTCTCAAGGGTTTGCGGAACCCGTAATGTGACAGATCTTGTGTAAAAAACTTCAGAAACTTCCGCCACTTCTGTGATTTTACAAAATTATTTTACTAGACACAAAAGTTTATGTTTCCAACAAGATCAAATCAACTATCACCAAACATAATCCCAAAAGCTTTACTTGGCACAAACACTAGTTAAAACATAAAAACACAATCATAACAGTAGTATAATTGTGCAAACACTGAAGAAGCTATAATTAACTACAACAACGCTACAAGTTCTTACTCATGTACTATAAATAACAAATTGAACATTTTAAGAGGAAGGTAATTATAACTGCAACAGCATAGCGACAATGTTTGGATGACAGCAAATTCATACTAATAGGTGTGTGCATGCACAAATTTAGTAACACAGAACTAATAGCAGTAAGTCCGTCCACTATGTATGCCAAAACCGGTGTAAAGACAACTGTTGCTACACCTCGCACTGGTGCCCTGCACTGGCGAGCTGCTGCAGCGCAAAAAAAATCAGGGACCCGAACTCCGTAGCACTTAGTTGATCGGACGCCCAGTTCCTTTGTGCCATAAATATTTAGTATTTTACTGCTTGGCTTCTCAGATGTGTGGACAAATTGGCTCCACAAACTACTGAAGCGGTGCCAAATAATTTTCTAATGGCACTGCTGATGAGAGGGCAACATTTTTAGATACTAGGTACAAACTGTGACACTGTCTTAGGATGCGTTTGGTTGAAGGTGTGGTATGAAAGGGTTGGGACCGTGACAGTGTCTGAATCACATCTAACAAATGATTTGTAACAACGCAAGAGGGTCTAACCTTCTCTGCACATGCCAGAAACTTCCACCCACTGTCCACAGGTTCAAACGCAACTAGCTTCACGCATGGAGATTGATGGTGACAATGAGCAGAAAGATCTTCAGCCACCCCACTCCATTCATTGCAACTGATGGTCCTAGGGAACTACAAGAGGAAGAAATGACTCAAATCGACCATCGGGCCGGTAAAAATCCTTCATTCCAAGTCTTAGCTTGAGAGAGAGAAGAGAGGCATACTCGGGTGGTGAAGGAGTCGGAGGAGGAGGAGGAACCGCTGGAGAGGTCTTTGAAGAAGACCATGGCGACCCCGACGGTAGGATGCGAGATGGCGAGAGTGAGGAAGCAAGCGAAGAAGCGGCTATAGCTTAGGAAGGAAGGAAGAACGGGGGAAACAGGGGAAATGTGACTTGTCGCCGGGGAGAAAAGTGGATGTGCAAGGGGGAGGGTAGATATTTCAGCGGTAGTCCAAAACTTTCAAAATGTGGAGGGAAACTTTGCGCACGGTGCTGTCGGACACAATTCACTTTGAACGGTAGTGTGCATCGCAAACGATTCTTCTACTTAACACGCATGGGATGAGTTTGATAATTCAAATTTTGGTGGAAATCTCCCTGGGTACGTCATTGCATAATTTAACATCAGTTGCTAAATTGGGCACACAAAAGAGCGTACAGTACACAGACCAGACTTACTGAATTGAGCAATTTTAGTAATTAAACAGAGCCAATTCAAATTAAACATTGCTCTAACAAAAGACCAACATTAAAAACAAAGCCTAAGTATGAATAACTTTAACAAATCCGCCACCGCGCCGGCCTATGCATCGCCGGTGGGAGATGAGACGTCGATGACTTGTCCTGGCAACATGCCGCCGTTGGTGGACTCCGTGTCCCCCCTACTAAAGTCGACCGCATCCACGTCCTCGTCCTTGGCGCCGCCCTCAAGGTTGTAGTACTCGTAATAGTGGATGTGCCAGAGCTCGCGTTAGTACTCCACCGCCGATTCCTCGACGGACAGAATCTTCTCTACCTCAGCTTGGGCCACGCGCAACTCCTCCTCCCGGCGCTCCTCGATCTCCGGTGCCTCCTGCATCTCCAGCTCCCGCTCGACGACCTCATGAGGAAGCAGGTGCTCTATGGCCACCGCTGCCTTTTCGGATGTGGGTTGCATGCTGGATTCCGAGGTGGCTTGGAATATCTTGGCATGGATGGCCTGGACTCGGGCCAGGACGACGTCTACGACACAGACAAAAGCTCGAGCTCTCTTGGCATTTGCAGCCACCGTCGCACCAGCAAATGCAGTTGCCCTATCGGCTGCTGTTTACGCCCTCTTGGTGGAAGCGACTGCGCTCAATGCAAATGCGGTGGCACTCTCGGTGTAGGCGGCCGCGCTCTCGGCGCAGGCGATGGCACTCGAGGGGGGGGGGATGCAACCATCATACAGGCCTTCATGAAGTGTTTCCACAGTGTCATATTTGCAAGAAAGGGGTGCGTGAATGGGGATCGGGATTTGTGGATTCAGGGGTTGCCGGCACTGGAGCAGACGAGCCGGCGAAGCTTAAGGAGGAAGACTTAAGTAGACCCATAAATTTTTATCTGAAACGTTTCCTACAAAACAACTGCGTGTGATGTTGTAGATATTTTTTATTAGCTGTGAAAGGCAAATTTTGGAGTAAAGTGGCAACGGATGGTGTTTTAAATGTACGAGAAAAATTGTAGTATGAATAAAACTTTCATGTTAAATTTTGGAAAATTTCAGGGGTCATTTGACATTTTAAGACATTTAAGTGATCTTCTAGCCATTTAATGACCGTAATAGAAATTTGAACTACATGTGCATGCAACAGCTAACCATAACAGTTTGAAAAATCATGTTTTGTGTACTTGTGTGCGATTTAATTCCATGTGCTATAAATTGGAAGGAATTTTCAAACATATTGGTCTAACGGCTATGACACAATTAATCATGGAGTGCCATGGCATTTAAATTCCCAAAAAAATTTAAAAAAATATCAGAAACACATGAAACCTTGGTTCATGTAATGTCATGCCACCAAGATGATGTGGTAATTTTTTTGGCTTGTTTGACGAAAGTTTTGACACACACCCCTCACAAACGAGAGCAACTCACTAGAAGGCTCGTGGTTCCGAGAGGGAACAATGCATGTTTGATGACGAACGGGAGATAGCTTCCTCTTACGGCCTTCAAAAATTTTCTACGTGTAATGTGCACTAATACAACTGTCATGTGAAAATTTGGAAAATTTCAGGGGTCAGTTGTCGGCGTTCTGGGAACGGGGGTCCCCAGACTTGCCTGCCTACGGCCTGCGGCATGGCTCAAGTGGTGGCCCAGTACGGCCCATCTTCATCAGTGCAAAACTCAAGACCCTCGCGAGGGACCAAGCCTCGCTGGGCAGACGACACATGACTTCCTCAGGAGCAGCCTCGCCAGGCAGGCTCGCAAGGAGGCAGAGAGATCAAGGCAGGGTACCTCACGAGGTGCTCGTGATGCAAGCCATGACGATCGAGAGCAGGCAGGCGCCGGCCTGTGCAATGTCCTTGTTTCCTCTTTGGTGCAAAAGGGGCAAGCACAGGCGTGGAGTACCGAGGCATCAGGCAAAGGTTGCCATTTCAGTGCAACGAAACCAAGACCAGCAGAGCGGCAGGATGGAGGTCACCGTGGAGCCCAAGATGGCGTCACCACTAGTGCCTTTGGCAGCCAAAGACCAACTTTAGTCAGGATAACCTGTACTAGATGTTCCCCTTCAAAATGGCCGTTGTTGGCGCCCTTCCAGCTCAATATTTGGGAAGAGGGCCAGGGCCTCTATAAATAGGACTAGCCACCACAGAGATAAAGGGGGACGGATAGAGTACTCATTAGACCGAGAGGTGATCGAACTCACCCAAGCAGATCATCGCACCAGCTCAACAACACCTCTCGCGAGGCTCTTCACCCTTTGTACTGTGCATCATCAGCCCCTGAGGCAATCCACCACACCACACACTGGAGTAGGGTATTACACCACAACGGTGGCCCGAACCAGTATAAATCTTGTGTCCCTTGTGTTGTTCATCGTCTAGCTTAGATTCTCACGAGGTGATCAAACGTGGATCGGTAGGGGGAAGATCTTCGCACACACCCCAGAGTTCGAACTTTAAGGATCTTCCGGAACCCAACATCCGACATCAGTTGAACTTTTAAAGCAATTAAGTTATTTTCTAGCCATTTAATGACCGTAATTCAAATTTGAACTACATCTAAATGCAACTTATAACCATAATGGTTTGAAAAATCATATTTGTGTATTTGTGTGCGAGTTAATTCCATGTGCCGCAAACTAAAAGGAATTTTCAAACATATGGTCTCACGGCATGGTCACATGCATGGAGTGCCATGGCATTTTAATTCCAAAAAATTACAAGATGATCAAGAAAACATGAAACCTTGCTTGATATAATGCCATGCCACCAAGATGATGTGGTAAAAAAATTGTCCTGTTTGACAAAAGTTTCGACACACACCCCGCATAAACCGGAGCAACTCACTAGCAGGCTCGTGGTTCCGAGAGGGAATAATGCATGTTTGATGACGCAGGGAAATAGCTTCCTCTTACGGCCTTCAAATTTTTTTCAACGTGTAACATGCACTAATACATCTTTCATGTCAAAATTTGGAAAATTTCAGGGGTCATTTAACCTTTTGAAGACATTTAAGTGATTTTCTAGCCATTTAATGACCGTAATGCAAATTAGAACTACATGTACATGCAACGGCTAACCATAACGGTTTAAAAAATCATATTTGTGTACTTGCGTGCGAGTTAATTCCATGTGCAGCAAATTAGAAGGAATTTTCAGACATATTGGTCTCACGGTATGGACACTACATGCATGGAGTGCCATCGCATTTTAATTCCAAAAAATTAAAAAATGATCAGAAAAACATGAAACCTTGCTTGATGTAATGTCATTCCACCAAGATGATGTGGTAAAAATTGTCCCGATGACAAAAAATTGGACACACGCCCCGCACAAACCGGAGCAACTCACTAGAAGGCTTGTGGTTCTGAGAGGGAACAATACATGTTTGATGATGAACGGGAGATAGCTTCCACTTACAGCCTTCAAATTTTTGTCAACGTGTAACGTGCACTAATACAACTGTCATGTCAAAATTTGGAAAATTTCAAGGGTCATTTGACCTTTTGAAGACATTTAAGTGATTTTCTAGACATTTAATGACCGTAATTCAAAGGAGAACTACATGTACATGCGACAGATAACCATAATGATTTGAATAATCATATTTGTGTACTTCTATGCGAGTTAATTCCATGTGCAATAAATTAGAAGGAATTTTCAAACATATTGGTCTCATGGCATGGACACATGCATGGTGTGCCATGGCATTTTAATTCCAAAAAATTAAAAAAATGATCAGAAAAACATGAAACCTTGCTTGATGTAATGTCATGCCACCAAGATGATGTGGTAAAAAAAATTGGCATGTTTGACAAAAGTTTGGACACACACCCCTCACAAACCGGAGCAACTCACTAGAAGGCTCCTGGTTCCGAGAGGGAACAATACATGTTTGATGACGAATGGGAGATAGCTTCCTCTTAAGGACTTAAAAAAATTTCTACGTGTAACATGCACTAATACAACTGTCATGCAAAAATTTGGAAAATTTCAAGGGTCATTTGACCTTTTGAAGACATTTAATGACCGTAACGGCTAACCATAACCCTTGAAATTTTAATTACGGTCATTAAATTATGACCCTTGAAATTTTCCAACTTTGAATTACATCTACATGCAACGGCTAACCATAACGGTTTGAAAAATCATATTTGTGTACTTGTGTGCGAGTTAAAAAATCATGAGATGATGTAAATATTTGGTGCTCAAAAAAATGTAAAATCTAGCAAGACAACCGGCCCCACACGATAGGCACTCTATTTCATGCCTCGAGGTTTGGAAGGTGAGTGGCAGGCTTTATAAATTAGACACGGTTCTACATTGGGAACCGTCAACTATTATGTTCACAGACAGATTTTGCTGCGGGAATTGTGTGTATTCACACTACAATACTCGTAAATTCCGGCGACCGTTGTGTGTACTGTTCCCATCGATCTAGATTCTGGCCGCCAATAAATACTACCTTGCTCACGTCGTCCCACCTGCATTCTCATCCAGATCGTCCCCTTGCTCGCCGTCTCTCTCTCTATCTCTATCTCTCTCTCAAATCTCTGCCATGGCACCACCAGTGTGTCCACGCACCGACGAGGAGTCATCGCCTTCCGAGGACGCTCACTTGAAGAGCAGCGACGAGGACACCTACGCGCCGTCGGACGAGGTTGCGCCAGACCCCTCAACTTTGGATTGGTTTTGGGGACAGTATGATCTTTGTCTTTGGAAGTCGCTGCCGCCGGCAGAGAAAGCCAGCCAAGTGGCTTTCAAGAAGGACATGGCGGAGGAGGATTCCAGGTACGAGGCGGCCTGTGAAGCCCGGGATTGTAGGATCGAAAGTATGTCTAGAGGGTGGGTGATTAGACTACTTAACCAAATAAAAAACTTGCCTTTTCCCAATTTTTGTTCTTGGCAGATTTTAGCAACTTAGCACAAGTCAAGCAATTAACCTACACATGCAATTCTAAGAGTATAGCACCGGAATGTAAAACAATTGCATATGAAGCTAAAGGGGAGGAGTTTGAGGAGGCAAACGCAATTGGAGACATGGATGTTTTTGTCGTGGTTCCGATAGGTGGTGCTATCATACATCCACGTTGATGGAGACTTCAACCCATGACGGGTAACGGCTGCGCGAGTCCATGGAGGGCTCCACCCCCGAAGGGTCCACGAAGAAGCAACCTTGTCTATCCCACCATGGCCTTCGCCCACGAAGGACTTGCCTCACTAGGGTAGATCTTCACGAAGTAGGCGATCTCCTTGCCCTTACAAACTCCTTGGTTCCACTCCACAATCTTGTCGGAGGTTCCCAAGTGACACCTAGCCAATCTAGGAGACACCACTCTCCAAGAAGTAACAAATGGTGTGTTGTTGATGAACTCCTTGCTCTTGTGCTTCAAATGATAGTCTCCCCAACACTCAACTCTCTCTCATAGGATTTGGATTTGGTGGAAAGAAGATTTGAGTGGAAAGCAACTTGGGGAAGGCTAGAGATCAAGATTCATATGGTAGGAATGGAATATCTTGACCTCAACACAAGTGTAGGTGGTTCTCTCTCAGAAAATGTATGTTGGAAGTGTAGGCATGTTCTGATGGCTCTATCCCCGAATGAAGAGTGGGTGGAGGGGTCTATATAGCCTCCACACAAAATCTAATAGTTACACACAACTTACCAATCTCTATGGGACCGAATCCTGAAACTCGGTCGGACCTATTTAGCAAATAATGTGACCGTTAGGATATTCGGTGGGACAGATGTGGTTAGGGTTAGGGCATAACGTAATCTCGGTGAGACCGATTACACAAACTCAGTGGGACCGATTATGGTAATAAGCTAACCAAAGAGTTGGTCAGGCAAACTCGGTGGAACGGATTCGCTCATCTCGGTGAGACCTAAATGTTACGAAAGGAAACAGAGAGTTTGCATTGCAGTCCTAGTGGGACCGATCGCTCATCTCGATTGGACCGAAAGGTTACGAAGGGAAACAGAGAGATTACAATCCCATCTCGGTGAGACCGAGATCCCTATCGGTGAGACCGAAAAGACTAGGGTTTGTGGCAGTGGCTATGACAAGTGAACTCGGTGGCACCGGATAGAAAGAATCGGTGGGGCCGAGTTTGACTTTTGGTTTGGGTCATATGTAGATGTGAAAAATTAGTTGAGGGCTTTGGAGCATATCACTAAGCATTTTGAGCAAGAGCCTCATTAAGCAACACCTCATCCCTCCTTGATAGTATTGGCTTTTCCTATAGACTCAATGTGATCTTGGATCACTAAAATGGAAAATGTCGAGTCTTGTGCTTTGAGCTTGAGCCAATCTTTTTGTCCTTAGTATTTTGAGGGGTCCACTTTTCTCATCCATGCCATGGAAATCATTGAGCTTTCCTGAAATATTTATCTTGAAATAGCATTAGCTCAATGAGTTATATGTTGTTAGGAATTACCAAAACCACCCAGGGATAGTTGCACTTTCAATCCCCCCCTTTTTAGTAATTGATGACAACATATAGATCAAAGCTTCGACAAATGATAATAAGATTGAAAGACATTGTCGCTTTGAGAAGTATGTGAAAAACAAGAGCTCCCCCTAAATTTGTGCATTATTTAAGATTTGTTTTGGACTGCAAATGCACAATGCGTTAGGATCATGGGTTACTCTTCCATATCACATACATCTTGGTGGAGCGCTCAAAATGATAAAAATTGAACTGATGCAATCATCACCAAGCAAAGTGAATGATCATATGAGAATATAAGAGATAATATCATCCAACAAGCATTAATGTAGCATAGCATATGATCAAACACATGATCATCTAAGTAGCTCACAAAAGCATAATGTATCAAGCAAACAAGCAAACACACAAAAAGGAAGTTAAACCACCAAAAACAAGAGAGAACAAAAGCAACACTCTCTCTCGAAGCCAATGATCTATACATTTTCCCCCCTTTGGCAACAAGTTACCAAAATGTTCATAAAAAGATGCATAGTGCTAAATGACAATCAGGCTTGTTCTTCAGGCAGTGGAGTAGAGATGACTCCAAGGATGAAAGCATCAGTTGATGAAGCTGGAGCTGGTGGAGTGGCTATTGTAGCTGGTAGCACTAAAGCTATAGCTGGTGCAGATGATGTAGCTCTGGAGTATGGAACGGACACGACAGCAGATCTCTGTCATCTGGGCACTCTAGCAAATGCATCTGTGGTAGAATTGCCCTTCTTCTCCTCCACTTCCTCCTGAAGTTTCTCAACAACTGACTGGTTCTCAGTGACCTTCACATTAAGATCATAGAACTTCTGCGCTATGATTCTCTCCAAGCTCTCCTGGTTTTGAGTCAGGGTGGCCAAGCCCTTCTCAATCCTCAAGGTGGAGGCAATCAAGTAGCTAAGCTGATCTTGCTTGCTTTTCAGGATCACTTGAGATGCCTCTTCAGCAGTTGGCGTCCTAGTAGCTTTCTCAGCCCTTGCTTTCTCTTTCTTCTCTTGCGCTTGCACAGATGATGGTTCATATTCATTCATCACAATGGTGTTGTCCTCAAAATCAGGGTAGATGAGCAAGTTCTCTATGTCCAAAAGATATGTGCCAGTGCCCATCTTGGAGTTAATGAGCTCCTGAATGTGTGGGGCATATCCACAAGATCTTTTCTGATCAGCAACAGTCCTTTTGATTGTTTCCACAATCAGACTCATGACTTTGAATTTCTGAGGCACATCAAATATATGCAGCAAGTTGATTGCATGGCCTCTGATGATCTTGTGATCTCCTAACTTGGGCAACAGAGTGTGGCTTAAGATCCAGTTGATAGTAGGCAATCCTGACAACAAGTAATGTACAGATCCAAACTTATGTGTCTCTAGAGCAGCATCTGGGATCTCTGTGTACATGTGAGCCATAGAGTTGTGGTCTTTCTTCTTCTTGGCATAGACATCCAAGTCATCCTCATTCTTCTTTGGAGCATTGATCAACTGAGTCCATTACTCAACTATGGATTTGTACCTTGTACCCTCAGACATCCAGACAATTTTCCCATCGGGGTAGAAGTGAGCTGTGGAGTAAAACTGCATGATGAGCTCATCATTCCACTTGGTGAGCTTCTGGCCAACAAAGTCATCTACTCCACAAGCATTGAAGATGTCATATACTCCTGGATAGTGATCTTCATTCTTCTTGATGTACTCCCAGTCAACCCATCTCATGTCACACACTATGGGCTTCTTGTCAAGCAAAACTGTCTCATATAAATCCTGCTATTCCTTAGCGTGGAACCTGTAGTCCACTGCAGTTCTTCTTCTGACAGCATAGGGATCAGACTGTCTCCATAGTATCAGTCATGCATCCTTCCTGAGCTTCATGTCCTATGCAACTAGATGTACATCATTGTGGTCAGGGATCTTGGGCTTCAACTTTCTCAAGACAAGTGTGTCATCTTCTTCATCATCTGCAGCCTCAGGCACTGGAGCCTTGTTCTTCTCTTTAGCTGGAATACTCCTGGTGTTCCTCTTAGGTGCAAACTTGGGCTTAGGAGCAGCAACCTTGGGAGCATCTTTGGGTTTAGATGGTGCAGCCCCTGATCTTATAGCATCTCCCATCAGCTTTTGAGCTTTAGGTCCTGGTGCAGCAACCTCTTCCTCTTCTTCCATCATGGAGGGCTTTCCAACAACTCTGGCTATAGTCTTCTTGACCCTTTCTTTCCTTTTCTTCCCTTCTGCAGCCTCTTTGGGTTTAGATTCCACAGTTACTTGAGTAGGGGCTCTGGCTTTAGACATGGGAACTCTTCTTGCAGGTGCTTTGGTCTTCATACCTGGCTTTGTGGCAGCAGCTGTGCCATATTCCTTCTTCAGCACCTTCTTCTTAGATGTGGTGTCATCATCAACAGCCACATAGTCCTCATCTTCAGACTCTGAGGTTCTCTTCTTCCTTGTCCTAGTAGCTACCTTGGGCAAGTTATTAGGTGTGCTCCTGCTGCCCTCATCTGAGGCACTGGAGGGACTAGTGCCCTCACTCATCTGAACTTGCTCCTCAGACTTGTTCTGACTGTCACTCTGATCTGACATGATGCAAACACTAACAACAGACCCTGTGAATAGATGTAGATGAGGTAGAGTAGATGAGCATCACAAAGCACAAAGGTTTTTGCAAAACATTGAGTCAAAAACTTAGTTTTAGTATTCCACCGAAAGCATTTTGGAGCTACCGATTTGTAAACTCGGTGATACCGAAGCAGCTTTTGGAACCTAAACTAGTGAACTCGGTAAGACCGAGTCACAGTTCGGTGGCACCGAGACTGCTAGGGTTTCACAAAGAATCGATCTCGGTCACACCGATTTGCAATTCTTGGTTGGACCGAGAATCACATGTGAAATGTCCTAAGCCAAATCGGTGAGACCGATTTCTACAACTCGGTCGGTCCGATATGAATTCGGCGGAAACCTAACCCTAAATTTTCAATCCAAGATTAATCTAAGGAGTATTTTTGCTGGATAGGAAGATTTCAAACGTGGCAAGATTCATGGCAAAGCAATGTGCTAGGAATCGGAGTTAAGAATAGCACAAAGTTTCAAATCCATACCCTAATGCAGCGATGGATTTGCTACGGCGGCAATGGCGGAGTCGAATCCCGTTGACGGTGGTGGAGACCAGCGGCGGGAGATCGCTGGCGACGAGGAGGATGATCCGGAGTCCCGATGAGGCAGAGCAGGCTGTGCGCGGGCGAAGAGTTTCAGAAGAATTTCGAAAATTTGAGTCGTGAGTATATATAGCATGACCTTGTCGGTGTGACCGAGTGGAACAACTCGGTGGCACCGAGATGCAAAACTGCAAGCAGTTGCTGCAACTCGGTGTGACCGAAAGGTTCAAATCGGTTGCACCGAGATTGAAAACCTAGATCAACTTAGTGATCTCGGTATGACCGAAATGGATGAATCAGTCAGACCGAAACGCACAAAGAGGTTTTGGAAGTTTTAAGTCTATGATAAATCGGGGACTCCGAGTGCTCCTCGCACAGAGTGGTCCAAATCTGACTTGATCAAACTTTGTGATGTAGCATGAATAGAGTTTGAGACAAGAAGAGCATAAATAGCTAGAGAAGGTTCTTAGGCATTCTTGTCCATCCACTTGGCAAAAGAAAAAGAACAAAACAATCAAAACTACAAGTGGATGTCCTCGAATGAGTTAAATATGCATCCAACGTGCTCACACAATAAAATGGCAAATGAAATATGTGTGAAAGCATGCACACACAATTCTAGCATCTATCAAGCAATTGGCGATGACTAGGTCATCTATATATGAGTATGTTGACTTAGGAGTCAAATGAGAACATTTGATCATAGGTCATACCCATCATTTAAGCACAAGTGGGGTTACCACTTTTACATAAAGCATTGTTGTGTTCACACCGTTAGAGTTGCTTTAGCTCAGTTCTTAGAGTAAAGCTCCCCCTAGATGTGAGATCCCTCCTAAGAGGGTTGAACTAACCTTGGGTTTTGGCGATGATGACTTCATTTAGTGTTGAAGATGTGGATGCTCTATGTTGATGTTGATCATTTGGAGCAATCCTTTGGAGTGAGTTGCACTTTCAATACCTACACGGGTTAGTCCCACAAGGAACAATAAAGGATATCCATAGACATAGAGTGATTCACACACAAGATGATGTCCATGAAAGCATTAGGTTACCTTGTCCCTTGTCTTACCAACAAGAGGGTTTGTGACTCCATCAACTAGTGCAAGATGTGGAAGTTGGTTGAACTTGTCCTCGCCAAAATGATAAGAGTGAAGTATGTTGGCGGAGTCACCCTCAAGAACTCTCTAGTTCTTCTTCTTCGGGATCGACATCATCTTGATGGGAATCCTTGGGGTTGTAGTCGTACTTGATGAAGTAGAACTTGATGTAGTCTTGGGAACCCACTTGACCAAGGCCTTAGGAGCTTCTTCAAATGCATCAATCTCCTCTTGAAGCTTGTCCTTGCCTTTCTGCTTGTGGTCTTGTGGTGGAATATCATCTTGAGCTTGTGTCCGTTTGACAGAAGTAGGATCATACTTCTCTTTTTGAGGAACAAACTTCGTCTTGGGGTATTGATCTTCTTTCCACTCAACTCCATTGGCATTGAACTTTCGTTCAAAACCAACACCTTGGTTCTTCCGGTGCCTTCCTTGCTTGCGTACAATTTCCTCGAATTGCTTACTCCCAGCAAAGATCTTTTAAACAACTTTCTCTATAATTCCCTTCAAAAGGCTATTTTCTTACTCAAGTGTAACTTGGCTAAGAGAATCGTTAGTGGAATCAAGAGAACTACTAGAAGCAACAACATTGGATTTAGCATGATTATTGTTGTTACCACTAGAGGAAGAATCTTTCTTGTTCTTGTTACTAGACTTGACTTGAGGCATGTAAGTAGATAAGAGTAAATACTTGGCAATGTACGAAGAACTTTTCTTGCGAAGATCATCATTGATTGCTTTTAAAAACTCATGCTCTTGCTCAAGGTTGAGCTTTTCAAAGTGTAACTTCTCATGAGTCCTTAAAAGTTCTCGATGATCTCCTATGATAGTTTCATGAGCTAACTTAAGAGTGTTTAGTTCTTTAGTTAGGAGCTCAATCTTCTCCTTATCATTGTCATTCGTTTTATCTTGATTAGCATGATTATTTGACATTTCATCATAGTATTCATCACTAGAGTTGTCAACAAGTAAATCATCATCACCTAACAAGTCATCTTCATCACTATCGAAATCACCATACTCGGGGTGTGATACCTTTGGGCCTTTAGCCATGAAGCATCTTCCAAGTCCTTCATTTGGTGAGTCAAATATGTCATAGGAGTTGGTTGACACAAGTGCTAGACCTGCAACACCTTCATATTGAGTATGTTCTGAGTCAGTGTGATAGCTTCTATCGGAGTGATGGTCGGAGTCGGAGTCGGATACCCATTCACCAACATGAGCTTGATGTCTTCATTTTGTGTAGCTCTTTGATGATTTGTCCTTCCTTTCCGAATCCTTGCTTCTCCGGGATGATCTTCGTTCATAACGATCATCTCTACTCCTTCTTTCCCTCGATGGTGATTCTTCTCTTCTACTTCTTTCATTTTGGAGAATCTTCTCTTCTTTTGTAGGGAGCCGTATGCGCATTGAAATAGTGTCCGGGTCTTCCACAATTGTAGCAATTATGCTCACGACTAGAAGATCTTTTGTCGTTGTAGGACCTTGACTTGGAACTTCTTTCCTTGCTCCTACTCTTGTAGAACTTGTTGAAGTTCTTCACCATTAGGCTCAATTCTTCATTGAAGGTTTGTTTCTCACTTGATGATGTGGGAGCTTCACATGAGGCTTTGTAAGCAACACTTGACTTGTTGTGGAGCTCTTCCTTATCGTTGAGTGACATCTCATGAGCAACAATTCTTCCAATGACTTCGGTTGGCTTGAGATCTTTGTAATTGGGCATCATTTGGGTCAATGTGCACACGGTATCATATTTTTCATCCAAGGCTCTTAGGACCTTCTTGATGATGAATTTGTTGGTCATCTCTTCACTTCCTAAGCCGGCAATCTCATTTGTGATGAGAGCAAGCCTAGAGTACATTTCAGCGACACCTTCACCATCCTTCATTTTGAACTTGTCAAGTTGACTTTGAAGCACATCCAATTTGGATTCCTTGATGGAGTCGGTACCTTCGTGCATGTCAATCAAACTATCACAAATTTCCTTTGCATTCTCAAGACAGCTGATTTTGTTGAATTCTTCGGGGCACAATCCATTGAAGAGGATATCACAAGCTTGAGCGTTGTATTGCAGCATCTTCAACTCTTCCGCGGTAGCTTCACGGTTCGGTTCTCTCCCATCGAAGAATTCACCTTGCAAGCCAATACACACAATAGCCCAAACGGTGGGTGTCGGTGTCAAAACCGGCGGATCTCGGGTAGGGGGTCCCGATGTGTGCGTCTTAGGCTGATGGTAATAGGAAGCAAGGGACACAATGTTTACCCAGGTTCGGGTCCTCTCGATAGAGATAAAACCCTACTTCCTGCTTGATTAATATTGAATATATGGGTAGTACAAGAGTAGATCTACCATGAGATCATAGAGGCTAAACCCTAAGAGCTAGCCTATGATGGTATGATTGTAATTGTGATCGGCCTTCTAAGGACCATCCTCTCCGGTTTATATAGACACGGGAGAGGGCTAGGGTTTACATGGAGTCGGTTACAAGGAAGGAAATATGATATCCGGATCGCCAAGCTTGTCTTCCACGCAAAGGAGAGTCCCATCCGGACACGGGTCGAAGTCTTGAGTCTTGTATCTTCATGTTTCGATAGTCTGGACGATGTATATAGTCCGGCTGTCCGGATACCCCCTAATCCAGGACTCCCTCAGTAGCCCCTGAACCAAGCTTCAATGACGATGAGTCCGGCGCGCGGTCTTTTCTTCAGCATTGCAAGGCGGGTTCCTTCTCCGAATACTCCAAGGTCATTATCGAACACGTAGACTGTGTCTGGATCTGCAAAATGATCTTCACATACCACCATAGATAGAATGATACTTCAGCTGACAACTTTTTAGACGACATGATATGCCATTATAGCCAGGTCATTATTCGAACCGTTTTTCCACAACCAGCCATAGCGTGTATTGCGAGGCGGTTTCCTTGACACGTCTTTTCAAAGCAGAGATCATGTCCCCTTATCACGGGATTCTCATCAATACGGGTATGGCTAATCCCCCCGTGCCATCAATCGTGGCGCTTGGGAAGTAAGCGATTATCAACAGGCTAGTGGGGAGGCGCACCGCTTTTGTCGCCTCTATAAAAGGATAAGAGTTCCTCATTCTTACCCACGCCTTCTTCCTCCTCTGCCCACTCTTGCCTCCCCGAGCTCTAGTGCCCTAGTCCAAGTCTTCTCCGCACAACTAAGCATGTCCGGAGCAGGAGGCAAATGGGTGGCTTCCACCGTGAAGGAGGAGAACATCACAAGTCTTCGGGCGGCCAGATACTTGGCCGCATACATAGCGCACCGGCTACCAGACGGCGGGCAGGTCATTCCAACTCCAGGACCCCACGAGAGGGTCGTGTTGCTTGCCCACTTCGTCCGTGGACTGGGGTTTCCACTCGACCCCTTCGTCCGCGGGCTCATGTTCTACTACGGGCTAGATTTCCATGATCTAGCCCCGAACTTCGTCCTCAACATCTCGGCGTTCATCGTCGTATGCGAGGCTTTCCTCTGCATCAAGCCTCATTTCGGCTTGTGGCTGCAAACCTTCTACGTGAAGCCGAAGATCATGAGCGTCCAGCAAGCAGAGTGCGGAGGAGCCATGGTGGGAAAATGCCTAACGTCACCTGGCTTGACGGCTCCTTTGCGGAAACAATGAAGGGGTGGCAATCGGGATGGTTCTACATCACCGAGCCGCGCAACGCCAACTAGGTGGCGGCCCCCGAGTTCCAATCTGGAACCCCTATGGGGGTCACCTCCTGGGAACAGAAGGGCCTGTTATGGGGCGAATCTACAGAGCTGAATGGACTCACCACCTGCATCAAGGGCATGAAGGACAAAAACATCAAGCTTGTCGATGTAATCCAGGTCATGCTCGTTCGCCGGATTCTGCCGTGCCAAAGGCGGGCATTCAATCTGTGGGAGTTCGTCCCGCCCGAACACCAGACGCTTCAGAGGCTCTACGGCATGAAGCACAAAAACGCGTGGAAGGCGTTGTTCAAGGCCTTTGAAGTACCTCCTCCCATATCCGAGGACCGTGGGCTCCACACCACACGGCGTCCTATTCAGGTGAGTTCTCAGGCCGCCACCGGATTCGGTTTTTCCCAATACATTCATGGGGGAGCCTTAAGTAGTTGTGTATATTTGCGTAGGATTATGTGGAGACAGCGGAGCGGATTGACTGTCCGGCTCCGCTGCCAGAAATCCCAGCTAATGATCTTCTGACGAAGATGTTGGTCCCGGCGCCCTATAAGGGGCCGGAGAAGTAGGCCGATAAGAAGGCCCCGGGGACCCGAAAGGGTCTCCGGCGTAAGGTTGCGCAAGCCTTGTCCGAAGACGACGTGGCGCACTCCTCCCCTGAAGGGGAAGAAGAAGAAGAAGAGGAGGCCGCCCCATCCGGAGAGGACGAGGGGCCTGAGAGGGCAGACCAGGGGACCAGGAGAGGCCCCCGGCGCAAGGACATCATACCTTTGTCGTCCGATGACGACAAGGCAGATTCCTCCCGCGGAAGCGGAGGAAAACAAGAAGAAACTCCACCTCCCCGTACAGGGTGGGAGAGAAAGAGGAAGGCCGCCCCGATGGGGGAGACTGGGACGTCCAAGAAGGAAAAGTGTCCCTTCCAGACTACTCTGCCACCGCCGCCAATAGCGAGGAAGGGTGGCTGCCCAGGAAGAAGCCTTCAGTGCAATCGTAAGTATCCGCACTCCATTGTAATTTTGCCTCACAATTTTATTATAATGCCGAACTTGTATGCAGTCCGCCAGGGCCCATCCCGGGGTATCGTCTTCGGACGGGTCCTTGAGTGAGTCAGCAATGAACTCACTGCCGACGGCCACTTCTCCTCGGCCTGCGGATGACACGGAGGTGTTGTCCCAAAGGCTCCCAGAGATGGGGGAGGTGGCCGTGGAGGCGCCTCAAGGCGGCATTCCAGACGTCAGACTCGCGGGGTTCAAGATCCCCGCGGATCGTGTTGATGAGAGCCACGGTAAGCCGGGTTCTCAGTCAAACACTGTTTCGGAGCCTTCAGTGGTTCCGGACTCAGGCGGGCAGCCCTTCATTAGGGAGGGAGGGCCGTCTGTATCGAGGACTTCCGTTGCGCCCGAGGCGCCGGATTGTCTGCTGGAAGCGCTTCACGGCGCTTCCCTAGATGAAGAGCACTGTACTCTTATGAGTGCGGTGATTCATTAGGTTTTGTCCGCCAAGAGCGGACTAACCGAAGCCTGCACCAGCCTCCTGACAGGCTTTGAGGTAAGTAAAAATGTGTGAAATTCCCACCCGATAGGTAGTAGCCCCTGATACTCTGTTTGGTGTTCAGAAGGAAAAACCAAACGGAGGGTCAATTATATTCCACAGGAGTCTAGCAGTATGTTTGAATGTGAATAAACAGGCTATGCTACTGGCCGCTGCTGGCCGTACGACCGAAGTCGCCGTCCTGAAGCAGGACTTGGAGCTGGCACAGGCAGAGCTTGGCCTCACAAGGAGGCAGCTCGAGGAGAGCAAAGGTGAATAATTCCCCTCTCTCATATAGTACAAATAAAATTGATTATTCTAACTACGAGGCATCGTCATTTGGTTACAGAGGCCACCACCGAAGCGGCATTTCTTAAGAAAGCGCTGTCTGAGGCCGAACACAAGGCGGCCTTGGAACGCGAGGAGCGCAAAAAGCAGGAGGCCCGATTGGGCGAAGTACAAGAAGAGCTCCAGGAGCTCGGCAAAAAGTTCGAGTCCGTGGAGCATGAGCTTAAAGCAAAAGAGGCCGAGCTTGCGAAGGCCCTTACAAGTATAAAAGACGCCAAGGCCGAAGCCAAGAGGGCACAACAGGAAATCCAGGAGGCCAAAAAGATAGCGGCGAGTAAGAAATTCTTTATGCGAAGCAAACATGTGGAGGAGGCGTTTCTCTTACTTACACGAGTCCGGAGCTCTCCAGGGGTATTCGCAGATCTGCCACGCAGCGTATCAGACGCCACAGAGTTCTACCATGCTTAGGAGGGGAGCTCAACGGAGAAGTTGTTCTGGTCCCAGTATGCTGGGCCGAACATCCAACGTCTCTGAGTGACCAACTGAAGCAGTTGGTCGAACTCCACAGGGTGGCCAAAGTGGCTATGAAGGATTTCATAGTCCGGATGTGGCCTGGTGAACCCCTACCCACCAGCTACTTTGGCCTGATCAAGCGGATGGTGAATGCCTGTCCATGCCTGGAAGTCATCAAGCAATCCGTTTGCATTGAAGGTGCCCGCCGGGCCCTTGCCTGTGCGAAGATGCATTGGGGCAAGCTGGATGCGGAGAAGCTGGTGAAGGACAGGCCGCCAGAGGGCAAGCCTCATCGTGTTCCCGAGAAGTATTATGATGGCGTTATGAAGGGTGCTCGTCTCGTGGCCGACGAATGTACCAAGGACATAATTTTTGAATGAATTCACTTCTGTCATGTTTATAGTTTAAAGACGAAGTTACTTGCGCTAAGTAGTGCTTTTGTTATTTAAAATATTACCTTCTGTGCGGCTGTTTATCAAATTCCGAAAGTAGGCCAGTCGTTGGCTTCCGCCCCCATGTAACTAGTACTGGGGTGTTCGTGGATAACCCGGACACTCTTTATCCAAATGTTTGGTCCCTTAAGGAGGTGTCCAGCGCAGCGAACAAGGCAACCAGACTATGCGGCTTTATAACCTTCACTTAGCCATAGAAGTCTACAATTTTAAATTTCGGCGAAGCCCCTAGAATCCAAAAGACCGAATTGGGGCGCTACACACGCCTAGATCGGACGAATCCGATTTATCGCCTAAAGCATAAAAATCTTTAAGCTTTTTAAGACCTCTCGAACAGCGACCAGCTCTCACCACATCATGCCGGTCAGTTTTCGGCTTTCTCTACTAAGGTGCTCGTCCGGCAGAACCAGGGCACAATCGCAGTAGTTCTCCCTGCGCTACCTTAGCTGATATAATGGAACGTAAGGCACGAAAACAAGGGAGCCGGGCTATCCCAACTGTAGACCCAAGACATGATTTGGAGCTGATGCATATAATGCTATAAGTTCTGGGTACCGCACTGTTGAAAGTGTTTGGACTTTTCGTGCCATATTATGGGTCGCCATAAGAAGCCCCTAGCAAACTCCACGTACCAAAGTGTACGGATGCAATATTAAATAGACATTTGTAAAAAATGCTCAAAGAAAAATAATAAGCTAACGCTGTATATGATCTCCCATTGATGAATAATACGTTTAGGCGTATGTTTACAATGAATGCATTAAGCGGAGATAAAGAGGATAATTTGACATATCATATCCAGAGGGAGGCTACGTACAGATAGATAAAACAGGTATAACGATCGCAAATAGATTCCACCTGGGTATTTCCTTCTGTGCGCACAGCCTGTTGCCTCCTTGGTTCTTTCTCCTATGTAAGTCCGACAATCCGGCTCTTCTGGAGAAGCTACACTAAAGCAATGTCCTTAAAGGTAAATGGAAAGGTTACGAAGCAATACCGTACTGCTGAGTGAGCCACTGCTGCGCCTCCACCTGTGCTCATGGTATATTGAGTGCGTAGTTGTGTACGCGTGGCCCGAAAGCTGCTTTGATGGGATTTGAGTGGAGGCCGGACTGCTAGTCATGCTCTTGGCGTGCCTGTTGATCCTGTTGCGGGGTGTTCCGCTCTCGCTTGATGGAGCTTGAGGTTGTCGTCGCCGGATTTGTGGTTTGCCGGAGGAGGCCGCATTGTACTTCTGTCGCAAGGGCTGCAGTGTGCTCTTCTATACGGAGAGAGCGGTCCATATTTCCATTGACTATTATGACCCTGCATGGGCCTGGTATCTTGAGCTTGAGGTATGCATAGTGTGGTACCGCATTGAATCTAGCGAATGCGGTTCATCCGAGCAGTGCGTGGTAACCACTGCGAAGAGGGACGACATCGAAGATTAGCTCTTCGCTTCGGAAGTTATCCGGAGATCCGAAGACCACTTCCAATGTTATTGAGCCCGTACAACGGGCCTCTACTCCAGGAATTACACATTTAAAGGTGGTTTTGGTGGGCTTAATCCTTGAAGGATCGATGCCCATTTTGCGCACTGTGTCCTGGTAAAGCTGGTTCAGGCTGCTGCCGCCGTCCATAAGGACTCGTGTGAGGTGGAATCCATCGATGATTGGGTCTAAGACCAATGCGGCCGAGCTGCCATGACGGATGCTAGTAGGATGATCCCTACATCAAAGGTGATCGGACAAGCTGACCATGGGTTGAATTTGGGGACGACTAGCTCCATCGCATAGACGTCCCGTAGTGCTCGCTTCCGTTCCGCTTGGGGATGTGGTTGGCATAGATCATGTTGACCGTTTTCACCTGGGGGGTAAATTTCTTCTGTCCCCCCATGTTCGGACGCCGGGGCTCCTCGTCATCGTCGCTATGCAGCCCCTTGTCCTTGTTTTTGGCGTTTATCTTGCCGGCATGTTTAAATACCCACTAGTCTCTATTGGTGTGGTTGGCTGGCTTGTCCGGGGTGCCATGAATTTGGCACGAGCGCTCCAGTATACGGTCTACACTGGTCGGTCCCTGATTATTTCTCTTGAATGGCTTCTTCCGCCGAACGGATTTGGATCTGCTGAATTCGGCATTGACCGCCGTTTCTTCGGTGCTGTCGCCGTTGTTTCGTCGCTTGTGTTTGTTGTGCCATAGCTTGCCGTTATTGTCACGGACATCTGACGTGCCAGAATGTGGCGTAGTGCTGCTGCGAGCCAACCAACTGTCCTCGCCCGTGCAAAAGCGGGTCATTAGTGTCGTGAGAGCTGCCATAGACTTGGGTTTCTCCTGGCCGAGGTGTCGGGCGAGCCACTCGTCACGGATATTATGCTTGAAGGCCGCCAGGGCTTCGCGTCCGGACAGTCGACTATTTGGTTCTTTTTAGTTAGGAACTGAGTCCAGAATTTCCTAGCTGATTCTCCGGGATGTTGAATAATGTGGCTCAAGTCATCGGCATCCGGAGGTCGCATATAAGTGCCTCGGAAGTTGTCAAGAAATGCGTCTTCCAGGTTTTCCCAACTGCCAATGGAATTTGCGGGCAGGCTGTTAAGCCAATGCCTAGCGGGTCCTTTGAGCTTAAGGGGAAGATACTTGATGGCATGTAGATCATCTCTGCGGGCCATGTGAATGTGGAGAAGGAAATCTTCAATCCATACTGCGGGGTCTGTTGTGCCATCGTATGATTCGATGTTTACTGGTTTGAACCCTTCTGGGAATTCATGATCCATTACTTCATTGGTGAAGCAGAGGGGGTGTGCGGCGCCTCTGTACCGGGCTATGTCGCGGCGCAGTCCGTCTGCGTCTGACTGGATATATTCAGCCCGGCCGGATTTGCTAGTGTACCCGGTATGACGGTCATCGTCATGTGTTGCGGCGCGCCCCCGTGATACGTAGATTGATCTTGGTGGTCTTGCGGTGTTATCCAGTTTATCGCGCAGGTCCTGAGTATTGCCCTGGGCCATAGTAAACTGGCGCGGGTGTGCGGGGTGGTATTTGGGCCGATATGCCGTTTTATCCCAGCCTCGAGGAGCCCGGTCAGCCCTGTGGCGCCCGAGTCCATATTCCTCGGCTGCCAGGACTTCTGTCCATCTATCTGTGAGCAGGTCTTGATCAGCTTGGAGCTGCTTCTTCTTCTTCTTTAGGCTTCTCGCAGTGGCAATAAGCCGGCGCTTGAAGCACTCCTGCTCCGCGGGGTCCTCGGGCATGTCGAACTCGTCGTCGCCGAGGCTAATCTCGTCTTCGGAGGGGGGCATGTAGTTGTCCTCCTCCGGATACCCGTCAGTTGCCTGTTCATCTGGGCTGTCATGCCCGTCTTCCTGTTCGGCCTGCTCAAAGGCGGGCTGTTCGGGGTTGTATGCATCGTCGGCACCGTCCGGATTGTTTTCGTCTCCGGTGCCGGCATTACCTTGGCGGGGCTTGGGGCGGTGCGGGCGACGCCCATGCTTTGCTTTCTTCTTGGAGATCCTCCGTTGCCTCATCGCCATTGGTTTCTTTCGGAGTGTCCACCATGTATATATCGTAGGAAGAGGTGGCTGTCCACCGCCCTATGAGCGGTGGCTCCTGTACGTCTCCGGCATCGTCGTCCATGCCGTCGATGTCTTTGAAGTCGAAGTCCAGCACGTCGGTTAAATCATCGATCATGGCAATCAAGTGGGTGGTGGGTGGACAGCGAATTCCTTCGTCTCCTGCTTCCCACTCAAGCCGGACATAGTTTGGCCCAGAGTCTCCTGATAGAGAGAGACTGTAATGAATTCAGCATTTCGCCCAAGGGCGAGCGTTTAAAGATGTCCGCAGCGGTAAACTCCATCACTGGAGCCCAACCTGGTTCGTCTGGCTCGAGGGTGTGCGGACCGGAACCAACAACCGGGTACGAGTCCCGGGGTCCAGGGATACAGGTCTCCACAGAGGTCAGACATGTGTTCGGCTCCAACGCCGATGAGTATGCGGCCTGCGGGGCGGGGTCTACCCCTTCGTCCTTGGGCAACGCAACTTGTTCCAGATTTAGATCCAGGGCTATTGCAGGGATGCCATTCTGAGCATTATCCGACAGCAAGTCCAGGCCGTGCCCGTCGTGACTGTCCGGCGCTCCTGGCACAGGGCCGAATCCGTCGAAGATTAAGTCTCCGCGAATATCCGCCATGTAGTTCAAGTTTCCAAACCAGATCTAGTGGCCAGGGGCGTAGCTGTCGATCTGCTCCAGATGGCCAAGCGAATTGGCCCGCAATGCGAAGCCACTGAACACAAAGATCTGTCCGGGATGAAAAGCCTCACCCTGGACCGTGTTGTTTACGTTTGAAGACGCCATCAAGCCTTGAAACGACGGCACAGAGGAACTCTCAATGAAAGCACCAATGTCGGTGTCAAAACCGGCGGATCTCGGGTAGGGGGTCCCGATCTGTGCGTCTTAGGCTAATGGTAACAGGAAGCAAGGGACACAATGTTTACCCAGGTTCGGGCCCTCTCGATGGAGGTAAAACCCTATTTCTTGCTTGATTAATATTGAAGATATGGGTAGTACAAGAGTAGATCTACCACGAGGTCGTAGAGGCTAAACCCTAAGAGCTAGCCTATGATGGTATGATTGTAATTGTGATCGTCCTTCTCCGGTTTATATAGACACGGAGAGGGCTAGGGTTTACATGGAGTCGGTTACAAGGAAGGAAATATGATATCCGAATCGCCAAGCTTGTCTTCCACACAAAGGAGAGTCCGATCCGGACATGGGACAAAGTCTTGAGTCTTGTATCTTCACGCTTCGATAGTCCAGACGATGTATATAGTCCGGCTGTCCGGATACCCCCTAATCCAGGACTCCCTCAGTGGGGTCATGTCCAAGAATATGCATTTTCATCTTATGCTTCCAACTAGCAAAATTAGTACCATCAAAGTAAGGACCTCTACGGTGGTAATTTCCCTCGCTAGACGCCATACTCTCGTAGGTTGTGAAACCAAGGCTACGACTACCAAAAGCTATGGAAATACAAGCAAATGGATACCAAAGCTCTGATACCACTTGTAGGATCGAAAGAATGTCTAGAGGGGGGGTGATTAGACTACTTGACCAAATAAAATACTTGCCTTTTCCCAATTTTAGTTCTTGGCAAATTTTAGCAACTTAGCACAAGTAAAGCAATCAACCTACACATGCAATTCTAAGAGTATAGCAGCGGAATGTAAAACAATTGCATATGAAGGTAAAGGGGAGGAGTTTGAGGAGGCAAACGCAATTGGAGACACGGATGTTTTTGTCGTGGTTCCGATAGGTAGTGCTATCGTACATCCACGTTGATTGAGACTTCAACCCACGGGCTCCACCCACGAAGGGTCCACGAAGAAGCAACCTTGTCTATCCCACCATGGCCGTCGCCCACTAGGGTAGATCTTCACGAAGTAGACGATCTCCTTGCCCTTACAAACTCCTTAGTTCAACTCCACAATCTTGTCGGAGGCTCCCAAGTGACACCTAGCCAATCTAGGAGACACCACTCTCCAAGAAGTAACAAATGGTGTGTTGTTGATGAACTCATTGCTCTTGTGCTTCAAATGATAGTCTCCCCAACACTCAACTCTCTCTCACAGGATTTGGATTTGGTGGAAAGAAGATTTGAGTGGAAAGCAACTTGGGGAAGGCTAGAGATCAAGATTCATATGGTAGGAATGGAATATCTTGACCTCAACACAAGTGTAGGTGGTTCTCTCTCAGAAAATGTATGTTGGAAGTGTAGGTATGTTCTGATGGCTCTCTCCCCGAATGAAGAGTGGGTGCAGGGGTATATATATCCTCCAAACAAAATCTAACCATTACACACAAGTTACCAATCTCAGTGGGACCGAATCGTGAAACTCGGTCGGACTGATTTAGCAAATAATGTGACCCTTAGAATTTTCGGTGGGACCGACATGTCAACTCGGTGGGACCGATGTGGTTAGGGTTAGGGCATATTGTAATATCGGTGAGACCGATTTCACAAACTCGGTGGGACCGATTTTGGTAATAAGCTAACCAAAGAGTTGGTCAGACAAACTCGATGGAACCGATTTGCTCATCTCGGTGAGACCGACATGTTACAAAAGAAAACAGAGAGTTTGCATTGTAGTCTCGGTGGGACCAATCGCTCATCTCAGTTGGACCGAAACGTTATGAAGGGACATAGAGAGATTACAATCCCATCTCGGTGAGACCGAGATCCCTATCACTGAGACCGAAAAGAATAGGGTTTGTGGCAGTGGCT
The DNA here is from genome assembly GCF_018294505.1 of Triticum aestivum. Lineage (NCBI taxonomy): Eukaryota > Viridiplantae > Streptophyta > Magnoliopsida > Poales > Poaceae > Triticum > Triticum aestivum. The sequence continues at coordinate 698,054,486 of NC_057801.1, forward strand.
ATGACAAGTGAACTCGGTGGCGCCGGATAGAAAGAATCGGTTGGGCCGAGTTTGACTTTTGGTTTGGGTCATATGTAGATGTGAAAAAGTAGTTGAGGGCTTTGGAGCATATCACTAAGCATTTTGAGCAAGAACCTCATTAAGCAACACCTCATCCCTCCTTAATAGTATTGGCTTTTCCTATAGACTCAATGTGAACTTGGATCACTAAAATGGAAAATGTAGATTCTTGTGCTTTGTGCTTGAGCCAATCCTTTTGTCCTTAGTATTTTGAGGGGTCCAATTTTCTCATCCATGCCATGCCAATCATTGAGCTTTCGTGAAATATTTATCTTGAAATAGCATTAGCTCAATCAGTATATGTTGTTAGGAATTACCAAAACCACCCAGGGATAGTTGCACTTTCAGGGATGCTACCTGGAAAAAGGAGGCGGCGGCGATTTGGGGGCAGGTGCGTCGTTGTGTGGAGGTGGTGTACGAAGATGGGTACTTCGCGAGGAAGGACAGAGGCGCTAGGTGCCTCATCGCTGCGTGGAGCTGGGCCGATAAGCTCCAGCGTGCCACCGACGAGGAGCTCCGGTGGGCGCCCAACGAACTGGCAAGATCATTCGCGCACGTCCACCTGCAAGAGGCAGATCAGCACGTCAAGCGCTACGATGCGGAGGAGGCAGAGTACTACCTCCGCTCTGGGAAGACGCCGCACACCAGGGAGCTGCTCGCGAGGGGCTGCCAGAATACTCGCCCCGAGAGGGATTATTAGTTTTAGTATTGTTTGTTTTCAATTTTATGCATTGTACCTAGTAGTTAAGTATCATCACGTATATGTGATGATATTATATATATTCTGTGATAAACTAATGAACAATTAATATTATATATAATATAAATTTCATTTTCTATCTGTTTTGTATACTAATTTGAATCTATCTGTTATCATCCACATATACATAATGGAAAGCGTATAAACACACATTCAAATAGAACATATAAGAACGGAAAACAGAGTACACACATTGAAACAGAGAAATAAACAGAGCAATACTATGATTGCTGTGAATACATAGCTATCCACGTCAAAATGACGCAACAAAATAAAACGCGTCCATGAGATCATGATCAGCAGCCCTGGCCTACTGTAGCTCTTGGCTCTGCCTGAACTCGTGTAGGCGTTCGTCTAGGCGGCCGACATGCTCGTGGTACATCTGGAGCGTGATCTCGAGCTTGAAGTTGGCTATTTCTTCAGAGATCACCACCTCGAGGATGCGACGGCCATGTTCCTCTACTGCGCCCAGGTGGACACCTGGGCCAAGGAGGTGGTCGAGCCTACCGACCAGCGTGTTGGCATCGAGCGGGCTGCGAACAAGGTGAACGACGCGGCGGGCGTCCGGTGCAAGTACGGCGCGGCCGGCCTCTTGAGCAAGTATGGCGAAGAGGGCATGTGCCCACTCCTGGCGAGGAATGGGGGTACTAACAGGACATGTACCCAGCTGTGACGCCCTGTCGACAGCAGGCAAGCGCCGATGGATCCGCTCTTGCTTTGCGGTGCGCCATGCTGATACGTCTCCAACGTATCTATAATTTTTGATTGTTCCATGCTATTATATTATCTGTTTTGGATGTTTAATGGGCTTTAATATGCTCTTTTATATTATTTTTGGGACTAACCTATTAACTGGAGGCCCAGTGCCAGTTTCTGTCTTTTTGCCTATTTTAGAGTTTTGTAGAAAAGGAATACCAAACGGATTCCAAACGGAATGAAACCTTCGCAATGATCTTTCTTAGAATAAGGCAAACCAGAAGACTTGGAGTTGAAGTCAGAGATGCAACGAGGCATCCAAGAGGGAGGAGGGTGCGCCCAGGGGGGTAGGCGCGCCCCCACCCTCGTGGGCCCCTTGTAGCTCCACCGACCTAGTTATTTCGCCCATATATACTCTAATACCCTAAAAACATCAAGTGGAGGCATGAAACCACTTTTCCACCGTTGCAACCTTCTGTACCCGTGAGATCCCATCTTGGGGCCTTTTCCGGTGATCTGTCGCAGGGGGAATCGATCACGGAGGGCTTATACATCAACACCATTGCCTTTCTGATGAAGCGTGAGTAGTTTACCTAAGACCTTCGAGTCCATAGTTATTAGCTAGATGGCTTCTTCTCTCTCTTTGATTCTCAATACAAAGTTCTCCTTGATGTTCTTGGAGATCTATTCGAAGTAATACTCTTTTGCGGTGTGTTTGCCGAGGTCCGATGAATTGTGGATTTATGAACAAGATTATCTATGAATATTATTTGGTTCTTCTCTGAATTCTTATATGCATAATTTGATATCTTTGCAAGTCTCTTCGAATTATCGATTTAGTTTGGCCTACTAGATTGATTTTCTTGCCATTGGAGAAGTGCTTAGCTTTGGGTTCACTCTTGAGGTGTCCTTTCCCAGTGACAGTAGGGGCAACAAGGCACGTATTGTATTGTTTCCATCGAGAATAAAAAGATTGGGTTTATATCATATTGCTTGAGTTTATCCCTCTACATCATGTCATCTTGCTTAATGCGTTACTCCGTTCTTATGAAGTTAATACTCTAGATGCATGTTGGATAGCGGTCGATGTGTGGAGTAATAGTAGTAGATGCAAAATCGTTTCGGTCTACTTGACATGGACGTGATGCCTATGTTCATGATCATTGCCTTAGATGTCTTCATAATTATGTGCTTTTTTATCAATTGCTCGGCAGTAATTTGTTCACCCACTATAATGCATGTTATCTCGAGAGAAGCCACTAGTGAAACCTATGGCCCCAGGGTCTCTTTTCCATCATATTGCATCTCTTTTCCATTATATCTTGTTTTTATTTTGCAATCTTTACTTTCCAATCTATACAACCAAGAATACCAAAAATATTTACCTTATTATCTCTATTAGATCTCACTTTTGCGAGTGACCGTGAAGGGATTGACAACCCCTTTATCGTGTTGGTTGCAAGGTTCTTGATTGTTTGTGCAGGTATTTGGTGACTTGTGTGTCGTTACTACTGGATTGATGCCTTGGTTCTCAAAAAGGAGGGAAATACTTACGCTACTTTGCTGCATCACCCTTTCCTCTTCAAGGGAAAACCAATGCAAGCCCAAGAGGTAGCAAGAAGGATTTCTGGCACCGTTGCCGGGGAGATCTACGCCAAGTCAAGCCATATATACAAAGTACCCATCAAAAACTCTTCTGCCTTGCATTACATTATTTGCCATTCACCTCTCATTTTCCTCTCCCCTACTTCTAAAATGATTTTCGAAAACCTTTGCCTTTTCTTTGCCCCTCTCCTGTATGTCTTTTTGTTTGTGTTTCCATGTGCCTTCAATTTTCTTGCATCTTTGCTTGCTAAAAATCTATTGATATGGATCCACTTAAAGTGTTCTACTTGGATCATCTTCGATCCTTATGAGCTCCTGCTGAAACCCCAACTAGCCTAGTTGATGGGAAATCTTTAGATGAGCATGCTCATTATGTGCGTCATCGTTTGTCCGAAAAGGGGAGAATCTTATGGTATCAAATAAACCGTTTGATGTGTTATACTTGGAATCTTTGTGAAATATATGATTTTACTTGTTGATCTAAGAACCCTAAAAAACACCTTCCCTACCTATGTGAGTTTAATGATAATGAAATCTTATCTTCTTATGCAAAGGGTGTTTATAGTTACTATGATATTGAACAAATTGAGGAATTTGTTGCGTTTAAGGGTGATTATGTAATTGCTTCTTTGATTGAAAAGTATGATATTACTCTCTACAAATCTGAAAATTTTGACATACTTGAATATTGCTATGAAAACTATACTCATAATGTCTGACAGCAGCGCCATGGACGGAAGCGAGAAGAAGAAGATGAACGACGGAGGAAGATCTACTCGGGGCTGCGGGCGCAGCTGTGCGTCAGTGGCAAAGAGCAGAGCAGGAGCAGGCGGACAGGAGGGCGCGAGCGAGAATGGTGTCCGCCGTCCCCTTGCCCCTCTCAATTTATAACCCCCGGTTCAAACGTGGGGAAGTGGGATCGTCTGCACACACCCGTTCCACTACCCCACAATAAGTGCGCACGTACACGCACACTAACTGCTCGGGGAAGCGCAACCGGCCCTTAGACGCCGCAATAAATCCGCGTGCATGGACCAAGGGCGCGTGGCGGCGGGCCCCGGCCCGTCGCCCGGTCCCGTCACGCGCGTGGCCTGTCAGGCCCCTCCGACTTCCGGGCACCACGTGGTGCCTGCACGAAGCCCAAGGGATCACCTCAAGATTCGACGGACTCCTCGGTTCCCGCCACAGCAGGGATACCGCGATTCGGTTTCCGAGAAAACCGGCACACAGTGGGTGTTGCCGGACCCGGCGCTCGCACAATCCGCCTTGCTCAAGGGGGAAACTGCGAAGGCCCACTCATCAGAAGACGGCGGACCTTCACAGCTTCGGGGACTACTGTCGGGGGGATGAACCCCAGGTAGGAAATGGAACCTGGATCCTTTTCAAAAACAGCAGGGCCCGCATCGCCCCGCAAACCGGCACGCGCCTGGCCGGGTCGCTCGACCGGCAGGGCCCACAACCTGGCCAAACTCTCCGACCCGGCAAGGTACATCGACCCGACCACAGCAACTGGCGCAAGACAACTCAACCCGGTGCAACCAAGGCTTCCCCAGCAAGCCAGCCCCACCCGTGGTGTCCATGGCAACCTAGCCACGTGTCAGCTCCCGTCCCATCCAGGCCGTACGATGGAACGAGACCTCAACCACCGATGACCAAGACAACAGTGTTCCCACCCATGCATGTGTTCAGCCGGAGCGTGGCAACAGTGGCCCTCACCTACCCGCTGACCAAGGATGGCGTGGCAACAATGCTCCCGCCCTCACCGCTGAGGACAGCAAGCGGCAGCCTGACGGAGAGCACTGTACACGACTCGACTCGGCCACGCCCAGACGATTGACAAGACGGCGCACAGTCCCCCTAGGCATGCGGGGCCCGCATCTAGGGGAACCCGGCGAACCACAAGCCCACAAGCGGGACCCAGCCCGGCGTCCCGGACACCAACAATACGGACCCACCGACTCCGCATATTATCATTGTAACCCTGGTTGAGTTGATCTATAAAACCCCCTAGGAACCCACGCCTAGAAGAGAGAAGAGGCATGTAAGAAACAGAGGCACAAAGAGAAGATAGCAGACAACACAATAGAAGAACAAGCAAGCATAGGACTAGCCACCCCAAAGCAGTATCGGAGAGAAGGAGCAGCCCAAGCCTTGTCCAGCTTCCTTCCTCCTCCACACAGCTCCAGGAGCAACATTGTACTATAAATCATCCAATCAAACTCGGCAGGACTAGGGGTGTTATCTCTCCGGAGAGCCCCGAACCTGGGTATGTCCGGCGTCCCGCGCCCGCGCATGCAAACCTCGCCTCTGGAGCCCACCAGCGCCCTCGAGCCTCCTCCTCTCTTTAGCCATCCCTTGGCATCTGTCGTGCGCCCACCGTGGGGTGACTCGAGGAGCTGGCCGCGAGCATGCTTCAGACGGGGCCCTTCTCCTACACCGATGAGTCCGTCGCGCTGGCGGACGACGTCGTCGGCGCGCTTGCCGCCTCCTTCGACACGCTCCGCATCTCCGATGCGCTCGCGGCCGACGAGTGCCCTAGCGAGGTGCTCAACTACTCCGACTCTCCCCTTTCCCTCGGCGGTGGCATCGGCGCCGGGGCGATGGACGTCCATGTGAAGGTTTACGTCACCGGCGATGGCGCCTCTTCCTCGTCGAGCAAGACAAGGAAGGCCGTAGAGGCCAGGGCCACCGCGGAACGAACCGAGCCATCCGATCCGCTGCGCGCTGCGATGCAGAGCCTTCGCATCCCCATCGGCACTGACGTTGACGCCACTAACGTCGCCGAAGCCTTAACCCAACTCGAGGATAGACGCCAGCAGATGCTGGACCTGTCCGAGACACTGGCCGCCACCAGGCGTCGCCTGGAGGCCGCTCAGATGGAGCACGGCGCCGCCCATGGAGTTACGCTCGCCACAACCGAGCCAAGCCGGGTCGCCGACGCTCGCGCCCGGGGAGGAGCGATCGGCCAAGCCTTCGGCGCCGTCCGGACCATCTACGAGACCCCAGTGAAGAACATGCGCGCTGCGGAGGCAGCCGCGGTCGGCCTCGACCAACTCGCAAGCGAGGAGCTCAAGGAGCACACCGGGCGGATGCGCGAGCTCCTCCGTGCCGCCAACGCCCAGCAGGATCGCCTCAACTAGCTCGCCAAGCCGGCGGGGTCCAGCTCCGCCCGCCTTGGCGGACCCGGCGAACTTCTGCACACGGCTTCCTCGCCAAGTCCGGACTCGACGCAACCCAGCAGCCACCTCCGCCGACGCTCTAGGCAACGAGCCCGCCCCGGAGACCCAGCGCGGACCCGGCCAACATGGCCAGCGTCCGGCTCCAACCGACCCGGCCCCTCGGGCCTGGCCACCAGTCGTCTCGGCCCGCGCGCCATTGACGACACCGACACGCGCCACCGCCTCGATCAGCTCGCTCGCTCCCTGGAGGTGGAGGAGAGCGGCGCTATCGGGCCGGCGTGCTTCGGCCCACGCAACCGGGAGGAGCCCTTTCCAAAAGGGTTCGTGCTCCCCCGCGACACCCCCAATTACAACGTGACCGTGAAGCCAGAAGACTGGCTCACCGACTACACCATGGCCATTGGCATCACCGGTGCCAATCGTCGTCTAGCCGTGCGCTACGCACCGCTCATGCTCCATGGGTCGGCCCGCATGTGGTTGAGAACTCTGCCGATGGGCAGCATCAACGCGTGGGTCGACTTCGAGGAGGCCTTTGTCCGCAACTTCATGGGGACCTACAAGCGACCTGGTCGCCCTAGCCAGCTCACCATGTGCGTGCAGGGGTCGACGGAGACGGGTAGCGAGTACCTCGCGTGCTGGACCGAGCTCCGAAACAGCTGCGAGGGCGTCCATGAAGTCCAGGCGATCTAGTACTTCATCAGCGGGTGCCGAGACTGCACCCTCCTCAAGCACAAGCTCTTACGCTCCGAGCCGGCCACCATGGCCGCGCTCATGGTGACGGAGGACAAGTACGCCAACGCCGACTCTGCCATGAAGATCCAGGTGGCACTGGACGAAGCCGGTAAGGCAAAGCCGGTTCCTCCCCCGAAGCCGGCCGGTGAAAGCAGCCGGCAGCAGCAGCATCAGAACAATAAGCGCAAGGCCGACCAGCTGATGCAGCGTCATGACAACCGACTCATCGCGGTTGCCGAGCCCGCGACGGATCTGGCAGCGAAGCGCCGGCAGACCGGCAAGATGGCATGGCAGCCCGCCATGAGTTTTGAAGAGATGCTCGACGCCCCATGCAAGCACCACAGCGGCGCAAGACCCTCCATGCACATGTTTGGCAGTGCGCCATCACCAAGCGCATCATGAGGGGAGACGTTCCGCCTTCTCCGGCTCCGGCTCCAGCTCCAGGCGCAGGGCAGCTGCCTCTGCCTCCACTGCCGCCTCCCGCCGGCGGCGCGATGCGGAACGACGCCTATCCAGACCAGAACGCGACCTACATCGTCTTCACCAGTCTTGGCGACGACAAGCCCAGCAAGCGCCTTCTTCGGCAGGAGGTGAACACCATCGTCCAAGCCAAGCTGGATTTCATGCACTGGTCGGATCGCCCGATCACCTGGACCCGGGAGGATCACCCAGCAGTCATGCTAAGTCCAGGTGGATACGCCCTCGTCCTCAACCCCACCATCGTCGCACGACGCACATGCAAGTTCTCTCGAGTCCTCATCGACGGCGGCAGCAGCATCAAGATCCTCTACCGCGACACGATCACCAAGCACGGCCTCAAGGCCGAGGACCTGGAGCCAACCTGGACAGTCTTCCACGGCATCGTACCTGGCCTTTCCTACTCGCCCATTGGCCGGGTCCGGCTCGAGGTCCTGTTCGGCGACAGCAGCCACTTTCGACGCGAACCAATCTGGTTCGAGGTGGTGGACCTGTCGAGCGCATATCATGCATTGCTGGGCGGCCCGCGCTCGCCAAGTTCATGGAGGTTCCCCACCACGCCTATGTGAAGATGAAGATGTCGGGTCCCAAGGGTCTCATTACCGTCACCGGCGACTACGACAAGTCTCTAGAGTGCACCCGAGACGGTGCCAAGTTGGCTGAGTCGCTGGTCATTGCCGAGGAGCGGCGCCAGCTTGACCGGATCGTCGCCCTGGCAGGCGAGGCCTCCGACGCGTCAATCCCGACCTCGGACCCGACCGACGAAGCCGCCTTCAAGCCCTCCAAGGAGACCAAGAAAGTGAAAAGCTCAACCCTGAAGACCACAGCTGCCCCAGCTGCAGCAAGTATGTTGTCGTAGGCGCCCGCCTCGACAGCAAATAGGAAGGCGAGCTATCGACTTCCTCCGTGAGAATCGGGATATTTTCGCATGGACCCCCAAGGACATGCCAGGTATCCCGAGGAAGTACGCCGAGCACAAAATTCACGTCCGCAAGGACGCCAAGCCTGTCCGTCAACCCCTCCGACGATTTTCTGAAGAGAAGAGAAGAACCATTGGCGAAGAGGTCGCCAAGCTTTTGGCGTCCGGCTTCATAATGGAAGTGTTTCACCCTGAGTGGCTGGCCAATCCAGTCCTCGTCCTGAAGAAGAACAAGACCTGTCACATGTGTATCGACTACACCAGCCTTAACAAGGCCTGTCCCAAGGATCCGTTCGCTCTCCCGCGGATCGACTAAGTCATCGACTCGACCGCCAGGTGCGAGCTCCTGTCCTTCCTGTACGCTTACTCCGCCTATCACCAGATCAAGCTGAACCCGGCTGATGCCCTGAAGACGTCCTTCTTCACACCCTTTGGGGCGTATTGCTACATCACCATGTCTGTGGGATTGAAGAACACCGGCGCCACCTTCCAACGTTGCATGCAGAAATGCCTGTTGCCGCAACTCGGCCACAACATCCACGTGTACGTGGACAACATTGTGGTGATGACCAAGCAACACCTCATGCTCCTCGACGATTTGAAGCAAACATTCGCCAACCTTCGCGAATACAAGGTCGAGCTCAACCCAGAAAAGTGCGTCTTCGGCGTCCCGACCGGAAAGCTGCTCGGCTTCCTCGTCTCGGAACGCGGCATTGAGGCGAACCCGGAGAAGATCATGGCCATCGAGCGCATGCGCAATCCGGCTCGGCTGCGCGACGTTTAGAAGTTCACCGGGTGCTTGGCCTCGGTTAGTCGGTTGCTAAGCCGGCTGAGCGATAGGGTGCTCCCCCTATACCAGCTGATGAAGAAGACAAGCCCGTTCGAGTGGAAAGTCAAGGAAGACGAGGCCTTCCAAGACCTCAAGCGCTTGCTCTCCACTGCACCAGTCCTGGCCGCGCCAATCGACGAGGAGCTGCTGTTGCTCTACATAGCCGCGACCTCGCGGGTGGTCAGCACGGTGCTGGTGGTCGAGCGACCAGAGAAGGGCAAGATCCAAGCTGTCCAGTGACCAGTCTACTACCTGAACGAGGTGCTCTCCATCTCCAAGCAGAACTACCCGCATTACCAGAAGATGTGTTACAGTATGTACCTCACCGCCAAGAAGCTGAAGCAGTACTTCCAAGAGCACGTCGTCACCGTCGTGAGCACGACGCCTATCGAAGAAATCATCGGGTGCCGAGACGCCTCTGGATGGGTCACCAAGTGGGTGATCCAGCTAGCCGGCCACACCATCCTCTACGAGCCCCCCACCATGATCAAGTCTCAAGCCCTGGCCGATTTCCTCGTCGACTGGACCGAGACCCAGTACTTGCCACCGCCTCCCGACTCGACGCGCTGGCGCATGCACTTCGACGGGTCCAAGATGCGACTCGGCTTGGGGCCCGGCATCGTACTGTCATATCCAAAGGGCGACCGGCTCCGCTACGCACTCTAGATCCACTTCGCCGCCTCCAACAACGTCGCCGAATATGAAGCCCTTGTGCACGGCCTCCGGTTTGCCAAAGAACTTGGCATCCGGCGCATCTTGTGCTACGGCGACTCGGACCTGGTGGTGCAGCAGTGCTCCGGCGAAGGGGATGCCCGCGACTCCAACATGGCAAGTGTAGGACCTTGAAGTATGTCTAGAGGGGGGGGGGGTGATTAGACTACTTGACCAATTAAAAACTTAACCTTTTCCCAATTTTAGAGTTTGGCAGATTTTAGCAATCTTTGGACAAGTCAAGCAATCATCACACAATTCAAGCAAGCATGCAAAGAGTATATGAGCAGCGGAAATTAAAGCATGCAACTTGCAAGAAGGTAAAGGGAAGGGTTTGGAGGATTCAAACGCAATTGGAGACACGGATGTTTTTGGCGTGGTTCTGATAGGTGGTGCTATCGTACATCCACGTTGATGGAGACTTCAACCCACGAAGGGTAACGGTTGCGCGAGTCCATGGAGGGCTCCACCCACGAAGGGTCCACGAAGAAGCAACCTTGTCTATCCCACCATGGCCGTCGCCCACGAAGGACTTGCCTCACTAGCGGTAGATCTTCACGAAGTAGGCGATCTCCTTGCCCTTACAAACTCCTCGGTTCAACTCCACAATCTTGTCGGAGGCTCCCAAGTGACACCTAGCCAATCTAGGAGACACCACTCTCCAAGAAGTAACAAATGGTGTGTTGATGATGAACTCCTTGCTCTTGTGCTTCAAATGATAGTCTCCCCAACACTCAACTCTCTCTCATAGGATTTGGATCTGGTGGAAAGAAGATTTGAGTGGAAGGCAACTTGGGGAAGGCTAGAGATCAAGATTCATATGGTAGGAATGGAATATCTTGGCCTCAACACATGAGTGGTGGTTCTCTCTCAGAAATGGTAAGTTGGAAGTGTAGATTTGTTCTAATGGCTCTCTCCCCGAATGAAGAGGAGGTGGAGGGGTATATATAGCCTCCACACAAAATCTAACCGTTACACACAATTTACCAAACTCGGTGGGATCGAATGAACAAACTCGGTCAGACCGATTCAGTAAACCTAGTGACCATTAGGAATTTCGGTGGGACCAACATGCAACTCGGTAGGACCGATGTGGTTAGGGTTAGGGCATAACGTAATCTCGGTAAGACCGATTACACAAACTCGGTGAGACTGATTTTGGTAATTAGCTAACCAGAGAGTTGGTCAGGTAAACTCGGTGGGGCCGATTCGCTCTTTTCGGTGAGACCGAAATGTTACGAAAAGGAAATAGAGAGTTTACATTGCAATCTCGGTGGGACCGACCGCTCACTTCGGTTAGACCGAAACGTTACGAAGGGAAATAGAGAGATTACAATCCCATCTCGGTGAGACTGAGATCCCTATCGGTGAGACTCATTTGCCTAGGGTTTGTGGCAGTGGCTATGACATTTGAACTCGGTGGCGCCGGATAGAAAGAATCGGTGTGACTGATTTTGACTTTAGGTTTATGTCATATGAGGATGTGAGAAAGTAGCTGAGGGTATTTGGAGCATATCACTAAGCACTTGAAGCAAGAGGCTCATTAAGCAACACCTCATCCCTCCTTGATAGTATTGGCTTTTCCTATAGACTCAATGTGATCTTGGATGACTAAAATGTAAAATGAAGAGTCCTAAGCTTTTGAGCTTGAGCCAATCCTTTGTCCTTGATATTTTGAGGGATCCACTTTCATCATCCATGCCATGCCATTCATTGAGCTTTCCTGAAATAATAGTCTTGGAATAGCATTAGCTCAATGAGCTATATGTTGTTATGAATTACCAAAACCACCTAGGGATAGTTGCACTTTTAATCTCCTCCTTTTTGGTAATTGATGACAACATATAGATCAAAGCTTCAATAGATGATAATAAGATTGAAAAACATTGTCGCTCTGAGAAGTATCTAATAAGCAAGAGCCCCCCCCCCTAAATTTGTGCATAGTTAAAAATTTGCTTTGGACTGCAAATGCACAAGGAATTAGGCTCATGGGTTACTCTTCCATGTCACATACATCTTGGTGGAGCACTCAAAATAAGAAAGATTGAATACATGCACTCATCACAAAGCAAAGTGAATGATCATATAAGGATAGGTAAGATAATATCATCAAACAGGCATAAGTGTAGCTTATGATCAAGCACATGATCATCAAAGTCTCACAGATAATAGCATAGTATCTCAAGCAATCAAAAGCAAACAAAGTTTAACCACCAAAGCAAGAGAGAATAAAAGCAACACTCTCTCTCTCGAAGCCTATGATCTATACCCTTTGGCAACAAGTTACCAAAAAGTTCATAGAAAATGCATAGTGCTAGACCGACTCTCAGGCTTGATCTTCAGGTGGTGGTGTCTGGATAACTCCAAGAACGAAGGCTTCAGTTGATGTGGACGGAGCTGAAGGAGTTGGTGCTGGAGCTAGTTGCCCTGGAGCTGTAGGAACTGTTGCTGGTGCAGATGATGTGGCTCTAGTGTCTGTCACAGGCACTGCAGCTGACCTCTGAGCTCTAGGCACTCTGGAAAATGCATCAGTGGTTATCTTGCCCTTCCTCTCCTGCATGTCATCCTGAAGCTGCTCCACAACTGACTGAATCTCAGTTACTTTGACATCTAGATTATAGAATTTTTGTTCCATGATTCTTTCCAGGCTCTCCTGATTTTGAGTTAGGGTGGCCAACCCCTTCTCAATCCTCAGTGTTGATGCTATCAAGTAACCAAGCAGCTCCTGCTTGTTCTTCAAAAAGTACTCAGATGCCTCTGCTTGAGTTGGCATCTTGGCAGCCTTCTCTTTCCTTGCCTTCTCCTTCTTCTCTTGAGCGTGCACTAATGATGGTTCATTCTCATTCAATACAACTTGATTGTCCTCAAAGTCTGGATAGAGAGCAAAGTGTTCCTTATCCAACAGATATTTTCCTGTGCCCATCTTTGAGTTAATCAACTCCCGAATCTGTGGGGCATATCCACAACTTCTGTTTTGGTCTGCTACAATCCTCTTGATAGTCTCTACCATAAGGCTCATGACCTTGAATTTCTGTGGCACATCAAATATGTGTAGCAAGTTTATTGCATGCCCTCTGATCATGCTCTAGTCACCTGACTTGGGCAAAAGAGTGTGCCTTAGGATCCAGTTGATCGTAGGCAACCCTGACAGAAGAAAATGGACTGACCCAAACGAGAAAGTCTCAAGAGCTTTGTCTGGGATCTCCTTGTACATATGTGACATAGTATTGTGTCCCATCTTCTTCTTGGCATAGACATCCAAGTCATCTTCACTCTCCTTGGGGGCATTGATCAGACTTGCCCATTCCTCTATGGCTGACTGGTACCTTGTACCTTCTGACATCCAAACTATCCTCCCATCTGGATAGAAGTGTGTTGTGGAGTAGAATTACATAATGAGTTCATCATTCCAGTTGGTGAGCTTCTGCCCAACAAAATCTGCAACTCCACAAGCAACAAAACTGTCATACACTCCATGATAGTGTTCTTCATTCTCCTTCATGTAGGTCCAGTCGACCCACCTCATATCACACACTATGGGCTTCTTGTCCAACAAGATTGTCTCATAGAAGTCCTGCTGTTCCTTTGTATGGAACTACAGCAGTCCTTCTCCTGGTGGCATATGGATCTGTCATTCTCCATAGCCTCAACCATGAGTCTCTCCTGATATTCATGTCCTCAGCCACAGGATGAGCACCATTGTGGTCTGGAATCTTGGGTTTGAGCTTCCTTAGGACCTGCCCTTGTTCATCTTCCTCAGCAGCAGCATCAGGCATTGGGGCCTTGTTCTTCTTAGCTGCTGGTATACTCCTGGTATTCCTCTTTGGTGCAATCTTGGGCTTGGGGGCAGCTTTGGGTGCCTCTTTGGGCTTTGATGTTGCAGCCCCTGACTTTATAGCATCACCCATTAGCTTTTGTGCCTTGGGTGCTGGTGCAGCAACCTCTTCTTCCTCTTCCATCTTGGAAGGTTGACCAACAACTCTGGCCATGGTCTTTTTGACCCTTTCTTTCTTTTCTTTCCTTCAGCAGCTGCAGGCTCTTTGGGTTGGGATTCCAAAGGAACTTGAGTGGAGACTCTGGCTTTGGACATTGGTTGTCTACCTGCAGGCCTTTTGATCTTCATGCCTGGCTTTACTGGAGTTGAGCTGTACTCCTTCTTGAGATCTACTTTCTTGGAAGTAGCCTCAGATTCTGAGGTCTTCTTCTTTCTTGTCCTTGTGGCAGCTTTAGGCAGATTGCTTGGAGTGCTTCTGCTCCCTTCATTTGAGCTACTAGAGGGACTAGTGCCCTCACTCATGTGAATCTGCTCTTCTGACTTGTTCTGGCTGTCACTTTGGTCTGACATGCTGCAAATCACTGACGCTGACCTTGTGAATAGTTATAGATGAGATAGAATGGATGAGCATCACAAAATGCAGAGATTTTTGCAAAAGAATGATTCAAAAATTCAGTTTTAGTTTTCCACAGAAAGCATTTCGGATCAACCGATTTTCAAACTCGGTGATACCGAAGCAGTTTTGGAACCTAAACTGGTGAACTCGGTAGGACCGAGTCACAGTTCGGTGGCACCGAGACTGCTAGGGTTTCATAAAGTTTTAAAATCGGTCACACCAATTAGCAATTCTCGGTCAGGCCGAGATTTACTAGTGCAATGGCATTAGCCAAATCGGTGGGACCGAGTGTTTCAACTCGGTGGGTCCGAGATAGTTTCGGCAGAAACCTAACCCTAAATTTTCAAATCGCATCTATTCTCAGGATTGTATTGACTGGATAGGTGTGTTTCAATCGTGGCAAGATGCATAACGAACACAATGTGCTAGGAATCAGATGAGGATAGCACTGTGATCGAGTCCATACCCTAGCTTGGCGATGAACTCGCTACGGCGGCAACGACGGGGGTGAATTCCGTTGACGGCGGCGGAGACGAGCGACAGGAGGCGGCTGGCGACGAGGAGACGATCCGTAGACCTAGTAGGCATAGCGAGCTGAGCGCGGGAGAGGAGTTTCGGAAAAAAGTTTTCCAAAATTTTCCCGTGAGTATAAATAGCACGACCCTGTCGGTGCGACCGAGTGGAACAACTCGGTGGCACTGAGATGCATAACTGTATACAGTTACAGCAACTCGGTGTGACCGAAAAGTTCAAATCGGTTGCACCGAGATTGAAAACCTAGATCGACTTAGTGATCTCGGTAGGACCGAAATGGATGAATCGCTTAGACTGAGAATCACAAAGAAGTTTTGGAAGTTTAAGTCTATGACGAATCGGGGACTCCGAGTGCTCCTCACACGGAGTGGTTCGAATCGGACTTGATCAACTTTTGTGATGTAGCATGAATAGAGTTTGAGACGATAAAATCATAGGTAGCTAGAGAAAGTTCTTAGGCATTCTTGTCCATCCACTTGGCAAAAAGAAAAAGAACCCAAACAGTCAAAGCAATAAGTGGATGTCCTCGAATGAGAGAAATATGCAACCAACATTCTCACACAATAAAATGGCAAATGAAATATGTAGCAAAGCATGCACAAACAATTCTAGCATCTATCAAACAATTGGTGATGACTAGGTCATCTATATATGAGTATATTGACTTAGGAGTCAAATGAGAACATTTGATCATAGGTCATACTCATCGTTTAAGCTCAAGTGGGGTTACGACTTTTGCATAATGCATTTATGTGTTCACACCATTAGGGTTGCTTTGACTCAATTCTTAGAGTTAAGCTCCCCCTAGATGTGAGATCCCCTTTTAGAGGGATGAAATAACCTTGGGTTTTGTCGATGATGACTTCATGTAGGTGTTGAAGAAGTGGATGCTCAATGTTGATGTAGATCATTTGGAGCAATCCTTTGGAGTGAGTTGCACTTTCAACATACCTACATGGGTTAGTCCCACAAGGAACAAACAAGAATATCCATAGACATAGAGTGATGCACACACAAGATGATGTCCATGAAATCATGAGGTTACCTTGTCCCTTGCCTTACCAACATGAGGGTTTGTGACTCCTTGAACTAGTGCAAGATGTGGAAGTTGATTGGACTTGTCCTTGCCATAATGATATGAGTGAAGAATGTTGGCGGAGTCACCGTCAAGAACTCTCTAGTTCTTCTTCTTCAGGATCCGCATCATCTTGATGGGAATCCTTGGAGTTGTAGTCGTACTTGATGAAGTAGAACTTGACGTAGTCTTGGGAACCCACTTGACCAAGGCCTTAGGTGCTTCTTCAAATGCATCAATCTCCTCTTGAAGCTTGTCCTTGCCTTTGTTCTTGTGGTCCTGTGGTGGAAGATCATCTTGTGCTTGTGTTCCCTTGAAGGAAGTAGGATCATACTTTGCTTGTTGAGGAACAAACTTCATCTTGGGATATTGATCTTCTTCCCAATCAACTCCATTAGCATTGAACTTTCGTTCAAAACCAACACCTTGATTCTTCCGGTGCCTTCCTTGCTTGCGCACAATTTCCTCGAATTGCTTACTCCCGGCAAGGCTCTTGTATACACCTTTCTCTATAATTCCCTTCAATAAGCTATTTTCTTGCTCAAGTGTAACTTGGCTAAGAGAATCATTAGTGGAATCAAGAGAACTACTAGAAGCAACAATATTGGATTTGGCATTATTATTATTGTTACTACTAGAGGAAGGATCTTTCTTGTACTTGTTACTAGATTTAACTTGAGGCATGTAAGTAGATAAGAGTAAATGCTTTGCAATGTAAGAAGAACTTTTCTTACAGAGATCATCATTGATTGCTTTTAAGAACTCATGTTCTTGCTCAAGATTGAGCTTTTCCAAGCATAACTTCTCATGAGCCCTTAAAAGTTCTCGATGATCTTCGGAGATAGTTTAATGAGCTAACTTAAGAGTGTTTAGTTCTTTAGTTAGAAGCTCAATTTTCTCCTTATCATTGTCATTCGTTTTATCTTGATTAGCATGATTGATTGACGTTTCATCATAGTATTCATCACTTGAGTTGTCAATAAGTAAATCATCATCACCTAGCAAGTCACCTTCATCACTATTGAAATCAACATACTCGGGATGTGTTACCTTTGGACCTTTGGCCATGAAAAATCTTCCAATTCCTTCATTTGGTGAGTCACATATGTCGTAGGAGTTGGTTGACACAAGTGCTAGACTGGCAACACCTTCATCTTGAGTATATTCGGAGTCGGAGTGATAGCTTCTCTCGGAGTGATGGTCGGAGTTGGAGCCGATACCCATTCACCAACATGAGCTTGATGTCTTCGTTTTGAGTAGCTCTTTGATGACTTGTCCTTCCTTTCCGAATCCTTGCTTCTCCGTGAGGGTCTTCGTTCATAACGATCATCTCTACTCCTCCTCTCTCTTGATGGTGATTCTTCTCTTTTGCTTCTTCTTTTTGGAGAATCTTCTCTTCTTTTGTAGGGTGCCGTACACTCATTGGAATAGTGTCCGGGTCTCCCACAATTGTAGCAGTTTCACTCTCGACTAGAAGATCTTTTGTCATTGTAGGACCTTGACTTAGAGCTTCTTTCTTTGCTTCTACTATTGTAGAATTTGTTGAAGTTCTTCACCATTAAGCTCAATTCTTTATTGAAGGTTTGTTTATCACTTGATGATGTGGGGGTTCACATGAGGCTTTGTAAGCACCACTTGACTTGTTGTGAAGTTCCTCCTTATCCTTGAGTGACATCTCATGAGCAACAAGTCTTCCAATGACTTCTCTTGGCTTGAGATCTTTGTAGTTTGGCATCATTTGGATCAATGTGCACACGGTATCATACTTTCCATCCAATGCTCTAAGGATCTTCTGGATGATGAATATGTCGGTCATCTCTTCACCCCCTAAGCTGGCAATCTCATTTGTGATAAGAGCAGGCCTAGAGTACATTTCAGCGACACCTTCATCATCCTTCATTTTGAACTTGTCAAGCTGACTTTGGAGCACATCCAACTTGGATTCTTTGACGGAGTCGGTACCTTCATGCATATCAATCAAAGTATCCCAAATTTCCTTTGCATTCTCAAATTGGCTGATTTTGTTGAATTCTTCGGGGCACAAGCCATTGAAGAGGATATCACAAGCTTGAGCGTTGTATTGCAGCATCTTCAATTCATCCAGATTAGCTTCATGGTTTAGCTCTCTCCCATTAAAGAATTCACGTTGCAAGACAATACAAACAATAGCCCAAACGGCGGGGTTATGTCCGAGAATATGCATTTTCATCTAATGCTTCCAACTAGCAAAATTTGTACCATCAAAGTAAGGACCTCTACGGTAATAATTTCCCTCGCTAGACGCCATACTCTCCTAGGTTGTGAAACCAAGGCTATGACCACCAAAAGCTATGGAAATCAAAGCAAATGGAGACCAAAGCTCTGATACCACTTGTAGGACCTTGAAGTATGTCTAGAGGGGGGGTGATTAGACTACTTGACCAATTAAAAACTTAACCTTTTCCCAATTTTAGACTTTAGCAGATTTTAGCTATCTTTGGACAAGTCAAGCAATCATCACACAATTCAAGCAAGCATGCAAAGAGTATATAGGCAGCGGAAATTAAAGCATGCAACTTGCAAGAAGGTAAAGGGAAGGGTTTGGAGGATTCGAACGCAATTGGAGACACGGATGTTTTTGGCGTGGTTCCGATAGGTGGTGCTATCGTACATCCACGTTGATGGAGACTTTAACCCACGAAGGGTAACGGTTGCGCGAGTCCACAGAGGGCTCCACCCACGAAGGGTCCACGAAGAAGCAACCTTGTCTATCCCACCATGGCCGTCGCCCACGAAGGACTTGCCTCACTAGCGGTAGATCTTCATGAAGTAAGCGATCTCCTTGCCCTTACAAACTCCTTGGTTCAACTCCACAATCTTGTCGGAGGCTCCCAAGTGACACCTAGCCAATCTAGGAGACACCACTCTCCAAGAAGTAACAAATGGTGCGTTGATGATGAACTCCTTGCTCTTGTGCTTCAAATGATAGTCTCCCCAACACTCAACTCTCTCTCATAGGATTTGGATCTGGTGGAAAGAAGATTTGAGTGGAACGCAACTTGGGGAAGGCTAGAGATCAAGATTCATATGGTAGGAATGGAATATCTTGGCCTCAACACATGAGTAGGTGGTTCTCTCTCAGAAATGGTAAGTTGTAAGTGTAGATTTGTTCTGATGGCTCTCTCCACGAATGAAGAGGAGGTGGAGGGGTATATATAGCCTCCACACAAAATCTAACCGTTACACACAATTTACCAAACTCGGTGGGACGGAATCAACAACCTCGGTCGGACCGATTCAGTAAACCTAGTGACCGTTAGGAATTTCGGTGGGACCGACTTGCAACTCGGTAGGACCGATGTGGTTAGGGTTAGGGCATAACGTAATCTCGGTAAGACCGATTACACAAACTCGGTGAGACCGATTTTGGTAATTAGCTAACCAGAGAGTTTGTCAGGTAAACTCGGTGGGGCCGATTCGCTCTTTTCGGTGAGACCGAAATGTTACGAAAGGGAAATAGAGAGTTTACATTGCAATCTCGGTGGGACCGATCGCTCACTTCGGTTAGACCAAAACGTTACAAAGGGAAACAGAGAGATTACAATCCCATCTCGGTGAGACCGAGATCCCTATCGGTGAGACCGATTTGCCTAGGGTTTGTGGCAGTGGCTATGACATTTGAACTCGGTGGCGCCGGATAGAAAGAATCGGTGTGACCGATTTTTGACTTTAGGTTTAGGTCATATGAGGATGTGAGAAAGTAGTTGAGGGTATTTGGAACATATCACTAAGCACTTGAAGCAAGAGGCTCATTAAGCAACACCTCATCCCTCCTTGATAGTATTGGCTTTTCCTATAGACTCAATGTGATCTTGGATCACTAAACTGTAAAATGAAGAGTCTTGAGCTTTTGAGCTTGAGCAAATCCTTTGTCCTTGATATTTTGAGGGATCCACTTTCATCATCCATGCCATGCCATTCATTGAGCTTTCCTGAAATAATAGTCTTGGAATAGCATTAGCTCAATGAGCTATATGTTGTTATGAATTACCAAAACCACCTAGGGATAGTTGCACTTTCAGCAAGCTACCGCTTCCTCGTCCAGAAGCTATCCGGATCCTTCGAGGGCTGCGAGTTCCTCCATGTCCCATGCACGGAGAACTAAGCAGCTGACACGCTCACCAAGATCGCCTCATCACGACAAGCCATCCCGTCCGGCATCTCTCTCGAGCACCTGCGCAAGCCGTCCGTCAAGCCATCGCTGGACTCCGAGTCCATTCATGTTCCAGACGACCCGGATGCACCTCAAGACGACCCCGGGACTGCTGAACCCGGCCTGGGGGATGCTCAGCTCAACCCAGCCACCATCATCCCGGACCCGGCCGTCACTATCCCCAACCCGGGGGCTGCTCAACCCGGCTCGGGGGCTGCCGACCCGGAACCGACCCTGGTGGCCGTCTTCGAAGTGGTTGCAGCTCCATCTTGGGCCCTCCCAATATTAGAATTTCTGGAGAACGGGGTTCTCCCCATGGACGAGACCAAAGCTCGGCAAGTTCAGCGCAGGGCATCCGCCTACAACATCATCAACAACGAGCTCATCAAACGCAGCTCTACCGGCATGTTCCAGCGCTGCATCGAGCAGGATCGCGGTATCGACATCCTCCTCGACATTCACCAGGGCGAGTGCGGGCACCACGCTGCATCATGATCCCTGGTGGCCAAGGCGTTCCACCATGGTTTCTATTGGCCCACGGCCCTCGAAGACGCCAAGCCACTCGTTCTCAAATGTGAAGGGTGCCACCGCTTCAACAAACGCAGCCACCAGCCAGCGTCAGCACTCCGCACCATACCGATCACCTGGCCTTTCGCGGTCTGGGGACTCGACATGGTGGGTCCCATCAAAACCTCTCGAGGCGGCATGACACACTTACTGGTGGCAATGGACAAATTTACCAAATGGATCGAGGCAAGACCTATCAAAAATTGGACGGGCCAACAGCCATCCGGTTCATCAAGGATATAGCGGTGCGCTATGGCATGCCGAATAGCATCATCGCCGACAACGGCACCAACTTCGCCAGCGGCGCGCTCGAGCAATAATGCTCTGTCCGGCATCCACCTCGACCTGGCCTCCGTGGCACATTCGCAGTCCAACGGGAAGGTTGAGCGGGCCAACGGACTCATCCTGTCTGGCATCAAGCTGCAACTCGTCGAGCAACTCATCCGCTCGCCCGGCAGCTGGCTTGACGAGTTGCCAGCAGTACTCTGGAGTCTGCGCACCACGCCGAACCGGTCGACCGGGCTCAGCCCGTTCTTCCTAGTTTATGGAGCTGAAGCCGTCATCCCGAGCAACGTCGAGTTTGACTCGCCGTGCATCGCGATGTACACCGAAGACGAAGCCAGAGAGGCACGCAAAGACGGTGTCGACCTGCTCGAAGAAGCGCGCCTTCTGGCACTTAGCCGCTCGGCTATCTACCAGCAAGGCCTGAGGCACTACCATAGCAAGAAGATCAAGCCCCTCGCATTCCGCAAGGGCGACCTCGTCCTCCGAATCGTCCAAGAGCAGGCAGGACAGCACAAGTTGTCCCGTCCATGGGAGGGCCCATTCATATTGAGCAGGGCCTTGCGCGATCGCAACGCCTACTACCGCATCGACGCGCGCAAGTCAAAGAAGCGCAAGAACGACACCGCCGGTGAAGAAACGACCCGGCCATGGAACGCGGAACTCCTCCGCCCGTTTTATAGTTAGCCACATGAGTGTATGTATCGTCGCATTTTGGAAACGCATGAAACTACGGGGTCCCCGAACGAGACTCGGGGGCTGCCTTTTGTCGACCAATTTATTGTGTCCTTATTTTTTCTGCATCACTTCACCACTGAATCTGGCCACCGGTCTGACTCGCTCGACCCGGGGGCTCGGGGCAGGCTGGCTCGGTCGCCACCCCGCCGCCTTCACTTAGTGATTCCTAATAAAGTTGGGACGCCATGGCCCCCCACTTCGCCCTAAAACAGCAGATCCACTTTGGCTGTCGGCGGGCAAGCACAACGGGCCAAAGCTCCTTTACGCTTCATACACTAAGTCAAAGGCCACCGGGTCAATCAACCTGGCTCGTCGCTCATCAGATAAGTAGTCACACGACCGGCTGCTCGCCAACCGGCTAAGCCAGATTGCCGCCCAGTGGGTGTTTCGCTTGCGCTCAACGCTTCTAAGGACTCAAATCCTGCGTGCTCCTCTCAAATAATCAAACTCCTTGTCACGGATCGGAGCCTCGGCCGTCTGACTCGTGGGGGGAGGTTTGAGAGAGGAAAAAAACGCATGAAATCGGTTCAGAAAAGCAGAAGGCAAAGAGTAAAAGAGCACTCACGACATTCACACATAAATACTTAAAGGCCCACGGCACGAGTTCATTACACCCTAACAAACAACAAGTGGGTGGGTGGACCTGCTACTTAACAAGATTCTACTTAAAGTATCTCAGGCATCTCCAGTGCTGCATCGCGATGTTGACGGCTCTCCCCTTGTGGCCTCCGGGTCCGGCGAGGCACCAGTGTCCTGCCCGGCGTCCGGATCACCATAGACGCCTTTCTCCTCCGAGCTCCCCTCCGGATCGTGAAGATGCAAGCCGTAGTCGTCGCCATCCACGAACATGCCGTCTTCCTTCCGCTCCGGTTGGAAATCATCGTGGAAGGCGAACTCGGCAATGTACTTGGCCCGGGAGGCGATCCGGCCGGCTTGCTCCTCTAGCAACTGCTCTGAACCAGCGCGCCGGCCCATCAGCATGTCCAGCTGAAGATTCGGATGCCAAGACAGCGCGAACCGAAGCACCATCTCAGCACCGGCATGGGCGGCGGAAACACACCACTCGCTAAGGCAGTCCGGGCCCATCTCCAACCAACATGCCAGGCGCGAGAACCTGCACAGATGGACGGAGTCCGGCCACTGGGCCGTCGTCATCGTGGTGCCAGCCTGGTACAGCCGCTCCATTTGCATCCCCAGGACCCGCAGGCGGGTCTCGGCGGCAGCGATGATCTCCGGGAAGGTCCAGGACGTCTGCGGATCCGTCCCAGACCCGACAACGCCGGTCAGGTCACGCTGATAGCGGATGTCTTCCTCCGCCAGCTGATGCGTCTCCGGGAAGGCCCCTGCCGCAAAAGAAGAAGCAAGTTAGAAGAACAACAAGGAAGAGAAGCAGGGTCCCAACCCGACAAACTACAAGAAGCAACACTTACTGGAGAAGGACTCTTCTAGGTGCTGCGCCTCGAGCAACATACCACGCCGCTCCTGCTCCATGACGCGGTCACGTTCCCCGAGTGTCGTCTCCAGATCGGCCGCCTTAGCAAGGGCCGCCTTCAGCTCGGCGTCCTTGTCTTCAGCCGCCTCGTGGCAACGAGTCTTGTCCTGGCGAGCCTCCTCGGCCGCGGCGGCCTGCTCCCGCAGGCGATCCACCTCGGCCTGGAGTTGGCCCTTGTCGTCGGCCAACTAGCCGCGCTGCTGGTCCGCCTCGACCAGGGTCTGCTGCGTCTCCACCACCTTGGCGGCCTCCGCCTTAAGGAGCTCCACCTCGGCCTCGAGGCGGCTCTTGTGACCCGCCAACTGCTCATGCAGCCGGTTGGCCTTATCAAGAGACCGTCGGGCCACGGCCACCTCTGCCCTCGCCCGCGCCGCCTCGACGCCAAGACGACCGGCATCAGCAACAAGACGGTCGTAATGATGACCGGCCCGGAGCAGCCGGCTCCGCCAAGACATCACCTCGGATGCAAAGAAGAAAGGTTCAGCAGAAGAATAAAAGGCAAGACTTAAGATTTGGCCCATTTACTACGTAGTTGGCCCGAATCTCGGCGGCTACACCCAATGGGTGCGCTAGCGCGCCCCCACTAGAAAAGAGCACAAACGTACCTACGGCAACGCGAAGCTCCTCCTCCTTGGTAGCAAGTTGCTCCTTGAGCTCCCTGTGCTTGCCCAGGAGACGGTTGAAGGCGGCAACCCGGAAGGCATCAAGATGCTGAAAAAAGACAGAAGTCAGAACAAGGCCCGGCGATTTAAAGATTCAACCCAACTACTACGTAGTTGGCCCAAATCTCGGGGGCTACACCCAGTGGGTGCGCTGGCGCGCCCCCACAAAGAAGAAATCGCTAGGAAATAAAAGAAGGAAGACTTACCAGAATGGTGCGCTCCAGGTCGCGCGTCCGCTCCACCCCGTCCTAGGCGAAGGCCTCAAGCCGCTCTGTCCGACCTCGCAGGCGGCGGCTGACGGCATACAGCGCTGCCTCCTCCTAGGTCTGAGGTCCGAAGACGGCCGCGCCCCCGCTCCGTGCGGGCTGCGGCACGGCAGCTCGGCGCCCACCCTGCCGGGGCACCAAGGCGTGCCCCCCGCTGGCCGCTTGCGATGCGGCCAGCACCTCCTCCAACGCCCCTCCCGGCACCGACGGCGACCCGGACGCTGGGACGCTCTGCGTCGCCACCTCAGGCACCGCCGCCCGCGGTGCGTCCTCCATAGCCAACGACGCCTCCGGCGCCGCCGCCCGCAGCGTGTCCTCCAAGACGACGCCGCCTCCACCACCATCAGCCCCCGCGCGCCCGACCATGTCGGCTCGCGGTGGGGTGTTGCCCCCCACCTCCACGACCTCCCGCTCGAGGATCACCACCTCAGCCCGGCCCCCACGGTCGCGCTCCCTCATCGACGACGGCTTGAAAACCGTCGCCGCCACCACTGTGCCCTCCGGCATCTCGCGCCATCTCAAGCCTGGACCGACGCCGCCGCCAGCTCTGCCTCGGCCTGATTCTTGTCCCGCCAGGCTAAGGCCACGGCATCATTTGGGTCCAGGCCGAGGTCCGAGTCACCCCGTCCCTCCTCCCTGGCCAGGCCGACGAGGTCAGACCAGCTCCTGTGGAACGCGGCCCCTTCGGCGGCCGCAGCCTCCACTGCTGCTCTCGCCAGCGTGATGGGCGACCTGAAGAAGAAGGTAGGATAAGCAAAAAAGAGACAAGACTGGCTCAAGAAATCCAGGCGTAAGCAGGAAATAAACTTACCCCGTCAAGACCGGGACTAGGGTTGGCCTCCCGCGCTTCTTCTTGGCCGGCCTCCCAGGCTCGGCCGGGTCGCCGCGCGCTTCGAGGCCTGGGGTCGCAGCGCGACGCTGTCCTTTCCATGAGGGCGGCTTGGCGCCACCCCATGCGAGGGCCCGGCTCCGCCCACGTCGCCGCCTTCCCCGCCCAACGCCGGTACACCAACAACCGGCGTCAGCGTCGCCTAGACCGCGACATGATCAACAATTCAAGGCAAAATGAATAAGGAAATATGCAAGACTTACCAGCACGACGCCCAGCGCCGGCGTCGCACTTGGCAACCTCCTCCTCGCCAGGAGCCACGGGCTCCTCTGGTGCCACCGGCGCCACCTGCGACGGAGCCCGAGCGTAAGGGTGCCAGATTGCGTTCAAGAGAATCTCCCGCATCATGTTGGGACAAATAAGAAGATGTGCGGCAGCGAAGTAAGAAGACCAGACGCTCACCTCTGGCGCCGTGTTTGACTGGCTATACGATGCCTTGCCGAATCGCCAGTCCTTTCCAAGGTTGGCCCTAGAGATATCGTTGCGTCGTGCGCGACCTGCTCCACAGACAGCCGCGTCAACCCCATTCGGTTGGGGTCCTGTAGGCCCATCATCTCGCCGATGAGGCAGGAGCGCCTTTGAAGCAGAAGGACCCAGCGGGTGATGAACGCGGCAAGGAGTTCCGTGCCGGTCAGCCCCTCCTGCATCCTCATCACCGTCACCCGCTCGAAAAGGTTGACGATCTCCTGCAACAGGCGCCGGAGCGAGTAGCCCTAGTTCGTCTTCGCCCGCGGCGGCGCGATGACGAAGGGTGGAAGATTGATATGGTCCGCGCCATGATTGTGGATGTAGAAGAAGGAGTTCTGCCACTTTTGGCAGAATCCTCGAGCGGGATCTTGGGGAAATCTGCCCTCAACCGCTTTGAGATGACGGTGGTGTCGCAGTCAGCGAACTCCCCGGCCGACGGGCCCTGCTGCTTCAAGGAGAAGAAGTGCGACCAGAGGTCGATCGTCGGCTCGACCCCCAGGTACCGCTCGCACAGGGTCACGAAGCCGGAGAGCTGGACGATGGCGCCAGTGCCAAGATGGTGCGGTTGGAGCCCGAAGAACTCCAAGAATGCGCGGAAGAAGGTGCTCACCGGCAGCTCGAACCCGCGCTCGAAATGCGTAAGGAAGACAGCGCGCTCCTGCCCCTCGGGCCGGGGCCTCTTCTCGTCGTGCGGCAGGTGGACGCCGACGTCCGTCTCCCGCGGCAGGTGCGGCAAATCGCGAAGCTGCGTGATGTCCTCGCTGGTGATGTTGGAGCCCATCCAGGAGCCTGACGGCAGCGCCATGGACGGAAGCAGGAAGAAGAAGATGAACGACGGAGGAAGCTCTGCTCGGGGCTGCGGGTGCAGTTGTGCGTCGGTGGCAAAGAGCAGAGCAGGAGCAGGGGGACAGGAGCGCATGAGCGAGAATGGTGTCCGCCGCCCCCTCGGCCCCCTCAATTTATAACCCCCGGTTCAAACGTGGGGAAGTGGGATCGTCTGCACGCACCCATTCCACTACCCCGCAATAAGTGCCCATGTACATGCGCACTAACTACTCGGGGAAGTGCAACCGGACCCCATACACCGCAATAAATCCGCGCGCCTGGATCAAGGGTGCAAGGAGGCGGGCCCCGGCCCGTTGCTTGTCAGGGCCCTCCAACTTCTGGGCGCCACGTGGTGCCTGCACGAAACCCAAGGGATCGCCTCAAGATTCGACGAACTCCTTGGTTCCCGCCATGGCCGGGATACCACGATCCGATTTCCGAGAAAACCGACACACAGTGGGTGTTGCCGGACCCGGCGCTCGCAGAATCCGCCTTGCTCAAGGGGGAAACTGCGAAGGCCCACTCATCAGAAGACGGCGGACCTTCACAGCTTCGGGGACTACTGTCGGGGGGATGAACCCTAGGTAGGCAACGGAACCCGGATCCTTTTCAAAAACAGCGGGGCCTGGCCGGGTCGCTAGACCCGGCAGGGCCCCACAAACCGGCACGCGCCTGGCCGGGTCGCTAGACCCGGCAGGGCCCACAACGCGGCCAAACTCTCCGACACGGCAAGGTACGTTGACCCGGCCACAATAACGGATGCAAGACAACTCAACCCGGCGCAACCAAGGCTTCCCCAGCAAGCCAGCCCCACCTGTGGTGTCCACGACAACCCAGCCACGGGTTAGCTCCCGTCCCATCCAGGCCGTACGATGGGACGAGACCTCAACCACCGATGACCAAGACAACAGTGTTCCCACCCATGCCTATGGTGAGCCGGAGTGTGGCAACAGTGCCCCTCACCTACCCGCTGACCAAGGCTGGCGTGGCAACAGTGCTCCCGCCCTCACCGCTGACAACAGCAAGCGGCAGCCTGACGGAGAGCACTGCACACGACTCGACTCAGCCACGCCCTGACGATCGACAAGACGACGCACAGTCCTCCTAGGCACGTAGGGCCCGCACCTAGGGGAACCCAGCGAACCATAAGCCCACAAGCGGGACCCAGCCCGGCGTCCAGGGGGCCGACAATACGGACCCACCGACTCGGCATATTATCATTGTAACCCTGGGTGGGTTGATCTATAAACCCCCCAGGAACCCACGCCTAGAAGAGAGAAGAGGCATGTAAGAAACAGAGGCACAAAGAGAAGATAGCAGACAACAGAACAGAAGCACAAGCAAGAATAGGACTGGCCACCCCACAGCAGTATCGGAGTGTCACATCCCTAGTTCTGATATGCACTAGGCTAGCCCTTCATGTGTGCATCATGCTTAAATTTTATTTAAGTTGAAATGGGGATTACTCAAACCCTAGCACCAGATCAAATCAACTAGGTTTAAATAAAAATATTCTCAATGAACCCAAAATGCTCTTAAGAAAAGTTCATTATTTTTGGATTGGTCTAGAACCTCTCCCAAAAATGGTGCACATTTTTCTAGGCCATTCTGGATTTTTGAATTAAATCATATAGTATTTGCATTTGGGCATTTAAATGCTATAAAATATTTTAAATGCTCAAATAAATCCCAAACTGAAATGCTTACTGTAGGATATATTTTCCAACAGTGGTCATGAGTAGTTGCATGATTTTTGGGATTGATTTAGTATTTTTATTAAAGCCACAAATTTGTAGAAAAATAGAAAACAGTAATTAAAATAGGAAACGGAGAGAGAGAGAGAGGAAACTACCTGGGCCGCTTACCTGTCCAGCCTGGCAGCCCAAGTGGCCGGCCCAGCCCACCAGCGCCTCCATGTTGTCTTATACCTGAGGCAGCTGCGTGGTAGCAGCACAGCCGAGCTGCCCAGCTCCTGCTTGCCGCCTCCTGCTTCCCCCTCACGTCTGGTGACGCCACGCACCTCCCTACCTCTCTCTCTCACTCTCCCGCGGTCTCACCCCCTTCCTGGATCTCTCTCTCGCGCGCCCGACCGCTGCCGTCACCGCCGCTCGCTGCCCACGCAGCCACAGCCGTCCCCTCGCCCCACGGTCATGCCCCGAGCTCTGCATCCTCATGCAGCTTCTCCAAGCCGTAGGAACCAAGCCCGGACAGCCTGCATCGCCGTCGCCACCGCCATCTTCGACCTCGGCCGCCCGAGATCGCCGTCAACGTCCGGTCGCCGTTCGTCCTTCCACGAGCCAGCTGAGCACGCCCGTCGACGCGTCATGAGCTATCCTCCGTTTCCCCTCCTTCCTCGTGCTCGTTTTCGCACTGCAGCGCTGCCTACGCTCACACCTGAGCTCCGGCCACGCGGCTGAGCTCCCCACCATCGCCTCCGGCCACCACAGGCCGGACTACCGCCATAGTTTGACGCGCTCCAGCGAGGGCTCTCCAATGAGCCCAAGCACGCCTCGAACCGAGCCCTGTGGGCGATTTCCGAGCACCTCCGCCGCACCTCAACGAGCCTCGCCACCGCTAAAGCTCGTCGCCGGCAAGTTTCCGGCCACCACAGCACCACCCGTCACCACCACTAGAAGCACCACAACGCCAGGAACCCGTAGAGCCCTCCCGCGCACCAAACCGTCGCCGGAGTAGCTATTCCGGCGTGCCTCTGCCGTTTGTTGAGGTCGCCGCCGGCTAGTCCATAGCCGCGCTGACGTGGCTGGCTTAACTAGCCACTAATCACCACCCCGTGCCACTGATAGCCGGGCCCCACCGTCTAACTAAACATGGTTTAGTTTTTGTTTAGATTAAACTAACCCCGCTAGTCCCACAGGTCAGTTTGACCTGGCCACGTCACTGTTGACCTGACACCACCTGCAAGTGGCACTAAACAACACTTGGTCACTGACCAGTGGACCCCACTGGTCAGGTTTGACGCGGGGCAACTCTGTTGACCCTGCTGATGTCACACTGACGTCATGCTGACGCAGTACTATTTCCTGGATTTATTCTTATTCAGAAAATTCCAAAAAATAGTATAAACTTCTAGAAATCATAGAAATTCAACCGTAAGTCCAAATGAAATAAATTATATATGAAAAATGATAGGAAAAATCCAATATATCCATTTGTACCATTTTCATGCATGTTAGAACAACTTATAGTTGCTGTTTAGCACAAATCATATTAATGGCATTTAAATATCCAGATATGGAGTTTGAATTTGAATCTTGGATTCGAACCAACTTCATTTAATCTGGTTGCTAGTTGCATTAGCTCAAACCACAGCATATTGCCATGTCACACTCATGCATCATATTGTTACATTGCATTGATTATGTTCCTTCTCTGTTGCCGGTGTTTGTCCCCTCTCAGTAGACGACGTACCGACGATGAGTTCGATGACACCGATGAAGAGCTATACTATCTTCAGAAGTGCCAGGCAAGCAAAACACCCTTGTTCATTCCGATACAATCCTACTCTCTCGCTCCTGCTCTCTTTTACTGCATTAGGACAACACCGATTTATCTATTACTTGCTGCGGTAGCTGAACCCCTTTATCCTTTGCATGACCTGTCATTGCCACAGTAAATAGATGAAACCCACTAGCATGAGTAGGAGTTGTTTGAGCACTGTTGTTCCTACTCATTCATGCTTGTTTGTCATGCCTACTATTGCTTAGAGTTGAGTCAGGTCTGATTCATCGGGGATGAATCAGAGGCGTGTGAACATGTCCTACTGTGTGTGAGCTAAGTGTGTGAACACGATTTGGTAAAGGTAGCGGTGAAAGGCCATGTAGGAGTACATGGTGGGTTGTCTTATTGCAGCCGTCCTCAAAAACTGAGTTCTGTGTTTGTGATCCATGAACAGCTACTACCACGCATTGGAATGCTTAAGTGCCCCTCTCGACTTATTAATCAACTCGATCTCTGTCCAGGAGTTGCCACTAGTTTCTGGTGTTTGTAGGTAGTGTTAGTAGTCTACCAAGTGGCACCCGGTACAGGTGGGCTTGGGACAGACTAGGCACAGTGGCCCGGTGTACCAAGTAGCACCCGGATGGTGGCCTTGGGAACCCTGCACACATCGTTTGGGGCCGTGAGCGACACCCCGGCCGGATCTCCTTGCGGATGGAACCCGAATAGGCGATAAACCTGGACGAGAGACTTGTGTGATTAGTCAGGTCGTGGCTGATACCCTCGCTGGGCTTCCGCTTGAAGGTTGCCGAGTACATGTCGTGTAAACGGCGGTAAGCGGTGAGAGCGTGTGTGAAGAAGTACACCCCTGCAGGGTTAATATGATCTATTCGAATAGCCGTGTCCGCGGTAAAGGACTCCTGGGTTGCCTCTACAGTTCATAGACAAGTGAAAGTGGATACTCTAAAATACGCAAGATAAGCGTGAGTGCTATGGATGGCGTTCTCGTAGGGAGACGGGAGCGGATCCATAGTGGTGTATTGTTATGGTGAATATGTGGACTCGTGTGCGCCACCTCAAAAGAGTTACTTGCAGTCGTACTTCAGGATAGCCACTGAGTCAAAGCTGGCTTGCTGCAGTCAAACTCCACCATCCCCTTGTTGAAAATGATGCATATGTAGTTAGATCTAATGTAAGTCTTGCTGGGTACATTTGTACTCACGTTGCTTAATTTATGTTTTTGCAGAGAGACTTCAGTCTTGCTAGTAGTACCGCGTGGACTTCGACGTTTAGCTTGTTACCTCGGCTACGATCTTGAGCCCTCGGCAGGATCTAGTAGTTAGTCAGGCTTCTCAGCCTTTTTCATTTGTAGATGTCTGTACTCAGACATGTTAAGCTTCCGCTTGTGCTTTGATTTGTGTGCTCTGAATGTTGGGTCATGAGACCCATGTTTGTAATATCTCGCTCCTCGAAGCCTATTGAATAAAATACTTGAGTTGTAGGGTCATGTTGTGATGCCATGTTGTATTTGCACATATCGAGCATATTGTGTGTATGTTATTGAAATGCTAGGTATGTGTGGGATCTGACTATCTAGTTGTTTATCCTTAGTAGCCTCTCTTACCAGGAAATGTCTCCTAGTGCTTCCACTGAGCCATGGTAGCTTGCTACTGCTCCAGAACACTTAGGCTGGCCGGCATGTGTCCTTCTTCGTTCCTGTGTCTATCTCTTCGGGGAAATGTCACGCGATGAATACCGGAGTACTGTTAGCCTGCTACAGCCCGGTTCACCGGAGTCCTGTTAACCCAATGCTACAGCCTGGATTCACTCGCTGATGACCGACAAGTTCGATGCTGGGTCATGGATGCCTGTCCCTATAAGTTTGTGCCACTTTGGTTTTACGACTAGCCATGTCAGCCCGGGCTCCTTATCATATGGATGCTAGTGACACTATCATATGCGTGTGCCAAAAGGCGCAAACGGTCCTGGCAAAGGTAAGGCGACACCCATGGGAGTACCGTGCGTGAGGCCGCAAAGCGATATGAGGTGTTACATGCTAGATCGATGTGGCATTGAGTCGGGGTCCTGACACGGAGAGAAGGAGCAGCCCAAGCCTTAGCCAGCTTCCTTCCTCCTCCACACAGCTCAGGAGCAACATTGTACTATCAATCATCCAACCAAACTCGGCAGGACTAGGGGTGTTATCTCTCTGGAGAGCCCCGAACCTGGGTATGTCTGGCGTCCCGCGCCTACGCATGCCAACCTCACCTCTAGAGCCCACCAGCGCCCTCGAGCCTCCTCCTCTCTTTAGCCATCCCTTGGCATCTACCGTGCGCCCACCACGACAAGTGGGTTTGGAGAGGTCATGACTTATGTTAATGTTAATCCCACTATTTTGGAAGAGTGTCAACTTCGCATGCATGTGGACATTACAAAAAAATACACATATGTAACATTTTGGGTAGAACGAAAAAAAATTATGTCATACTTATGACACTTCTATGACGATAATTGTGACAAAACCCGGTATCATCATAGATGTGGTGCGCTCCTACTTCTATGACAAAAAATCATGACAAAAAATGGGCTATTCGTCCAGGGCGGGCCGGAGACGCAGCTGCATGACATTCTTTGGGCCGTCCATGATGGAAAAAACTGTGGTAGAAGCAAGGGAGAGGAAAATTTCGGGGAGTTCCCGGTTACGGTGGGTGGTCGGGGGCCGAGCGATGCGCATTTATCTCGTACACGTATGCGCGTGTGTGCGAGGTGTTGGGCTCTAACTGAACCCGAGCAAGGCGTCGCCTAACTGAACCCGAGCGATTGCACTGCAGGCTACACATTACTAAACCCGAGCAATCGAGCGATTCCTTCGCTACTGCTGCTAACTGAAGCCGATCGATGGTGTCTCTGGATGAACAGTGAGCATTGCAGGTGGGGTTTGGATGAACAGTGAGCGTTGCGGGGGGTGGATGAACAGGACCCCATGGCGTTGCCTCTGCTGAACAGGACCCCAATCGATCGAGCCGGTTGGGGCTGGATGAACAGGACCCCGTGGAGGGCTGGATGAACAATGGACGGTGGAGGGGTGGATGAATAGTAGCCCGTGGAGGGATGGTTGAACAGTTGCCCCTGGAGAGGGGTGGTTGAACAGTAGTCGGTGGAGTAGCGCGCGGTGGAGGCTGGATGAACAGGAGCCCGTGGATGAACAGTCGCAGGTGGAGGCTGGAGGAGGTTGACAGTGGATGAACAGTAGCCCGTGGAGGCTGGAGGAGGTCGAGGGTGGAGATGAACAGTATCCCGTGGAGTCCCATTTTGCGGTACGCCACACCCCTCCCGATGAACATGACCCCCGTTTCAACCGTAGCGCTCCAACACAAGTCCGTTTCGTCCGTTTTGCGGTACGCCACACCCCTCCCGGTCAACAGGACCCCATTTCGACCGTTGGAGGTCCAACACAAGTCCGTTTCCTCCATTTTGCGGTACGCTAGACCCCTCCCGATGAACAGAATCCCGTTTCGAATGTGGCCGGTCGAACACAAGGTTGTTTCCTCCGTTCTACCGTATGCCAGTCCTCGTTTCCATCGCCTGTTCTGTCCAAGCCCTCCCGATAAACACGCCGATGCATTCCGTTCCGACCCAGCCGGTTGGCTCCCCATGAACACGACGACGATGATGTTTCTCCGTTCTGACCCAGCCATGTACACGAGCCCTGGCCGTACGTATATATGCGCGAGTAGGCGTTCGAGACCCCGCCCGTATGTACGTATGTGGCTGTATTTTCTTTCTTGCACACTGGCCGCTGTACGTACGTGTACATGCTACGTGCGCGTCTCTACTACGACACGTGCCCGCCTCTACAACCACCAGTATGTACGTACACATTCGCGACCAGAATGACAACACTACGTACGCTTTGACCAGGTGAATCCCGACTGTCAGGCACTTCCTTGCGTGAGAAGATGTAGCTGGTGGGTCCCAGCAGGCAGGGGGGCGAATCGTTTTTTTTTGTTGCCCGGGCGCACTTCCTTACGTGCGAAGATGTAGCTGGTGGGTCCTAGTAGTCAAGGGGCGAATCATTTTTTCGTGAAATACGGTGTCCCGTCTGGTGGGTCCCTGCTGTCAGGTGGAGGAATAATTATTTTGCGCATAATAAGGAGGCACTTCCTTGCGGCTGTCGTGGACCCAGCTATCAGCCTCTCCACGTACAGTACTCTACCGATGGAAGTCAGTCGTTGACCACATTGACCACGCCGCGCCGAGAGCACCACGACGGTGGACGACGGCGAGGCCTAGGAAGGGGACGACACAGAGCCGGGGAAGACCCAGCAGTGGATGCCCACGCGAAGAGGAGTACGAGGGTTCACTGGTTCGGCTGTGGTGTGAGGCTGTCGTCGCCGCAGAATAACAGGGGGTGTGGGTGAGTAGAGGGATGGCCTGGCCAGCGGTGGGAGTAGTAGGGGGCAGTGAGGCCTCCGCGCATCACAGCCGGCCATGGGAGGCGGGAGCATGCGGCACGACCGATACTGCTTTGGACGGCTGGAACACGAAGACCAAAGGTTGAAGAAGCACTACGGCCATTGGATGGACATCATACGGTCACGGGAGCTAGGATCGTTCATAGTGACTAAGTTGACAAAGCCCTCCGTCCCCGTCAACTTAGTCGGCCCACAAGTCAGCCTCCCACCAAGGTGAGTCCCAGCTAGCAAGGGGAGTATTCATTTTTTTTGTGCGTAATAAGGAGGCACTTCCGGTGGGTCCGAGCTGACAGCGGGGGAAACGTTTTTTTCGCAAAATACAGAGGCCCTTCCAGTGGGTCCCAGCCATCAGGTGGAGGAATCATTATTTTGCATGTAATAAGGAGGCATTTCCCTGTGTGGGCCCCTACTCTCAGCCTCTTCCGATGGCTGTTCTTTGTTGACCATGTTGACCTCGCCGCGCCGAGAGCACAAATGCGGTGGACGAGGGCGAGGCCTAGGAAGAGAACCACCCGGAGCCGGCGAAGCCACCACAGCGGATGCCCACGCTGAGGGGAGTACGAGCGCTGACTGGTCGGCTGCGAGGTTAGGCTGACGTCGCCGAAAAATAACAGGATGTGTGGGTGGTTAGAGGGATGGCCTGGCGGCAGCACAGCCAGCCATGGGAGGAGGGAGCAGGCAGTCCCGCCGATGCTGGTTTGGGCGGCTGGAGCAGGAAGATCAGAGATTGAAGAAGCACGGCGGCCGTTGGATGGACATCCAACAGTTACTGGTGTGCGTTGACTAAGTTGACAAAGCCTTGCGTACGTGTCAAAAAAATTAGGACAGCGTTATCGTCAACCTAGTTGGCCCAGAAGTCAGCCTCCAAATCTGTGGAAAACAGCTTATAGCCCATTAGCCATTATTTTCAATAATTTGCAGCCCATTTGCTAATTCTGAAAGATATTTTAAGCCCATATTCTTTTTATTAGCATTACAGACCATATATTCTGGGCACTGCTAAAAAATTCAACTAATTTTGCATATTTCGGTGGGGTCCGAACTCTTTTAATCACGAAATTTCGAGTCACGTTAAAAATAATTTTCAAAAAATTATATCAAAATAAAATTCAAAAAATAATTCTTCGCAAAAAAAAGAATGAAATTTAGAATCTTAACTAGCAAGATGCCCGTTCGTTGCACGGAACATGAAGATGCATTTGTATGAGTAGTTTATCTTGTGGGAGAAAAGATGATATTTTAATGTAATTGCCAGTTGGCTTTGGTTTTTATAAGAGTAGAGAGTAGAGAAATCCTAAAAAAATGATATTTTAATGCAATTGCCGGTTGGCTTTGGTTTAAAAATTTATAGCCCATTTCTTACAACTTATAGCCCATTTTCTGGGGAAGCCCATTTCTTACTACTTACATCCCTCCTCGTCTTGAAAGATTGGCAGCCCAACAGGTAGGCCTCGGTTTTGGTATTCTCCAAAAAAAAGAACTGGGCTAGCCAATTTCAGAAAGAAAAAATATATAAACTGGGCTCGTCATGTGCTTAATAAAAGCATAAGCGTGGGTTAGACGGGCCACAACCCCCGCACAGCGCACAGTTGAGCGTCGTCTCTGAAACTAAAAAACAACTAGGCGAGCTGCTGGGTCCCTGGTGTTATCCGCTCGTTATGTAATTTTATCGTTTATTCACTACATTGATAATGGCGTGGGACCTATTTGTCAAGCAATTAGGAGGAAGTTTTTTTTTGGCTTGTAATAACGAGGCACCTGCTTGCAAAGTGCAATGACCCTGGTGGGTCCCTACTATCAGCCTCTCCACATACAGTCATCTCCTGATTCCTCTTGGTTGTTGACCATGTTCACAATGCCAGACGGCAACGGGCACAGCAAGCGAACCAAGGCGGAGAATGACTGCGAGGCCTCGGACGGGAACGAACAGCAGCCATGGAAGATGTGGCAGTGTAGTGGCAGGTGGAGGGGAGTACGAGGGCAACAACATGCAACTCAAGCATACAAATGGTACAAAAATCCCAAGGATTAATTGTTCATAAAATTTTTAGACAAAACCAAATTGAAAAATAACAGAACCATCTAACCCAACCACTCTTTTTGCAGTCACAAACAAATGGATCTGTCTGATCCATAAAATCAACATCCTGTGCAAAAAAAATTATTTCAGGATGACTACAACATGTTGTAAATAGAAGCCGAGCACGTTTAGAAGCCCATTTGTCCACCTAAAACTTCTTTTTTGCTGTTCAACATGTCCGTCCATGAGAAATCTCTTGCGGTAAAAATTAAGCCTCATGGACAATAGTAACCTCGTATTCAACAGGAAGAATGTGACAAAGCTTATGTTTACCTGGTAGGATGCATATCGTTCCATCGTTATTGTCCTCAAACGAATGTCATGAGAACTGAGAAAATCCTTGTGCTTATTACGCCACCGATTGGTTATATGTTTTTCTCCATGTGGTTCTGCCTAAGTAGACATGAAGATTGAAAACAGTTAAGGTCTGAAAAAAGAGTATGTCGAAAGAATGATAGCTGAACAATTAATTCTAGTACAATATATACGGGCTTTCAATGTGCATGAAATCATCACCTCTATGTATAAATTCTCCAGAGATCAAAAGCATCGCAGCAAGCCAATAATTATGTCCAGATCAAAACTATACATTCTGATATATATGATCTTGAGAGAATCCAGCAGCATTGATAGGCTATCAATGGACGAACTCTTCATTGAGCATATAACATCATATTAGTACACAAAGTGTACTCCAAGATGATATAAAACTTATGCGCACAAATGAAAAATGCAGCATATGATTACAAATGTGTAGATGATAATATACGGTACCTGAAAAAGTGAGGAGCCAAACACCAACTCCTTGTGCTTATTAAATGGGTCACGAATTACACCCAAGGTCTCCAGTTTGGGCGCAGAGACGACAATTATTTGTGAAGGTGTATAACAATTATCAAGGAGCAACCTTTCAAGTGAGGGGCATCTTCCATGATGAGCTGTTGTCCTTCAAAACAAATTCCAATGCTTTTAAGGTGAGGAAACATTATTTGGAGACAACTGATACGGATTTCTATTCCCAAAACAATCAGCAAGCACTCCAGGGCAGGGCAACTAGAGTGGATGATGTTGTGCATTGAGGCCTCCGACAGATAAACCACCACAAGCGAAAGTTTTTTTTAGCGGTGGAGTTGAAGCATTTGTACCAGATTTTCTGGTAGATGGCACCGGGCGAAAGTGGCGGTGTGGAGAGAGGAGGAAAACCACGAGATGGACAACAGTGGTGTGGGCACGAATTCTTGGTGTGTTCGTGGTATGAAACTTTTGTGGTAATGGTACAACTCAAACTGCTGGAGTTTTCCGAATTCAGGGGATGTCAGCCAAGCGTCCACCTTGTCGGGTATGGACAGCAGGTAGCGTGTCGGGATGAAGAGGCATTGAACAGGGCCTTGCTGGTGAGAAGAGACGGTGGCTCTAAGGAGATCAAATTCAGGAACGACAGATATCTGACGACAGTCGAGATTCAGGGGCGCGGTGCGCCATAGAGGGTGCCACCGAGTTAAGAGGACTTGTGTGCGGCAGCAATCCTTGGTGGGGAGAAGCGAGATGATGTCCTCAAGGATGACGTCCGGGAGATCGCTGATGCAGTCCACCCAATATTCTACCGGTTCCTCAGATCCGGGTGGGGGGCTCGCCGCTTCTCCCCGTGCTACCGGGTGCGTGATCTACAACCGGCATCGCCGCTGGCGGGAGCCTCATCTTCTTGGCGCTGGGGCCAGCCGACTCCATTTTCCTTCTAGGCGTCGTGCCAAGCTCATGGGTTTGAGCAGAGTAGCCATAGACGAGCCTAGTGGCAGTGCGGGTGGGGAAGAAGGAGGGCTTGGGATTTCTGTAGGAGTGGAAGAAGAGGAGCAGGCGTTTTCTGTACAAGTGAGGAAGAAGGTGAGCGGGGGTTTTCTGGACGAGTGAGGAAGATTGGGAGCGGGGGAATTGGGGAGGGGGGAGACGGAAGCAGGAGAGAGAGTTGTTCGTGTTTATAAGGCTCACTGCTCTAACTACTCGCTTTTTCCCCAAAACCACTCTCTTCTTTTGCGTTGCTGCATTGGAGTTGGCACATGGACTTGGCTGACTGGCTATGCATGTAGGATGCATGTGCCCATCGGCCAATGCATGCACTTGGTTTGCTACTAAGCCTATTTAATAGGGTGGTTATGGAGTAAATTAAGGATATTTCTTTTCTTTGTGTGCATCCACCAAATTAGAGGATGCGGTACTGGATGCAGACACTCACGTTAAACTAAGCTTCAGAAGATACGGTATGCACACTAACATTCAGAAGAACAAAAGTTTAGCATGTCTATTCATCTCAATGATTCACCATACTATAACCAATACAAAGCTGTGAGAAGGTGTGGAAATAAAGAAAATCGTTCGATGCTTCTCTGAGCAAAGGGCCTCCCTGCACACGCATTAATTTCCTTGGCATGCTTGTTTCTTCTCAATGTTGCAAGCACTTTGAGCATGTTGACAACTCCATAGCTAGCTAGCTGCCTCATCTTGAAATTGATGCTGACACATTTGCAGCAAACACATGAGGCAATAGAGATGACTCAACATGAGTCCCTATTGTGCAGTTCCCCTGAAATCATATTCATTGTCCTGAATCTGAAAAGATAGGAAAACAGTAGCTATACTTAAACGGTGTTGCAAAACAGTAGCACATATCAATAGCTCGGCATGACAAAACACGATCATCTGGATGAAGGGGATACTGACCATCTTGAGGAAGATATATATAATTTCATAAGTCCTTGATTGATTTCCACCTTCGGTAGCACTGCTTGTTTGCTCCTCCACACATGACATGGTCGTTTTGCACTGCATTCAGCAAGTCAACGTACGAATAAGCCAATTTCATCTTGCAATGGTCATTGTACCTAGTTACGAATGTAGGAATACCTGGAGCACCATGAGGTTAGATGACAGCAGGTAGATGCAGCCATATAAATTTTGTGCGGTGCTACCAAAATTGAGGTTTGTATCCCTTCCCATTATGAGAGTTCTTCTTGAAGTTGGAAGAATTTGACAGCTTGTTCTTTGCATCAAACTTGCCTTTCCCCTGAGATTTGTCCTTGTTGTTTTGGGGCTGGTTGGGCTGGAAGTTCTTCTCGTGTACCATGTCGGCACTAGAAGATCCCTCAGGGACCCAAGAACATGTGTCTTTTGCTCTTGCCTTCTCCTCAGAATCAAGAGTGCTAATGAGATCCAAAACAGAAAACTCATACCTATTGTTTTTCAGAGAAGTAGCAAAATCATTCCACGAAGGTGGAAGCTTGGCAATGATTGTCCCAGCAACAAATTTGTCCGGCAACACACACTTAAAGTACTCAAGTTCCTTAGAGAGTGATTGTATCTCATGAGTCTCCTGAACAACAGAGCGCTCATCAGTCATCTTGTAGTCACAGAATTGCTCCATGACGTACAACTCATTGCCAGCGCCCAAGGACCCAAACGTGGCCTCGAGCGCAACCCACATGTCTTTGCCGCTGTCAAATGACATATATGAATCCACAATGGAATCGTCAAGAACACTCAGCAGGGTGGCTTTGAAGAGGGTATCCATGTTCTGAAAAGCTTCCTGCTGTGTAGGATTAAGATCGCCCTCAGGCTTCCCCTTAGTGGCGTCATAGCAGTACGTGATCTGAAACCAATATACTGCTCTTGTGCGCCACCTTTTTTATTGCACCCCCTTAAAAGTAGGCGGCTTCAAAAGCAAAGAAAAACCACTCAGAGTAAATTGCCTATAATCAGGTTTTTGGATTGGATTGTTGAATATACGAGCAATTTAGTATGAGATTTAATCCGAATCAGCAGTAAATAGATCATGACGACAATTGCAAACATCAAAGTAATGATGCGGACTAAACCAGGCAGACAGAATCACATCCTTTACAGCGGGAGCAGAACCGCTGTGGTTGATGTTGTCACTCATGTCGTTGATGAAGAGGTTACCGAGGTCGGGGAAGAAGGCTGTCGTTCAGGAAGTCATTGCTGGCAGCAGTCATAGGAGTGTGCTCCCCAAAAACCTGATCTCCCCTCTCCCGTACGGTATCATGAAAGGCGGGGTTCGGAGGACTGCTGTCCCTTCTCGTGGTGCACGCCCGAAGGAGGGCTGGAGAAGAATAGCGTGGCGGCACTAAGTTTTGGAATGGTGCGAAACCATATGATACAGCGGCGGCTAGGATAGAGCATGTCACGTCGGTCATGCGAGTATAATAGTAGGCCTTTGGCCCCCAAACCCCATGTCCAAGTCAATAATAGCCCCACCAAGGTTTGTCTCAAAATAACAGAGTAATTAAGGTATCCACTAGTCCCTTTAGTATAAATACTATATCATTAATAATGGCCCTACCTTTTTTCTCAAAAAGTATGTTGGAGTACAACCGGCTACATGTTTACAATCCGCTTCTCTTCTCTCTCCTCTTCTCTCTCCTTTAACTAAGCACAAATACTATATTTAAATCCTTCTAGCCTGCTTATGTCATCTAATTGTAGTACTTGCTCTAAAGTTACTCTCTGCTGTGTAGTCTGAAATGCCAGGCATGCAGCAGGTGTGCCCTCGATCGGCGCGTCGCTTCAACGGCGGAGGCAGTGAAAGGTCGCGTCGCCGTGACTTGCCATCAATGTGGAGCGGTGGGCTCAGCTGGCGGCGGGCGGGAAGCGAGCGTGGGAGGGGGTAGGGTTTTTTGTTGGGCCAAGAAGGTGAGAAGCCAACTTGGGATCGGTCCGGACGGGGAAATATCATGTGCTCCCATACTCTGCATATGACACTAGTCTATGTTACTACTCCCTCCTTTCCGGTTTATAGAGATGTTTAGAGTAACATAGTAATATGTTACTGTATAAGTTACTCCCCACTATGACCAGCCTTGGCCTCTCCCAGTGCTCCACCATGTATAGCTGCTAAGCCTGCCACATAGGCATAAAATATGATGTGGCACCAATAAACTAAGCACCTATGCATTGAAGACTTGAGTTACTAAGCCATTTAATGCACTTAGCACCTCATCTAAGCACACCTAAGCACTTACTAGCACCCCCTTGACCATGGACCTTGACGGTGTATGTCACCTTGTGTCTCAGAATTTTCCTCCTCATCATCTGAGTCCTAGAAGATCTCATCCACATCATCATTAGCATGCAGCCGCCTTGATAGACAACATGCGCAGAAGGAGTAGAGGCGAATGGGGACGCACCACGTTGTGGGCACTCCGTACGTGCTCGTGGGCGTGCAGTGTGCGTGTTTTTCCATCGGTTCTAGCTCTAAGGACGAGGTTGTGGCCGTCTTCGTTTCCGACTAGTCGTTGAGCAACGACGGCAAAGAGGTTATGCAAGAGATGTGTAGGCGCCGTTGCGTGTGAGCTTCGCCGTAGCACGACAAATCGGACATCATCATAGATAGCGCATGCCTCCATGCAGCCGAGTGTGTGCGCATGCATGTGTTATTCACGTGCATTCTACGGCCAAGCGTGTGTGCATGCACGTGTTGTGTACGTGCGTTGTGTGCTCCATGATGTGCGCGTATGTGCATGAGTTGGATCAGATGGAGTTAGTGTGTTGGCTTGTGTACATGTGTGGCTGCATGTGTCCTGTACATGCATGGCTTGTTGTGTGGTTATCAATATAAACTACTCCCTCCGTTCCTAAATATAAGTCTTTCTAGCCATTTCAAATAGACTACAACATACGGATGTATGTAGACATATTTTAGAGTGTAGATTCACTCATTTTATTTCGTATGTACTCCCTTATTGAAATCTCTAAAAAGTCTTATATTTGGGAATGGAGGGAGTATAAAACATCTTCAACTTTGCATCCTGATATATCGTTTCTAGTGGTTAGCGAAGAGTTTGTGTTCTTTTATTTGTTTATAGGTGGGCAGGCGGCAAAAAACAGGGGAAAACACGCAAGGTTCCTTGCAAACACTCCACCGTGAGGTTCCTTGCTCCTTCTCGGTCGTCGGGAATCTATGCTCTTTAACTCTTTTCTTTTACGTGAGCTTTGTTCATCCATTTCCCAACACGCGAGACATCTAGCATCAAGGTGCACGTGTCATGCAAGAAAATGGAGATAATCAGATAAGCAGTGCGTAAGTGAGTCGTGCACTTCGATGGCACCTACGCAATATTTTTTCTCCTCGATGGCACGTGAATAGTGCACGTACTCAATGATGGAGCACGGGATGGTAGCAATGACATGGTCAGCCCTTTATTGGAGAGAGTATGTACTAAATAAATTTGATGTGTCCCGTCAACTCACAGAACGACGAGAAGCTTGATTATGCCTTCTCCCTCGCCAACGCGTGCGCGGTGGCTCGCAGCACGAGGAGAAACTTTTGCTTACAAGCGGTGGACGTGCAGCAGTTCATTTGGTGTCAGATTCCCAGAAGTACTACTGTAGAACCATCGACTTCCGGAAGAGGTGAACAGCCAAGTGCAAGGTTACCTACTAACCTCAGGCTAGGCGTAGTGGGAGTAACATAAGTAGGGGTACCTCCTTTTTTTATTCTAGAAACAACCACACGCGAATATCGAGGTGCTGGTTACGTAGAACAAATTTCCTGAAGTCCGAGCTCAGCCCTCCTCTATCTCTCTTCTCAGCCAGCCAGCGAACACGCGGAACCCATCGTCTGTTTGCTCATATGCGGTCCCACATGTCAGTGAAAACGCAAGAGGACCCACTGAACCTGCACATCTTTCACCTCAACGTTTTGGTGATGAAAAACAAATCCAATAAAGATATGTGGCCGCTTTTGGAGTTACTCAAGAGTAGTAAGATTCTATTTACAGTTTAACCCAAGATGCACATCACGTGGCTTCAACTACCACTCTATTTTCTTGCATGACACGACATGGATGCTGGATGTCCCACGTGTCGGCAAAACGAGGAAGAACCCGACCAAATCTCCGGTTGTGCTCTCGGATTAGACTAGTTCTGCTAACTTAAAAAAAATATTGTGTACTCCCTCCGTTCCAAAATACTTGACTTCCATTTGTCCAAAAATGGATGTACCTATATACTAAAACATGTCTAGATACATCTATATTTTGACAAATAGAATGGATGTATTGTGGAACGAAGGGAGTAGAATGGATGCAAGTTTTGGTATTAGGAAGAAGAGTACATTGATATATTGATAGAGCGCAGTTTAGTAGATGTTCTAGCACTTTTAGCTAGGATAGAGGCTAGAGATGAGACTAGTGCACTTGTTGATACTCCTACTAGAATAGAGGCTAAACATGAGACTAGATGCGAGGAAGCAACGTCTACTTGTTTACACTCGAAGAAGAAAGAAGCACGCAAGATCAAGCCTCCGTAGATCAACAATGAATGCATCAAGAAGGCACTAATCCAACTTACAGGAGCAGTTATGGAAGTTGGATATCTTCTAAAATGTATTCTTGTGGTTCTTGTTTTCTTTGGTCTTGCTTTTCTAGTCAAAATTATCATTGGAGTTCGTGCAAAACGGAGGTCCGTTTGGGGTCGTGCGTTGGACTTGGCCTTACAAGTGGGACCGCAGTTGAGGAAACCGACTATCGGCAAACCCCCACCTTGCCCGCCGCGCGATGGCTGAAGTTAGAGAAACGACGAGGTTGAAGAGATTGCTCTAGCACGGACTCCAAGAAATATGGTGTCAGATGGATGTCGTGCTGGTGGCGTGTGCCGTACTCCTGGACGTGAATGCTTGTTCTGGCCCATGCCACCCTACTACTCCTACTACTTATATAGTACTCCTACTAGTAGTATCGAGGATTCGAGGTGCTGGTTACGTACAGCGAACACATTAACATATGGCTACAGTAAAAACACCCGCCCGACGCGCGAAGCATGTGAAGCTAGTACAAATAGTGTACTACTATTGTTGATTGGCCTCATCCGATAACCTGTTGCAATGCACGTACAATTATGTATTCGGAAAATATTTTTTTGCCTCGTCGCACCACTCACTCAGAGAAGCGACTCGAAAGCCATTCATAAATTTAGTAAGTTTATCACAGGCATATCATTTTATTACATACAACAGGTCATCAACCCACATCGACAACGAGGATACATTATAAATACTAAAGTTTTCATCACACAACAAATAACAAGCAATGAAATGAACTTCAACTCAACCAATCCTCGGCGTTGGAAACGCTTGCTTTGAACCACAAGTGATTCTCTGGGACGGGCCATCTATTGTCAATCTCGAGACCAACGCAGGACTGATCATCCAGGCTGAAGCGGCCTACTATATCAGTACCAGGGTAGGGAACCACCCAAATGTCCGAGGTATAGATA
This sequence comes from Triticum aestivum, assembly GCF_018294505.1. Classification (NCBI taxonomy): domain Eukaryota; kingdom Viridiplantae; phylum Streptophyta; class Magnoliopsida; order Poales; family Poaceae; genus Triticum; species Triticum aestivum. Next base: position 698,099,129 of record NC_057801.1, read on the forward strand.
CAGTTGCTTCTCATAAATGGTACTAGTAACGTTGTGTCAACAGCAGTTGGATCGCCTTTCACCATCATCGAATAGTTTTGTCCAAGGAAGAGCGAGTTTTCTCCAAGACTATCAATTCTGTACCAGGGAGAAGGTGTTGGCGCTAGCACACTAGTATCCATCCCGAATACCATGCAACGAGTGTTGGAATAGGTCCGGAGAGTGCGACCATGGGAGACAACACGTGCTCCCTCAGTAGTAACAAACTCAGTGTGCTATATACAGACAAGAAGAGGTGATCCATCGGAATTAGTTGCCAGGCGCCACTAAGTATATAAGTTCTGCTCGTCCTCATGCTCGTGATCATCACCATCGTCATCTCCCCCTTGGTTATAAAATTTTTCAAGTATAGGTGGTGGAATGTTCATAGGACCTTGGAAACACAAGAAGAAGGTTAATTAGTAAAGGGAAACTTGCTAACCCGCATGCATGTGGATGAAACAATTATAATTACGGTGGAAGACAAACGTACCGAAACTACGAGGATCCCATGCAAAAACAGTGCCATGAGTGGTGGAAGCAAACACAAGACCCTCGTATTGAATTGCATCACAGTACACATCCGTGTATAGAAACTGATTTTTGAGCAATATCCATCGAGTCGAACCACAAAGGACGGCAACAAGCTTGTCGAAGATAGCAACAACTTCATAGTTCTTGTAATTCCAAGAGCGGTTGGGAACTCGACAAATTGCTATCTTCCGTAGAAGACAGTCACCATGATCGTATTTGAACGTGCGTACAATACCGGTGTGCTCAACCTCTGGGCAGTCTGCTGAGATTTTTCGAAGTGGAACCCGGTGACGAGTGTACACATTCACAAGTTCCCACTCGCAGTTGTACCCAATATAAACAACCCAATCTCCATTTGCGCCTGCCCAATCCTTGCCCTCAAGCGATGGCATCTTAACATCATACGTATCATTATCAAGCGGCATCAACTTGCACAAGGCGAGGCCTCCGTCGTCCCCGCGCCAGTCATCAGGGTCACGGCGAAGAAGATAGGGGAGATCAAACCGCTCCTTGACCTTGGGTTCCTTGTAATGATGTTATTAGTTGAGTCGAGAATGGTCTTGAACGAACCTGCCATGCTAGCCGAGGTGATGACGTCGCACCGATCAATGAGTTCCTCCACCACGTCATCTTTCAGATCGGGGCAAGAATAACGGGGTCGTTTCCGGCCTGTTCCCTCCATGGAGAAGACGATCGAACAATGGCAGAAGGAAGGGTGAAGGAAAATGGAGGAGGGAGGAAGAGCGTGCGACAGCAGTTCCAAATCGAGAGGGAAAGGCGAAGAGTCGGTGGACGGTTGCCAGTTTGCCACGGTACACGAAGAGGCGCCCCGGCCTACACGTCCGTTCGGAAATACTAGTAGAAAAGGACTCGCCGTCGTCTCACTGATATGTTGGAATGGGACCACATGTCAACAAAACATGGTGTGTAATTTCTCGTGCAAAATGTGATCTGGCCGCGTTGGCCTGAGGTGCCGCATTAGTTTTTTTTAAAAGTTTACCGCATTAGTTATCGACCTTTATTTTTTTAACATACAATCTGAATGGATAGCTCCTGTGGTCATCACACGTGAGCGGATATAGTGATGGTTGATTCGCCCGAGCAACTTATTACTGTGGGAATATGGGAGTACCAGCGGATTCAAGGAACACAGAAATGATGGTTGCTTCGTCCGAGCAACTTACTGTGGCGAAGGTGGGGCTCTGTGATTTGACTGCTCACTAGTCATTACTACTGCGGCGCAACGACCGGGGTGAATCTTTCCCTGAAGTTGTGTTGTGCACTCAATATTGCTGCATGGCAGGTGGAGCCGGATGAAGGATGTCCAACATGTCGGCGAAACGAAGTTGAATTGTTTCTGGCATTGCTATCAATCCTTCAGGATTTGTTTATATGTACGCATAATTTTAATGAAATTGTACTGTGATGCTATGAAGGTTTCAACTTTGGTTCCTGCAGGAAAAAAAAGGTTTCAACTTAGGATTCATGTGTCTTGCCTCGAGATTATCTCGTTACAACATTCCATCAAATACAAATGAAACTACCATGGCTACCATGGCTAATGCATCTCAATGGTTCGCAGATCAGCGCCAATATTCACATCACAACTGAAGACAAAGTTGTGAGAAGGTGTACAAATAAAGAAAAAATATAATTGATCGATGTTGTTCGTAGGCATGGCTCCATTTCCTTGGCACAGTGTTCATTGCTTGGCAGCTAGTTTCACCCAGCTCTGTAGCCAAAAAAGAGGTGTATGGAGGACACCACAATCCGATCATTTTGTGCAGCTCCACTAAAATCGAGCGGACCATCCCTGTTTGCAAAGATATCCAGTCAGTGTGATTACAATAATAGTGGAACTAGATGATGAAACATAACACACATAAATAGAAGCCGATCACCTCTACGATCTCTCTTTAGGACTAACTTCTTGTTGGAGAAGATTAGGCACGGAGTTGGATGAGGAGGATAGCAAAACCAATCTCCCTTTCTGCAGTCCCACAGAAATGTAAAAACGTTGCCCGTGTGACATTTTGGCGGAACTGCACAAAACACTCTTAGAAAAAAGTGATTTGTGCAGTTCACCAAAAGGTCGCAATAGCAACGAGGTGAAAATGGATAGCCCTGTTTGCAAAAGGAGGTCGAAAGGAAACAATTACTGCCCAATAACACGAGTTGAAGACACATACGCCGACAAAAAGAAGCATATTCCATGTAATAAGGGAAAGATAGCACATGGTGGTTTATCAAAAATGGTTTGAGGACGAGATTGCAAGATGGAAAGTACGCCGGCCGAGATACGATTTAAGCAAACAACTAAAGAAGATCCACATGCAGCAACGTGGGAAGATGGGCAGTGGAGCAAGGCCGGAGGAAGCTGTACCTGAGGGTCGTCGGGATGTTACTAGGAGGGCGCCGGCGGCCGGGATCTGCCCATACTGCGGCAGCGAGCAAGTGGCGAAGGCCCTACCGCGCCGGAGCTTGGTCAGAGAGAACGGCGGGTACCGTAGATCGGGACTTGCTGCCTCAACACCGTCGAACAGAGAGACGATGCACATCCTCCCTTTCCGCCAGCGAACGGGATGCTGCCGGATCACTTACGAACGCTGAGAGAGAGAGGCCACGGCCGCCTTGTGTGAGATGGTGTGACAAGAGACAAACCCATTTTTTCATTTTCCCCACAGCAATCATTTTATATTTTGTACGTGCCATTGAGGAATATATAACTTTATTTAATACTAACGTGTCAAGTCGAACTTTGTTCCGTCTAGGCATGGTACCCGACCCTCCTTCCAGTAAACAAACGCTACATGCGTCAAATTATCACGTGAGCTGCCTTTTCATACAGAAACGAACTCCACCGTGTACCCGCGCGAGTGTGGCCGGGAACGAGATGTGAGTATGTGTGTCCTGCGTGCACTTCTTTAGGTGTAGGTACATACGTGGGTGGGTGCGAGAGAGATGGTTTGTGCGAAACAGAGGCAATGTGTTGATGATATATCAAACAGAAAAATGTAACATATGGAATGTGTGTGAAACGGAGTCATGGACGTGAGATATCGATAGAACTGAAAACAGGGATGAAGTGTGTGGATGCGCGATCGATAAACAGTGCCATTGAATTTGTGTTTGCCCAAGTCAAATATACAAGGCGGCTAGCCTACTGGAATTTGAGAGGGCAGAGGTGCATGTTTTTCTCCGTGGCATGGATACCTACCTATAACATTCGACTATTGGTGTGTGGGGGGAGGGGCAGAGACCGATCGACTAGTATATGTGTGGGGAAGGAGAGAGACCTAGCTATGTATTGAGTGAGATCGATCGACATCCATGGATATGTGTAGCAGAGGAATAAGGTTGGGAGAAAGACAAAGGTAGAGCGTCGGAGGGTTGGTGGTGGAGTGGCGTCTCACAAATGGTGGGAGAGGCCTGCTAGACAAACGGAGGGTATGAGTGCAATATCAATAAGAGAGGGCGGGGGATGTCTGTCTGTCTATGCACGTGCGTGTGAGAGACGGGTCGGGAGGTATGCAAGGATGATGAGGGGAGAAGATATGGTTGTGGTAAGCATACGTAACTACATAGGAAGATCAACCGTCGTGTGTCCGAGAAAGGGAGAGACATAACTAGCGAGGTAAGTGTATCGGTGCTTGGTGAAAACGAATTATAGTCGACCTGGCTATATGTAGGGAGATCAGTTCATATACACGCCTGCATGTGTTAGAAGCAAATAAGGTCCGGAGAGACAGACAGGGGGAGAGGGGTGCGGCTAGGAGGTGGTGCGAGAGGCCTACCATGTCGAGGGGGGAGGAGTGTGCGAGTATGTGATCAATGAAAAGAGGGGCGGGAGTGTGCACCTGCGTGGAACCGTATTGGACATAGGGGGGCATGGACGGTGAGAAGAGAAGAGGGGAAGTATATATGTGTTTGTTGTAGGCACACTTGGCTAGAGAGGTATATCGACCGGTGTGTGCCGGAAAGAAGGAGCCGGGGGCCTACACACACCGCGGGTGGACGACCTAAAGAGAAATAATGAACGTGCGCGATGGAGGGGACGCTAAGGGTGGGTGAGAGGGGGGCGGGCGTGTGCATGCACGATAGAAAGTTAGCGCTAGCTAGCTACAAATAGAAGAGGATCGTGAAGGTGTAAAAGACGAACAAAGATCATAATTCATTATAAAAAAGTGGATACGGATACTTGAAGAAGATATCATAATGTAGAACATTGATTATAATTTGGGCTAATGTGTGGCTTTTGCAACTCAGGTCTAAATACTTGTCATAATGTAGGGGGCGGGGCACTATACTTTGTGTGATAAACATGGTGTACGTATGGAACATGGTTTAGATTATGAATATATAGTTAGTACATCAAATGTACTATTATTTGGAATCAACATCAAGTGTATTCAAAAAATAGAATTCGAGTTCATGTAGTACACATAGTTCATATCTATCTCTATAGTAATCATGTGGTGTGTTATTAAGGTAATACACGAATGATGGTTGAAGTTGGCAACAATCATGATTGTAGATTCTTATTGAAATAGAGAAACGAATTCAAATTTGGTTCGAATTGCAGCGGTAGTATAGACATTTGGAATGCACTAAAATGTTGGTATGAGTAGGTTACATGCATTATACAACAAGCGAAAAAATTTAATTGGACATAACATGGATTCATACTCCCTCCTTCCATCTATATAGGGCGTAATGAGTTTTTAAGACCGCCTTTGACTATTGACAAGATTAATAGTACATGACATGCACAATGTGAAAATTATATCATTGAAAGAACCTTTCACAGACGAATTTAACGGTGTGCTTTGTGTAAGTTGCATGTCATATATTATTGCTCTAATATTTGGTCAAAGTTAGCATCGAAAAACGCATTAGGCCCTATATAGATGGAAGGAGGGAGTAGCTTTGAATAGCATTTGTATAGTAAAACGGGGCAAGACTCTCTCTTTGTGTGGTGTGAATAGTTTTATTTTTTTCGTTTTCTTTTTGGTTGAGGGAAGTGCGAATTGATTTGGTACGTACAAGTACAATATTACTACACGTTAGGCTTGTCCCTAAAATTCAACCCGCGTCTTGTTATATCCCGAAAATTCAGATATCGTGCTCCCAAAACTGGCGCCTTCACAACCCGCGCCTTGCTATCCCGAAATTACAACGCGCGCGAAAACTCCCTCCAGCTGCCAAATCCCGACACGCGAAATCCCCCTTCTAACCCTGAGCCGAAAGGGCCGCTAGTTCAAATCGGTGGGGGGTACTTTTGTAACACACCCTACATTTTGGACAAGCGCGTCCCTAAGTCATGGTTCACCCCCTCCCATCGCCCCCTTTTCGCCATTCGAAATCCCAGGCCGCCATAACCTCTCCGCTCCAGCCGCGAAACCCCACCCTCCTCCGTCCGCCACCTCACCGCTGCCCAGCCGGAGCCTCTTCCCCGACGACGTCGTCCACCGCAACAGCTCGACGTCCCTCGTCCACCTCCCCGGATGAGGATCCGTCGTCCATCTCGTCGTCCCGCCGGTTCAGCCGCCTTCCACCTCCAAGGTGCTCCGATCGCGCCTCGTCTATCGCGGCTGCTCCATCCCCACAGCCGCCTTAACCTGCTCCACCGGAACCGCAGCATCCTCACCGACTCCTCGGACGAAGCCGAGGCCTACTCGCCACCAAAGAGGTTGTACACTCATCGCATCGCACCTTCTCCTTAACTCGACCTCCCGGCGCCGACGGTGCTCCATCCCACACCCCATGGAGCGGCTACCTTGAAGCCGGCGCCGCGGGCGACATCTCCATGGCGGCTCTCCCCCAGTGCGAGGCCCCTTGCGGCGGCGCCATACCAGCCGGATCTGCTGCTGCTGCTCGCTCTCGCTCGCTCGCTCAGCTGCTGCTGCTGCTCTCCCCCGCTCGTGCTGCTGCTCTGCTCCGATTTAGCCACACTTCAGTCGACTGAATCGACTTTTGGGTCAGTCGATTTTCAGGGGTTGGGGGCTCGCCGGAGTTAAGGAAGAACCACCCGCAGCGGGGACGGGGGCTCGCCGGAGAGGTACCCCACTATCTATCTTAGGGTTCAGGGTGGGGGCGGGGGCCTAGAGGGCTGGCCGGGGCGGCGGTGGGGAGTTGTTTCGGGGCGGCGAGGCGGCGCTGGGGCCGGCGGTTCGGCCGGTGGTGGCTGGCGGCTCAGGGGGGTGCAGGTTGAAGATGAACTGCAGGCCCTCCCTAAACTACATGTCAAGTGCCTCTCTGCTACCATTGCGTTCAGTTTCGACAGTAACATTCAGATTCCACAGTAAATTTCAGTTTCGACAGTTAAGTTCAGAGTCAACAGTTTTTACCTCATCTGTTGTAGTCAGGTGGTTTTTGGTGATGTAAATTTTACATCTATTTTACATCATCTATTGGAGATGCTATTAGAATCCCACTTGAGATTGACGATGTCTGTCTTGTGCTGCTTCAGCCTTGACGTCTTACGGCTCACCGGAGCTGCTCCAACGATAGAACGATCCATCACAACAGAGCAGTGCCCTGGACGCTGTCTACAGATTCCTCAGATCTTCCTTCACGCCTCCGACATCCACCTCTGCCTCAACTGCTTCAGCGACCAACCCAATGATGCTGAGGTCTACACGGCTACGGCAAAGAGGTTGTACACTTGTTGCATCACTTATTACTATACATTCATGTCGATCCATTAGGGCTATTTTGGTTCAACGGAAAAACATAGCAATAGGGAATTTTCCAATGGCACTCTACTATTCAATTATTCATGAATTTTGTTGAAAGGAATGAAGCAAAACATCCACCTGGACCTACTTTTCAAAATCCTATGCATGAAAACAAGACCAAGTGCATTAGTGGCAGAATAACATTCTAACTGTACACGCTTTCATATGGTTTCACTTTATTTTGGCCATGTTTCTTTGCATTCCTCTGCTCTTCCAATTCCTGTAAACCAAACACCCAAGTTGACAGAAATCCTGTGTTTACAAATGCTCTGTTTACCATGTGCATTCCTATCCTATTCGGTGTTTTTCCTATCCCTGCGTTTTTAGAATCATGCAAGCCAAATGAGCCCTTACAGAATTACTTCAGTTACAGGTAGGTGTCGAAGGGAACTTTGTGTGGTTTGTCCTGCTCCTGCCGCGACGTCGTCCACCTCACCTGAGCTGCTCCATCGACAGAAGCATCCACCAAACCAGACATCACGACTCCTGACCGTCTTTCGCCGCCTCAGATCTCCTTCCCTGCCGCCGGCACCCACCGCAACGGCATCACCATCATCGACTCAGCAGATGAACCTGAGGAGTACACGGGTCCACAAGAGAGGTCGCACTCTTTTGTTTCTGCTTATGTTATGCATTGCTTAAAATTACCTGCTACTTTATCGTCCTGTTCACCTCTTGGACTCCAAGTCAGGTCCAAATTAATGTTCAAACTTGAGTTCTAAATTAGTTGTGGGGCACATATCGAGGCAGCAATGAATAGTATGTCTGTCTAATATCTGGTTCACCTAGGGTATGCCTATGTTGTTCATCTTGGGTGGGAAACAAATAGTAAAGCAATCATCATCTGTCTTTTTATTAAATTAAAGCAATCATCAGCCTGCTATCATTATTTTTGGATCCATCCACTGGTTGTTACCATCACTCTAAATTTCTGCATGCTCTCCTTACATAATCTCACCATATTTTTTTCGTATGCATGTCAGATATTGTACACAGTCATGCTGAACATGTAGAGAAAAAGAGAAGAGTTTTGCGCGGCAATACAATGTCATGCAGACATCGCTCCATGGTGGGTTCAATGGCAAACCCTCCCCACCCCTCTCCAGATTGTAATCCAGAGGAAGATATCTGTTCTGAGGCGGATTCAGACGCCGCTGACCACTCCTATTTACCCCCCAAGGTGTTTGCTCTACCTTGGCATGATGATGTTAGTCATATCATGCATATGTTGCCTTGCAGTGCCTACTTTTGACATCATATATGTCATCTGCTTAGTTTAGACATGTTCTGTAATGCCACCTGTTTAGTTTCTATATCATATATGGGAATTATGCAGTCTCATGTCTTTTAGCCAGCCATAATATATGTGAAATGTGCAATGCCATCCTGTTTAACCAGGCATCATATATTTGAATGATATCTTGCCCATCCTTTTCTTCATTACATTTCCATTTGTCGACAATGTTTGTACATTAAACTACTCTTCCTGTGAATCAGCCATTTGGGTGGGAGATGGAAAAATCTGGAGTGAAAACAAGGCCTTCAGAGCAGACAGTGCTACCTGTCGAAGCAGATCTCTTGTTGGGTCCCGATAGCTCCTCAGAGATGGATTCAGAGACAGATGACCAGTCCTATTCCCCCACCGAGGTGTATGCTCTAACTTGGCACGGTTATACTGCTCATATCATGCATATGGTGTCTTGCATTGCATAGTTTAGACATCATATACACAATATTCAACACCATGTTCTTAGTTCAGACATCATATCGAATGCCCTCTGTTTAGCATATAAATCACATATGTGAATTAAATGATGCGATCCTGATTACTTAGATAACATGTAGGTGAATTATGTCATGCGATCCTGTTTAGTTATTCATCATATCTTTGAATTATGTTATGCTATGCTATCCAGTTTAGATAGACATCATATATGTGAAATTATGTCATGCTATCCGTTTTAGTTAAACAATATACATGTCAACTATTTCATGCCCTCTTTTTTCCACACTATCTATTGCATCTGTCTCTCATACAATGTCTGTACATTCAACTATGTTTCCTGTTTATCAGCCATTTGAATTGGAGCGGGTGATGCCAGTATCTAGCGGACTAAAAACACGGTCTTCAAATAAAACAGTGCTACCTCTTGGTGGAGATAGCACCCCGGTTGTACATGCACAAGAACCAGCCCTACCACACATAACCCAAACTCTCGCAGATTGTACCCCTACTGCGATGGACAGAGAACCAGCTTCACCCAATCTAACCCCAACCCCAGCCGATAGTAACCCAGTTCCTGTTGACACAGCACCATCTCCACCACAGAGCTCCCAAACAAGAGCAGTTAGTAAGGCAGCTCCAGTGCCCAAAGGGCCAGTACTATCACGGCGAACCCCAACTCCACCAGTTAGTACGCCTATTCCTGTGGAGGAAGCACAACCAGCTAGTCGTAGTTTAGCATCTATCGCATTTGATGTTGTTAAATCGTATGTGCGTATCTTCCCATCTTGGAAATATTATACTGAAGATGAAGGAAAATGCCAGTTGCAGGTGTTTGTCCAGGAGTTATGTGTAAGTAATGTTATTCATGGCAATTACTTTGCTTTGTCCCATACATCCTACCTCCATGATGGTTATAATACAGCAAATTTTCCCATTTTTCTCTATAGAGAAGGACCGATTTGGAAACTCAGGATGAGGTAACCTGTGCTAATACCTCTGCTATCTTCAAGAATGCTTGGTGGCAGTATCGGAATTACCTGAAGAAAACGTACTTCACCGGCAAAGAAACTCATCAAATTCCCTTACGTTCTCCTGAGACACATTTACTGGACGATGACTGGGAACGCCTTGTTCTGTACTGGTCCCGAACCAAGAATGTGGTAAGGTCTATGAGCTCATTTTCTATTTTTAAGTATTATATTCTTGCGTCTTACTGTACTCTGTTCATGTAGAACAAGTGCCTAAACCTGAAGAACAACTGTTCTAATTTAAGATTCCATTGCTATCATAGTTCAAAAAAGCGCTAGGCGTTAATTGTGCGTTTTGCCACCGCCTTGCGCTTTACTGACCAAAGCGCATGCTTATGCGCAGTTATGCACAGATTAAGCGTAGTTATGCGCAATGCGTTTTGCCAACGCCTAGAGCCTAGGCGCGCTTAAGCGCTCGCTTAGGCGCGCCTTTTTTAACTATGATTGCTTTGCTCTTGTATCACTGTATTTACTCATACAAACTTATTTTTAAATTGAAGGATCCAATCGAAACTCCAATGGCACAGCAGGTATGTTCACGCATGTTTCTTTAACAGGTTTGCTCTTATCAATAGCTCTGTTGATTTCAATTTCAATTGTGTATACAGTTGACTTTCATATCATGCACATTACTAGCATCACAACAGAGCCAATAGTGTTGTTGTACATGTAGACCCGTGGTACCCATCTGAAATCTTGTTGTGCCGTGTAGTTTCCCACGCTTTGTATTCTTTCACTGCTGCTTTGTCTTGAACTGATATGATTTGAACCGTGTCTCTATTTTGATTTGGCAAGACAATGCAGTGACCATAGGACATAGATATATGTTTGTTTGATGCTTTTATTATGTACTAGTACTTGGCAATAGAAGACTTGGTAGTTTAATCCTGTCCACCTTACTAATGAACTGGTTCACCGAAATGAGTTTCATATACTAGTACATGCTAAACTTGTTATGTGTCTGCTTGTTTCTTCTTTTAGAATGCTGACAGAATATTGGGGAAGAGTGCCTTATTAAGCAATGGTAAAGGAAGTAATGCAGATAAGGTTCAGGATAGTGACACATCCTTGTTGGTCTCCAACAAAGCTGATAAAACAGCTAAGGAAGACTATCTTGAAGACAGTGAGACAACCCCAAAGTCCTGTCTTGGTTTAGTGTTCGAGTTACTGGCCACTACCGCTTGCACAAGCTATTCAAACTCACTGTCTGAATCAGTTCGGTTTCTTGAGTCTCAACTACAAGCTGAAAGACATCGATCAGCTGTGCTGCGACAAGAAGCGGAAGGACTGCGGAAGTCCCTGGAGCATTCAGATGCATACTTTCTGGTGCAACAGCAAGCGTTGGAGGATTTTAGCGCCAAACAGGACAAAGCTAATAAGCTTGCTAAGCTTATTGCCAGCATGGTGGATACCCAGGATAACGTTTCTTGAGCTCTTCTGAAGTTGTTTCAGTTATGCTCTTGTTTTGCTGCCGCGTTTATTTGCACTGGTGGCCAATTTTGACGGCCAGTGTATGTAATATGCTGCTTTGTTCCCTATATTTGCACTGGTGGCGAACTTTGATGCCCAGTGGATGTAATATGTGTAATAGCGGTAATAGGCTAGCGTTAATTGCTTGCTTATTTATTTCCTTATTGTCTTGTTTAGTTGTTTGCTTGTAGTCACTGCAGTTCTTTTTCTGTGTTTTTCTAGTGGCCACAATAGCCAATTTTTGGTAACTAGGCCAAAATAATCATGGCAACACACAGACTGTTGTAACCATGGGCCTCCTGCGGACCATATGATCCATGGGCCTTCTTTGGGCCGTAGGATCCATTGGCCTTCTATATGGGCCTTAGGATCCATTGGCCTTCTATACGGGCCTTAGGATCCATGGGCCTTCTACGGGTCGTAGGGTCCATGGGCCTTATATAGGTCGTACGATCAATGGGCCTTCTATGGGCCATACGATCCATGGGCCTCATACGGGCCGTAGGATCCATTTTGCTAATCATGGGTCGTACTATTCGTGGACCATAACGGGCTGTTAATAGGCCGTATTTGATAACTCTATGAAAACAGCCCAACGGGTTTTTTTACATGAAAACGGCCCAACGTATTAACGGTCCACAAACGAGCCGACTGTAACGACGGGCTGAATTTGGCCCACAAGCAGAAAATGACAGTAACGGGCCGTATGTAACCGAATGCTGCAAATGAGCCCAAGAATCAATGGGCCCTGAGAAGGCCAAAAGATAACTTGGGCTGGAAATGGCCCAATGGAATAACGGGCCATTAATGGGTATAAAGTGATACATTGTTCATTACGGGCCAGTTTCATCACGGGTCGTTAATGGGCCAAGAGTTACAAAGGGCCTCATATGGGCCGAAAGAAGTCATGGGCCACAAATGGACTGGAAGTTAAAATGGGATGGAATCATATTGGACAGCCCAGATGACGCTATTGTGCCTAATTCGGAGAGGTCGTAACGGGCCTTGGGTTAGCGGGCTGTAAATGGGCTATATGTGAACATGCAGTTAATAGGCTTTCCGTGGGCCGGGCCGCCACCTTTTGACCAAGTCAAATGGGCCGGCCTTTTCACAGGAATGGGCCTCTGTTTGGCCGCCACGTGTCGCCGTATCATAGTCTCCTTCGGTCCAATGAGTCGATGACATCTGTCCCAACGGTGAGCCGACACGTGTTTCCTCTAGCCAATGATGATTTTACAAGTGGAAAATCCCCATTGGTCGGGGCTGTTAACGGGTTATCGGATCCAAAACCGGACCTGATAGCTTAACGGTGTTCCGTTACGATGGATGCCACGTGTCGGTCACCCTTGACAAAAGCACTTCTGTGACGCGCGATTTATCGTCATGGAAGTGGACACTTCCATGATGATAATTTTGGTAATGTCATAGAACACTTGTATGACAGCATAGGTATGACTATCTTGATTATGTCATAAAATCGTCATGGATGTACATGCATGACAAAAAACGCGACCTACTGTGACAAACACATATCATCACGGAAGTGTATTTTTTTGTAGTGGGATCATGTTGATAATATGTTTTGTGATAGTTATATTGTTGAATTTGCTGATGATCCTACATGTAATTATTATGAGAAAGGAAAATATGGTTGTAGAAATTTTCATGTTACTAAATTACCTCTCGTTATGTTGAGATTGCTATTGTTTCTTTCCGCTTCCTTGCATATGCTAGTTTTTGCTTGCTATGATAATTTGTTTGACTATAAGATGCCTATGCATAGGAAGTATGTTAGACTTAGATGTGTTTGTCACGTGTTTCATGATGCTCCCTTTGCACTTAAATTCTTGTCTTTCATGTGAGCATCATCGAAATCTCAATGCCTAGCTAGGGGCATTAAACAATAGCGCTTGTTGGGAGGCAACCCAATTTTATTTTTATTCTTTTCTTTTTGCTCCTGTTTAGTAATAAATAATTCATCTAGCCTCTGTTTAGATGTGGTTTAGTGTTTTAATTAGTGTTTGTGCCAAGTAGAACCTTTGGGAAGACTTGGGTGAAGTCTTTGCAATCTTCCTGTAAAAAACAGAAACTTTTGCGCCCACGAGAATAGCTGTCATTTTTTACAGAAGAGTGCTTTTAGGTTGATTATTTTTGCAAATGATTAATAGACAAATTCCTCACGTCAACAAATTTATTTCACAATTTTTGTAAGTTACATCAGTATTCAAAAGTTACAGATTGCTACAGACTGTTCTGTTTTTGATAGATTCTGTTGTTCGTGTGTTGTTTGCTTATTTTGATGAATCTATGAGTAGTATCAGGGGGTATGAACCATACAGTAGGTTTAACACAAATATAAATAAATAATGAGTTCATTACAGTACCTTAAAGTGGTGGTTTATTTTCTCATACTAACAGAGCTCATGAGATTTTCTGTTGAAGTTTTGTGTTGTGAAGTTTTCAACTTTTGGGTAAAGATTTGATAGATTTTGGAATAAGGATTGGCAAGGGCCTAAGATTGAGGATGCCCTAGGAATCCCAAGGTAAAATACAAGTAAAACCAAAAGCCTAAGCTTGGGGATTCCCTAGAAGTCATCCCCTCTTTCGTCTTCGTCTATCGGTAACTTTACTTGAGGCTATATTTTTATTCACCACATGATATGTGTTTTGCTTGGAACGTCTTGTATGATTTGAGTCTTTGATTTTTAGTCTACCACAATCATCCTTTTTGTACACACCTTTTGGGAGAGACACGCATCAATCGTAATTTATTAGAATACTCTATATGCTTCACTTATATCTTTTGAGCTAGACAATATTGCTCTAGTGCTTCACTTATATATTTTTAGAGCACGGTGGTGGTTTTATTCTATAGAAATTGTTGATCTATCATGCTTCACTTATATTATTTTGAGAGTCTTTTAGAACAGCATGGTAATTTGCTTTGGTTATAAAATTAGTCCTAATATTATGGGCATCCAAGATGGGTATAATAAAAACTTTCATATAAAGTGCATTGAATACTATGAGAAGTTTGATTCTTTATGATTGTTTTGAGATATGAAGATGGTGATATTAGAGTCATGCTAGTAGAGTAGTTGTGAATTTGAGAGATACTTGTGTTAAAGTTTGTGATTCCCGTAGCATGCACGTATGGTGAACCGTTATGTGATGAAGTTGGAGCATGATTTATTTATTGATTTTCTTCCTTATGAGTGGCGGTCGGGAACAAGCGATGGTCTTTTCCTACCAATCTATCCCCCTAGAAGCATGCGCCTAGTACTTTGTTTCGATAACTAATAGATTTTTGGAATAAGTATGTGAGTTATTTATGACTGTAAGTGCACCTAGTGCCACCCCTAGTTGGTTTTGGAGTATAGACGACAAACCTGGTTGAGGGACTAATGTGTTTGTGAGAATTGCAGGATAACACAGGTAGTAGTCCCTCATTTATTCGGTTTACCTATCAGAGATGACCCCTAAAAATGTGTGAAGACATTAAAGACAATGGTGGTCTGTGAAGATAATCACATTGAAGACTATGACATGAGAAGACATTGAGTGAAGACTATGGAGCACAAAGACTTAGTGGTTTCGTTGTTTCCTTTTCTTCTTTGTTGAGTCATAGGAACCACCGCACTGTTAAGTGGGGTCTAAGTGAACAAAGTCAGAGTGACTGAAGTGATGCTCAACCAAATCCTATGTCTTCGAGCGAAGACAATGAGAGCAAATCTTATCCAGAGTCGGATAAGTCAGCTTTACTTGTAGCCCAAGTCAAGCTGCCGCGTGTGTTTGAAATCTGACAGTTGCGACACGTGTCAGTTCCTTAGTGACCCAAGGTCATTTCGGACAAATCAGGTCGGGTTGCCCAGTGGCTATAAATAGCCCACCCCCTACACCATAAATTGGTGACTGCTTAGAGTTATATACGGCTTTTGTCGTTTGAGAACAACCCACCTCCGAATCCTTTGAGAGAGAGAATCCTTGCGAGGACAAAGCCTAAACCACCCAGAGCCCAGAGAGTGTTTGGCATCACTGAAGTCTTTCTGTCCGCGTGATCTGAAGACTTGTTACACTTGAGGAATGTGAATCCTCCAGCCGGTTAGGTGTTGCGTTCTGAGCATCCAAGAGTCATTGTGGATTGTCGGTGAACGAAGTCTGTGAAGGTTTGGAAGTCTACATTGAAGACTTACCAGAGTGATTGGGCGGGGACTAGGTGTCCTTATCTCAAGGGGAATAAGGTGAAGACGCGGTCTTCTGAGTTAAATCTCAGCCTTCCTAACCAAACGTACAGTTGTCACAGCAACTGGAACTGGTCGAACAAACCACTGTCTTCCTAAAGCTACTGGTTCTATCTCTCACTTCTCTTTACTTATAGTTTGTCTTCGTGAAGTCATTGCCTGCTTGCATAATCTGTTTGACTTCACTATTTGACTACTTGTCCTGATTGGCTTCATACTATCTTCCACCCTAATCCTTACTACCTAGCTGCTAATAGTCTTCATGCTTTCACTTCATTGAATACTTGACTATGGCTTGTCTAGTGTAGTCAACCTTCCGCTGCATACGAATAGTGTTGTTTCTCCTGTTTGTCTTCGAAACTCCCATGTTTTGAAGTCTTTCATAAAAATCGCCTATTCACCCCCCCTCTAGTCGATAACTAGCACTTTCAATTGGTATCAGAGCAAGGTACTCCCTTGTTCTGTGTGATTCGGTTTAAACGCCTGGAGTTTAGCTATGTCGACTGCAGGGATAATCAAGGTCTCCGTTGCGTGTCCCATCTTTGATGGCACTGAATATCCCTACTGGAAGAATAGGATGCGCATGCATCTTGAAGCCATTGATGTCGATCTGTGGTATGTCGTCAAGAACTGCGTACCCAAGACTGGTGAAGGTGTCACCCCCGCTGATGTGAAGAAGTTCATTCAACTGGACTCTACCGCCATGAACATCATCTGTGGTCATCTGACCAAAGGGCAGTATGACCGTGTGAGCGCTCTGGAAACGTCGAAGCAAGTCTGGGACTGGCTCTCCAAGGTCAATGAAGGCGTCTCAACACAGCGTGATCAACGAATCAGTACTTTTCGCAACCTCTTCAACTGCTTCAAAAGGCACGACAACGAGAACCTCCAGCTAACGTTTGATCGCCTCACTGATATCACCAATGAGCTCCGTGCACTTGGTGCAACTGACATTACAAAGCATGAAACTGTGAAGACACTACTGAGATCTCTCGACAACTCATTTGACACCTTAGCCCTGATGATACAAGAATGCCCTGATTTCAAGACACTCAATCCGTCTGACATACTCGAGAGGATCAACACACATGAGTACCAGCTATCTGAGAAACGAGATATCTATGGCCCCAACTACGGCCGAACTCGTGCCTTGAAGGCAAAGGCTGCGGCTTCCTCATCTGGAGAAGAATCTGACTGCAATCCTAATGATCCTGAAGACATTGGAAAGGAGCTTGCTATGCTTGTGAAGAAGTTCCAGAGATTCACCGGGAAGAAAAACTTCAGAAAGTCTTCACGATCCAGCTCAAGGGACGATGAAGCTTCCACCTATGACAATAAGAAAAGAACCTATCACAAGTGCAAGAAACCTGGCCACTACATCTCCGAATTTCCACAGTGGGACAATGAGAAGAAGAAAAAGAAGAACAAAGAATATTATTCTGATGACAACAAGAAGAAGAAATCCTCAAAGTCTTCTTCCAAATCTTCCTCTAAGTCTTCATCACACAAGAAGAGCTCATCAGGCAAGGCATGTGCTTTTGTTGGCAAGGAAATGGATTCAGAGGAGGAGTATGCTTCTGAGGAGGAAGTGGGGGAGTATGAGGAGGAGTCTGACTCTGGTATCACAAGTCTGGCTCTAGCTACAGCCTACGTCGCCAAGTCCATCTTCAACACTGAAGACAATGACTCCGTCACCAACACTAATGATGAGAACGACTCAGCTCCCACCTACTGCTTCATGGCACGTGGTGCCAAGGTAAACTCTCGTGATGCTTACTTTCAAACATCAAGTGAAGATGACTCTGATGGTGAATCCAAACCTAGCTACAAAAAACTTGCTAAAATTGCAACTGAACAACAGAAAGCTATGGAACATATTCAAAACCTATTAGACAAAAGCGATGACCTGTTGGACGCGGAAAGACTAAGACTCAGTCCTTAATTGAAGACATAAAAAAATCTTCATGTTAAGTACCAGGAACTTGAAGGTCGTCATGAAACCCTCTCAACATCTCATGAAAAGCTTTCCTACGATTATCTTCAAAGGAAGCAGGAACTTGAGAAATTGAGATCGGACCATGAAGATCTTCAAAAGGAGAATGAGTCACTTCGCGCTCAACAGATCAGTCCCGCTCAGGAAGGATTTGAACCACCATGTTTAAAATGCATTGAGCGTGATAACGCTGTTTCTGTTGCTGGATGTTCTACTGCTCCTGTTGCAATATCTTCAACTGCTGATGTGGTAACTAACCCCTCTGTTGAGGATACCACTACTATTGCTGATGAGAATGCTAGGTTGAAGACACTAATTGAGACAGGGATTTATAAAAGCCTCAAACGGCATCAGACATTATGTGATGTCCTCAAAAAGCAGATTCTGAACCGAAACCCTAGAAAAGAGGGTATTGGGTTCGAGAGGAAAATGAATGTTGATGGGTCATACTGGAAGCTTGAGCAGTACCCCAAAACCACATGGGTTGCTGCAAAGGGACCTTCAATAGATCCATCCACCTTATCTAGTTTCACTTGCGCTAACCCTATTATCATTGATGAATCCTTTGATGCAAACTATAAACTGTTTAAGAATCAGAATGGTGAAGTGTTTGCTAGGTATATTGGTACTAACTGCAGGAATGGACCACCTATGAAGAAGATATGGGTACCTAAAAGTGCTCTCAAGAATCTTCCTGTGAATGTCATCATGACACCACCTGTGAAGAAGACAAACCCCATACCAAAGGCTTCATATGGTCCTAAGGCTTCATACAGACCGTGGACTCATACGAGTCACCCTAACGTCAATGTTTTGCAGGGAAATCATACTCAGACCCATGAATATGAGCGTGTTTCATTGAACCGCTATTTTCATAGAACCAAGAACTTTTCCTCTTATTCACATGAGTATTATTCACCCCCCGCAAGGCTATTTACTAGGGCTCAGAAGCCAAAATTCTCAGATGCTGCACTTAGACTCATTGCTTCTAAGCCACCCCTAAAGATGTGGGTGGTTAAGAAAACTTAACTCTCTTTTGCAGGGAAAGGTCTCCAGCCGGAAATCAAAAGCATCCGAAGCTAATGCTGGAGACCTTAAAAATCTTGTTGGTCGCAAGATAAAATGCCCAAATGGTCTTACTATGTATTTCACTTCAGATTTTCTTGATACTCATCCTGTCTATCCTAACCAAGACCTGAATTTCCATGTTCCACTTGTTCGTCAAATGTTTCTGCTTCACAACTCTCTTGGTGAAGCCTATCCCCCAAACTGCATTGTAGGCTACGACACCTCGTGCTTCAGAATGGATTATGGATAGTGGATGCACTAATCACATGACTGGCGATCGAAGTCTTCTGATGGATTCAATGTTGCGTCCATCAGACAAGAGCCACATCACATTTGCTGACACTGGTAAAAGCAAGGTATTGGATCTAGGTAGAGTTGCAATATCAAGGGATCAACACATGGATAAAGTGATGCTTGTTGAATCCCTTGGTTTCAACTTAATGTCTATCTCAATGCTTTGTAACTTAAACATGATTGTGCTATTTGGAAAATATCACTGCCTTGTACTAATGGAATCTGAAAAGTCTCTAGTCTTTGAAGGATATCGAAAAGATGATATGTATATGGTAGATTTCTCAGTAGGTCCACAGATGGTCGTATGTCTTCTAGCAAAAGCTTCAGAATGCTGGCTTTGGAATCGAAGGCTAGGGCATGCTGGCATGAGGAACTTGCACACTCTCGCGAAGAAGAAGCATGTTGTGGGCATCGAAGGCGTCAAGTTCAAGAAGGATCATTTGTGTGGCGCCTGCGAAGCTAGAAAGATGGCAAGAGCCAAGCATCCCTCGAAGACTATCATGACCACGTCTCAACCCTTCGAGCTGCTGCACATGGACTTATTTGGCCCTACTCACTATTCCACTCTCAATGCTACTGCCTTCCTCTATGGCTTCGTCATTGTTGATGATTACTCTCGATACACTTGGGTGCATATAATCCTCTACCAGACTGAAGTGCAGGATGTCTTTAGACGCTTTGCCAACCGTGCCATGAAGAACTATGGTGTCAAGATCAAGGACATCAGAAGCGACAACGGCACTGAGTTCAAGAACACCGGCCTCGACCTCTACCTGGTTACCATGGGTATCACTCATGAGTTCTCTGCTCCTTACACACCTCAGCAGAATGGCATCGCCGAGCGCAAGAACAGAACTCTTATTGAGATGGCCCGAACGATGCTTGATGAGTACAAGACTCCACGAAAGTTCTGGCCTGAAGCCATTGACACTGCATGCCACGTCATCAACCGTGTTTATCTTCACAAGCTTCTGAAGAAAACTTCCTATGAGCTCCTAACTGGTAAGAAGCCAAACGTAAGTTACCTCAGAGTATTTGGTGCTAGGTGCTGGATCAAGGATCCTCATCACACTTCAAAATTTGCACGGAAAGCACATGAAGCTTTTATGCTTGGTTATGGAAAGGATTCGCACTCCTGCAGAGTCTTCAACCTGTTTCACTATAAAGTGGTTGAAACTGTGGATGTGCGGTTCGTTGAGACTAATGGCTCACAAAGAGAGCACCGGCCAAATGTGCTAGATGAGTTATCCCCTAGCGAGTCAATCAAGCAAATGGGAACTGGCGAAATCATACCCTCTGAGAATCTGTCTAAAGAGGAACTTGTCATTTCTGCACCTGATGAACCTGAAGACAATGCTCAGCTTGAAGACAATTCCCCAAATGATGACAATGATCAGCAAGAGCAAAATCTTCGTCCTGCTCATCCTCGTGTTGCAAATGAAGTACAGATTGAGAAGATGATTGATAGCCTCAATGCACCTGTTCCACTCACTCGTTCAAGAGCCACACAAAGAGCAACACAACTCACCAATTTCTATGGACACTTTGCATTCGTCTCAATCTCAGAACCCACGAAAGTGACTGAAGCCTTCATGGAACCTGAATGGATTCAAGCCATGCAAGAAGAGCTCCAACAGTTTGAGTTGAACAATGTGTGGGAACTGGTCAAGCGTCTTGATCCTCGGAAGCACAATATCATTGGCACCAAATGGATATATCGAACAAGCAAGATGAACATGGTCAAGTGGTCAGACACAAAGCTCGTCTAGTTGCTCACGGCTACACTCAAGTGGAAGGGATTGACTTTGATGAAACTTTTGCTCCCGTGGAAAGGCTTGAAGCTATTCGCATACTGCTTGCCTATGCAAATCATCACAACATTCTCCTATATCAAATGGATGTGAAGAGTGCTTTTCTCAATGGAAAGATAGAAGAAGAAGTATATGTTGCACAACCTCCTGGCTTTGAAGATCCAAAACATCCTGATATGGTATACAAGCTCAACAAGGCACTGTATGGCCTCAAACAAGCCCCTCGCACTTGGTATGATATGTTCAAGGACTTCCTGAAGAGCAAAGGCTTCAAACCTGGTTCACTGGATCCTACTCTCTTCACGAAGACTTATGACGGTGAACTGTTTTTGTGCCAAATATATGTGGATGACATTATCTTTGGCTGCACCAACAAGAAATACAGTGATGAGTTTGGTCATATGATGCAAGAGCAATATCAGATGTCCATGATGGGTGAACTGGACTTCTTTCTAGGTCTCCAAATCCGTCAGCGACGCAACGGCATCTTCATCTGTTAAGAAAAATATCTCAAAGATTGCCTGAAGAAGTTTGGAATGCAAGACTACAAAAGATACACGACGCCAATGCCAACCAAAAGTCATCTGGGTCCCGACGACAATGGTAAAGAATTCGACCAAAAGGTATACCGCTCCATGATTGGTTCTTTGCTTTATTTATGTGCATCTAGGCCAGATATAATGCTTAGTGTTTGCATGTATGCCCGATTCCAAGCGGCACCAAAGGAATCACATCACTTAGTAGTGAAGCGAATACTTCGATATTTGGCTTACACCCCAACACTAGGATTATGGTATCCAAAGGGCTCAGAGTTTGATCTAGTTGGATTCTCATATGCTGATTATGCTAGTGACAAGGTTGATCGCAAGTCCACATCAGGCACATGTCACTTTCTAGGACGATCACTTGTCTGTTGGTCTTCAAAGAAGCAGAACTGTGTATCTCTCTCCACTGCTGAATCCGAATACATTGTTGTTGGATCTTGCAATGCTCAGCTTCTCTGGATGAAGCAAACTCTCAAGCACTATGGTATACACCTGAAGAATGTGCCTCTCTACTGCGACAATGAGAGTGCCATCAAGATTGCCAACAATCTAGTTCAGCACTCGAAGACAAAGCATATTGAGATTCGTCATCACTTCCTCAGTGATCATGTTATGAAGGAAGACATTGATATCATCCACGTCAACAATGAAGAGCAATTGGCTGATATCTTCACAAAGCCCTTGGACGAGAAAAGGTTTTGCAAGTTATGGTGTGAGCTAAATATCTTGGAATCCTCAAATGTCCTGTGAATAGGACACACATCCTAACACTTATGCATTTTGATGACTTAGATGTGCAACACACGAAGTAACATATATCCTCAATCAATGAAGACATACATTCCAAGTGTGAATACATTAATGCGGAATTTGACTTTGGAGCACCACAAAAATTGTGCGTCGTGTCTGGGTCTAATACTTCCTATACGATGGGTAACGCCACAACCAAACTTTTGTTTGAAGTGCTTCTCTTGGCGTTATGTTTGCATAGTCTTCATAACTGAGTTGTCTTTATTTCTAACTTGTATTCAAATTTATCTTCATATGACTGATTTGGCCTTAAACTAGTTGCATACTACTTGTGTTCTGTCCTCTACAGCATTCACTTATGGCTCTGGCTTCGTGTTGAATCTTTTGAACTAAGTGAATGTGATCGGACCCTAACCTATCTATGCTTCTACCTCAACTCTATCTGTCCAAATCATATGCATTCTATTGAAAACTGTCTATTGTCTTCACTGAGACCTTGGCAGCTGAAGTCAATCTGACAAACATTTACATCTGTCTTTAATGCCTTATCCTATTTGCCTGAAACCCAGAGAATTTGGAACGACCACCCCAACAATCCAGGCGTGCGTGGGAAGATGGAACATCTCCCAAGGTGTTGCATGCTTGCCACATGTCCGTCAGATGTGAACCGCCAGGGGCACCTGCATAATTATGCTGTGATGTCCCTTTCCTTATAAATGCACATCCCATCGCGGTCAAAAAATTCTTCCACCTCGCCACCTCCCGAAAACCCTAGCACCACCTCTAGCACTCAACGACGCCGGTGACGAAGCGCTTAGCTGCCGCGACTTCTCCGACGCCGTCCTCCCGCCAGCTGCGGACCTCATCTTCTCCGCCGCCGTCGTAGCTGTCTCTCGTCGCCAAGTTAGGGCACGAGAGATTGAACTGCTCGGCCTCAACTTCCCCTCCGTCTAGCAGTTCTTCCTGTGGTAATTAAAACTCTCTTTTTTACTGTCTTTTTGATCTGGTAGATTCATCTTTCCTTACCAAAAGTAGTTTCTACATCTCCGAAGTTGAATCTGTCTCTCTCTCTGCATCTCATAATGTGCCTAGTATGTTCACTTATGCTTCATTACAAGTTAGATTCCTCACTTGTACTTATTCCTGGATTTGTACAACTCTGGAACCAACTCACATCAAATAAGTGAATATCTTCGCGCTATGAGGTCAATGTCTTCAAACCGATTTATCTTCAAAATCCTCTGAGAATGTATATGACCTCTTCCCCTTCCCTCGCATCTCTAACGCTATCACAGGTACATGTCTGTGGGAGAATCCCTTGGTTCTCATAGTCTACATTCATTTGCAGAATTCTTGCAGAGTCACATCAATTCACCTGAAGCAAGTTCTTGTCTGACTAGCCGCAAGAAGCCGTTGCAAGTTCTGAAGCCTTTCTAATTAAGCTTCATGGCTACTGAGAAACCAGCAAGAAAGGGTGGCAGAAAGCGTCGTGGGAACACTTCCAAGGATTTACCTCCAGATTTGCACGAGCTGTACAAAACAGACCCTGAGGAAACCTATACTGGTTGCAAGAATCGCATCCAATGGATCCGAAGATACTGGGCTGAAGAATGGTTGAAGTACCGATCTTTCACTCAAGAATATGCTGAGAAGAATGCCATCAAACGACCCTGGGGAGATATTCTGTATAAAAATCTTCAACCCAGAACCCAAGCTGAAGCCATTGAGCAAGGCTTCTATCCTTACATGGTTCGCGGACCAGAGCCAGAAAATGTTGATCCTTCTTCTCTGTTGTGGTGTCGCGAGTACCATCTCTTCAAGCGCAATTACCAGTTCGCCAAAGACTTAGCTGTGCAGAACAAAAAGGATTTCGGACTTGACTTCAACCCTGGTCTGTCCTCTCCATGGGATGATGGCACCCGCAAAGCCAATCAGAACAGGATCGGCCCCTTCTACAACCTTGATGGCCTCATCACCCACAAAACTGTCCAAGCTGCCAAGGTGGATCATTCTGATGATGATGCTGACACAGATGAAGCTCCAGCTCCTACTCATAAGCCAAAGAAGCAGAAGAAAGCTAAGGCTTCCAAACCCACTTCTGCACCAAAGGCTTCTCGAGTGAAGCCATTGGCAACTGGCCCTCCTGCTCCAAGCAACGCCTTTGAAGATCTCTCTCGCATCTCCAAGAAGCGTGAGAAGCCATAGAAGAAACCAGTTCAGAGACACAGTCAAGAACTGACACCAGCTGCCGTCCTGAGGAACAAATCTGAAGCCATTGATTTGTCTTCAGATGAAGAATTTGGTGAGGATGCTCTTGAGTAGTTGATCAAGAGCAAGCAAGAGGCGGAGATCTTCAATGATCTGCCCCTCTTTGATGTGAATATCTTGCACAATTTCATTGATGAATGGTTCGACAATCAAGATCTCAGCTTTGATGATCTTCAACTTCCCATTGGCATCAGCGTCGCCTTCCGAGGCGCAATTTCTCCTGAGATGGCTCTGGCCCAGCGAATTGTTGAACTGAAACACAAGATTGATTTTTAGAAGGAACAGTTCAAGAAGCATGTGTCCAAGCTGAGTGTGGCTGATGTCTAGAAATTCAAGGTGATGCTCAATGACCTCAAGGAGGCGTTTCGCAAGAAATGTGAGGAAGCCAAAGGCTCAAGAGAGCGCATGAAAACTCTTGCTGCCAAGTGTGTTCTATCTTACAACGAAGCTGAAAAGCGCAAGGCACTTGGGCGTCATGGTATTAACCCCAAGATGGCTGCCAAGCAAAAGAAGAAGTATGTTGTGGCCCCAACTGATGCTACTCGGCGGGAAGATCCTCGCATTGTCTTCCCTGCCAGCATGACAGGCTCGAAGCCTAAGGTCTCCACAGTGGCCTCAGATCAGCAGAAGACCAAGGTAGCTGAAGCCAAAGCCAGAAAGCGCAAAATCAAGCGCCCTACTGATGATGCACCACCCCCATAGAAGAGAAAGACCAGGAACAAAGATCAGGCTCCTCCCAGAGAGCCCCTAGTTGTTGAACCCATTGATTATGCTCCCACTCCATCCGACAATCAAGAGCGTCAGTTGATTGTACCTGAGCCTGCTTCCATAGAGGCTCCTAAAGAACAAGAAGTTCCAGTCGTCGATCCCATCGTGACTGAAGACATTGGTCCCCAAGACAATGTAGATGATGATGAAGTCCTTTCTCAAATTCAGAACCCCATAGTATCATCGCCTGTTCACACGAACAGCGAACTCATCAGTATTGGTCGTCCTTTGACGCCAATCACGCAGGACGCTTCATGGGCTGATCGCCCCCAACCAGCTACCCCAGTTCAAGACTCCCCAAGTACACCTCATCCTACACAAACGCAAGGTACCTATCCAATTGTCAATGACGACAATTACATGGAGACCACACCATCACCAAAAGCATCGCCCGTGTTTCAACGGCTTCCCAAAGGCCTGAGGCCTTCGGTCTCCATGACGACTATCACGGAAGAAGATTCACACCAATCCAGCTCAGTGGCACGTCAAGTGTTTCCTAAAGACAATCCTTCTGTGACAGTTCCTGTGCCCGAAGCTAATGCTTCTGAAGAGATTCCGGCTGCAGCAGCCGATCAAAGACAAGAAGAACATGTTGTCACACCCCCCACAGATCAAGAAGTTGTTCTCGAGGAGAACATATCGGTGCCAGACCCTCCAGCTACACAAGTGGAGGTTGAGAATACTGAGGCCAATGACGTTTTCATGGCTGAAGCCAATGTGGCGCCTCAAGCTAACACTGTGGATGAAGCCAATGCTGCACCAGCAACCAATGTGCATCCCGACGCCTCTGCTGATGCCTCTGCTCCTGTACCGCCACCAAGGCCACACACTATTGAGCATGCATTTTATCAAGGTGAACTTGTTCTAGTCAGATGGCCAATTCTGGTTCCTCCACCTGCTCCTGGACCACAATTTGACTATCATGTGGAGAATAGGCCTTAGGTTCAGAAACCAAAACCAAGGCTGCCAAGGTTCCCAGGTACTGCAACAGCACCAGGCTCCTTCAATATCAACGGCTTCATTGCACACAACACCTTCTTTGATTCTGGCAAGAACCCCTATTCCAAGCCACGAATATCATCAGATTGGTTCTGGAGCTACCAGCAGCGTAGCTATTACTCCTGTATTCTATACAATCAGGAGCGCATATTTCCACATATGCGTCTGGACACTGAAGCCATTGCTGGTCTGCCCTGCCTTGAAGAAGCCCTAGACTGCTTTCGTGATGCTGGTCTTCTAGAGTTAGTCACTGACAAGGAACATTGGAATGAAGAGCTTCTACTGCAATTCTATGCAACCCTCCACATTCGCGGCTACAACAGGGATACAACGACATGGGTCCTTGAGTGGATGACGGGCAACGTTCATCATGAAGCCAAAGCCTTTGATCTCATTGAGATTACCGGCCTCTCCACTCCAGGCAAACTGTATGAACCAGGTTGTCAGCTTCACCGCGATGCATTGGAGAGCATTTTTCAGAAACCAGAGCCCAACATGAGCCAGATGCTTAGTATGATGAAGCCACTGCCCCAGGATGCTGAGTATCCCAAGGAATTTCTTGTTGAAGACCTAGAGTATCTGCCCCGCACTATCTATCACATTATTAGGCGAACTCTATGGCCCATCAAAGGGCATTCCTCCTCAGCGAAGCTTGAAGGTGCAATGAAGACATTGGTCTTCTACATTTTGAATGGAAAAAGCTTCAATGCTCAGGACTTCTTCATAAGACAGTTTGCTGCATCTAGGTCTGACATTTTTGGTCTGAAATTCTATGTTCCTTGGATTATGCGTCTGATCAAGCTCCACTCTGCCATTGACTATCAGCCCTCTGCTCGTAATCATCTCATATTTTTACTAGAGGTTGATATGTCCATTGAAGCCATATACCCAGAGCCTGCCAAGGAAGCACTATATCTTCACAATGTGGATCGTTAGAGCTTTTCCCAACATGTTGAAGGTGTTCAAGCTGCTTCTCGTGTCTATCCATTGGCCGGCAACACTCGTCGTGCACGTACTGAAGCCACAGAGAGCACCATTGCCCCAAGGACACGCAAGCGATCTTGTGTGCTAAATGACCGAGAGCTTCTTGTGGCATTGCATCATAAGCAAGACAAGCATCATTTATGGCTCAAGCGTCAAATGCAAAGCATCTTGGTGGATGTTAATCGCATTCGCAATCTTGGTACCAAGAATGCCTTTGTCACTCCTGAAACATGTCGGAGGTCCTGGAAGAGTCTGACATTGCTAAGTGCTGAAGCTGATCTTCAAGACGATGGCTTCACTAAGAGATTCAAGTTCGACTCCACTCCTCCAAGGAATGATGTTCTACATCGAACCCCATCTCTTGAAGACTCGGAGTACTCCTCATCCGCAGCCACTGTTCGTGCGAGAGTTACTGATGAAGCTGATGATGCTACCTCACCGGCTCCAACCACAACACGTGTCGACACTGTCCCAAGTTCTTCTGCACCACCAAACCTCAATGACGACCCTGCTGCTTCACCTACTCCTCATGGGAACAAGTAGCGACTATGTCTTCAAACCTTTTTGGTCCTTACTGGCAAAAGGGGGAGAAGCATATGTTGATAGTCTTCAAGCGGGTCCATATGGGTGGTTGGTATACTTTTGCCTAGTGTTTACAACTCTCGTTTTTTATACAATTGGTTCTTTCAGTTGTAACACTTAAACTCGACTGTCGTATGCTACTTTTTCTGCTATTCTGTGTGATGCGGCGATAAGAAATTCCGCATATGCGATGATAAATCCCGCATGAACTCATTCCGCGGACGTCCATTTTTCATTATGCATGTCATTTTTCCTGTATATCTGTTCATGCATGATTCATTGTCTTCATATGGTGAAGAGGATCTCCACAAGTACAACCTGCCATGTGCATTTGCATTCCAATGCAAAACATTTATATGCACATCTTCAGGGCGGGCCTTTTACCACTTATGAAGACAATGCATCAATCCTTTACAATTTCACATACTTTTATCCCCGTTGAAAACTTCAACCAGTTTTTCATCAATCACCAAAAAGGGGGAGAATGTAAGTGCATCTAGTGCCACCCCTAGTTGGTTTTGGAGTATTGACGACAAACCTGGTTGAGGGACTAATGTGTTTGTGAGAATTGCAGGATAACACAGGTAGTAGTCCCTCATTTATTCGGTTTACCTACCGGAGATGACCCCTAAAAATGTGTGAAGACATTAAAGACAATGGTGGTCTGTGAAGATATTCACATTGAAGACTATGACATGAGAAGACATTGAGTGAAGACTATGGAGCACGAAAACTTAGTGGTTTTGTTGTTTCCTTTTCTTCTTTGTTGAGTCATAGGAACCACCGCACTGTTAAGTGGGGTCTAAGTGAACAAAGTCAGAGTGACTGAAGTGATGCTCAAGCAAATCCTATGTCTTCGAGCGAAGACAATGAGAGCAAATCTTATCCAGAGTCGGATAAGTCAGCTTTACTTGTAGCCCAAGTCAAGCTGCCGCGTGTGTTTGAAATCTGACCATTGCGACACGTGTCATTTCCTTAGTGACCCAGTGTCATTTCGGACAAATCAGGTCGGGTTGCCCAGTGGCTATAAATAGCCCACACCCTACACCATAAATTGGTGGCTGCTCGGAATTAGATACGGCTTTTGTCGTTTGAGAGCAACCCACCTCTGAAGCCTTTGAGAGAGAGAATCCTTGCAAGGACAAATCCCAAACCACCCAGAGCCCAGAGAGTGTTTGGCATCACTGAAGTCTTTCTGTCCGCGTGATCTGAAGACTTGTTACACTTGAGGAATGTGAATCCTCCTGCCGGTTAGGCGTCGCGTTTTGAGCATCCAAGAGTCATTGTGGATTGCCGGTGAACAAAGTGTGTGAAGGTATGGAAGTCTACCTTGAAGACTTACCAGAGTGATTGGGCAAGGACTAGGTGTCCTTAGCTCAAGGGGAATAAGGTGAAGACGCGGTCTTCTGAGTTAAATCTCAGCCTGCCTAACCAGACGTACAGTTGTCACTGCAACTAGAGCTGGTCGAACAAACCACTGTCTTCCTGAAGCTACTGGTTCTATTTCTCACTTCTCTTTACGTATAGTTTGTCTTCGTGAAGTCATTGCCTGCTTGCATAATCTGTTTGACTTCACTGTTTGACTACTTGTCCTGATTGGCTTCATACTATCTTCGACCCTGATCCTTACTACCTAGTTGCTAACAGTCTTCATGCTTTCACTTCATTGAATACTTGACTATGGCTTTTCTAGTGTAGTCAACCTTCCGCTGCATACGAATAATGTTGTTTCTCCTGTTTGTCTTCAAAACTCCCATGTTTTGAACTCTTTCATAAAAATCGCCTATTCACCCCCCCCCCTCTAGTCTATAACTAGCACTTTCGATGACTAATGTTGAGTCCATGGATTATACGCACTCTAACCCGTCCACAATTGCTAGCCTCTCTAATACCGTGCAACTTTCGCTGGTATCATACACCCACCATATACATTCCTCAAAACAGCCACCATACCTACCTATTATGGCATTTTCATAGCCATTCCGAGATATATTGCCATGCAACTTTCCACCGTTTCGTTTATTATGACACGCTTCATCATTGTCATATTGCTTTGCATGATCATGTAGTTGACATCGTATTTGTTGCAAAGACACCATTCATAATTTTTCATACATGTCACTCTTGAACCATTGCACATCCGGTACACCGCCGGAGGCATTCATATAGAGTCATATTTTGGTCTAAGTATCGAGTTGTAATTCTTGAGTTGTAAGTAAATAAAAGTGTGATGATCTTCATTATTAGAGCATTGTCCCAGTGAGGAAAGGATGATGGAGACTATGATTCCCCCACAAGTCGGGATGAGACTCCGGACGAAAAAAAGAGAAGGCCCAAAAAATGAGAGAAAAAGAGAGAAGGGGCAATGCTACTATCCTTTTACCACACTTGTGCTTCAAAGTAGCACCATGATCTTCATGATATAGAGTCTCCTATGTTGTCACTTTCATATACTAGTGGGAATTTTCATTATTGAACTTGGCTTGTATATTCCAATGATGGGCTTCCTCAAAATGCCCTAGGTCTTTGTGAGCAAGCGAGTTGGATGCGCACCCACTTAGTTTCTTTTTGAGCTTTCATACACTCATAGCTCTAGTGCATCCGTTGCATGGCAATCCCTACTCACTCACACTGATATCTATTGATGCGCGTCTTCATAGCCCATTGATACGCCTAGTTGATGTGAGACTATTTCTCCTTTTTGTCTTCTCCACAACCACCATTCTATTCCAGTTATAGTGTTATGTCCATGGCTCATGCTCATGTATTTCGTGAAGATTGAAAAAGTTTGAGAACATCAAAAGTATGAAACAATTTCTTGGCTTGTCATCGGGGTTGTGCATGATTAAATGCTTTGTGTGATGAATATAGAGCATAACCAGACTATATGATTTTGTAGGGATAACTTTCTTTGGCCATGTTATTTGAGAAGACATGATTGCTTTGTTAGTATGCTTGAAGTATTATTATTTTTATGTCAATATTAAACTTTTGTCTTGATTATTTCGGATCTGATCATTCATGCCACAATAAAGAAAATTACAATTATAAATATGTTAAGTAGCATTCCACATCAGAAAATTTGTTTTTATCATTTACCTACTCGAGGACGAGTAGGAATTAAGCTTGGGGATGCTTGATACGTCTCCAATGTATCTATAATTTTTTATTGTTCCATGCTATTATATTATCTGTTTTGGATGTTTAATGGGATTTAATATGCTCTTTTATATTAATTTTGGGACTAACCTATTAACCGGAGGCCCAGTGCCAGTTTCTGTTTTTTGCCTATTTTAGAGTTTTGTAGAAAAGGAATACCAAACGGAGTCCAAACAGAATGAAACCTTCGCGATGACCTTTCTTGGACCGAAAGCAAACCAGAAGACTTGGAGTTGAAGTTAGAGATGCAACAAGGCGTCCACGAGGCAGGAGGGTGTGCCCAGGGGGTAGGCGCGCCCCCACCCTCGTCGGCCCCTCGTAGCTCCACCGACCTAGTTTCTTCACCTATATATACTCTTATACCCTAAAAACATCAGGGGAGCCACGAAACACTTTTCCACCACCACAACCTTCTGTACCCGTGAGATCCCATCTTGGGGCCTTTTCCGGCGATCTGTCGGAGGGGGAATCGATCATGGAGGGCTTCTAGATCAATACCATTGCATCTCCAATGAAGCGTGAGTAGTTTACCACAGTACTTCGGGTCCATAGTTATTCGCTAGATGGCTTCTACTCTCTCTTTGATTCTCAATACAAAGTTCTCCTCGATGTTCTTGGATATCTATTCGATGTAATACTCTTTTGCGGTGTGTTTGCCGAGGTCCGATGAATTGTGGATTTATGAACAAGATTATCTATGAATATTATTTGGTTCTTCTCTGAATTCTTATATGCATGATTTGATATCTTTGCAAGTCTCTTCGAATTATTGTTTTAGTTTGGCCTACTAGATTGATCTTTCTTGCCATGGGAGAAGTGCTTAGCTTTGGGTTCAATCTAGCGGCGTCCTTTCCCAGTGACAATAGGGGCAGCAAGGCACGTATTGTGTTGTTGCCATCGAGGACAAAAAGATGTCGTTTATATCATATTGCTTGAGTTTATCCCTCTACATCATGTCATCTTGCTTAATGTGTTACTCCATTCTTATGAACTTAATACTCTAGATGAATGCTGGATAGCGGTCGATGTGTGGAGTAATAGTAGTAGATGTAGAATCGTTTCGGTCTACCTGACATGGACGTGATGCCTATGTTCATGATCATTGCCTTAGATGTCTTCATAATTATGCGCTTCTCTGTCAATTGCTCAGCAGTAATGTGTTCATCCACCATAATGCATGCTATATCGAGAGAAGCCACTAGTGAAACCTATGGCCCCCAGGTCTCTTCTCCATCATATTGCATCTCTTTTCCATTATATTGCATCTCTTTTTCATATTATTGAATCTTGTTTACTATTTTGCAATCTTTACTTTCCAATCTATACAACAAAAATACCAAAAATATTTACCTTATTATCTCTATTAGATCTCACTTTTGCGAGTGACCGTGAAGGGATTGACAACCCCTTTATCGCATTGGTTGCAAGGTTCTTGATTGTTTGTGCAGGTATTCGGTGACTTGTGCGTCATCTCCTACTGGATTGATACCTTAGTTCTCAAAAACTAAGTGAAATACTTACGCTACTTTGTTGTACTACCCTTTCCTCTTCAAGGGAAAACCAACGCAAGCTCAAGAGGTAGCACACGCCTCTCGCTCTGCGGCACTCCAACGGTCTCGTTGTGCGTCGAGCCGCAGCTATTGGCATTGATGCACCTAGCTTGCTCTGCGGCGCACCATCGATCACGTTGTGCGTCGAGCTGCAGCCTCTCGGTGTTGACATGCTTATCTTGATCCGCGGCGCTGAAGCGCTATGCGCCAAGGGTCTGCTCAACCCTGGCAATGACGCACATCACGGCGTCGTCCATCGTGTTGTCAGGGAGCGCTACGGCCTCGATTGGATCTGGCGCCTTCTGGTTTTCATCGTCGATGAGGTTGATGGCAGAGGCGGCGCTTTGGTGGGTTTGCATGCTTGGAAAAGGTGGATGTGCTACAGGTTGCGCTTGTTGCCTCTATGCGTCGTGACGCGCCTAGGTCTATGCGCAATATCGCTGGGTGGCGGGAAACATGTGGGGAAATGGCAGGAAACGGTGGTGTGTTCATAAAACACCATCAATTAATGGAAACTTAGCATATAAGGAACATTGAGATAGCACAAGAAGTAGATGATGACGAGATGAACACGGTCCACATTAGGGAAACCATCGGTGATGAATTCATTAATCACAAATGATTGTACACTAGCAAGTGTTGGCCCACAACACACGGCTTATTCCATCACAAACAGGTCGGATGGATCAACTATATGCCACGTATACACATTGTCAAAAAGTAATGCGGTAGACCTTCTTTAACATATGTTAAAAAAATAGAATAAAAATAAAAAACAAGGACCTCGAGGTTAAATTAGCCGAGAGGATGGGTCATTTCGGTCATTTGACCGAAAAGACCCATCCTATCAGTTAATTTAACATCAACACAACTTCCCATCCAGTCACCCATCTGATGGTTGCTCCAGCCTGAGCACACTTAACTTGAGAGTTCTGTTACATGAGCTAGTGGTGGAACATCTAGTCCTTGCTGATATAGGATGCCTCTTCGCATCCTTATGGCGCATCCGGATGACCGCCCGTCCCCCAATGGCCAATAGATGTTGTGTAGACAGAGCATATCACATATGACTTATTAGAAGCAATGGTCTGTGTTATTATCGGTCTTCACACACATTTCTGATATAGACCTGTTTGTCGTGTATCACACAGATCTTGTTATATAGAACTATTTCTATTCTCTTGTCTCAACGCAGATAGTTCATCTGAGTGAACCGCATGCTGATACGTCTCCAATGTATCTATAATTTTTTTATTGTTCCATGTTATTATATTATCCATCTTGGATGTTTTATATGCATTTATATGCTATTTTATATGATTTTGGGACTAAACTATTAACCTAGAGCCCAGTGCCAGTTTCTGTTTTTTCCTTGTTTTTGAGTTTTACATAAAAGGAATACCAAATGGAGTCCAATTGGCCTGCCAATTTACGGTGTTTTTTTATGGACCAGAAGAAGCCCCTGAAGCAAAAGAATTGGCCCAGAAGAGTCTCGACTCATCCACGAGGGTGGAGGGCGCGCCCTACCCCGTGGGTGCGCCCCCCTACCTCGTGGATGACTTGGAGATCCCCCTGACGTGAGACCGACGCCAAAAATTCCTATAAATACAGAAACCCCCGAAAAGAAACCTATATCAGGAGCTCCACCGCCGCAAGCCTCTATAGCCACCAAAAACCAATCAGGACCCTGTTCTGGCACCCTGCCAGAGGGGGAATCATCACCAGTGGCCATCTTCATCATCTCGGTGGTCTCCATGATGAGGAGGGCGTATTTCACCCTCAGGGCTGAGGGTTTGTACCAGTAGCTATGAGTTTGATCTCTCTCTCTCTCTCTCATGTTCTTGATACAGCACGATCTTGATGTACCGCGAGCATTGCTATTATAATTGAATCTTATGATGTTTCTCCCCCTCTACCTTCTTGTAATGGATTGAGTTTTCCCTTTGAATTTATCTTATCGGATTGAGTCTTTAAGGATTTGAGAACACTTGATGTATGTCTTGCATGTGTTTATCTGTGGTGACAATAGGATATTCACGTGATCCACTTGATGATGTATGTTTTGGTGATCAACTTGTGGGTTTAGTGACCTTGTGAACTTATGCATAAGGGTTGGCACACGTTTTCATCTTGACTCTCCGGTAGAAAATTTGGGGCAGTCTTTGAAGTTCTTTGTGTTGGTTGGAATAGATGAATCTGAGATTGTGTGATGCATATCATATAATCAAACCCGCGGATACTTGAGGTGATATTGGAGTATCTAGGTGAAATTAGGGTTTTTGTTGATTTGTGTCTTAAGGTGTTATTTTACTACGAACTCTAGGGCTGTTTGTGACACTTATAGGAATAGCCCAATGCATTGATCGGAAGGAATAACTTTGAGGTGGTTTTGTACTCTACAATAATCTCTTCATTTGTTCTCAGCTATTAGTGACTTTGGAGTGACTCTTTGTTGCATGTTGAGGGATTGTTATATGATCTAATTATGTTATCATTGTTGAGAGAACTTGCACTAGTGAAAGTATGAACCCTAGGCCTTGTTTCCAAGCATTGCAATACCGTTTTCGCTCACTTTTGCTACTAGTTACCTTTCTGTTTTTATATTTTCAGATTACAAAAACCTATATCTACCATCCATATTGCACTTGTATCACCATATCTTCGCCGAACTAGTGCACCTATACAATTTACCATTGTATTGGGTGTGTTGGGGACACAAGAGACTCTTTGTGATTTGGTTGCAGGGTTGTTTGAGAGAGACCATCTTCATCCTACGCCTCCCACAGATTGATAAACCTTAGGTCATCCACTTGAGGGAAATTTGCTACTGTCCTACAGACCTCTTTACTTGGAGGCCCAACAACGTCTACAAGAAGAAGATTGCTTAGTAGATATCAAGCTCTTTTCTAGCGCCGTTACTGGGGAGGTTAGTGCTTGAAGGTATATCTTTAGATCTTGCAATCGAGTCTTTTAGTTTCTTGTTTTATCACTACTTGAGTATATAAAAGAAAGGGACATTTACATTTGTGCCCCTAATTTGCACCCACTCATATTTACCCCTAAATTTTTGATGTGCTCAAATTTGCCCCTAAAAAGCATTTTAAGTCGCAGGAATGCCCTTCCATCTGGTCAAAGTTGTTTGACCAAAACTTTGAAATTCATACGAAGTCAGAAAAATGCAAACAAGATATCAAAATGTTCATAAAAACATCACCTATATGCACATGTCATTTATGTTCCTCACCTACATGTGCATTTATTTGAATTCACCCCAAATTGTTTTTAATGTTATAAATCGTAAAAAGCTTTAAAGAGTGCTTTTGTCATGAACGTAAATGACATGTTCATATAGGTGTTGTTTTTATGAGCATTTTGATATCTTATTTTGCATTGTTCTAAGTTCATATGAATTTGTTATGAATTCACAAAGTTTTGGTCAAACAACTTTGACCAGCCAGAAGGGCATTCCTTTGACTTAAAATGCTTTTTAGGGGAAATTTGAGCACATCAAAAAGTTAGGGGAAAATTTGATAAGTGGGTTTGAGTTAGGGGCACAAATGTGAATGTCCCTAAAAGAAAATTACAAAAAAAATGGAATTGAGGTTGTCTCATATGCTTCATCTTTTTATTGTCTTTCGTGAGAATGATGGAAAGGAAAATTGGTCTCAAGTGTTAGAAGAAGAATGCATTAAAATGTTTGGCACTTAATATTTGAATGATGAGTATGATTGCAATGTTGTTAGTATGAATTCCTTGAATATCCATGATCCTAATGATATGCAAAGCCATAAGCTTGGGGATGCTATGTTTGATGAAGATGATATTTTTAGTCCCCCAAGTTTTGATGAGAATATTTATTATGATGAAAGCATGCCTCCTATTTATGATGATTATATTGATGAAAGTGGGTTTGGAAGAGTGTTAACTTTAATAAGTAATGATACCACTATTTTGGAGGGTGTTGAATCTTATTATGATAATCATGAAAGTGGATCTGGAGAGGTCATGACTTTATTTAGTGATGAATCCACTATTTTGGAAGAGGTTCCAATTGATTATGAGAACAAAGTTGCTTTCTATGATGATTATTGTGATTACATGTATGTTATAAAGAATAATGATAACCATGCAACTTGTCATCTTGATTTTAATTTTCAATTGGATTATGCCTCACATGAAGTTATTTTGTTGAGTTTTCTCCCACTACTATTCATGAGAAGAAATTTGCTTATGTGGAGTAGTAAAATTTCTATGCTTGTAGATCATGAAAAGAATGATTTATGTGATATTTACATTACTGAATTCATGCATGATGCTACTGAAAATTATTGTGAGGGAGGAATATATGCTTGTAGGAATTGCAATAATATCAAGTTTCCTCTCTATGTGTTGAAAATCTTGAAGCTATGCTTGTTTTGCTTTCCTATGCTAGTTGATTCTTGTTCCCATAAGTTGTTTGCTCACAAAATCCCTATGCATAGGAATTGGGTTAGACTTAAATGTGCTAGTCATATGCTTCATGATGCTCCCGTTATGTTTCAATTCTTATCTTTTATGCGAGCATCATTGAAATCATCATGCCTAGCTAAAAAAGGCATTAAAGAAAAGCGCTTGGTGGGAGACAACCCAATATTTACCCTTACTGTTTTTGTGTGTTCACATGATTAAGATACTGTAGTAACCATGTTTTATAGCTTTTTTTCAATAAAGTGCCAAGTAAAGCCTTTAGGATAGCTTACGGTGATAGTTGTGTTGATCCAGTTGAAAATCAGAAACTTTTGCGCTCAGTAAATTAGTTTTGATAATTCACAGAAACATGATATTGATATGATTATTTTTTATCTGGATTGGTACACCAATTTCTCAGGTTTTCCTAATTTGGATGGATTTTTGGAGTTATATAAGTATTCGAGAGTTACAGATTACTACTGACTGTTCTGTTTTTGACAGATTCTGTATTCTATGTGTTGTTTGCTTATTTTGGTCAATCTATGAGTAGTATCGAAGGGTATGAACCATAGAGAAGTTGGAATAAAGTAGATATTACACCAATATAAATAAATAATGAGTTCACAACAGTACCTAAGTGGTGATTTATTTTCTTATACTAACGAAGCTTACGAGTTTTCTGTCGAGTTTTGTGTTGTGAAGTTTTCAAGTTCTGGGTAAAGATTTGATGGACTATGGAATAATGAGTGGCAAGAGCCTAGCTTGGGGATGCCCAAGGCACCCCAAGGTAATATTCAAGGACAACCAAAAGCCTAAGCTTGGGGATGCCCCAGACGGCATCCCCTCTTTCGTCTTCGTTCATCGGTAACTTTACTTGTTGCTATATTTTTATTCACCACATGATATGTGTTTTTCTTGGAGCATCATTTTATTTTATTTTGTTTTGCTTGATGTTTGAATAATATCCCAAGATCTGAAATTCTTAAATGTTAG
Organism: Triticum aestivum; assembly: GCF_018294505.1. Taxonomy (NCBI): domain Eukaryota; kingdom Viridiplantae; phylum Streptophyta; class Magnoliopsida; order Poales; family Poaceae; genus Triticum; species Triticum aestivum. Next base: position 698,137,096 of record NC_057801.1, read on the forward strand.
AGAGTCTTCACATAGTTGCATAATTATTCGACTACTCATTGATCTTCACTTATATCTTTTGGAGTAGTTCGTCATTTGCTCTAGTGCTTCACTTATATCTTTCTAGAGCACGGCGGTGGTTTTATTTTGAAGAAATTAATGAACACTCATGCTTCACTTATATTATTTTGAGAGTCTTTTATAACAGCATGGTAATTTGCTTGGGTTATAAAATTAGTCCTAATATGATAGGCATCCAAGGGGGATATAATAAAAACTTTCATATAAAGTGCATTGAATACTATGAGAAGTTTGATTCTATCTGATTGTTTTCAGATACAAAGATGCTGATATTAGAGTCATGCTAGTGGAGTAGTTGTTAATTTGAGAGATACTTGTGTTGAAGTTTGTGATTCCCGTAGCATGCACGTATGGTGAACCGTTATGTGATGAAGCCGGAGCATGATTTATTTATTGATTGTCATCCTTTGTGTGGAGGTGGGGATCACGCGATGGTTAACTCCTACCAACCCTTCCCCTAGGAGCATGCGCATAGTGCTTGGTTTTGATGACTTGTAGATTTTTGCAGTAAGTATGTGAGTTCTTTATGACTAATGTTGAGTCCATGGATTATACGCACTCTCACCCTTCCACCATTGCTAGCCTCTCTTATGTCGCGCAACTTTTGTCGGTACCATACACCCACCATACCTACCTATTATGGCATTTCCATAGCCATTGCGAGATATATTGCCATGCAATTTTCCACCGTTCCGTTTATTATGACACGTTTTGTCATTGTCATATTGCTTTGGATGATCATGTAGTTGACATTGTATTTGTGGCAAAGCCACCATTCATAATTCTTTCATACATGTCACTCTTGATTCATTGCACATCCCGGTACACCGCCGGAGGCATTCATATAGAATCATATCTTGTTCTAAGTATGGAGTTGTAATTCTTGAGTTGTAAGTAAATAAAAGTGTGATGATCTTTATTATTGGAGCATTATCCCAGTGAGGAAAGGATGATGGAGACAATGATTCCCCCCACAAGTCGAGATGAGACTCCGGATGAAAAATAAAAATAAAAGGCCAAAAAAAAGAGAAGGCCCAAAAAACAAAAAAAGGAGAGAAAAGGAGAGAAGGGGCAATGCTACTATCCTTTTAACACACTTGTGCTGCAAAGTAGCACCATGATCTTCATGATAGAGAGTCTCCTATTTTGTCACTCTCATATACTAGTGGGAATTTTTCATATAGAACTTGGCTTGTGTATTCCAATAATGGGCTTCCTCAAAATGCCCTAGGTCTTTGTGAGCAAGCGAGTTGGATGCACACCCACTTAGTTTCTTTTTGAGTTTTCATACACTTATAGCTCGAGTGCATCCGTTGCATGGCAATCCCTACTCACTCACGTTGATATCTATTGATGGGCATCTCCATAGCCCGTTGATACGCCTAGTTGATGTGAGACTATCTTCTCCTTTTTGTCTTCTCCACAGCCACCATTCTGTTCCACCTATAGTGCTATGTCCATGGCACACACTCATGTATTGCGTGAAGATTGAAAGAGTTTGAGAATACTAAAGTATGAAACAATTGCTTGGCTGAAACCAGGGTTGTGCATGATTTGAATATTTTGTGTGATGAAGATAGATCACAGCTAGACTATATGATTTTATAGGGATAGCTTTCTTTGGCCATGTTATTTTGAGAAGACATGATTGCTTTGTTAGTATGCTTGAAGTATTATTGTTTTTATGTCAATATTAAACTTTTGTTTTGAATCTTTCGATCTAAGCATTCATGCCACAATAAAGAAGATTACATTGATAAATATGTTAGGTAGCATTCCACATCAAAAATTCTGTTTCTATCATTTACCTACTCGAGGACCAGCAGGAATTAAGCTTGGGGATGCTTGATACGTCTCCAACGTATCTATAATTTTTGATTGTTCCATGCTATTATATTATCCATCTTGGATGTTTTATATGCATTTATATGCTATTTTATATGATTTTTGGGACTAACCTATTAACCTAGAGTCCAGTGCCAGTTTCTGTTTTTTTCTTGTTTTTGAGTTTTACAGAAACGGAATACCAAACGGAGTCCAACTGACCTGCCAATTTACAATGATTTTTTATCGACCAGAAGAAGCCCCAGAAGCAAAAGAATTGGGTCAGAAGAGTCTCAAGTCATCCGCAAGGGTGGAGGGTGCGCCCTACCCCCTGGGCGCGCCCCCCTACCTCGTGGCTGACTCGGAGACCCCCCCTGACATGAGACCGATGCAAAAAATTCCTATAAATACAGTAACCCCCGAAAAGAAACCTAGATCTGGAGTTACACTGCCGCAAGCCTCTATAGCCACCAAAACCAATCGGGACCCTGTTCCAGCACCCTACCAGAGGGGGGAATCATCACCGGTGGCCATCTTCATCATCCCGGTGATCTCCATGACGAGGAGGGAGTAGTTCACCTCGGGGCTGAGGGTATGTACTAGTAGCTATGTGTTTGATCTCTCTATCTCTCATGTTCTTGATACGGCACGATCTTGATGTACCGTGAGCTTTGCTATTATAGTTGGATCTTATGATGTTTCCCCCCATCTACCTTCTTGTAATGGATTGAATTTTCCCTTTAAAGTTATCTTATCGGATTGAGTCTTTAAGGATTTGAGAACACTTGATGTATGTCTTGCATGTGCTTATCTATGGTGACAATGGGTTATTCACATGATCCACTTGATGTATGTTTTGGTGATCAACTTGCGGGTCCAGTGACCTTGCGAACTTATGCATAGGGGTTGGCTCACGTTTTGGTCTTGACTCTCCGGTAGAAAATTTGGGGCACACTTTGAAGTTCGTTGTGATGGTTTGAATAGATGAATCTGAGATTGTCTGATGCATATCGTATAATCAAACCCACGGATACTTGAGCTGACATTGGAGTATCTATGTGACATTAGGGTTTTGGTTGATTTGTGTCTTAAGGTGTTATTTTACTACAAACTCTAGGGCTGTTGTGACACTTATAGGAATAGCCCAATGGATTGATCGGAAAGAATAACTTTGAGGTGGTTTCGTACCCTACAATAATCTCTTCGTTTGTTCTCCGCTATTAGTGACTTTGGAGTGACTCTCTGTTGCATGTTGAGGGATTGTTATATGATCTAATTATGTTATCATTGTTGAGAGAACTTGCACTAGTGAAAGTATGAACCCTAGGTCTTGTTTCCAAGCATTGCAATACTGTTTTCGCTCACTTTTGCTACTAGTTTCCTTGCTGTTTATATATTTTCAGATTACAAAAACCTATATCTACCATCCATATTGCACTTGTATCACCATCTCTTCGCCGAACTAGTGCACCTATACAAATTACCATTGTATTGGGTGTGTTGGGGACACAAGAGACTCTTTGCTATTTGGTTGCAGGGTTGTTTGAAAGAGACCATCTTCATCCTACGCCTCCCACGGATTGATAAACCTTAGATCATCCACTTGAGGGAAATTTGCTACTATCCTACAAACATCTGTACTTGGAGGCCCAACAACGTCTACAACAAGAAGGTTGCGTAGTAGGCATCACGTATCGTATATCGCACACACCTTGATCTACTTGACCGTTTCTTTTATGTTGCCTAATCACAAACAGTTCATCCGAGTGAAGTGTATGTTGTATATCGCACACACCTTCATCTGGCAGCCCGTTTCTTTTGTTCCTCCTCATCACAAATAGTTAATTTAACTGAACCGTAAGCCCTGCATCGCACACGGAACCAAAATCTTAACCGCGTTTGATGCATCCGTCATCACAAACGTTTTGCACCTTTTTTGATGGGTTTTTACACCATCGTTTGCGACTATTGCATTGCACACAGTTTCGTCGAAGGGTCTTTGATCGTAGTGTCATGTTAGCAGCATCCTGCAGCAGTGTACGTATTATGATGCACTGGTAACTTTGAATGGATGGACCCTGCAACAGCCGGATTGGAAGAAATCAAGGCTCTACTCGCAAGCAACCCAATCGTAGCTGCCCCAGGTGTTGGCAAGCCTGTGTTATTATACATCTTGGCAACTAACTAAGTAGTTAGTGTTGTACTCGTCGTCGAACGAGGGGAACAGGGATATAAATTCCCCACCCAAAAACCAGTCTATTATTTATTGGAGGTCCTTACACCTTGCAAATCCCGATACCCCCACTATCAGAAGATAGCCTACACAGTCTTCATGGCATCCCGTAAACTATGACACTACTTTCAAGAGTGTTCGATCATAGTGGCATCTGAAGTACCACTCAACGACATTATCAATAACAGGGACGCCATTGAGCACATAGCCAAATGGGCCATAGAGATTTTACCATTCAAAATAGTATACAAGCCACGCCAGGCTATTAAATCCCAGGTGTTGGCCGACTTTGTCACTGAATGGACGGAAGCCGAACTCCCTAAAGAGTATAGCTCATACTCCAATTGGATTATGTATTTTGACGGCTCCAAAATGTTGGCCGGACTGGGGGCTGGTGTCATCCTAACATCTCCTACTGGGACACAGTCTGCTATGTCTTACAAATTATGTATACATACTCCAACAATGCTGCCGAATATGAGGTGCTTCTACATGATCTTCGCATGGCTGTCTCCATGGGTATACAACGCTTGGAGGTGCGCAGTAATTCCAACCTTGCAATATCCCAGGTCAATGGAGAGTTCGACGGAAAGGACCCAAAATGGCAGCGTATCAAAACGCCATATTAAAAATATCAGCTTGGTTCGAAGGACTTGAGTTTCATCATGTCGCTTGAGACAGTAATCAGGCAGCCGACATCCTTGCTCGTATGGGCGCTAAGCGCGACCCTGTGCCACCTAACACTTTTGTGGAAAGGCTCTTTAAGCCATCCATAGTGTGGCAGGGTGAAATTAGAGAAGACAGTGCGGACCTGATCACACCCCCAGCTGCCGAACACAATGCAGACACCATCGGGGGCCCGGATATCAAGATAACACCCTCTACTCATGAGATCATGGCTATTATCGCTCCCTGGACCGAACCATTCCTGTCCTACCTTAATAGGCAGGAGCTCCCCGCAGATCAAAATGAAGCACGGTGCATAGTTCGGCGCTCTAAAGCTTTCAGGGTGCATGAGGGTGAACTGTACAAAAAGAGCACTACCGGAGTCCTCAAAGGTGTATCTCCATAGAGGAGAGAAGGCAACTCTTGGCAGAAATACATGCTGGTTTGGGCGGTCATCACGCTGCAGCCCGAGCCCTCGTAAGCAAGGCTTTTAGTACAGGCTTTTTCTGGCCTACAGCTCGAGCAGACGCTCAAGCTCTTGTCCAACACTGTGTGGGTTGTCAGCTTTTTGCCAATCAAAGTCACATGCCTCCCACCGCATTAAGGACAATCCCCATTACTTGGCCCTTCGCGGTCCGGGGGCTTGATATGGTTGGTCCCCTTAAAGGGGAAGCCACAAAAAGAAATACTTGTCGGTAATGGTAGATAAATTCACTAAGTGGATAGAGGCCAAACCGGTAAAAACAGATGAGGCAGGGCCAGTGATTGACTTTATATCCGGCGTAGTCCACCGTTATGGTGTTCTGCACAGCACCATCAGTGATAATGGCTCCAACTTTACAGTTGGTGAGGTAAAAACTTGGTGCGCTAAGTTGGGCATTAAACTCGACTATGCATCTGTATACCACCCTCAAACAAACAGCCAAGTCGAAAGGGACAAGGGTCTGATCATGAGTGGCATTAAGCCCAGACTCGTGCGCTCCTTACACGAATCAGACAAGCACTGGGTTGAGGAACTTGATTTTGTACTCTGGGGACTCTGGACCACACCCAATCGAATGACCAGATACACACCCTTCTTTATGGTGTACGACACAGAGGCCGTATTGCTCTACGACATTATTCATGACTCAACTAGAGTGCGCATGTACGAAGAGAGAGAAACCGAATTAGATCGACAAGATGACCTAGACGGACTCAAAGAGGAGCGCGATGTTGCTAAGGCTCATTATGCATTTTCTCAACAATAGGCCAGGCGTTACCAAAGCAGAGAAGTGCGGGATAAGACATACAATGTCGGAGAACTTGTTTTACGCCTCCCAGAAAAGAAAAGGACAAGCTCAAACCCAAATGGGAGGGCCCTTCATCATAGATTAAGTCCTAACTGGAGGAGCCTATCGCCTTTGCAATGCAGCAGATAATCGCCTTGAGCCGAACCCATGGAACGCTACCTAGCTCTGAAGATTCTACGCATAGTTCAGCCTCCTTAGGTTTCATTTTAACTAGTTTTTTTCCTTTTTCTCTCCCTTTTTGATTTTTTCCCTTTCCTTCTCAAATGTATGTTTGGATCAACTGCACTATTCGGGGTACACATCTTTAAATGTACACACCCCACTATACATGGGGGCTTCTTTAATGAAGCACTTTATTGAAAGCTTATAAGCTTCCTTTGTCCATGATGGTTGTTGCTTCTGCCATTTTATGCACCTCTATGACTTAAGTTTTTGCCAAGCTGGGTTGCCTTCCTCCTGTGTTTATACCCTACGTTCCCGATTGTTCGGCTAGGGTGTAAAGGGAGTACCTCTACGATTGTTACAACCGGGTTATCCGGACCTGTACCTCAAACGGGTGAAGTCGAAAGCTAGCGTTCTTAAGGGAATAATTGGTCGGCCAATAAACGACAGACTTTTTTTTGGAACAATTATGGAATTGGTTGTCTGTACTTCGGATACGAGCCTAGGCATGCATCATTTAGCATGTTAACCCAAGGAAAGGAACCCCTAAAGGAACTATTTTTCTTGGAAGATGTTTCTAACGTTAAATCGTAATATAACATAAATCCCCGAACATATTTTTTCTGTTCGAGCAATATGACCGGATTGCCTGGTTTCTGAATATACTAAACGTTTCTTAGTTAAACATAGTATACAGAAACACTCCAACTTCTGGGTTCACAGGTGGAAGCCGAAGGTCTGCGATGACAAAAAATTTATATGTTCGGCAGGAGATAAGTTCAGCATAAAGTAAATTGATACATAGAATCGAACACCTACTCTCTTTCCATGCCATCTAAAAGGCTATCTAGCTTACAATCTTGTTGTGAATATTTTGCCACTATCATTACTTGGTAATATACCAAGTTTAGAGGAATTTCTTTCCCATCCGATCCCTGAGGTCCAACTCGGGCCATACGATTCGGATCAAGTCCAGTGTAGCGTGTCTTCACCATGGCCCATGCCTCTCGCGCACCTTCCCAACACGCAGACATATTCCACAACTCGAAGCAACACTGAGCACCCTATAATAGATCTGCCAACCCCTCCATACTTTCTGGAGGTGGATCAGATGGCCATAAGGCTTTGGCCATGTTCTTCATGGCTTTCCGGGCACACTCATGCAACTTTGACTGTTCTTTTAGAACGTCGTTTTGATGCCCGGACACTTCCTCTCCTTGGCGGCCAGTTATCATGCTTGTATGAAACCGAATTATAACATTCCATAGTGTATGATCATAGCAATACTCTGGATGGTTCAAGAGTCATACCAAATATGCCGCCCTTCAGCTTTTGGTTTTCCTGGTGCGCCTTCAAGAGTTGACCCTTTAAGCTCTTTTATCTCTTCGGCATGCTTCTTCACTTCCTCTTCTAGTTTTTTATCTTTTCCCTCGGTCATTGGGGCACTCTTCATTTATTCAACCTCGGTGACAGCGGCATTTAGCTGTGTCCGGCTTGTCTCGAGCTCCTGGGACAATGCATTGTTCTTCTCCTTGAAAACCTGCGGTCATAAATGATCCTCAAATCAGTTGGTTCCTACCGCTTTAAGTCTCGGGGCCTACACGTATCTATATATTAGATTTGCATAAATTTTCACCTGGATATGCGTGGAGAACAGGCGAGTAACACCTGTAAGTTCATCCCGGGCAACTCAGATAATGCGTGCACGGTGCTGAGAGCGGTAAACTCTTCCTCCGAAAAGACCGGGGCATGCAGGGTCTCTTTTAAGCGACAATGATTCATCGCGCTCTCCACCTCCGAGTTAGTGATAGATGCTACCTCTTGAGCACTGCGTTGGATTTCCCCGAAGAGGAGAGGATGATGCAGTAAAGTAGCATAAGTATTTCCCTTAGTTTTTGAGAACCAAGGTATCAATCCAGTAGGAGACCACGCACAAGTCCCTCGTACCTACACAAAATGATAGCTACTCACAACCAACGCGATTAGGGGTTGTCAATCCCTTCACGGTCATTTACGAGGGTGAGATCTGATAGAGATGATAAATAATATTTTTGGTATTTTTGATATAGAGATGCAAAGTGAAAAGTAAAAGGCAAAGTAAAACAAAGCAAATAATAAAGTGATGGAGATTGATATGATGAGAATAGACCCGGGGGCCATAGGTTTCACTAGTGGCTTCTCTCAAGAGCATAAGTATTCTACGATGGGTGAACAAATTACTGTTGAGCAATTGACAGAATTGAGCATAGTTATGAGTATATCTAGGTATGATCATGTATATAGGCATCACGTCTGAGACAAGTAGATCGAAATGATTCTGCATCTACTACTATTACTCCACTCATCGACCGCTATCCAGCATGCATCTAGAGTATTAAGTTAAAAACAGAGTAATGCCTTAAGCAAGATGACATGATGTAGAGGGATAAATTCATGCAATATTATAAAAAACCCATCTTGTTATCCTCGATGGCAACAATACAATATGTGCCTTGCTGCCCCTGCTGTCACTAGGAAAGGACACCGCAAGATTGAACCCAAAGCTAAACACTTCTCCCATTGCAAGAACTACCAATCTAGTTGGCCAAATCAAAAAGATAATTCAAAGAGACTTGCAAATATAACTCAATCATACATAAAACAATTCAGATAAGATTCAAATATTATTCATAGATAATCTGGATCATAAACCCACAGTTCATAGATCTCAACAAACACACCGCAAAAAGAAGATTACATCGAATAGATCTCCACAAGAGAGGGGGAGAACATTGTATTGAGATCCAAAAAGAGAGAAGAAGCCCTCTAGCTACTAGCTATGGACCCGAAGGTCTGAAGTAAACTACCCACACTTCATCGGAGAGGCTATGGTGTTGATGCAGAAGCCCTCTGTGGTAGATGCCCCCTCCGGCGGAGCTCCGGAATAGGCCCCAAGATGGGATCTCGTGGATACAGAAAGTTGCGGCGGTGGAATTAGGTTTTTGGCTCCGTATCTGATCTGTCGGGGGTACGTAGGTATATATAGGAGGAAGGAGTGCGTCGGTGGAGCAACAGGGGGCCCATGAGGTAGGGGGCGCGCCCTAGGGAGGGGGCGCCCCCCACCCTCGTGACCGCCTCTGTTACTTCTTGGAGTAGGGTCCAAGTCTCCTGGATCACGTTTGGTGAGAAAATCATGTTCCCGAAGGTTTCATTCCGTTTGGACTCCGTTTGATATTTTGTTTCTTCGAAACACTGAAATAGGCAAAAAAAAACAGCAATTCTGGGTTGGGCCTCCGGTTAATAGGTTAGTCCCAAAAATAATATAAAAGTGGAAAATAAAGCCCAATATAGTCCAAAACAGTAGATAAAGTAGCATGGAGCAATCAAAAATTATAGATACGTTGGAGACGTATCAGGCATCCCCAAGCTTAATTCCTGCTCGTCCTCGAGTAGGTAAATGATAAAAAGAGAAATTTTGATGTGGAGTGATACTTTGGCATAATTTCAATGTAAATCTTCTTAATTGTGGCATGAATATTCAGATCCGAAAGATTCAAGACAAAAGTTCATATTGACATAAACAATAATAATACTTCAAGCATACTAACCAAAGCAATCATGTCTTCTCAAAATAGCATGGCAAAAGAAAGTTCATCCCTACAAAATCATATAGTTAGGCTATGCTTCATTTTCGTCACACAAAGATGTTCCCAACTTCTATACCCCCGATGACAAGCCAAGCAATTGTTTCATACTTAAATAATCTCAAACCTTTTCAACCTTCACGCAATACATGAGCATGAGCCATGGATATAGCACTATGGGTGGAATAGAATATGATGATGGGGATTGTGTGGAGAAGACAAAAAGGAGAAAGTCTCACATTGACGAGGATAATCAACGGGCTATGGAGATGCCCATTAATTGATGTCAACATGAGCAGTAGGGATTTCCATGCAATGGATGCACTAGAGCTATGAATGCTCAACAAAAGAAAACTAGTGGGTATGCATCCAACTTGCTTGCTCATGAAGACCTAGGTCATTTGTGGAAGCCCATCGTAGGAATATACAAGCCAAGTTCTATAATGAAAAATTCCCACTAGTATAAAAAGACAACTTATGAGACTCACTACATGAAGAACAAGGTGCTACTTTGACGCACAATATATGAGACTCACTACATGAAGAACAAGGATCTACTTTGAAGCACAATATATGAGACTACATGAAGAAAAAGGTGCTACTTTGAAGAACAAGTGTGGAAAAAGATATAGTAGCATTGCCCTTTTTATTTTCCTTTTTTGGGCCTTTTTTTGGCCTTTCTCTTTTTTTTGGGCAATGCTCTAATAATGATGATCATCACACTTCTATTGATTACAACATAAGGATTACAACTCGAAACTTAGAACAAGATATGACTCTATATGAATGCCTCCGGCGGTGTACCGGGATGGTGCAACGAATCAAGAGTGACATGTATAAAAAATTATGCATGGTGGCTTTGCCACAAATACGATGTCAACTACATGATCATGCAATGGCAATATGACAAAAGTAATGTATGTCATGATGATGATGAACGGAACGGTGGAAAGTTGCATGGCAATATATCTCGGAATGGCTATGGAAATGCCATAATAGGTAGGTATGGTGGCTGTTTTGAGGAAGATATAAGGAGGTTTATGTGTGATAGAGCGTATCGTATCACGGGGTTTGGATGCACCGGCGAAGTTTGCACCTACTCTCATGGTGAGAAAGGGCAATGCACGGTACCGAAGAGGCTAGCAAAGGCGGAAAGGTGAGAGTGCGTATAATCCATGGACTCAACATTAGTCAAAAGAACTCATATACTTATTGCAAAAATTTAGAAGTCATCAAAAATCAAGTACTACGCGCATGCTCCTAGGGGGATAGATTGGTAGGAAAAGACCATCGCTCATCCCCGACCGCCACTCATAAGGATGCACAAGCCAGGTACACTTCATGTTTCAAATTCTTTACACAACTTTAACCATACGTGCATGCTACGGGACTTGCAAACTTCAACACAAGCATTTCTCAAATTCAAAATTACTCAACTAGCACGACTTTGATATTATCACCTCCATATCTCAAAACAATTACCAAGCATCAAACTTATCTTAGTATTCAATTCACTCAAAAGAAAGTTTCACATATCTTGAACACCAAGTATATTAATATTAAGCAGATTACCATGCTAATAACGACTCTCAAAATAATCTAAGTGAAGCATGAGAGATCAATAGTTTATTTAAAACAAAATCCACCACCGTGCTCTAAAAGATCTAAGTGAAGTACTAGAGCAAAAATTATCACGCTAAAAATATATAAGTGAAGCACTATGAGCAAAACTATCAAACTCAAAAGATATAAGTGAAGCACATAGAGTATTCTAGCAAATTCCAATTCATGTATGGCTCTCTCAAAAGGTGTGTACAGCAAGGATGATTGTGGTACACTAACAAGCAAAGACGCAAATGAGACAAGACGCTCCAAGCAAAACACATAACATGTGGTGAATAAAAATATAGCTCCAAGTAAATTACCGATGGAAGTAGAAGAAAGAGGGGATGCCTTCCGGGGCATCGCCAAGCTTTGACATTTTGGTGTCCTTGGATTATCTTGGGGGTGCCATGGGTATCCCCAAGATTAGGCTCTTTCCACTCCTTGTTCCATAATCCATCAAAAGAATTCACCCAAAACTTGAAAACTTCACAACACAAAACTCAATAGAAATCTCGTGAGCTCCCTTAGTGAAAGAAAACAAAAGACTACTTCAAGGTACTGTAATGAAATCATTCTTTATTTATATTGGTGTTAAACCTACTGTGTTCCAACTTCTCTATGGATTATAAACTATTTTACTAGCCATAGATTCATCAAAATAAGCAAACAACACATGTAAAACAGAATCTGTCAAAAACAGAACAGTCTGTAGCAATCTGTAACTAACGCAAACTGCTGGAACTATAAAAATTCTACCAAAATAGGAAGTACTGGACAATTTGTCCATTGAACATCAGCAAAAAGAATCAACGCAAAAGCACGTTGCTGTGATTTAACAAAATTATATTCGTGCGCACAAAGTTTCTGTTTTTCAGCAGAATCAAATCAACTATCATCGTAGGTTATCCTATAGGTTCTACTTGGCACAAACACTAATTAAAAGATAAAACCACATCCAAACAGAGGCTAGATGGATTATTTATTCCTAAACAGAAGCAAAAACAAAAAATAAAAAATAAAATTGGGTTGCCTCCCAACAAGCGTTATCGTTTAACGCCCCTAGCTAGGCATAAAAGCAAGGATAGATTTAACGCGTGCCATAATAATAAGATAGATCTTGAAGACTCATCTCATATTCTCTACGTTCGGTGGCAAGTTTTCTTTGAGGCAAGCAGAAGTAATCAAAAGGGCTAAATTTAGTGGGACAGATGTCCCCAAGATCAATCATAGGAGGAATGGGTTCCTCCCTTGGCCCTTCATAGTGCACAACTATTTCATCACTATAAGAATTCTTTTGGCAAAATTTTGTGAGCCTATACTCAAGAGAGTAACCTAGCTCATTGTTTCGAAGAGCAAAATCATTATTAAGTTCATTGATGCAATCAACCAAGACATTGATAGGAACCTTTTTTCTAAGGTTTTCATTAGAAGCAACGTAGTCCGAAGATTGAAAACGCCTAAATTCCTCTTGATCATAGAGGATCGCCTCTATGGGAGGACGACCGGCGTCCACCCTATAGTGCGCAAAGATTTCTTTGGCCTCTCTTATGATAAATCTAAACTCGTGAGCCAAGAAGATAGTAACAGCACCTTAACAGAAGAATGCTCAATATTGGAGAATTCTAGGAAAATTCTTTGTATGCAAGGATGCATATGCATAAATTGTCTTTCAAGTTCAACTACAAGCATAGCGATAGCATCCGCGAGACTACTAGTTCTATGAAGAATAGAACATCCCAAAGAAGGTAAAGCACCGGCACAAGTAAAGAAATATTGAATAACGCCGTTGCCAATGATGTTACCACTGCCGATCCGAAACTTTTTAGTATGCAAGATAGGGGGTTCATCGGCCGGAGCCTCGGGATTTTCCATTTTATCATTATTGTCCATATCGACGATAATCTCCCCAATTTCAGACATGGCGGCAAACAAAAGCGGGGCCGAAGAAAGCGAGTGAAAAAGGGAAACGTGAAGGAGAGAAGGAGATTGGGAAAGAGAGGGCGAATAAAATGGCAAGGGTGAAGTGGGGGAGAGGAAAACGAGAGGAAAATAATGTAATGCGAGAGATAGGGATTGTGATTGGTACTTGGTATGGTTGACTTGCTTGCGTGAGCCTCCCCAGCAATGGTGCCAGAAATTCTTCTTGCTACCTCTTGAGCACTGCGTTGGATTTCCCCGAAGAGGAGAGGATGATGTAGTAAAGTAGCATAAGTATTTCCCTCGGTTTTTGAGAACCAAGGTATCAATCCAGTAGGAGACCATGCACAAGTCCCTCGTACCTACACAAAATGATAGCTACTCGCAACCAACGTGATTAGGGGTTGTCAATCCCTTCAAGGTCATTTACGAGGGTGAGATCTAATAGAGATGATAAATAATATTTTTGGTATTTTTGATATACAGATGCAAAGTGAAAAGTAAAAGGCAAAGTAAAAACAAAGCAAATAATAAAGTGATGGAGATTGATATGATGAGAATAGACCCGGGGGCCATAGGTTTCACTAGTGGCTTCTCTCAAGAGCATAAGTATTCTACGGTGGGTGAACAAATTACTGTTGAGCAATTGACAGAATTGAGCATAGTTATGAGTATATCTAGGTATGATAATGTATATAGGCATCACGTCTGAGACAAGTAGATCGAAACGATTCTGCATCTACTACTATTACTCCACTCATCGACCGTCATCCAGCATGCATCTAGAGTATTAAGTTAAAAACAGAGTAACGCCTTAAGCAAGATGACATGATGTAGAGGGATAAATTCATGCAATATGATAAAAAAACCATCTTGTTATCCTCGATGGCAACAATACAATACGTGCCTTGCTGCCCCTGCTGTCACTGGGAAAGGACACCGCAAGATTGAACCCAAAGCCAAACACTTCTCCCATTGCAAGAACTACCAATCTAGTTGGCCAAACCAAACGGATAATTCGAAGAGACTTGCAAAAATAACTCAATCATACATAAAAGAATTCAGAGAAGATTCAAATATTATTCATAGATAATCTGGATCACAAACCCACAATTCATCGATCTCAACAAACACACCGCAAAAAGAAGATTACATCGAATAGATCTCCACAAGAGAGGGGGAGAACATTGTATTGAGATCCAAAAAGAGAGAAGAAGCCATCTAGCTACTAGCTATGGACCCGAAGGTCTGAAGTAAACTACTCACACTTCATCAGAGAGGCTATGGTGTTGATGTAGACGCCCTCCGTGGTAGATACCCCCTCCGGCGGAGCTCCGGAACAGGCCCCAAGATGGGATCTCGTGGATACAGAAAGTTGCGGTAGTGGAATTAGGTTTTTGGCTCTGTATCTGATCTGTCGGGGGTATGTAGGTATATATAGGAGGAAGGAGTACGTCGGTGGAGCAACAGGGGGCCCACGAGGTAGGGGCGTGCCCTAGGGGAGGCGCGCCCCCACCCTCGTGACCGCCTCTGTTACTTCTTGGAGTAGGGTCCAAGTCTCCTGGATCACGTTCGGTGAGAAAATCACGTTCCCAAAGGTTTCATTCTGTTTGGACTCCGTTTGATATTCTGTTTCTTCGAAACATTGAAATAGGCAAAAAAAACAGCAATTCTGGGCTGGGCTTCCGGTTAATAGGTTAGTCCCAAAAATAATATAAAAGTGGAAAATACAGCCCAATATAGTCCAAAACAGTAGATAAAGTAGCATGGAGCAATCAAAAATTATAGATACGTTGGAGACGTATCAACAGACACTTCGTCCGGATCTTCCTGAGGTGGATGAGTCGGCGCCACCCCTGTATGCAACCCCCTCGTCCTAGTTGATGAATTCGGCATCACATTGGCTGTGGCTTGGCTTGCTGGGATCTTTGGCACGGTTCGCCGTATACCTCTCCTGAGATGATAGAGGGAGGATGAAAATGACAATTCGGTCTTACACCCAAGTATAAAACAAGGAATATACCTTTTTGGCGATGGAGCAGGCTCAGTGGCGCTCCTGGCTTCCTTTCGCTTCGCACGTCCACTCCTTGAAGGTGTCGTTCTTCTTCTTGTTGCCCGACCTTGGGTACGGCTCGCTGAGCGCTGATCCTACAAGACACGGCCCAGTGCGAAGGGTAAAGTTATGAGCAGAAATGTCACTCCTTCTTGATTTTCGAACACTTACCTTAACGAAGGGGTAGAGATTGGGGTAATCGGCCATGATGGCTACTTCCGAGCCATCAAGGCTCGCCTGGTAATAAACTCCGTCTTCAAATTCCACGAATATATCCGGATCCTCATGGAATCCGGGGTCTTCATGACGTGCATGGTCTTCTAGTTGGGGAGGAGGGCAATAGATGTTCTCGACTGCCTTCCTCCATGATTGTTTTGAAGCAACCAGAGTATTTAGTTAATGAATCCCAATAATAAAAAAGGTGCAGAATGACTAAACTTACCCAGTCAATGGGGTTGTACATGGAGAAACCCTCCCGGCAATTTAAACGGGTGAAGTCTTCTTCCTCTCCCTTATAAAGATCCATCAGCATGGCAACCAATCTGCCATGGTTGTCCGGACCCTTTCGCGTATAGCGAGATGCGTCGTCCTCCCCGTTGTAGTTCCATAAAGGACCCACTCGGGACTGAAGAGGCATGATACACCGCTTTATCGCAATAGCCATGACTTCAACAATGGAGAGTCCGGAGTGGGTCAATAATTTGACCTTGCTGACCAATCTCATCACTTCCGCACTATCCCCTTGTCTAGAGGACTTGGGGCGCCAGATGATGAATAGCTTCTGCAAGGGAGCGCTAGAGATTTTGGGAAGTCCGCGCCGAATAGGGTCTGAAAGAGGAACATCCTCAATGTAAAACCATTCCGAAGACCAATCACCGGACCCCCTCTTCGGAGTCCCAACTGGGTAACTGGATCCAGCTATACGCCATACTTCGGCGCCACCCACTTCAAATATAGACCCTCTGCCCTGGTAGCTGGGGACGAGGCAAAAGAACTTTTTCCATAGTTTTAAATGAGCCTCGCAGCCTAAAAATAATTTGCAAAGGGCAACGAAACCAAAAATATACAGAACGGAACTTGGTGTGAGCTTGTGCAGCTGGATCCCGTAATATTCTAGTAGGCCCCTAAGGAATGAGTGGATCGGGAATCCTACGCCCCTCAGAAGGAATGGGATGAAGCACACCCTCTCCCCTTGGCTAGGGTTGGGGAAATTCTTTGCCAATGCATCATCGCCCATAGAAGTTAATCCTGCCCGTACGGAGACTAGATCCACAGGGGGAAGATATCCTTGCGTCTGGAGACGATTGAGCTAAAGATGAGATGCAGAACAACTTTGCCAATCTCCCTCTTGAGGGCCATGAGGACGCGAGGAGGAGCCAGGGACACTAGCCATGGTTTGAGCTTTTTTTGTAGTTTGCTCTATTGCTCTTGGGGCGATGTGGGATGGCATTTTGGGGATCTAACCTCCTTATATAAGCACCACCCGTGCCTACTAGAAGTATTAAAATATAAAGGTAACGGACCGTTTGCATTTGCCGATGTCGGACTATCGTCAAGCCGGAGTATGGTGGAGAACCCGCCTTGCAAAGCCGAAGAATTATATTCGCATACTACATCGTCATTGAAGGCAAGTTCGGGGGCTGCTGAGGGACTCCTAGATTCGGGGGTCCTCATGTGTCTGCCCAGGAGTATGGGCCGGGTGGATGAGCCGTACAATACCAAGCTGAAGATTATTCTTCGTGTCCGAATGGGACTTCTCCATACATAAATAGGTAGAGTCCGGGTGTTTCCTTCCCTAATAAACCGACCTTGTACAAACCCTAGGCCCCTCTAGTATGTATATAAACTGGAGGGGTTAGCCTGTAGGGGCTATCCTCATCACCATCATCGGAATACTCATAGGCTAGACATCTAGGGTTTAGCCATTACGATCTCGAGGTACATCAACTCTTGTAATCTTCATACTCTTCGAATATAATCAAGAAGGAGTAGGGTTTTACCTCCTTTAAGAGGGCCCAAACCTGGGTAAACATTGTGTCCCCTGGTCCCCTATTACCATTGATCCTTAGATGCACAGCTTGGGCCCCTCTACACGAGATCTGCCGGTTTTGACACCGACACCCACCGCTTCGAGAGGGGTCATCTAGAGCGGCAGAGGGTGTTCGAGGTGAGCGTCGCTGAAGGTGCAGCAGCGGCAGGCACCGTATTGCAGTTGTCCAGCTCGTTGGTAGGCCCATCCTCCTATGCCTCTTACTGAGCACGCTCGGCAGAGGAGAGGCTGCCGGAAGTAGTACAAAGCCCCTCCGTAGTACTAGTAGTAGTAGTAGTATTTAGGGGCTATTTTATTCAGTTTATCTGACTATATATGTGGTGGAACTATACAACATACTTAAAATTAGCTAGTATATATAGTTCAACTAGGTATTTCAGTACGTGGTTGGCAACAATTGGGGAAAAGTTTGTTCCGTTCAGCTATCGAGTAGAACTGTTCGTATAAAGAACAACCGCTTAATCTATGAATGAAATCTATGCTTAATTACTGAATTTTACTTGCAAAAAATAGATAGTGCTAGTAATTTTTAGCTGACTATTTTAACAAATGGCAGCGTTACAAGGTTGACAAATGACAATGTTACTAGATCAACAAATGTTAATCTTTCCAGTTTGACAAATGGCAATATACCCAATATGACACATGCAAATCTTACCAAGTTGTATGTACGTGGTTGCACACGGGTCATCCAAAACAACCGTTTGTGTTGAAGGGATGTACAAATCCTACATGCTAGATTTTCTCTTGGCTTAGTGCCGAAGTCTCGCTTTGCATACCGTATTCAATCTGAACCATTTGCATTTAGGAGATGCACAAATCCTGTGTGGTGAATTATCCCTTGGCTTACTGGGGAAGACCATAGCTCTCACTTTGCATATTGGTGCTCTATCTAAAACGTTTGCAATGAAGAGCAGCACAAATCCTGCTCGTCACATTTTCCCTTGGCTTACTAGGGAAGCTCCCAGTTTACATTCGGGTGTTCTATCTAAAATGTTTGCGATCAAGAGCTGCACAAATCCTGCTCGGCACATTTTCCTTTGGCTTCCTCGGGAAGCTTTTGGTTTGCATACGGGTGTTCTAACTAAAACGTTTGCGATGAGTGCTCTATATTTAAAAACCATTGACGTTTTTTTAACAAAATTGTTTGATACGTCTCTACATTCAGAGAGAAAAACGCAAGTTTGTTCAAACTGTATCTTTCATTGTGTCACACTACGAATTTATATTCATATGATCGAGATACAATATTAAACCCAAAATACTAATTCCAGCGGCAGCGGAGGCGGCATGCCGCGCCGGCGTTGTCATTGTCGTCCTCCGGAAGCCGTTGTTGAAGTCTTCAAGGCAGCATAGAATGTTGTTCACTTGGAAAGCAAAAATCATGTTGTCGCGCAATCGACGGACGGGGCGCAGGAGGACGGCAACTCGCGGCACTGTGAGGTAGCGGTTGATAGCAGCGTCCCATGCCACTGAGGGGGGCACGCGCATGGGCATTGGCGCGTCGGGTGCAGGAAAACACATGGGGACCGGCACCGTGTTGTTGGGTGTAGGAGCATGCACGGGCACGGGCACTGGCATGTACACGAGCTCACGCGGGTCCGCGGAGACCTCGCTGATGCCCATGGCGTCCAGCTCTATGATAGTGCTTGGCGACCAGGCCGTCAATGCTATGGGTATGGTTGCTAGCGCTGGCTCGGGGATGGGAGCTGGGACGGGCGCAAGGGCAGCAACCGTCATGGCCAGCTCGTTCAGGTCCATGTCCGTGAGGCCCCATTTCTCCTCATTTTCTATCTCCTCCGACTCTGAGTCGACTTCACCAAACAGAAAGAATAGTGGCAGATGATCCTTCTGCGTCATGGCGTTGGTGGAGGTCTACGAGAGGGAGGGGAATGGGAGGCAAACTATAAGGCCGCCCGTATTAAACAGCGGCTCGGGCACCATTAATGGAGAGGATGAGAGCAAGGCGGGCGGCCATGGAAGTTAAAGGGCTCGCTTCCTAGTGAGCCTGCGCAGCGTATAGCTCACACGCTTCACGGTGAGCCTACGCATTGGAGGGTAGCTTGCACGCCTCCCGGTCAGCCTGCGCAGTGGACTGCGCTTGCACGCCTACCGTTCAGTCAAGCAGTTGTTCGAATGGCACCTCCTAGCCCAGGCTCGGTCCTGATGGGGGGCATGGGGGTGGCCGCCCCAGGCCACCGAAACGGAGGTGCCCCACCCAGGAATGTGTGTGTACATTGGCCTCCGGTGGCGTGGGCTGAAAAATGTGTATGTTGGCCCAAGTTACTGGGTACACAAGATAATAATGCATGTACATGCCTTGAAGAGAAGATTACAGCGATCCAGTCTGCGGCTAGCGACGCATCGGTTATGACCTCGTGGAAACACGCACGGGGCATGATGACGGCGGTTGCCACAGGATGCTTCACTGCCTTTTCTCCTCGCCAGTCATGCCGCAGCCTCGCCCTGATCGTCATCCCCTCCTTTTAGGTGCCACGACTCGAGAAACAGTTGAATCGGCAGGCGACGAGGCATGCCAACCACGCATAGAGCTGCCACAACTTCAGTCAAAGATGCCCAACACCGGTCCCTCCGCCAAGAGATTAGAAGTTGATTCTTGAACAGGTACCTATGCCCTAGCAATTTTTCCATAATAATTAATAAATAATTATGAATGATAATCAGTATTTAGTTTCCATTGTTGAAATAGATAATTGATGATAGATTGATTGGGTATTAGCGATAGATCTAATCGGAGTTTGTCATTACTAGTTGGTTTCAATCAATAAGATTTTATCGAGGTATTTTATAGATTTTCTCTAATTTCCAATTACTAAGGTCACATCCAAGACAGAGGTCTTGGTACGATGCTTACGGAAATACATAAAAATTAACAGTTACAACATCTGTCTAAAAGTCTCTACCTCCAGTGCTAATTGCAATGTACATATGGTTCTCCAACTAAATTGATTGGATAGTGTTTGTTTTCTGCAATAGCAGATGCAAACGATTATCAAAGAAAAGAAACTTGTCTGTTATTTTCAGCAGCGCACTGGATTTGGTAGCGCTTCAAATTCTCCATCCTAGTCAGTAATTTCTGTGAGATGTTAGATGAAAGATTTAATCTTGGGATGAAATGAAATCCGGGAAAAGGCCAGGAAATCGGTTTTGGCAACACGCTCTAAGGGGCCCTGAGCTTAAGCTTCACCACGGGCCTCTAAAATCCTAGGACCAGCCCTGTCCTAGCCATTAAAATAGTGACACGTGGTGTCACGTGAATGATTAACAGAATGTATATGATTTAAATTATACAAACGTTTGAGATGTTAAAGTGGCAGCTATTTGTTTCAAAGTGTCATTGTTGGTTGTTATTCGAGTGTGCCTTCTCTCAAAATGGACACAAAAAATACCACAGCATGTTGGGTGCCATTCCGTGATAGCATGCCAAGTTTCATGAATTTCAGACGAGTTTTGGATTTAATAGAATTGAAAAACAAAGTATCTCAATGTTTTTCCGGCAATCAACAGTGCCCTGGTGTTTGAAATTCATTCACATTTCTTGCATGGGACCTAAGCATGCACCCAAGGACACACATTTGATATGTCAACCCATTTTTCTTCACTAGAGCATGTGCATGTAGTTCAAATTTGAATTATGCACATAAAATGCCTAGAAAATCCAGTTAATGTATAAAAATGTCCAAGCAAACCCCGAAAAATCCCAAAAATTGACACAACACTCCTGTTGTTCTATGTTGACACTAGAAAAAATTTGAAAGCAAGAAAAGGCAACGGATATCATTTCATCCCCAAAGGTGGCACGTTCCCTACCGAAACCATTGGGCTTGTTGTGCGAAGCTCTGGTTTCCGAGAAGCTTATACCCAAACCTGCCCCAAGTGGGACAAAATTTTTACCATGGCATGTTGATGCCTCTCCATGATACCATGTCAAGTTTCATGAATTTCATACGAGTTTTGGATCTACTAGAATTTAAAAACCATGTATCTCAATGTTTGCGGCCGGGCGACGGTGTCAAGGTCTTTGTCATTCATTCTCATTTCTTGCATGGGACCTAATCATGCAACCAAGGACATGGATTTTATTTTTCAACCAATTTAGATGCACTGGAGCATGTTCCTATAGTTCAAATTTGAATTATGCACATAAATGCATAGAAAATCCAGTTAATGTATAAAAATGTCAAGCGAACCCCCAAAAATTGACACAACACTCCTGTTGTTCTATGTTGACACAAGAAAAAAAAGCAATAAGAGGCAACGGATATCAGTTCGTCCCCCAAGATTGCACGTTCCCTACCGAAACCATCAAGCTTGTTGTGAGAAGCTCTGGTTTCTGAGAAGCTTATACCAAAACATGCCCCAAATGGGACAATATTTTTACCAGGGCTTGTCGATGCCGTTCCATGATATCATGTCAAGTTTCATGAATTTCGGATGTGTTTTCAATTTAGTAGAATTTTAAAACCATGTATCTCAATGTTAGCTGTCGAGCGACAGTGTCAAGGTGTTTGACATTCATTCTCATTTCTTGCATGTGACCTAAGCTTGCAACCAAGGACACACATTTGATTTTTCAACCATTTTTATGCACTAGAGCATGTGCATGTAGTTCAATTTTGAATTATGTACATAGATGCCTAGAAAACTCACTTAACGTATAAAAATATCCAAACGATCCCCACAAAAATCCAAAATTTAACACGATACTCATGTTGTTCTATGTTGACACCAGAAAAAAATTGAAAGCAAGAAGAGGCAACGAATATCGTTTTGTCCACAAAGGTGACACGTTTCCCTACCGGAACCATGAGGCTTCTTGTGAGAAGCTCTGCTTTGTGAGAAGCTTATACCATAACGTGCCCCAAATGGGACAATATTTTTCCCCTAGAATGTTGATGCCATTCCATGATAGCATGCCAAGGTTCATGAATTTCAGATGGGTTTTGGATTTACTAGAATTACAAAAGCTAGTACCTCAACGTTTGCGAGAGAGCCACGGTGCCATGGTGTTCGAAACTCATCCCCATTTCTTGCATAGGGCATAAGCATAAACCCATGGACACATATATGATTTTACAACCCATTTTGGTGCACTAGAGCATGTGCATGTAGTTTAAATTTGAATTGTGCACCTGAAATGGCTAGAAAACCAAGTTAAAGTATAAAAATGTCCAAACGAACCCTGAATAATTCCATTTTTTTGATGACACACCTATAGTTGCATGTTCACTCCAGATAAAAGTTCTAGCAATTCAAACACCCCATTTGCCGATGTGACCCCATTATGTAATTCAAATCAAGATGAAAAATCAAGTAGATCACACATAGTTTATTATCACCAATGTGTGAGATGCAGTACAAAATATTTTGGAGCACTGTCGGAGTATGGTACGCATATGGCTTACGCGAGAAGGTGTGTCGGCTACAGTCCATAGCCAGCGTGTCAAGCACACTAGCTCACTACCCAAATATCATTTCACTGTTCAATTGTCACCGGTGAAAGATGGGGACGTGGACCCGTGTCATGAGGACAACTTCGGCAGCCCGCTCCGACGAGAGCGCGGCCGCAGCTGCCATGCGCGTGCTAGAAGGCTGCATGAGCGCAGCCGCAATCTGCGACTGGGTGGCCAAGGCAGCCCAAACGGCTAATGTTGCTTCTCACGTGGCGGCAGCAACATCAGCCTCGGGGATAGCAACTGACAAGAGCGGCACAACAGTTGTCCATTCTGCAGCGCCGGCATTAGCCCTGATGGAGGTCACCCATGACCATGTCGAGGCCGCCCACGCCCAACTCGTGGCGTTCACTGCACAAATCGATTGAAGCTTCTCCGATAACGGTCGGCAACCCACGACCGAAGAGTTGGCAATCGCCAAGAGCGTTTGAGCAGCCGTCGGTTCCTCCGTGGCATACCTTGCCACGATGGAGCCCGTCCAAGCCCAGATCACGGCCGCCCATGCCCAGCTCGTGACGGCCTTATCCAAAGAGATGGCGGACGTGGATGGCAAGATGCTTACCGAGTATGGTGCGATAGATGCCATGGAGCCCCTTCCCCAGGAGATCGTTTGGCACGAGCTGGACATGGAGGAGGCGGCAGACATCGACAAGCACTAGACATAGTAGTACTCTTTGTTTTGTTTAATTAAGAGTGTCGATCTTTAATTTGTTAGAGTAATGTTTAGGTCAGCTAGCTCTGTTTAATTGGTGAACTTTCTCAATTAAGAAGTGTGCGTGTGATGTAGTCTCCTTTGTGTACCCAAATTATGCAATGACGTGGATGACCAATGTAACTAGGGAAATTCGAACCAAAATTTGCACGTTCAAACTCATCACACACGGGTTAGGTTATATCAATCATTTGTGATGTTCACATATCATACACAGTGCTGAATAAGGGACCGTGTCTGATGACACTTTGTGCGCCAATTATTTCGCTGCACTGATCCAAAAATTTTGGCTTTCATGGAAATATCTACCTCCCCGCCCCTCCCCCTTATCAAAAGCCACATTTCCCCTGTTTCCGCCTTCCTTTCCAAGTTGAAACCTTCACTGCTTGCTTGCAGCGCCGCCTCCTCGCCGATGACCCTCCTTCAAGCTGCTCGGCCTTGTCGATTCAGGCAGGTAATCCACACCCGACCCCCATCCTCCTCCTCCGTCCACATCCCACATGTCCCGACCACCGGTGCGACACCTTCCACCCAAATCACCGACCCCTCCCCCAAATAAGCACCGCCCTAAGCCATGGTCCACGCAGTATAGCCAGGAGCTCAAGGAGCATTTGGCAGCGGAGAAGAAAATCGCGGCCGCACGCACGGATGAGGTCGCGATGGCTGCCATTCGGGCCAACCCCCAGATCTTGGAGGAGCACCTCACCATCGAGGCCACCGTCTACACCTCGCGCACCGATGTTGTGACGCGGTTGGCTGCTTTAAATCACAGTTCGTGGCATTTTCTTGAGGCCATCGTCGGTGTCTTCGATGAAGATTACGAGGTGTTTTCTCAGCGTGCCCGTGCTTACCTCAACTCGAGAGCCAGCCGGTTGGTGCCCAGAGCGGCTCAGGCAACTCACCACTATGACGAGGGCACCCACGATGTGGAGGCCTCGCCCTCTCCCATGTCCAAGGAGCAAATCATCATCGATATCTCAGACGATGAGGAGTAGCTTGTCTTATTAGCTCACTATAGGACCTATGTTCAGTTTACTAGCTACGCGAGTTAAGCATGCTCGGTTTACCCGTTGCATGTGCTGCTCCTGCCTTTCCTTAACAAATTCTAGTGAATTTTCCTATCTACTTTTACCATGTAATCTATTGCTCTAGTGTATGTGTTCTATATGTCCTGCAATGTGGTGCTCACTTATTAACTGTTTGATTAATTAGTTGTCATGTGCAGTTAATTATTTGGTTCAATTCTGCAAATGTGATGTTCAATTCTTCAGGGTGCAATTTTGTATTGTCTTCCATGTGAAAAATAAATCGAATTTATCATTACAAAATACATGAGAAACAAATACAATTGCTATATTTCCAAGTTGTCAAGCATGCTTGGTTTGGTTAACTGTCTGATCTTCCAGTATGTTATACATTGTGCAATATGGTGCTCAGTTAACGTTTGGTTTATTTGTTGTGGTGTTTAGTTAATTGTCTGGTTCAATTCTGCAATGCGATGTTCAATTGTTGTGGGTGCATTCTGTTATTGTATACCATGTGAGAAATAAATCGAATTTGGATGTACTAAATACATGAGAAACAAACATAATTGTTATATTTCCAAGTTTTTAAGCATGCTTGGTTTGGTTAACTGTCTGATCTTCTATTAGGAGTATGCTATATTGTGCAATGTGGTGCTCACTTAATGTTTGGTTCATTTGTTGTGGTGTTTAGTTAATTGCTTGGTTGAATTCTGCAATGCAATGTCCAATTGTCGTGGGTACAATTTGTATTGTTGTGCATGTGAGGAATAAATCGAATTTGGTTGCACTTAATACATGAGAAACATATACAATTGCTATATTTCCTAGTTCTTAATCATGCTTGGTTTGGATAAATGGGTTTTCCATGTGGCTTGAATTAATCTTATGAATCTGCAATGTGCTTAATTTTCATCAACATATTTTACTGATAGCATGCGAATCCTCACTTAACCTGATTACTAACTACCTTATATGTGTTGAAGGGAAACAACGGGAAGCGCTGAGATTTACAATCGAGGTTTGCACATGCACGGTACTTTTTCTAATAGCACATTATTGTGCAATTGCAGGAACCATTCTAATATTTAGCTTTTAACAATTTGGTATTGCACATGTAGGTCCTACTGTCAAAGGTTTTGACCCACTGTTCGACCCTTTTTGCATATGGGGAAATGAGTTGTCCATAAATATCAGTCAAGTCAAGAAACTCAGAAAGATTGTTAGGATAAAAAAATTAGCGACAAAAAACAACAAGATCTTTGTCTGCACAACGAAGAAGAAATTAGTTCACTACAGGATGGTACTAACTATTTCGCATTCCGCTTCAACGGTTTTTCCATATGAGATTCATCTTTCTATGTACTGTCTAATTTTGAAAGGTTATAGATGTTGCATGTGAAACTTGGTCCTGGTGCAGTTGTGTAATGAGGTAGCTGGGTGCTAAAGCTATATGATGTTGTACTCTGATGTATTTGAATTATTAAATCCTGCTTCCTTAATATGAAAATGAAATATATTGTGTGCTTAATATGAAATGTCAATTAGATTAATAAATATATTATTAATAATAGGACGATTAGCATGCTAATGGCCAATTAGCCTGGTAACTGGGTTTTTATATTGCAAATGGTTATTGAGAGAACACCGTGGGCGATGACCTCAGGCAGCGCACACAGTTTCTAGGAATAAAACGTGTTGGATAAATGAACAATCACACATGACATCCTCTTCAAAACTGTTTGCGTTAGGCCACCTTGCGCAAACGTTTACCACATAAAAAGTGTGGGTGATGGACAATCTTTGCCACATAGTTTTCTTCTACGCACCTTGTGTGATGCTTTTAATAACGCAAACGATAAAATTGTTAATATCGTCTGGAATGGCAATGCTATCACAAACGATTTAATGGGGAAAATTGTGTGTGATGTACCTGCGAACGAAAACGTTTTCCTTGGAGTGACTCTATGGGATGTATATACGAACGGAAACGTACTTTTTGGATTAACTGTGTGGGATGTACACACTAACGGAAATGTATTCCTTGGATTGACTGTGTGGAATGTATGTACGAACGGAAACGTTTAGCTGGGACTGACTGTGTGGGATGTACTTTCGATTGGAAAGGATTTGGCATGTATAATTGTATTTTTTAGCACAAATGTATGTATAACTGTATTTGATCGCTCGCCATCATACACGACCTCACTTTGCTGAGCGTGTGCGCTCGGAGGGCCTATCCCCGACGGTTTCTGGGTCGTGTGGGAAGGACCCCCTATCGCAGTCACTCACTTGGTGACGGTTCAAAACACCGACGCGGAAAGGGGTTAAAAACCATTTGTATAGCACCTTGATATTCCAGTGAGATATCCAAGAGACCATTGTATTGAGAATCAAAAGAGAGAGGGCGGAAGCCATCTAGTTGCTGCCTACGGGCCCGTAGTTCTATGATGAACTACTCACGCATCATCAGGCAGGCACCAATGAGGATGATGAACCCCTTCGTGATGGTGTCTAGATTGGATCTCGTGGTTCTGGAATTTGCGGCGGCTGGAATTGTGTTTCGTCGACTCCCCTAGGGTTTTTGGAATATTCGGGTATTTATAGGGCGAAGAGGTAGTGCGGGAGGTCACCGAGGGGTGCACAACCCCCCTGGGTGCTCATGGGCTCCTGGTCGCGCCCTGGTGGGTTGTGCCCACCTCGGGCCTCCCCTCTAGTACTTCTTTGGCCAATCTTGTGTCTTATGGTCCATAAAAATTCTCCAAAAAGATTCGTTGTGTTTGGACTCTATTTAGTACTGATATTCCGCGAAGTAAAAAACAAGCAAAATACAGCAACTGGCACTAGGCACTATGTCAATAGGTTAGTCCCAAAAAATGATATAAATTTGCTATAAAATGATTGTAAAACATCGAAGAATGGTAATATAACAACATGGAACAAGCAAAAAGTATAGATACGTTGGATACGTATCATTCATTCATATCAAATGCATGCAATCAATAGGCCTGAGCATATACCTGGCAATCCTCTTGCTTTCTGAGAGTTCCATGAGCCTTTCGGTGTCTATGAACAGTGGGTTCTCTCAAGTACTGAGGTCTAAATACCTCGACTGTCGTAGTAGCAAATCTGACCATGGCGTCTGCGCATGTGCTCACAGACATCCAGAGGTACTTGCCCCACAAATAGGTGGTTGTGCCATATGCAAGCATCAGTAATGCCATCGTGCACTTCTGGTAACTAGAGAATCCAATTCTTTCTACAACATCCTTTTAAAGATGAAGTAGTCCTCGTAGGTATGTAGTCCATTGTAGAGGCGACCGGACACATTTTTTCGTCTAAAAGCACCATTAATGTTTTTTCCATGAATAGGGCATCGGGGGCAAAGAATTCGTCCATCAGCATCAAACGCCCATGTGCCCTATTATGATTCAGCACTACATGATCATTGATCGAACATTTGAAATTGAGAACATACTATTCCACACTCTCCGCGTCTACAAGCACCGCATGCATCATCGCCATTTCATCCATATGATCCTCCTTTTCATATGGGTCATCGAATGAATCAAAGAAGTTGTCGTAGATGTACTCCATGTCTGAATCCATAGCTTCAAAGAAGGGATAAAACATATCAAACATTTAGCACTAGAATTTTGCCAAACACTTGTCGAGTGTGGTGGCACTCACAAACAGCATCCACATGGGCGGATGGTACTTGTGCAGCTGACATATAAGAGATGGAACAACGATGTAGGCAAAGCGCCTAGGGGATGGCTGGGTGAAAGTGCATGGTGCCCCCATGGTTGGTTTTGGTAATTGATGACATCCCTATGGACTAATGGTTGCTTTGAGTTATACTTTATGGTTTTTCCATAGGCATTGCTTGAAGACCATATGTTGGTTTCAAGGTTATGAGAAGGATATTATGTGTTGACCAAGGTGTTATTCAAGGAGTTGTCCAAAGAGTGGTCATGTACGAGTTAAGCCTATTGCAAGCATGTCTTGAAGAGGCATATTATGTGAACACTTACATTCAGGACATCATCTTTATGAAGAAATAAGATAAGATACAAGGTTGATCAAGACTTAGTACAAAGAGTGGATTCAAGTTGATCAACACACAAAGAGATCTACTGAGTGGGATCAAGTGACTCATGGTATGGTAAGCATTGTCCATTACATTTTGTGTACTAACCCATGTTCTCTGTGAGTTTTCCTTGTGGGATTAGGTATTTTTCCATGGGGTTGCACAAAATGAAGATCTCATACGACCCATGGAGGGTGACATCAAGTGGTGATCGTCATGAAGGTTGTGTTGGGCAACTTCAAGTGGAGCATCAAGAAGAGTTCACATGCTTGAAGCTTGCTGTCCATTCTTGTGATAATGGACATGTGAAGATGTGCCTAAAAAGGCTCACCCATAGTGGAGTATGGGTGAGCAATTCACTAGTCTTCATTGAGCCAGTGCAATCAAGAAAGGTAGTTCGACTTGAGGATGTCAAGATCATGATCATCTCCCTCAAGTGGATTATGCGCAAGGCAAAGGTTTGACCTTAATAGGTTTTCTATTTTACTGGTCTCATGGTGTTAATTGGGAGACCGGGTTAGAGGATTGATTACCGCACTACCAAGGAGGGCTCTCGAGTGAGTAGCTTGACCATATCGATGGTAGAGAGCTCAAACCATAGCATCCTTGGCAGCATCTTTATTGGTTCTTCTTTGGTTCTTCTTTGGTTCTTCTCTATGTGATATTTTAGAGTTTGTGTTCGTCTTCTTGTCAAACTCAAGTTCATTGAAAACGGAGTTCGTATGCATCATCTTTGCATTTTCGGTGTTGGAGATTACCAATTCATATTTGGAGAAGATTCTCTTCCTTATCCTATTGGCATTTATTCTCCGTTGTTAGTTCTTAATATATCCAACAAGCTTGAGTTTGATGTTGGATAGTGCTTGTTGGCATATATCCAACAAGCTTGAGTTTGTTAATTTCTGAGCTTGTTTGCAATAGTTATGGATGTTCTAGTTTTACTAGTGTCTACCAAGTGATAGTACCGCTGGTACCTACCGCTTGTGCGGTACTTCAATAGTTGTACCGCGTCTGCTAACACGAGGGTCTCTGTCGCCCTCTAGTAATTCGCGTAGTACAACTGGCTCCTAGCGGTAGCACCGCTGGCTCCTAGCGGTAATACCGCACTACTGATTGTGTGGTACTTCCACTAGTGTGTTGTACGTACTACCGTGAGGGTCTTTGTTGCCCTCTGGTGTGGCGGTAGTGTCGCTGGCACCTACGATGGTACCGCTTATGCGGTGTTTCTGTTATTGTGTCGCGCGTACTACCATGGAAGTTTCAGTTACCCACCTATAATTCGATGTAGTACTGCTTACTTGAGCCGGTAGTACCGCTTCGGCAGTACTACCGCACCAGTTCCACGCTGGTCCTCGATGGGTCTCTGTAGCTCTCATGTGCTTAGTGATAGTCCTGCTCCCCCAAGCGGTAGTACTGCTTGAGCATTTCTAGAACATGACAGTTAGATTCGTGGTGTCATATAAAAGTGGGTCTTCTTCCCCATTGATAACATTTGGAGCACGGTTTTCTCCTCCATTGTTGACGTCCAAAACCTTGATTTCTCTCTATTCCACCCATGATTCTTGATTCTTTTTTAGAGAAAAGAGAGAGGAGATCTAGATCCATATTTCCACCAATCATTTTCTCCTCTAAGTGAGTGGAACCTTGCAGATCTAGATTTTGGAGTTCTTTTGTGTTCTTCTTGTTCTTCGTCTCATATTCCTTCATAGATTTCATTGCTTTGGTGGGATTTGAGAGTGAGGGACTTGATCACTTCATGTGTTGTTGTCATTGCATTAGTTGCATCGGTTTGAATTATCCACGGTGATATGTGGAAGTGAAATTTGAGAGGCTTATTACTCTTGGGTGTTTGGGAACCCTAGAGCTCGTGCCTCTTGGGTACTCGGGCGCCCTAGATGGCTGATGGCGTCGCAGAGCTTAATCATTGTGGTGTAAAGCTCCAGGCAAGCTTCGTGGTCTCCAATTAAGTTGTGGAGATTGCCCCGAGAAATTCGTATGGGTTCGATGACCGCCCCTAAGGGTCACCAATTTTACGAGTTCGGTGACATCCCTCAAGGGCCCCTTAGTGGAGTTAGGGCACCTTGCATTGTGTGAGAGCGAGAGGAGAATACGGTGGCCCTAGTGGCATTTTGGGGAGCATTGCGCCTCTGCTACGGTCTAACGGAGATTAGCATCCGCAAAGGTGTGAACTTCGGCATACATCGTCATCTGTGCGTGCCTCGGTTATCTCTTACCTGAGCCATTTAGTTATGCACTTACATTGTCATGGCCTTCGCGCTTGAAGTTATATATCTTGCTATCACTTAGTAGTTTACCTTGTTTAGCATAAGTTGTTGGTGCACTTTGTTGAGCCTAGTGTATTTAGGTTTTGTGCTTGGTAAATTAAACCTTAGTTTTATTCCGCATTTATTCAATCCTAAAACGTAATTGTTTTGAAAATGCTTGTTCATCCTCCCTCTAGGCGGCATCCATGTCCAGCCGGTAGAGCCATGGAGATCCGGCAATGCCGTGGTAGGAGGCTGGGGTGGTACAGCGCTGGCGGCGGCCAGGGAGGAAGCCAATGCAGAGCAAGGGGGCGGGTTGGAGATGCGGGGTCCGAGTGGGGATTTGGGTGGGCTGGGGTCATCGGTGTACTATGCAGTGGAGGTCTAAACGCGTGCAAAGCTCCCGCGGCTTTGCGTTCGGTTTGCGGGATTTTGTACAGCCGGACAAATCCGTATATGAAATGGCCATTAGATGGTAAATTGCGTCCGGACAGCTCTATCTGGACGTTTACGAGCGATTTGAGAATCGGCTTTGAAGATGCCTTAACTTTATCTATTTTTTTAGTAAGGTGAACATAAAAGGATAGACCTACTTCTCATGGTTGATGGGAATATAAAATATGTCCGCGGGGAAAATATTCATCTTCATTATATATATAAGGGCATTTCCAAAGGGGACCCTCAAACCTTCACTATATGTCTGGACCACATTGTTCGAAACACTTTTACCATCCAACGGGAACATGTATATGTTCGCTTAGCAGTTTGGACATACGGATTGATGTATCTCATAAACAAATATGAGGGGCTTTGTCGAAGTCGAGAGATCCACTTGACCAACCAAAAGACTCCGCATGGTCGTTCTCTTTTTTCTCTCTCTTCACATGCATGGTGTCGGTCCTCTCTCTTCTCCCACCAGACACCACATCACAAATCCTGCCACATGCATGGTCTTTCTCTACTCTTTCTTCTCCCAACCAGATTAATTTGTGAATAGTTTTGGATGGCTCCTACCACAGTTATGTGTGCGGACCATGGCTCCTACCGTAGTCATGTCTGCGGACCACGTATGGGCATAACAGAGATGCATCGGAGACATTTGCGGGTCAGCTTTGATATGTCCTAAACAGAAAAATGTTTTGTCCTGTTTTTACACGTTTTCCCATAGCGTATTTTCAAAAGGAATTTCATCGTGTGTTTGGGAATGGAAAACCATGACCAAAATCAAAATTTCATGCTGCTGATGCTGGTTCACTCATTAATAAAGTGGTCCATCTGCTGTAGGTTAGCCAGGGGCATGTCAGCGTTCCTTGTTTACAGCTGCAACAGAAGCCCCTGGAGCTACCCTCTGTACAGCCCCTGCCTAAGCATCGGAAGAAGAGTTCCACTCAAGCGTTTAGGCATCTGATACGCAAACTATTCTTATCCCTGACACACAGCGCCGCGGTGACTGTAACAATACCTGCACCCTGCAAGGAGCTATGAACCCTAATTAACCGAGCGTAAATGCTACTCGTACGGCGCGAACAGACGCCCTGTGGTCTAGCCTACCGTCGTCCCGTAGATGTCCAGATGTACGTCGGTGCCGGACGCTTCGTGGATCGCCAGCATGCAAAACGCGCATGCGCTGCCACGACCAAATCGAGCGTTCAAGCTTCGTTTTCCCTCGCTCTGACGACGGCCCGGAGAAGAAACAGCGGCAAAAAAACAAACAAGAGGAAGAAAACTGCAGTGGCAAAGACCGGAGAAAAAAAAAAGCGATTCTCTGCGGTTCACGCAACGCTTTCATTTTGAGTACGTGAGCATCTATGATTGTACTGTGCTAATAGATGATCATTTCAATACGGGTAAAGTCATGCATACACATCAGTCGACTAGTAGATAATTGCATTTCAGTTCTGAATTATTGCGCACGTACGTCCTTTTGGTTTAGGGTCTTGATTTCTTCTCTTCATTTTCTAGCGCTTGTCCTCTATCGTGGGTCTCCTCTTGGATGGTTAATGCCCCCACGGAGTGTACAATTCTGCTGCAGCCGCATGCTTAGTCTCCTCCTTCAATTCCGCTCAAGAAGCTCGTACGAGTTGGTGTTTCTCTCCTTCAATTCGGTGCCTGCAGGCAGGGACGCCTCTGCTATACTCTACAGTCTACAGTAGCATTGGGTATTGGGAATGCAGTACACATCTATGGATATGATCAATTCGTTACATGCATGGAACATTCAGAAATTTAGAGCCACGGCCTGTGCTCAAAATTGTAATTTTTTTGAATGGTTCAAAAGTTTAAGCGAATCTCTCGACAACGATATGCTGTTCCAAAGAAAAGAAAAAGGATAGTATCATTTTGCCATGCATGGTTGCCGATACTTGTGTGTGCATATTTGGCCTGGAAGATGCAACCATTTGGCTACTAGGCGGCTGACTTGACCAGTCGCAGTGCAAGTTCAGCATCTCCTCAAGGACACGTACACAAATGGAAACGGTTGACTTGAGGAGAGTTTCCTGGCGAGGAGGTGTGATTTTTTTTTTTTTTTTTGAAACGAACGAGGAGGTGTGATTTGATTCACTCGCACACGGCACGCAGTAAAGCGAGGCAGCGAGTGCAAGACAGCTGAGCTGAACAAATACTTACTCCGTACCAGTAACTGCGAAATCCAGTGCAGTATTTGCCGTGTTGGCGTGGGCGGCAGCCCGACAGAGTTTGTAGGTGCGCATGCTACAAAATACTGCACTGGCCAGCTCGGGGGTCGATGTTTCAATTGTGGCCATCATTGCGTTTGCAGCAACAGTGAAAGTTAGTCGCCTCGACGGGAATTTTTCCTACAAAAGAGGAGTTTGTCCCGTCAAAAAAGGGAGGAGACGAAGGTTGCACCTTTGCCGGGCGCCCGCCTCCTGCGGTCTTGCCTGCTAGCTTGGACGTGCTTGGCAGAGTGAGGGGTGAGGGTTAAACGAGCTTCACGGCCACGGGTGTCTGTCGTATAGAGCTGGTCTGAATTTGTACCGCCACGTTCACGCATCCGGTGAGTAGAGCCGCAGCAAATCGGCCGAGCAGAAGGATGCGCACAGCCCACTGCTCGCAGCACACGTCCTCTCTCAGCGTCGGGCTTCAGCGAAGAAAATGAAAAAAACCGTCGGGGCTGTGTGTACAGTATACAAGGGTGTTGTGCAGGACTTCCGGTGGATCTCTCGACTCTCCTGGAAATGTACACGCCGAGGCTTTGATGGGCTGGTCACCTGAAGAGGAGTATAGCCTGCCTGACACGCGGGTGCTAGCTTGACTAGCAAAATGACACGGGCTTCCTATGCAATTGTAGTAGTAGGCAAATCGGACTGTTTTCCACACTTGAGCATTTCCAAGGCTGACCAGCAAATTTTCTTGTGCATCCGTCCGCGGAGAGAGATCAGTCCATAGACACGGATACAGATGTTGGCCATTCAACGCCATGCACATAGATTCAAAACAACATTTTAACAGACCAAACGAAATTCATGCAAATCTGACAGAATTCATCAATGTTCGGATATAAAATAATACAAATCATCCATATATGGCATGCATATAAGTCTACTACAATAATAGTTCAAATTCAATGAGATTAACTGGATGTTTAACAAGTTTTTCATAAGCGGGTCATGACGTCCCACACATACTGCTCCTTCAGCTTCATCTAACAGTGTATGTACCTAAATGACCATCTCTCTATCGTGTGATACATCACGACAATGCGTACGGATTACACAATGTGTAGAGCAAGATTTATTTATTTTGAAACGAGGCAAAAGATTTGCCATTTTCATTGACTAAGAGAGAAGGTTTACAGTTGGAGGCGAGAGGCCAGAATACAACACATTACTCTCGCGGCATAATGTTACTCATTGAGTGAATGAATGATTCAATCGTCAAGTTGGGCAAGAAGAGGCAAACTTACGATCTCATGTGTTGTCGCGCGCAATGGCCACCATGTCTCCAGCAAAGCAACCGTGTCCCAGAACTTGACGACGGAGGTCTGGATAGCGTACCATCTATATGATAACAACCTCACAATGCGTTATTTGATGATGTGCATGTCATAGGGCACAATGTGCTTTCGAGCGTGAAATGGATCATGCACGCGCTGCCAAGAGAGCCCCCTTATGTGCATGCATACGAAATTCACGAATACGGCCAACCACACATCACACAACAACTCATACTCCATGGTCGAGTACCCCGCCATCCTTCGCGCTCTACAAACCAATTGGCCTTAAGCATAAAATCTATCTGAGTGAGTGTCGGTGTCAAAACCAGCGGATCTCGGGTAGGGGGTCCCTAACTGTGCGTCTAAGGTCGATGGTAACAGGAGACGGGGGACATGATGTTTACCCAGGTTCGGGCCCTCTCTATGGAGGTAATACCCTACTTCCTGCTTGATTGATCTTGATGAATATGAGTATTACAAGAGTTGATCTACCACGACGTAATGGCTAAACCCTAGAAATCTAGCCTATGAGATTATGATTGTGTATATGCCTCTACGGACTAAGCCCTCTGGTTCATATAGACACCGGAGGGGACTAGGGTTGTACAAAGTCGGTTACAAAGAAAGGAATCTTCATATTCGGTCGCCAAGCTTGCCTTCCACGCCAAGGAGAGTCCCATACAGACACGGGAAAGAGTCTTCGGTCTTGTATCTTCACAACCCATCAGTCCAGCCCATGTCACATAGTCCGGCCGTCCGAGGACCCCTTAATCCAGGACTCCCTCAGTGAGATCACCCCTCTCACCTCGAAGACTTAGTCGCAAACCAATTTGCCTAAGTATAAAATCAAGAAACAATCCATGCAAAGGTTCAAAGTACTGGTCGATTTGAACTATAAAAGCAAATGAGCAAATCTTAAGCAACGCGGTGCACGTGCTCCAAGCTCGGTCAAGTTTAACGGTTACATGACCACTCGGCATACCGAGGCAAATTTATTTTTAGAGCAAGTGTTTTCTCCTTCGGGCTTGACCACTACCGCTTCTAGGGCCCTTTGAACGGATAACCGGGTCAATGAAGGTGTTTAGATCTATGACCTTAACAATCCGAGTAGCTATCTCAATGAATGTATCCAAGAAGTCTTCAAATTTGAGGTTCTTTGTGTTGACGACTTTCGGAGCTTTCAAATTTTCTTCATCAACCTTCCTGAAGTGGATCTGAACGAGAGAGAGGGCAACCTCTGCCCCACACCAAGCTGCAAAATTTTCCATTGCTCCACTCGGACTGGAATTTTCCTCAGCCGATCTAGAAGTGCTTCATTATCATTGTCGAGTTCTTTGTTGGGGAATAGAGCATCTTCAAACTTCTTCGTTGAGTCCCTCAGATAATCCACAAATCTGGTGGCCACTCGGGCTCGTTCATCGAAGCGAAGAAGCGGCATTGTTGTGTTGTCTTGTATAAGCAGCCTCGTTGGGTGAAGGCCATTTTGGACTCTCTCGGTTTCCTCTTCAGCGTCCGAGCAAAACCCTGGCCACAAGGAAGAAGAAAGCTCGATCAGTATAACGAAGTATCCTTTGATCATTTGAAGTATAGAAAAGAGACTTCACTCCGACAAAGAGTTTTACCTTTGGGGTTTTGGTTCACTACTTCAACCTCATGCTCGACGAATTCTTCAAGTTCATTCTTCTTCTTAAGCAGTTCAGCGATTTTTCATCAATCTACTTCTTCTAAGCTAAGGCATTTGAAAGATCTTTAAACTTCTTGTCCCATTCGGAGTAGCTCTTCTTCAAGTCGGCGATCTCTCCTTCATGACTGTGGCGGCTTTCTTCAAAGATTCATTGGTCTTATTGAGGTCTTTGACCCCCCCCCCCCCCCACCTAATGGTGTCCTCCGCTGTCTTGGTTTTTGCCCTGGCATCTTTCCAAGCTTCTGCGAGCTCGGAGTCTTTGTCCACGAGGGGTTTCTTCATAGTTTCTACATAAATACAGTTCTTGAGCCTTTTTTGCATAAGTGAATTCGCATTAAAATATCTGTTAAAGTGAAAGTAGCTCGGATCAATGAAAAGAAATACCAGTAAAATCACTCGGGTTGCAGAACTTACCTCCCATAATCTGTTTATGCTGCTCAAGCCAGGTGTTCCTGTTCTTTTCTACCTCCAGTTCAACATGAAGCTTCATCACTTCCTGCTCTAGGTCTACATGATGAGCTCCGAGTCCACAAGTTTTTTGCTCAAAGTAAACACACAAAACGATCAGTCGGCAGCAAAAATAAAATGAGAAACAAGCTTGACCAGTACCGGGTACTCAAGTATCCTCTAAGGAAGGAACACGTTTGACCAATGCGAGATACTCAGGTATCCTCCTAAGGAAGGAACAAGTTTGACCAGTACCACATACTCGAGTAACCCTTCACCAACTAAGGTCACAGAGACTACATCAGCCACTCGGTCATTCGAATGATGAACAATACTCCGAGTATGAGAGTTTTAAAAATCAAGTTCTAAAGACTCCAACCTATTGCCTACAATCAATCGGAGTCTCGGGGACTACGCCCAGTGGGTGCACTCAGCGTGCACCCACCGGATTAAGGTCAAGAAACATATCTGCTTGGATTAGCATGTCTAACTCCGAGTAAAGTTGCATGCTTAAAGAAAATTCTAAGTGTGGGATAGAGATTAAAAACTTAAAGACTTAAAGAAAATATCCACGGCGACCGATGTCGGCATCACCATGGGCAATGTTTGTGCTCACTACACCCAGATGGGGTTGGAAGAGCGGCTGGCCGCATTTCGGCAGGTGCAGGTGGACCAGGAGTACAACTTTCGCCTCCTCGGCGAGCACTGACATGCGGAGGAGGAACTCGTCGCCGGCCCAGCCACCGTGTCGGTCGTGGACGTTGGCGAGTAGAAGGAGTTGCTCGAATCCTTTTGCACCGCCTATGAAATCTGCCGCGGCCGTTGGTGTTATC
This sequence comes from Triticum aestivum, assembly GCF_018294505.1. NCBI lineage: Eukaryota > Viridiplantae > Streptophyta > Magnoliopsida > Poales > Poaceae > Triticum > Triticum aestivum. The sequence continues at coordinate 698,175,062 of NC_057801.1, forward strand.
GTGCCCGTCTGGTGGAGTTAGAAGTTGCATTCAAGGAGATCGTCGGGGCGGCGGATGAAGTCTACGACAAGAGTGAGGACGAGGACGAGGCCGCTAGCAGCACCACGGACGTGCCCGGCCGTCATGACCATGAAACCGGCCCGTACGAGGGCATCGCCGGCAATGAGAAAGAGTACACCATGGGAGGTCACCGGTGCTCAGGTCCCAGGAAGGCCACCGCTCTTTCACTCCCGCCGAAGTCAAGCTTGGCGGGCTCATCATCGTCGGCTAATTAGTCGCTTGCAGGCTGCAAAGGAGGAGGTGGAGCTTCATTTATCAAGGCGCATGGCCATTCGGACATGGAGAACGGGCACCGACGATCATTTAGGCTAGGTTTAGAGTCTGGTCTAGTTCAAATATGTCGAAAACTATTCGGATTATGTAAAAAATATCCAAGTATGAATGAATATCGTCTGGGTTGTTTAAATATGCATCAAATTTATGCGCAAAAAGAAATATGCATCAAATTTGTTCAATTTCACTATTTTTTGACTGAAATGCAACTGGACATATGGGGCTACCTTTGGATGGCCGGTTCCCATATCCATGTCTGCGGACTGACCCCTCGATCCACAGACGGATGTTGTGTCGGTTTGCGGGTAAGTGTTGAAGATGTCCTAATTTTCCTTTTCCATTTGCTTTTAACAATAACAGATGTTGTGTCAGTCTGCGGATAAGTGTTGGAGATGCCCTAATTTTCCTTTGCCATTTGCCTTTAACAATATGACTATGTTTTTTGATAATGAATGAAATGCCATGCATTGTCACGGCTCCATCCCTAACGATGTCGCCTGACAACCGACTGGTGGACCCTGGGTCCACTGGACAGGTGGATGACAACAATGTGTGACTGGTAGTAGGCCTAGCTGTACTGTGCGTAGGGTGTGGCGTGCGTCAGTTTATATACCACTACTATGTAAGGAACCGGACAACTCTGAAGAATAGAAAAGTCTGAATCTATCTCTTCCTTGTGCTCTGTTTCTCTCCCCTTTGCAATCTCTTCCTGTTCGTCCCTTTCTCTCTCAAATTCCTGTGAGATCCCCCTTGGGTCCTCACAATTGGTATCTAGAGCCACGATTCATGTTGTTTGCGCCCTCCTAATCTCTTGATCAAGCCGTAAAATCCACTGCGACGGGTGCGGATTTGTTTCAGCAAATTTTGCGCAAAATCCCTAGCTAGGTGGGCTTGATTCGGAGCAAGGCCGTGCTGGTGCTGGCAAAGCTCGCCGCCCCGACCGTGCAGACGAAGTTGTTGCTATCAGCGATGGAGGAACACATGTATCAGCTTCAGATGTCCCTGGCGGCGCTTCTTAACAAATTTTATGCCATGGAACTGAAGATGGACAACTTGGGAAAGCAACTCGTCTCCATGCACGAGAGCATGGACAAGATTCGCGAGAAGCAAGCCACGCTCAGCGCGGAGCCGACCACTTCCTCAGTGATGCAGGATCCTGCGTTGTCCTCGACTACACGGTCACCTGCACGTCTCGTCAACCAGCGGCCGCCGTTGTTGGAGGAACCCGATCTGCCACCTGGCGTGGGGTTCGTCACGGCGCCTGCCTTACTAGCAGAACGAGTTGTTCATGAGCAGGTTCAGCCACCTGAACGAGTCGTTGTTCTGACGAGACACTAGGAGCGCCTACCGGGGCAACATCAGGTGCGTCTACCGAATCGAGAGCATGGCCGTGAGTGCCATACCAAACCACCCAAGCATGACTTCCGAAGATTCAGTGGATAAAATCCCTGTATGTGGCTAGACATGGCACTGGCATACTTTGAGATGTACAACGTCTCACCTCATCAGCGGGTGTCAACTGCAATGTTGTACTTGGAAGGTCATGCGGCGTTGTGGTGGCAAGCATACAAGCGCCACCGTCTGATTTTGCTTTAGGAAGAATTCAGTGGAGCAATGGTACAGGAATTTGGTGAGGAGGAATTTGAAACTCGAATGCACAGATTACTGCAACTCCGTTAGACGGGTTAAGTTTCTGAGTATCGTTTTGCATGTGAGGCTGCAATGTATCACCTGATTGCTCTGGGTCCCTCCTTGAACACAAAATTTTTCATCTCTCACTTTGTGTTTGGTCTGAAGGATGAGGTTCGCACTGCAGTCCGTTTACAAGCTCCCACCAGTGTGACTCGAACAGTTGCTTTAGCCAAGATACATGAGGAAGAGTTGGAATTACAGAAAACCAAACCCAGGTTTCAGCGTTTTGTACATCACCAGCCAAGTCTTCCTACAGTTTCCCCTGTTACTCCAGTGCAGAAGAAAAACACAAGTGATTTTGGAAGAGAACATCAGTTAAGAGATTATCGTCGTGTGTTGGGGATATAACTACTGAGTATAAACCGCCCCAGGAGGGGGCCAGTTTATACTCAACCATATTGAAGCCCACGAAGACCCGGAAGGTGGCACTTTACTATGAAGCTTAGAGGCCCAGAGCCCAAAGGCGGATCAGGGCCCATAGTGATAAACCGCCATAATCATATAGCTTGTATTGTAAGATAAGGAAAGGAGAGACCGAGCCGAACACTTGTATGAGTCGGCCTCGGGACTCTGTAAACCGGCTGGGCGTCAACCCGTGTATATAAGGGGACGACCCGGCGGCGGTTCAGGGACAAGAAACAACAACTCGAGAGGCAGGCATAGCGTGTTTTGCTCCCTGGTTATCGAGATCCCTATAATTCCATCACAACTAGACGTAGGCCTTTACCTTCATCGAAGGGGCCGAACTAGTATAAAACTCCCGTGTCACTTGTCCGGTTTAACCCCTTCAAGCTAACCCGTTGCGATGGCTCAACGACTAAGTCCTTTCACAAGGACATCTGACGTGATAATTCCACGACAGTTGGCGCCCACCGTGGGGCTATCGCACGATGGTGTCGAGTTCTTGAAGGGCTGCTCTGAAGGACTTAAGGGATACGTGATCGGCCGGATGACCAAAAGTCGTCGCAGCAAGCTCTACATCGACGACAAAGGATGGGGCCCTGAAGCCGGCTCAATCGAGTACGGGTACCGGGTTCCCTTCGGCGGAATTCATGTCTTCATTGGCAAGATCGGTGAACCGGGCCCTGAGCCGGACACCTGCACCGACCTCGTCGAGACGGCTCAGCGTGCGAGTCCAGCCCGGGTTACGCCCGCCATGAAGCGTGTGTTCATAGGATGTGTCCATGGGATCGGATCTGAACCGGTGTCTGAGGACGAGATGGCGGTATACTCCGATGGTGAATCATCCACTGGTGAAACTGAGTCCTTGTACCAGATTCAAGACGGCATGCCCGAGGGGTACTCCGATGGCAACAGTATTCCGGATCTCCTGGAAGCACCAACCCGGGTTGCTATTTACATGGCCGACACACAGCCCGTTTTGCAGTCTTCATCTACCGCGGCAATAGATACCGGATCAGCGGTCGGGGCAGGTATTTCGGTGAGCCGGTCGGCGCAGGTTCTCACTGGTTTAATGGATGCTTGGGAGGCCTTGTTAACTGCAACAGTTACCCCAGAAACACGAAATCAGCATGATGCAGAGGTTGCAAGACTGAAAGAGCAAATTGCGCAGGCTAAAGAGAACTTGGTGGCCGAAGACAATAGGATGGCCGAGGAACAGGCCGCTTTGAATGCTCAATCACAGCAGATACAAGCACAGAATTACCGACTCATGTTAGACCGGACTGCGTCAGAGGATGTGATGCGAAGGAAATATCGGTCACGATTGCCGCCGGTTTACGAAGGGGTAAATCTCTTTCAGACACCAGGCGCTGGGCCGAGCAGTCCGGCGGCCGCAAACCGAGCCGAGGCGCCTAGGATCGCCCCGGATCAGCCACAAGCAATGGACTTAGCTCGACGGACGGTTAACCCACCACAGTATATGCCTACGCCGCCGGGTCACTTTTCGAGCCCCCTGGATAACATGATTGCTGCGGCCTCACGCCTGGCCGCCATCCCGATGGAAGGGGATTCAATAGAGGCAGTTGAGACGAGGCGAGCGAGAGACCTCCTTCAAACCGCCGTAATGCAGCAGCAGGCTTATTCATACAGCCGGGATAGAATTCATTCAACTCCTCGTCCGAGCCCAAGCTATAGCAGGCGGATGGACGAACCGGAGGTATCTAGCAGGGCGCAGCGTCGCAATGCTCAGGAAGTAGTAGATCTTGGCAGGGCACGAAGGGATGGTGTTTTGGGTCGTCATCAACCCGCCCCGGTTCAGCCAGCAGTATCGGTTGACAGAGGCACCGGGCTTGCTTTCAGTTCCTGGGGAGTGCCGTGCCTCATTCCGGCCCTCCGTAACGTGCGTCTGCCCAAGGATTTCAAGGGTCCGCGCAAGGTGCCTAATTACACGGCGGATCAGCTGCTTGAGGCGTGGGTTGAGACTTACGAAATGGCAATGGAGATGCTGGCTGTAGATGAGGCAGCTTGTGCAAAATACTTCACGATGATGTTGGAAGGAACAGCCCGTACCTGGTTGAAGAATCTGCCGGCTAACTCCATCGAGTCATGGGATCAGTTGAAGGCCCGCTTTATAGCCAATTTTAAGGATACGTGCAAACAGCCCATGTCCATTGTAGATCTGGATGCTTGTGTTCAGGGCGAGAATGAGTCCACAACTCGTTGGGTGCGCCGGGTGTCAGAAGTTTTGCACTCGGCCGACCGAATTAACGCCGGCCAAGCGATTATCACGCTGGAGCGTAATTGCCGGTTTAAGTCACTGAAGGAGAAATTGGGCCGAATCAAACGTCACTGCAACGACCTGGGAACCCTCATGGCAGCCTTGGTAAAATATGCCGATTCTGATAATACCAAGGATCCCGATTCTGATAATGAGAAACCGGAGAAGGGAAAGAGGAATGGCGGTGTGAAGGGATAGCATCACAACCAGGGAAGCCATGGGAATAATGGTAAGCGTAAAACGGATTCAGAATTTGTGGCTAATGCTAATGTGCAGCGTCGTAAGGGTAAACCGCCCCAGCGTGGTGGATCGATGAATCTGGAGCGCTTGTTGAATCAGCCCTGTCCAAAGCACGGAACCAAAGAAGCCCCCGCAACTCACCTCTGGAAGGATTGCAATATTATGAGGCAATTCAAAAACTCTGATCTCTTCTGATATGATCAGGGCCCGTCGGGCGGTTCAGGTCCAGGTTTTCATGGTGGCGGCAGTTCAGGCTCTGGATTTCAAAACAATCAGAATAACCAGAACAACCAAAGCAGTAATAACCAGCAGGGTAATCAGGGGAATCAACAGCAGTCAGGTTACCAGAGTAACCCGAAGCAGCTGAATGGTGGACATATCATGTATTCACCACTAGTCTGTGCAAGCGAGATCTAAAGCTGCATAAGAGGGCAGTTAATGCGGTTGAACCGGCAGTTCCATGCTATCTGCGCTGGTCGGAACAGCCTATCGTGTGGAGTAGGGAGGATCATCCGCCCCGGGTTGACAATCCGGGTCAGCTGGCTCTGGCGGTGGCACCTCAGGTGGGAGGTTACAAGTTCACCAAAGTACTTATGGATGGAGGAAGCAGTATTAATATTCTGTATTACGAGACATTCCGTCGCATGGGGCTGACTGATAAGAATCTTAAACCGTCCAATACGGTTTTTATGGTGTAGTACCAGGAAAGTCGGCGTATCCAGTGGGAAAGATTGCTTTGGAAGTTGTGTTTGGAGATGAGCATGATTCCCGGTCTGAGACATTGACTTTCAAGGTGGTGAGAATCCAGAGCCCGTATCACGCACTGTTTGGGCGACCGGCTTATGCAAAATTCATGGCAAGGCCATGTTATATTTACTTGCAGCTCAAGATGCCGGGTCACAAAGGAACCATCACAGTTCATGGAAGTCAGAAAATCACTTTGGATTGCGAAGAGAGTGATGCGGCTTACGCTGAGTCGGTTTGTGCTACAGAGGAGTTAAAATTTTATAAGGAAAATGTTGATCCGGCAGATATGACCCCTCTGAAGAAGCCCACCACTAAGCACGACCCAACCCTGCATTTCAAACCGGCGGATGAGACGAAGCTTGTTGACTTTGTCCCTGGCGATTCGTCCAAACAGTTCAGCATTAGCACTAACCTGGATCCGAAATAGGAAAGCGCGCTCATCGAGTTCATCCGTGAGAACCGGGACATCTTTGCATGGAAGCCTTCTGACATGCCAGGTGTGCCGAGGGAACTCGCTGAGCACACCCTTAACATCGATCCGAAGTTTAAACCAGTCAAGCAATTCCTTCATTGCTTTAATGAAGAGAGACGCAAGGCAATTGGGGAGGAGGTAGCCCGGCTGTTGGCAGCTGGGTTTATCATTGAAGTTTTTCATCCTGAATGGTTGGCTAATCCGGTGCTGGTTCTTAAGAAAAACGGGACTTGGCGCATGTGTGTGGATTACACGGACTTAAATAAGGCTTGCCCAGCTGATCCTTTTGCTCTCCCGCGTATTGATCAAATCATTGATGCGACGGCGGGTTGTGAGCGCCTGAGCTTTTTGGATGCTTACTCGGGGTACCATCAGATCAAAATGGCAGTTAAGGACCAGGAGAAAACAGCCTTCATCACTCCCTTTGGAGCCTTCTGTTATGTTTCTATGCCCTTTGGGCTCAAGAGTGCTCAAGCAACCTATCAGCGTTGTGTGCAAAATTGTCTTCACACGCAGATTGGGCGTAACGTTCATGCCTATGTGGATGACATTGTGGTGAAATCCAGGAAAAAGGAGACATTGATAGCTGATCTCAAAGAGATGTTTGACAACCTCCGGGTTTATAAAATGATGCTTAATCCGGATAAGTGTGTCTTTGGTGTTCCGGCAGGCAAGCTGCTCGGTTTTCTAGTGTCTAACAGGGGCATTGAGGCTAATCCGGAAAAGATCAAGGCAATCACATCCTTGGCCAAACTGACATGTATCAATGATGTTCAGCGTCTCGCAGGCAAGGATCGCAGCTCTCAGCCGGTTCATCAGTCGTTTGGGTGAGAAGGCCATTCCCTTGTATCAAATGTTGAAGAAAATGGATAATTTCGTCTGGAGTGATGCAGCCAATGCGGCCTTTGAAGAGTTAAAGCGGCAATTAGTTGAACCGCCAGTTCTGGCAGCCCCAGTTGATCATGAGCCTTTACTATTATATGTGGCTGCTAATGCCCGAGCAGTCAGTGTGGCTATTATTGTAGAGCGTAAAGAGGCTGGGAAGGAATATCCGGTTCAACGTCCAGTGTATTACATCAGTGAAGTCCTGATCGAGTCCAAGCAACGCTATCCACATTGGCAAAAGTTGGTGTATGGGGTTTTTATGGCCAGTCGGAAACTCAAGCAATATTTTCAAGGTCACCCCATCATAGTGGTTAGTTCGGCTCCTTTGGGCGATATCATCCAAACAGAGAAGCAACTGGTCGGGTGGCAAAGTGGGCAATTGAGCTTGGTCCACATGGTTTGAAGTATGTGCCTCGTACAGCCATTAAGTCGCAGGCTCTTGTGGACTTTATCAATGACTGGACCGAGTTACAAGCACCAGAAGAGAAACCGGATAATACGTACTGGACCATTCATTTCGATGGATCAAGGCAGTTGGAAGGCTCGGGGGCTGGAGTTGTTCTCACTTCCCCCCGAGGGGATAAAATTTGCTACGTCCTCCGCTTGATGTTTCCTTGTAGTAACAATGCAGCTAAATATGAAGCCCTACTTCATGGTCTCCGTGTGGCTAAGGAGATGAATTTAACTCGCGTTCGTTGCTTCGGCGATTCTGATCTAGTGGCTCAGCAAGTTTCTGGTACTTGGGATTCTAAGGATCCACTCATGGCGGCTTACAGGCATGAGGTAGATATGGTGACGGGTCACTTCAAAGTTTACCAGGTTGAGCATATTGATCGGCGCAAGAATGAAGCAGCAGACGCTTTGAGCCGACTTGGATCTCAGCATAAACTGGTACCTCCTAACACCTTTCTGGATATATTGCATAACCCGTCTGTTAAATTGCCTACAGAAGCGGATCTGGCTGTTCCTGATCCGGAGGCACAGCTGGTGGCTGCTTTACACGTCGTGTCGGATTGGACGATTCCATATCTGGCATATATGAACTGGGGTGAGCTACCAAATGATCAAGTCCTGGCCCGACAGATAGTCCGGCGTTCTAAATCCATGGTTATCCACAATGGCGAGTTACACCGCTGTAGCGTTTCAGGCGTATTTCAGCGTTGTGTTTCTCCGGAAGAAGGCCAAGCGATCCTCCGGGAAATTCATGAAGGGGATTGTGGTCATCACGCCGGTTCAAAGTCCCTGGTTGCAAAAGCTTTTCGTCATGGGTTTTATTGGTTGACAGCTCATGCTGATGCGGATGATCTGGTAAAGCGATGTGATGCTTGTCAAAAAATTTCCCGCAGAGCTCATGTTGCGGCTCAGGAGCTACGGATGGTTCCAATCACTTGGCCTTTTGCTACTTGGGGGCTCGATATGGTGGGGCCTTTTAAGCGTTCCCGAGACAAGAAAACCCACCTGTTGGTGGCAGTTGATAAATTCACCAAGTGGGTTGAAGCGGAGCCTGTCAGCAACTGTGATGCAGCGACGGCGGTTCAATTTCTCAAAAAGATTATTTTCCGCTTTGGTTATCCACACAGCATTATCACGGATAATGGTACTAACCTCTCCAAAGGTGAGATGGAGGATTTCTGTCAAAGAGAGCATATCCGGCTTGATCTAGCATCTGTAGCGCACCCTCAATCCAACGGTCAAGCAGAGCGGGCTAATCAAGAAATCTTAAAGGGTCTTAAACCCCGGCTCATGATTCCATTGAAACGGACGCCGGGTTGTTGGGTGGAAGAGTTACCTTCTGTGTTGTGGAGTATCAACACCACCCCCAATCGATCAACAGGATATACGCCTTTCTTCATGGTCTACGGAGCAGAGGCGGTTCTCCCAAGTGATATACGTCATGATTCTTCCCGGGTTGCTAATTATGTCGAAGTGGACAATGAGCAAGCTCGCCAAGAGGCACTGGATTTACTAGATGAGAAGCGGGATATGGCTTTGGCACGTTCGGCGGTTTATCAACAAGACCTGCGGCACTATCACAGCCGTCGGGTTAGGACAAGAGCCTTTCAAGAAGGTGACTTGGTGCTCCAGCTTATCCAGGATCAGACCGGTATTCACAAGTTATCCCCGCCTTGGGAAGGACCCTTTGTGGTCAGTAAAAATCTGCACAACGGATCATACTACCTCATTGACGTACGAGATGACTCACACAAATCTGAGGAGGAGACCCGGCGGCCCTGGAACATAGCTCTCCTCCGGCCTTACTACACTTGAGCCATAGGCTCTCTTTTATGTACATATTTTGACGATGTATATATTATCATCAATAAATAAATCAGCATCCTTGCTTCAAAGCGGGGCCTCTGCTGTTTTTTCTCAAACATTCTTTGAGTTACATGGGGGCTTCAGCTAACCAAGCGAAGTGTTATCCCTTGAACCGTCTATCACGCCACAAAGCTTGGGAGCTTCACACCCAAAGGGCCAAAGAGAGTTTCGATGCTATACGCAACTCAAACATAGGCACCTAATGAGCACCGCTCATCACGTTACTTGGGGGCTCCTTGGTCCAATACCAAGAAGTCTGAATGGACCCATGTAGCTGGGTATCGACCCACGGCTTGGAAGCCTGGTATATTTACCTAAAACCCCGGGTTAACCTGCCTTCATCAAGTAACACACTCCTATCCGGGTCATCCTGGCACGGCCCTCCGAACGTTTGACAGTTACTCTCCTTGAGACCCTGAACTTGTCAAAGTTAAAACGGCGATTGGCTAGTTGGAGGTCTATCTTAAAAGGCTTTGTTAACTGGTTCAACTCAGTGGCCTGGCAGCCCACCAAAAGCCTCGCATTTGGGCCTGGCAGCCCCCAAAAAGCCTCGACTACACGGTTTCCATTTGAACTTTGGCTAAATTTTAAATTGATTTTTTGGCTTGTTCAACCATCTTCTAAGACCGGCATCTCTTAAACCGGCTTGGTTTGCAACTTTACTTTGACAAACCTTTATTTTAAACCGGAGTTTTCTTAACCCGGCTTGGCATTGATTTCCTGTCAACGGCCCGGATCGTCTGGCGTGAATCATCACCCGGCATGACTTAATCTACGACATCAGAAAATGATGGCGATACAAATACTTCAGATTTGGGTTTTTCACCCTTCTCAAAATTCAAGTTGGCTCGCCAACTAGCCAGGGATCTTGTACTACCGGTATGTATAAATTCATATTATTATTTGATTATCAATCCGGCATATTTTGGCCATTATGACCCGTCCGGCGGTAAACCGCCAGGACCCTTTGTCTTTTTATGCATACAGGAAATACATATTATGATCCTTGGAACAAACATTGATATTGATATGGCGGTTCAATGCAAAATATCTCTTGCACGATGGCAGCAGATCAGCATAAGTTTTTTGGCTATCCTATTACACGGCACTCCAAGGCCCAAAATATGGAAGTATTCATTGATCGTTCCTGATGTACCAACCGCCTGGACGGATTAAGCTTCGTCACCGGGTTGACGTGAGGTAGATGGATCATCTGGCGTCGGTTCAACCTCCTCTTCATCCACTGACTAGAAGTCATTGGTGGTCCAGTCAATCCGGGTTAAGGCCTGAAAGACAGCCTCTTCACTTATAAGCTCAGCCGGATCAACGTCAGGAGCGTAAGTATGCTTACGGATTGGTGGAATGAGGCTCTGCACTTCAGGAATCACCGCTTCAACCCGTTTGTTGTCTGCATCATAGAACGATCGGTGAACCGTCAGGTTCGCCTCTTCGGCTAGTTGACTTGCCAAAGGACGCATCTCCCTTGTTACCCGTTTCAGGGTGTCATTGTCAAATTCTTCGCCATTTTCTTGGGCACTGGGGAAGCCTTTGGATATATCAGCCGGGTCAAGGTCAGCTATCCATGCCTTGGCCCGAGTCAGCGCCAGCAAAGCACCGGCCCGAGTAGTGGATCGCTTTAGCTCTTCTATTTGTGCTGGCGTCATTGAAAGACGGTCCAGCGTATCTTTGATAAGTGTTGGTGCCGCATTATCATATGATGTTGCGCATATAACCCGTTGAGCGCCGGTATACAGCTGCTCAATCAGTGTATATGCCGCTTTAAGCTTCTTCCGCATGTCAGAACCCAGGTGAGCGATGCGATTTCCTATATCGGTTCAAGAAATACATGTTAAACCGATGAAATTTCAAAGGGATACAACTTTTGGCAACCATTACTTACCAAATATGGCAAAGGCCATGGCATTGATTTGGCGCTTCAGTCCAGATAATTCTTCTGTCACCGGTTTAAGAGCCGATTCAGCAGTCTCTGTCCGCTTCACCAGTCTGGCCTTCTCGCTGTCCCAGTTGGCCTGCTCAGATTTAAACCATTCTTTAAGTTGCTCTATGGTGGTCAAAGCGGTTCTCAGCTCATCCTTGGTCTTGGTGGTTTCTGCTTGTTGGGTCTCAAGGTTTGCTCGAAGATCAGCAATTTGTGCGGTTTGTTGATTTATTTCACTCTGCAACAGAAAGAGAGCATGTTAATATTTTTCTTCAAAGTCCCAAGCGTATAACCAGTTATACACTCAGCACTTGGGGGCTAATGCGGATCGTTTTTTATGCGAATACTTTAAGTCCCAAGGATTAATACAAGTTTTAATCATGGCACTTGGGGGCTAATGTGTATTTGATCAAGACAAAGAACAGTCACAAGGTACAGCATGAAGAATATAAAGTGCCGGTCTAACTTTCTCAAGACAAACCGGCCCTTGGGGGCTACAATGCAATGAAGGTGCAGAAATTCTAGAAGTGTAATGTTTACCTCATAGCGTTCCTTCATTAGATTTACTAAACTGGCTTCATAATCACGGCTTGTATACAGTCGGTTCAGAAAACCGGAATGAAGATCTTGAGCAGAGAGATCGGTATAAGCAGACAAATCAGTCTTACCCTTCCCTTTGTTCATGGCAGTAAATTCATCTTTAGCAGTATGCTTTGACAGAGCAACCGGATTACCAGGGGCGATATATGCAGTGCCTGTTACAACAACATCATCATCCTTGGCCGGGCTGGAAGAGTCAAGATTCTGAACAGGGCTTGGCGGTTTGTTAACTGGACTTGGCGGATCAACAATTGAGTCCCGTTGTTCCATTGCCGGGCTCGGGGGAGTAGGAGGATTTAAAGTATCAGCTTCTGCAGTCGGTTCAGCTTCTGGCGGGTTAGCATTACCATCTTGATTTAGCCCAGCAGAGCTGTCCATGGCAACTTCTGGGTTTTTGTTATGATGCTTGGGGGTCTTTTCCGGATCAACTTCAACGGTAGGGTCGCTGGTCTTGGCCTTCTTGCTTAATCGAGCTTTGGCGCTATAACGCAAAAGGTTAGGGTATGACAAACCGGCAAACTAAAGTTATAAATCAGGTAACACTTACCCGGCAACTACTTTGAGAGGAGGTAATTGGGTGGTCGACGAACCGCCAGACGAGCTAGAAGAAGCCTGGTAATTCGGGTCAGATGGATTGAGAGGGCATCGGAAGAAACCTTTTAAAGGGTATTATTTTTCAGGAGAACAAATCACCTCTGGACGGCGTTTCCGGGGGGGCGTATCAGCTAAACCGGACGAAGTGATCTATTGACCACTATGCCGGGTTGTGCGACGTTCTTCTGCTTTCCGTTTCTTCAAAGAAAATTTTGGATCCAAATGAGCAAGGGGGTGAGATTGTTTTATTTTCCGGACTGTACGGCGAGTTCTTTGAACCGTCACAGGCTCCGAGTCGGAAGAAAGAAGAATTACCTCAACCTGGTCTGCATGGCTGGCTTCAGCATCATCCTGAAGATGATCATTGTCAATAAGATGTATAAAAAAGGAGCCAAGTGAGTCAAGTTCTACCTCAACATCTGATTCTTCTTCCTCCGGCGGTTCAGAAGAATCGGCAGCTTTCTTCTTTCCGGCCTTCTTGGTAACCTTGGTTTTTACACGAGGAGCACGGGCCGGTTTATTACGTTTCCAGAAAGAGCTGTTGGCCTGAAATTAAGGCAAGGAAAGGTTAGTAAACGGTCGATGTGGAAATCAGTAAAGTATGCACATGAACTTACCGCCGGCAGTTTATTGGAGACACAAAACGGAGCCAAACCGGTTTGGCTGCATGCAGCGACCGGTTCATCAAGCATCCTCTTTACACAGTCAGTGATTTCAAGCTCGGTCATTGTTACTTCATGAAACCGTTGAGGATCTTTTACACTTCCGGTATACTCATGCATCAATCCGGGGCGGCGGCTCAAAGGAAGAATGCCCCATGAAACCCAGCAGCGGACAAGATCAATGCCGGTTAAACCGTTGGCCATCAGAGCCCGGAGCTTGGCGAGTTGAGGAGCAAAATTCTTCCGTTCCGCGGCGGTTAGACGCGGAGGCATTGGGTGGCCGTTGCTAAGCCGGTGAGGGCGGTAGCCCGGCAAGGGATTTTCTCCATCAGGAGCAGTATTCCGGCAGTAAAACCAGGTCTGGTTCCAATCTTTAGGATGGCTATGGTGTTTGGCATGAGGGAAATCAACTTCTTTCCTCTTTTGAATTGATACGCCACCAAGCTCTGTGTTGGGGCCATCTGAGAATTCTGTGCGGCGGTTCAAATGAAAAAAATCCCGGAACAGCTCCACGGTTGGTTCTTCTTGAAGGTAAACTTTGCAGAATACTTGAAAGTTGCATATGTTTGATACAGAGTTTGGACCAATATCTTGCGGATGGAGTTGGAAGCTGGCAAGGACATCCCGGAAATTTTTTGATCCGGGCGGACTGAGTCCCCGGTCTAAATGTTGCATAAAAACAATCATCTCTCCCTCTTGAGGTTCAGGTGGACATTCCGATTCCGGAACTCGCCAGTGGAGAATGTTCTTCGAAGCTAAAGCGCCAGTGATGACGAAACCATTGATCTGTGTCTCTGTGATCCGTGATGGAACCCAATTGCAAGCAGAAAATTGCTTCGACATTCCGGAATGAGGAACTGAAAATAAAAAGTGCCGGTTTAAGGTGTCTAATTCAGTGTTAAACCGGAGAAGGATACTATGCGAGTTCAGTTGGCGGTTTAAGAGAGGGCTAATGTTATATGGCGGATTGACTTTTAAGGAGTTAAACCGCCTATAGGCAGGATGGCCAGAATTCCAAATTTCTGCTAAGTATTACAAAAACAGGTTTCACAATATGACAGTAGAATTTTGGATCTACCATGGATAATCTAAGAAAATGTTCCCGAGCCCTACAATGGCGCTAAAGAGCAACAGAGACGAACCAGACGGAGTCTATTCAGAAACAGTAAGATACTACGGTACGGTGAACTAACAACATGGATCTAGCCGCAGTTCAAAACTATCAGGCACACATATGTATATTCAACAGGAAGACCAGAAGGAGGAACACAAAAGAACTGATGAACGGCGATGAACATAGATGAACTTGAAACCCTAATGGAGATCTAGGGTCACAGGGAAGCGAACTTACCAGGGTCACACGGCGGAGGAAGAACGCGGAAGGGTCTCTGGAACAAACAGGGTGATGCAGCGGCCTTGGTCGGTGCAGATTCGAAGATCGACGGCGGCGGCGGCGCTGGATTTCTTCCGGTCGCGGGGAAGAAGAAGAGAAGAAAGGGGAGAAAATGAAAGTACCCATCGGGTGTATTTATAACAAGGCAGGGAGGTAAGTGACAGGCGCGAGAATCGAGGAGTCCAAAGTAGCAAGTGGCACGGTTGTCGCCTCGATTTTCGGGATGGCATTAAAAAAGGGAATCTTTTTTTATTTTTTGCAGAAATAACGTCATGATAATCCGTTGCTGTATCCAGAGGATGACGTCACGGCAGTTTAACAAAGTTTATAAAAGAAGGCATCATGGCGGTTTACGAGAAATGAAGGAAGGCATTCACAGGATTCTGCTAAGTGTCAAAGATTAACATGAACATGTTCAAATCAATCTGGGGCCTAATGTTGGGGATATAACTACTGAGTATAAACCGCCCCAGGAGGGGGCCGGTTTATACTCAACCATATTGAAGCCCACGAAGACCCGGAAGGTGGCACTTTACTATGAAGCTTAGAGGCCCAGAGCCCAAAGGCGGATCAGGGCCCATAGTGGTAAACCGCCATAATCATATAGCTTGTATTGTAAGATAAGGAAAGGAGAGACCGAGCCGAACACTTGTATGAGTCGGCCTCGGGACTCTGTAAACCGGCTGGGCGTCAACCCGTGTATATAAGGGGACGACCCGGCGGCGGTTCAGGGACAAGAAACAACAACTCGAGAGCCAGGCATAGCGTGTTTTGCTCCCTGGTTATCGAGATCCCTATAATTCCATCACAACTAGACGTAGGCCTTTACCTTCATCGAAGGGGCCGAACTAGTATAAAACTCCCGTGTCACTTGTCTAGTTTAACCCCTTCAAGCTAACCCGTTGCGATGGCTCCACGACTAAGTCCTTTCACAAGGACATCTGACGTGATAATTCCATGACATCGTGCCAACGGGCTTTGTTTTTGTTTTGGATAGAAATATAGTAAGGAACATCAGTGTAAAAAGCCTATGCACCTCCTTACAATCCATCTGGGAGAGCACGGTGAAATTTTAACAGAAGATGTTGTCCAAGCATTGGAGTTGTTGAGTGAACCCGAAACATTGGAATGCTGTCAGATCTCGGCTCATGCAGTTTCTGGGCTTGATAATGCTGAAACGATTTGCATCCGAGCTTTGGTGGGCAACCAGGTCATGTTAGCACTCATGGATTCGGGCAGTAGTACAGCTTTGTGGATCAAAACTTTGCCAAGCGTGCTTCATTGGACTTGGTTGTTGTTCCATCAATGAAAGTTACTGTTGCGAATGGTCAAGCTATGGAATCCAAGTTTCAGGCCCCGAATTTGAGTTGGTGGGCACAGGTTCACACTTTTGAAACACCAATGTGACTACTCCAGCTAGGAGCATATGATGTTGTCTTGGGGATGGATTGGCTGAAGTGTCACAGTTCGATGACTTGTGATTGGGAGGGAAAATCGTTACAGTTTGCACATGGTGATGCTATGGTTTCCCTTCAAGGTGTTCTGCTTGTTTCCCCTATGCAATTGCAACTGATATCAATAAAGCAACTGGACAAAGATCTGCATGGCGATGATGTTTGGGCTATGGCAGTGGTTGATCCTTCTTCCGGTGATGCAGTTTCTAAGTCGGGCTCGCATCCAGCCGATCTTGTTGCAGTTTTGACAGAATTCCAAGATGTGTTCGAAACTCCAACTGGCCTACCTCCACACATAGTGTATGATCATGCAATTACCTTAGAAGTGGGTCATAATCCTCCTAACTCTCGGCCTTATCGATACTCACCACAACAGAAAGATGATATTGAACGACAAGTGGCAGATATGCTCAAGGCAAGGATTGGGAAACCCAGCATGAGCCCATACGCCTCTCCAGTACTTCTGGTTAAGAAAAAAGATGGTAGCTGGCGTTTCTGCGTGGATTATCGCAAACTCAACGCCATCACTGTGAAGAACAAATTCCCTCTTCCTATTGTTGACGAATTACTCGATGAACTAGCAGGATCAAAGTTTTTCTCCAAGCAGGACCTCTAGGGCAGGTTATCACCAAATCCGTATGCATGAACCAAATGAGGAGAAGATTGCATTCAAGACACATTTAGGACACTTCCAATTTCGTGTTATGCCGTTTGGGGTGACCAATGGACCACCTACGTTTCAGTGCTTAATGAACAATTTTAGCTCCAGCTAATCGCAAGTATGTCATCATGTTTCTCGACGACATTCTAGTTTTCAGTACCACTTGGGAGGAACATTTGGAGCATCTCTGTTGGGTACTGCAGACCTTGCGTGAGCATCAGTTGTTTGTGAAGCTTTCCAAATGCCCTTTTTCTCAGAAAAAAAATTCAACACTTGGCCCATGTGATTTCTTCAGAAGGTGTGGCTACAGATCCAGAAAAGACTCGGGCTATGGAACAATGGCCCCAGCCTACCAATGCTACTGAACTACGGGGATTCCTTGGATTGACAGGTTACTATCAGAAGTTTGTCCGGAATTATGGAACTATGGCCAAACCCTTGACTCAATTGCTGACAAAGAAGGGCTTTCTATGGACTGAACAAGCTACTATAGCTTTTCAAACCCCGAAAAACAGCTATGACCAGTGCTCCAGTGTTAGCCTTGCCAGATTTCAGTAAACCTTTTGTTGTGGAAACAGATGCTTCATCCACAGGCATTGGTGCTATTCTCACCCAGGACAATCATCCCATTGCTTATCTTAGTAGAGCCTTGGGTGTTAAAAATCAAACTATCAGTTTATGAAAAGGATTTTTTACCTGTCATAATGGCGATTGACAAGTGGCGGCCATATCTCTAGCGAGGTATCTTTACCATTATCACTGATTGTGCCATTTAGAGGATCAATAACTGACCTCGTATCTGTAACGTAAAGCTATGGCCAAAATGGTGGGTCTCCAGTTCCAGTTCCGCTATCGCAAGGGTTCTAACAATAATGTTGCTGATGCACTATCACGTGTTCGTCAGGTGTATACTATTTCTGCCATCTCTGTGTGTCAACCCATTTGGATGCAGGAGGTGCTCAATGCTTATCAAACTGATTATGTGGCCATGGAGTTATTTGCGAAGTTGGTTGTACACAGTCCTGATGAACATGGTCATTCACTGGACCAAGGACTGATTCGCTACAATGGTCACCTCTGGATACCCAACAACTCCGCCTTACAAACCAAATTGATTAGCACTTTGCATTCTAGCGCAGTTGGAGGTCATTCTGGGGTCAGGGCTACCTACTGGCGGGTGTCCAACCTTTTTCATTGGGTAGGCCTAAAGAAACAGGTGGCGGACTGGGTTCAACAATGCCAAGTTTGTCAGCAGGCAAAACATGAAAGAACAGTACCTAGTGGTCTGCTTCAACCCCTCCCAGTTCCTGACCACCCATGGAAATGCATAACCATGAATTTCATTGATGGGTTACCCAAGTCAAAGGGAGTTGAGGTGATTTTGGTGGTGGTCGATCATTTTACCAAGTACGCCCATTTCCTTCCTCTGAAACATCCGCATACATCACAGTCTATGGCAACTGTGCGTTGATACTATTGTTCGTCTTCATGGCGTGCCGGCCTCCATTGTCTCCGATCGTGATAAAGTTTTTACTAGCAGTTTCTGGAAGAAATTGTTCACGGAAATTGGCACTAAACTCTGTTACTCTACAACCTACCACCCACAAACGGATGGCCAATCGGAGCGTGTAAACCAACGCTTAGAGCAGTATCTCCGGTGTGTTGTTCATGACAGTCCAGCTCGATGGAAGCGCTGGTTACCAATGGCTGAATTTTGGTACAATTCCTCGTATCACACCTCACTCAGGAACACCCCGTTCAAGACTCTGTATGGTATGGATCTTAATTTTGGTACTATGCCAATTGATGTTGGTGATCTTCCTACATGTCTTGCGGAATTGGCAGCCGATCGTGAGGATTTTTTGGCTATGTTGCGTGAGAATTTACTGCGTGCTCAACAACGAATCAAGTCGCAAGCAGATAAACATCGTCAAGATCGAGAGTTTGCAGTGAGTGAGGAGGTTTTACTCAAGTTACAGCCCTATGCACAATCATCCTTGGTCAATCTTCCATGCCGCAAGTTAGGTCTCAAATATTTTGGGCAATTCAGAGTTACTGCACGGCTGGGTGTTGCTGCTTATCGTCTGGATTTGCCCGATACAAGTCCGATTCATCCTGTGTTTCACGTTTCGCAACTAAAACCCTTCACTGCCAACTACTGTGTAAGAAACCGGACAACTTTGAAGAATAGAAGCGTCTGAATCAATCTCTCCCTTGTGATATGTTTCTCTCCCCTTTCTCTGCAATCTCTTTCTGTTCGTCCCTTTCTCTCTCAAATTCCTGTGAGATCCTCCTTGGGTCCTCAAAACCATGGACGGCTTCCTGTAGTCCTCTTCCAATGCATTGATGCTTAAATGAGGTGTTTAAGTTCATTAAAAATCTTAGCAACTAATCTTTCAATGATAGGTGTTTAGATTTTGTAGCTAAGTTTCTCTTATTTAATTGTTTAACACTCAAACTCTTTCATGCATTGGTTAGTAGCCATTCTGTGCTTTTAACAATGCGACTCTATTTTTGATAATGAATGAAATGCCAAGTTTGTCAGCAGGCAAAACATGAAAGAACAGTACCTAGTGGTCTGCTTCAACCCCTCCCAGTTCCTGACCACCCATGGAAATGCATAACCATGAATTTCATTGATGGGTTACCCAAGTCAAAGGGAGTTGAGGTGATTTTGGTGGTGGTCGATCATTTTACCAAGTACGCCCATTTCCTTCCTCTGAAACATCCGCATACATCACAGTCTATGGCAACTGTGCGTTGATACTATTGTTCGTCTTCATGGCGTGCCGGCCTCCATTGTCTCCGATCGTGATAAAGTTTTTACTAGCAGTTTCTGGAAGAAATTGTTCACGGAAATTGGCACTAAACTCTGTTACTCTACAACCTACCACCCACAAACGGATGGCCAATCGGAGCGTGTAAACCAACGCTTAGAGCAGTATCTCCGGTGTGTTGTTCATGACAGTCCAGCTCGATGGAAGCGCTGGTTACCAATGGCTGAATTTTGGTACAATTCCTCGTATCACACCTCACTCAGGAACACCCCGTTCAAGACTCTGTATGGTATGGATCTTAATTTTGGTACTATGCCAATTGATGTTGGTGATCTTCCTACATGTCTTGCGGAATTGGCAGCCGATCGTGAGGATTTTTTGGCTATGTTGCGTGAGAATTTACTGCGTGCTCAACAACGAATCAAGTCGCAAGCAGATAAACATCGTCAAGATCGAGAGTTTGCAGTGAGTGAGGAGGTTTTACTCAAGTTACAGCCCTATGCACAATCATCCTTGGTCAATCTTCCATGCCGCAAGTTAGGTCTCAAATATTTTGGGCAATTCAGAGTTACTGCACGGCTGGGTGTTGCTGCTTATCGTCTGGATTTGCCCGATACAAGTCCGATTCATCCTGTGTTTCACGTTTCGCAACTAAAACCCTTCACTGCCAACTACTGTGTAAGAAACCGGACAACTTTGAAGAATAGAAGCGTCTGAATCAATCTCTCCCTTGTGATGTGTTTCTCTCCCCTTTCTCTGCAATCTCTTTCTGTTCGTCCCTTTCTCTCTCAAATTCCTGTGAGATCCTCCTTGGGTCCTCAAAACCATGGACGGCTTCCTGTAGTCCTCTTCCAATGCATTGATGCTTAAATGAGGTGTTTAAGTTCATTAAAAATCTTAGCAACTAATCTTTCAATGATAGGTGTTTAGATTTTGTAGCTAAGTTTCTCTTATTTAATTGTTTAACACTCAAACTCTTTCATGCATTGGTTAGTAGCCATTCTGTGCTTTTAACAATGCGACTCTATTTTTGATAATGAATGAAATGCCATGGATGGCTTCCCTTAGAAAAGATAAGACACGGGCTTCGACAATGATGCATACCATTTAGACAAAAAACCAAAAAAAAAAGCGTCGACAGCAGGATTCGAACCTGCGCAGGCAAAGCCCAACAGATTTCGAGTCTGTCTCCTTAACCACTCGGACATATCGACTACTTTGTCTCTTTCATTTCTCTTTCCTTAATAACTTAGACGATTACAACTAGTGAAAACCTAATTTTTTTTCCCACTTAAATTCGGCCTTCGTCCCCCCCTCGTTTGTCTAGAAAACCTCCGCGACAGCTGACCTGCGCCGCCGCCGCCATGGACGCCGCCACCGGAAGGTAAGAAATCCTTTGCGGCAATCCTCATATTCCAGCGTACGACCTGGACCACCCTCATGCCGTTCCCCACCTTGTCCACGCAGCCGCCTCCGCGCCTTCGAGAGCTGGATGCGGGAGCACGGCGTCGTCTGCAGCGACGCGCTCCGCCTCGACGCCAGCGAGGCCGGCGGCGTCTACGTGCGCGCGCTCGCCGCGCTCCGGGAGGGCGACGTCGTTGCCACCATCCCGCGCCGCGCGTGCCTGACGCCGCGCACGTCCGGGGCCGCGGCGGCCATCAAGGACGCGCAGCTCGGTGGCACGCTCGCTCTCGCCGTCGCCGTCATGTACGAGCGCGCGCGGGGCGCCGATTCTCCGTGGTACGACTACCTCCGCCTGATCCCGGACTGCGAGCCCGTGCCGCTCGTCTGGCCCGAGGACGAGGCCGCGCGCCTTCTCGCCGGCACCGAGCTCGATAAGGTGAAACCTTCTCCTGTAGTAAGTCGCGGTGCTTATGTATCTAGCCTGTGATTGATGTTGCAATGCAGTAAATTCTGTGAATTTTGCGTTTAGGGAGTGGATTCCTCTATGATATAGGAGTACTATCTTGCACTAGTTTGGTTGGTTTGAGTTGCCTGAAACTGTGGCTTTGTTTGCTCAAATTATTTGTACCGTGAGCTAATTGGACAGTGTTTAATGATGTATTCCACCATACTGTGAAATCTTACCAACCAAATTTATCATACCATGTTTCATATCGATCTTGTCCAAGCATAGAGATTTCTCTAAAAACGGCAAATTTCTAGGCAGACAGTGAAGCAAGACAGGGAATTCCTTTGTGAGGATTGGAAAGAATGTATCGAGCCACTCATTTCTTCTGGAGAATTGGGGGTCAAGCCAGATGATCTTAGCCTGGAGAAATATTTTGCGGCTAAAAGTCTTCTTTCATCAAGGTCCTTCCGTATAGATAAATATCATGGTTCTGGAATGGTTCCCCTGGCTGACCTGTAAGCTACAATCTACCTATGTAATTTATTCATTTTACCTGCTAATGTTGCAAATGCTGCATTAGTTACATAGTAGTGGTGTGAATATTAACATGGATATGTGCCCTTCACTGTATTTGCTTCAGTTTTAATCACAAGACTGATGGCGAACATGTTCACTTCACTAAGTCAGACGCCTCAGACTCTGATGAGGAAGAAGATGGTGATAATCAAAGCAATACAGACTCAGATGAAGAAGGTGACGATGATCAAAACAATGTAGAATTAGTTGAAGAAGAAGATGGCGATGATCAAAGCAATGCTTCTGCTGATGAACAGTCAACTGTTGAAAATTCCACCGCCAATCCTTCAGGTTATTTTCATTGACATGCACATTATAACTTGTAAAAACTTGTAATTGATTGATGAAGAATTTTGCTAATGATTATTTTTGTACTTAGGTGAAGGATATAACGATGAAGATTTGGAAATGATTATTGTGAGAGAAGCCAATCCAGGGGATGAGGTAGTGCACAGCTGCTAACTTGCCATTGATTTTGCGGTCAAGTGATTGATTTATTTTGTTGTTTTGGGTCTCCATTAGGTTCGTGTATCAATGCAATCACTGTTCTCTGTTGCAATGGAACAATACCATACTAATAATGCAACTTCTTTTCTTCTCTCTTTGGACTCTAGGTTTATAATACATATGGTACCATGGGAAATGCTGCTTTGCTTCATCGGTATGGTTTTACAGAACTCGACAACCCATACGACATTGTCAACATCGACTTGACACTGGTTACTAAGTGGTGCTCGTCCAAGTACTCCCATCGATATGCAAAAGCAAGGGTATCACTATGGCATAAGCTGGGCTATTCAGGCTGCACCAGCGAAGATGCCGAGTACTTTGAGATCTCATACGATGGAGAGCCCCAGCTTGAATTTGTGATCCTCCTTTACATTATCTTCTTGGAGCCTGAAGTTTATGACAAGTTGGTCTGCATAGCTGAGGATCTGGTTGGCGATGATGACCAGGACGATGAGCAGGATACCATTGACAGTTTTGCTAAGGTTGTCAAAGTAACAAGACCCGCCAAAAACGGGGTCGAAAAACTGCCTGATGTGAAGAAGCTACTGCAGAGTGAGAGCATTGGCTCTGCACTTGCATCCATTGCTGACACCCGGGAGAGCCTCTATGGTTCCAGCACTCTAAAAGATGACGAGGAGAAGCTCAGAACATGCTCTCCCGTCGGTGAAAGGAACCTTTACCATTCCCTGGTGCTGCGGGTGAGCGAGAGGAAGATACTT
The DNA here is from genome assembly GCF_018294505.1 of Triticum aestivum. Lineage (NCBI taxonomy): Eukaryota > Viridiplantae > Streptophyta > Magnoliopsida > Poales > Poaceae > Triticum > Triticum aestivum. Next base: position 698,198,167 of record NC_057801.1, read on the forward strand.
GGCAGATTGAGGAAACATGCGTCTAGTTGGTTTAAGACCAAGAAGAGGAAGCATATCTAGTGTTCAAATTTTCTGGTCAGCAAGCAGCTGTAACTCTTTTGCCTTGTGAAATGGGTGGATATGTTAGATTCTGAAATGATAGGGCCAGTTGAATTTACATCTGGCATTTGTTACTCTTCCTGTAATGGTGTGACTTAGCTCATTTTCATTTCTCCCCTTCTGAAGTTCAGATCATTTGAAGATGCACCCTCGGAGTTTAAGTAGTTGAGACATGCCAGTTTGTGATGCTATGATTACCTTCATTTAAGCGTATGTTCATTCGATTCTTTTTAGTGGCTTTGTTATGTTATTGCTTACACAAACTCACGAGTCCGAGAACATGACCAGCGAACCAGACAGTGGCTACTACAAAGGCCACCACAACATACTTTGGACAGGCCCATCCATTAATAAATAAGACAAGAAGAAGAAGAATAAGAGTTTGTTTTGCACGCAACTATACAATTATAAAAAGGTGTTACCCTCCCAGCATCAGTTAACCCAATTTTTTCACGCCCGCAGTAACCAAAGCCTAGCTTGGCTCTTAATAGCCCCTAAAATAATTGGCGGCGGTATTGATTTGTGATGGAAGATACGAGCATTCCTCTTATTTCCAATAGTCCAACAAATGTTTTGCTTCCCTCCGGTGTTGCCGCCGGTCCACCTTGTCTCGGGTGGCCCTAGAGCCATAGAGGCATGGTGGATCCCGGCCTTCACTGGGGGAGGGACCTTGCTCCATTTTTAGGTGTTTTTATGAGTTCGTTTAAGGTTTTGTGTCCCAGTCAAGAAGATGAGGCGATGACGGCTCCCTGGATATGAAATAAGGTTCTCCCCGCCTAGCCCCAGTTTCGGTGATGCGTCTAGCATCGTCGAAGGGCGCGTGGAGGTGTGTTCGCGGTAGATCTCGCAATATTCGTCGGTGCTGGTCTCCGGTGGATCTGCTTGGATCCATTCTTTGTTCGTGCGTCAACATGTAGGATACATTTGATCTATACTTCTCTTCATTGGCGGCGGTTGCTTTTCTGGCGCGCTTGCGACGATGAATCCCGACTATCCACTACAACAAGTTCGTCCTGGCTTAAGTGAGGGGAGGAGCGATGACGGCGGCACGCTTTCGGCTTGCTCCAGTGCTTTTAGTCGTCGCTAGATGGTCTAAAGACATGGATGTAAATTTTGTTATTTTTGTGTTTTTTAGAGCATCTACAACCACCGTCACCCAATTTGACCCTCTATACGCCTGCAGACCTAATTTATCGCGTTCCACATCCACATCCCTCATATGTCATATCCCAAAACCATAAAAAAAACATGCAAATGTTGTTCCTGCGTAGATCAACATAGAACATAGCAATCTGGCATAGATAAACATAGTCTGATACGAAAGTGCCACCCTAGTTCATCACTTATAACACTACTAAAAGGCAACTAAAACCGGGAAGGGGAGATTTCACCACATCCTCCATGACGAATGCTTCCCCTTGGGGGTCTAGGTGGATGGACACGGCGTAGGCGTCGGCGGCTCCGGGCGCGTCGTTGTCGTCGTCGCAGCCCGAAGCAGAGGAGGACAAGATGATGATGCCTCCCATGCGTTGGGCAGCACAGTTCTGCTCCTCCTGAAGTCGTGTGGCTCTCTCCGCCGTCATCGCCCGTTGCACCACCAACCGCTCTGACTCCTCCAGTGGCACGCGAAGCGCCTTCTGGCAACGATGGCGGGCGTCTGTCTCCGACCCTGTTCAAGAATTCATCCGATTAACCAGTTAACTTGCCGATTAATCCCTACTCATAGGGTCATCGAGTAGCCTATAAACCCATAAATCGTCCGATTAATTGATTAAATGGCCGATTAACTTGCCGATTAGCCGATTAATCCCCTACTCACTAGCCAACCGAGCAACTACCAGTTAACGATTTCCTCAACAATAGTCTTCGTGGAAGTGTACAAGCGGCGGATGCCGGTGCAGAGGGCCTCCTCGTCGTCGCTGGTAGCCCCCTCCGCCACCTGCTTCTTTGCAAGGTGGTACGCATGGCCAACAGACTCCGCTATGGTTCAGCCGACAACATCACCTAGCGAACCCCGGAGGGTCAGGTGCGGGTGGTGCTGGGTGGCGCTTGGCAGGGGCCGACAGGGACCGCGTCGGTCAACCGCGAGCCGTGGAGCTGCAACTTCCCACTTGTCCCGCCGCCGACGCCCTGGTCCAGCCGCGACCAACAGAGGGCAATGCGGAGCGCTAGCTCCTCCTTGTCAGGCTCCGACAAGCCATCAGAATCCGCAGCGGCCTTCAGCCAGTCCATAGGTCAGATTCATCGTCAGACATGGCGGGCGGGGAGACGAAGTGAATTTGGAGAGAAGCGGATAGGTCAATTGAGTATGGACTGAGTTTGATTAGGGTTTGCTTGTCGGTCGTCTGATATTTGTGGGGGCTGGAGTGGGGTCGTCGTGACACGCCTGGGCCGCCCATATTTGGGTTGGATATGAGGGGTACTGGTCAGCCCGGATGTTTGAGGGTGGTTTGAGGCGCCCGACTGGATCTGTTTTTTCTGACCGGTCAGTGACCGGATCGTCCTCCCGGTCGTTTGAGGTGGCTGGCTGTAGATGCTCTTATATTGCCATAGCATCATGAATAGATTGAAAGTCTTTCTAAAAAAAGGTAGTCCAACAAATGAGCATGGAAAAGATGCCACCGCCTTTCTATTTGAAATGTTTTTGCTGCACCACCAATCTTTACGCGAGCGATGCGCATCCACGTCGAAGTGTCAATGGCATGGAGGCCAAACCAATCCACTCACTTGATACAGACTACAGAGGGCGGAAGAAATAACATCCACGTCCGACGTGGCAACGCGGAACACGAGCATGACTAAAAAAGAGGCGAACAACTGCGAGCTCGCGGCCTGTATATTAAGAATTTAACAGCATCTTCAACAGGCGCGCAACACACGACACGCTAAAATCTAGTTTGCAGCGCGAACATCAGGTTTGACATGGCGTGGAGCGTTGGCTCCAGCAGCCGCGCTAAAATACAGCGCGCGCAGCTCCAGCAGTGCACTAAAATGCAGCGCGCGCGAGCAGCCGGCATCTACAATTGTTTCATTTTACACAACACATTCATCACACAAAACAAAGACATGGCATATAATTTTTAAATCACAAACATCATTCACAACCAAGTTTAAATGAATAGCTCAATTTATTACAACTCATCAAATAAATAGTATTTTGAGAAATACAACAAATAGTTCAACAATACAACATCAAACACACAAATCATGATGATCTTCGGCGGCCATTCCAAGTCCACCACTCCTCAATGAGATCCTTCTTGAGTTCATTATGCGCTGCCGGACGTCGAATGGCATGATAGGAGGCAACAAAACGGGCCACCCTTTCAGCCCTCCTCCGCACTCGCACGGGATGTCCCAAGAGCTCATATTAACAGTAGTCTATATCTTGGCCACACTCATTCTCGATGATCATGTTGTGCATGATCACACAAGCATGCATTATGTACCAAAGCATCTTCTGATCCCAAAATCTAGTCGGTCCTCTCACAATAGCAAATTGGGCTTGCAAAATCCCAAAAGCTCTCTCCACATCTTTTTTAGCCACCGCGTGAGCATTTTGGAAATCAAGATATTTCTTACCTTTTGGTTTTTTCAATGACTTCACCAAGGTTGCCACTTTGGGTAGATGCCATCCGCAAGATAGTAGCCATGGTTGTATGTATGACCATTAGCTACAAACTGCACCGGTGGCAGTTCACCATTTGCAACCTTACTTATCAGTGGTGACCGATTGACAACGTTGATGTCATTCAAACATCCATGATTCCAAAAAAAGCATGCCAAATCCAAGTCTCGTGATCGGCCACCGCTTCAAGGATTATAGTGGAACCCTTTTTTTGTCCGTGGAATTGTCCATGTCGTGCCTTTATACAATTGTTCCAACTCCAATGCATGCAATCTATTGAGCCAAGCATACCTGGGAACCCGTGAACTTTGTTCATCTCCAATAGCCTTGAGACATCTTCAACATTGGAAGTTCTCAAGTACTCCGGGCCAAACACTTACACAATTCCTACTGCGAAGCGCTTGACACACATGATGGCTTGGTTCTCACCCATGGCCAAGTGGTCATCAACTAGATCAGCCGGAATACCGTATGCCAACATACGCAAAGCGGCTGTCACCTTCTGAAAGGTGCTATGCCCGAGCTCTCCGGCGGCATCCCTCCTCTGCGGAAAAAACCGATCATGGCTCGCTAGTTTCTCTGCAATGCGCCTGAACAACTCGGTGCTCATCCTAAACCGGTGACAAAAGTACGACTCGGGGTATTTGGGATTCTCCACAAAATAGTGCCTCATCAATCTGTTGTGGGCATCAATCCTATCCCTCCAAATTTTCTGCCGACCCATAACCGAACCACCCTGCTTCGGTTTTCTATTGATGTGCATAGCTAGGATCATTGCAAGATCCTCCTCCTCTTCCATATCAAATTCTTCTTCAGAAGAGTCATAGCCCGAACTCATCTAAAATGTTCAAAACTAGGCTATAAACAACATGCACCAAATTTCATGCAAAAATGTGGAAGTTGGAAACAATACATACCTTGCGGGCCTTTTGTTGAACACCCTGCGCCGCCGAAGCGGCGATGGGCGGCCGGGCGCTGTTCATTGGAGACTGCCGCGCGCGACGTGCGGCGCTGACTAGAGAGAGAGGGACGAATCCGCGGCCGCGCGGGAAGAGACCGGGGAAGCGCCGGAACAATTGCTGAAAAAATGGGGTGGCGCGGGGCGAAGGGGGCAGCGCGGCTGGATGGGTAGGTGGAGTTGCGAGTGAGGGCTCGAGATTCCAGCGCGCGGGAGTGGACGCAGCAAATAAGTGGCACGCCGTGGCATTTTCGCCCGTGCGCTGAATTACATATGCCGTGCGCACGATTTTTGCGCGTTCGCTGGAGCGCCGGGAACGGTAGCACACGTGCTAAAACCACTACTTTTTTTGCACGACGTGTTTATAGCGCGCCTGTTGGAGATGCTCTAAGCGATCAAAGTCACTGCTGGTGACCGGGCAGAGCCGAAGCCGCCGGGCCCGGAGGAGCGACATCGCCCGCCGACAGCCATGGACACCTTCTTCTTGTCGCACGGCTCGCCCTTGCTGTCCATCGACGAGACGATCCCGGCGCAGAGCTTCTTCAAGTCGTGGCTGCCAGCGGCCGTCGTGGTCCCGGAGCTGCGGCGCTCCATCCTGGTGGTGTCGGCGCACTGGGAGACGGACGCCCCGGACATCCGCGTCATCCGCAGCAACAACGACACCATCTACGACTGGCTGAAGAGTGGTAGCCCTTTGTGTCGTTTGTCATGGTAGCCGAGAGTGTAGGTGGTGGAGCCGTGGTCGAGGTAACCGTGCGAAGAATGTCGTGGTCGATCTCGAGTCGGGGTAACCGGTGTCGAGGAAGTCGTCGTGGAGCCGCGGGCGCAAAAAGGCACCGAGTTAGTCTGGGCGTAGTGGTGTCGAAGTAGTGGTGCACGGAAAGGAAATGTTGTTGACAACGCGTCGCTGCGGGTTTGCCAAGCCCGGGGACACATCGTAGACGAAGGCACACACCGGTGTTGCCAGCATCGGGCATGCGTAGATGGACGAAGACGAAGTTGACGAAGCGTCGCACTAGGCTTGCTAGGCCCGGGGACACGTCATGGACGAAGGCACGCGGCGGTGTTGCCAGCACCGGGCATGCGGAGACTAGGACCTACACGAGTTGTACGCCATGTCGAAGAAGTCGGAGAGACCAGCAGAGAAGAACTCGACGACGATTGCGGTGTCCATCGGTGCGGGGCCGATGTCGCTAACCGTGGTCGGAGTAGACGAAGTGGTCGAGGTAGATGATGGCGACGCTGGCAACGGGCTGGTGCTGGACGAAGATGAAGGGAGTTGGACGGGCGGCGGCTACGAGGGTAACAGTGGCGGCGGCCGAAGAAGAGCGATGGCTGCGGCCTGACGGCGGTAGCGGCAGCTATGTTAGGAGCGCGGCGGCGATGCTCGAAGGAGGCGAAGAACTCAATATCATGACGAAGACCGACGCGGACAGTGGCGTTCCCGCGCCAAGGAAGGCGGCACGACGCATACCACGTGAGGTCAACGCGCAGGGACGATGGAGTGGACCGCGGGCCGCAGCGCTACGGCCTGAAGGGGTGACGCAGCGACGGCGGGCAGGTCGGGGCGACGGCGGGAAGACCTCGGGGCGGTGGTAGGGACTGCGGCTGCGGCACGACAGTCCGAAGGGGCGGCGCGGCGAAGGAGTGCGGGTTCGTGCAACCGCAGGGGCGGCCTCGAGACGGCAGCGTGGATCGCGTGCCACGCTCGCTACGGCCCCACAGGGCGACGCAGCGGCGGCGTGAGGGTCGGTGCAGCCACGGGGATGACCCGGAGCGGACGGCCTCGGGGCGGCGGTGGACCGCGGGCCGCAGCACTACGGCCCAAAGGGGCGACGCAGCGGTGACGCGGGCCGGTGCAACCGGGAGAAGAACCACGGGGCGGCGGCACTGTGGCCTAATGGTGCGACACAGCGGCAGCCCGTTGCTCAACCAGTAGAGGGGTGCGCTGAACTCGGGACAGTCTTCACGGGGCTTACAGAGGCGCGCGCAACCGACATGCCAGGTCAGTCGCACGGCGTAGATGAGGCGGATCGCGGCGGCGGGCGACGCCGCTCGGTGGAGACGGAGTGGTGGCGGAGTCCGAGATGAAGCCGATGATGACGGACGGCGTGGGACGACGTGCGAACGAGCGTGTAAGCACTGGCACCCGGGCCACCAAAGCACCGCCGGCGCCCGGGCAGCGAGGCCCGAGTGACCAACGGAGCAGCAGTGCCCGAGCTCAAGGCAGCCGATGGCCCTGACGCAGCCGGCCCGACGTAGCCGAGGACGAGGCCAGCGAGGTAGACCGATGGGCCGCCGTGCAGACGCGACGGAGGCGGGTGGCGTGGATCGATTGGCGGGCCGACGTGCGAGCGGCGGCTATGATTGGCCGCCACATGGCGTGAGGCCGCCGAGTGTAGGTGATGCAGGTGTCCCAATCGGAGCACGATGGTGACGGCCGGCGCAGGGCGACGGGCGGGCCGGCGCGCGGACGACGGCCTTGAGGGCTGCCTGTCGCGCGAGGCCGCCGGGTCGGTGAAGTAGCCGGTCGGTCGTCCCGGTGTCGGAGTAGAGGCGCGGGGTGTCGACGTAGGCGGCGGGCGACGCAAACCGATCAAGCATAGATCGGAAAACCAAAAAGAAGAAAACGCCGATTAAAACGACCGGCGAGAGAGCAAAAAAATCTGGAGCAAGGGCTTGGGAAAAAGACTCTCTTGTGCAGCCGGCCAACACGGTCGGCAGACGAACTCTAGGTACGGGAGGCGCGGCGCCCGGCAGCGGTCATGGAGGCCGATCGCCCCAGGGGCGGCGTGCGGGTGCGGAAACGGCGGCGGCTAGGGTTTAGAACCCGGAGATTGATACCATGTTAGAAGGGAGATAGGAATTTGGTGGAATAGTTCGTTGTTTTGCTTGAGCCTCGTGGGCATATATATATATATATATATATATATATATATATATATATATATATATATATATATGTGTGTGTGTGTGTGTGTACAATTATCTACTTGGAGTACAAGACAAGACAGAACAAATCCTAATCTATCTCATCTTTCCTAATAAACATTATACTCAGCAAACGAATATACTGTTTAACCATCCAGCTAAAGTATCCTGCGCCCGGAGCTCCTAATCTGGCCAAGAGAACCAAAGAGCTAGTGGAGTAGGCTGGGTTCAGGCCGGTGAGAGAGGACCACAGCCGCGGGCTCGACCATGGCGCATGGGTGCCCTTGATGTTCAATGTTCATGTACCCGAAGGCTGACATCCCGGTGTGCCAGCTCTCCGTGCAGACCCATCGCAACGGCACCTACCACTACAACCCGGGCAAGGTGCTGGCTCCCCTCAGGGGCGAAGGCGTCCTCGTCCTCGGCTCCGGCAGTGCGACGCACAACCTCGGCAAGATGGGGCGCGACGACGAACTGGTGCTGCAGTGGGCCTCCGACTTCGACACTTGGCTCAGGGACCCGCTTCTCGTCGGGAGGTAATGCTGAGCTGGTGACCACGGCCATGATGGACCTCCACAGCGATCGCCTCGTGATCGTGACAATCCTTCTCCTTCTTTGCTTGTCATGGCCGCCAGGTACAACGACGTGAACCACTACGAGGAGAGGCCAAATTTTGTGTTTTGACCCTTTTCACGTCTAAAATCGAGATCTGACCCCGTTATGGAAAAATTTCGAGATTTGACCCTTTTGCTACCGCCGGAGACCCCGGCGGTAAATGTGTGCAGGCTACCGCCGCTCCTCGTGGCGGTAGGTTCCCTGATGCCGTCTGGCCGTTAACGACCGTGTACACGTGGCAAAGGACCTACTGCCTCCGTCTATGGCGGTAGGCTGTTGCAACCTACTGCCGGGCTCTCCGGCGGTAGCTTCCTGGATAAGGTTTTGAAGGAGGGGGTTGTGCTGCTCCCCCACCCACTCATTCACCCCATTCTTCTTTCGAGCTCTCACTCTCTCCCCCTCTTCTCCCCCACCAAATCACCCACTAGATCTCCCTCCATTGCTTGAGATTTGGCCGGTGGATCAAGGCCATTTGCATCACCCAAGGTACCTCCCCCATCCCCGCTTCATTTGGTTGGTTCAAATCATGCATTTTGATCATTTTGTTGGAATCACTAGTTCATGGTTTTGTTGTGGTGAAATCAATGTATATGATGCATTTAGGGTAATGTTTGTGCTTTGACAATGTATTTTGTCACTAGCATTGTTTGGATAGTAAGAAAAATCATTTAGGCTTTTGTTAGGGTTAATGACATGGTTAGGGTTAAGGTTGTGTTTATGGTTATGCTTAAGTAAATGCCTATATGACGAACGTTATGGTTATAGTTTAATTAGGGTTTTGTTAGAGTAGGTACCTCTTGAATTATAGCTCGATCTACTCCTAGGGTTCTAGTTTTTTGTCAAGAGACGGTCCTGATTTTTGCCTTGGATGACTGTTATAGTAATCCCTCGACTTGTAGGATGGGATCGATCATCTTTGTTGAGACTTTCGCGAAGGCGGCGGCGAAGCGTGAACGTGCAGTCATTGAGGAAAAGATGGACTTGTGGGTCAAAGCCATTGATGCATTGAATGCGGCTTGTAGAGATTTTTCAAAGTAATATGTGTCGAAGTGCGACGATGCCAGAGTTAAGTTATACCATGATAAATAGAAAAACATAAGCAACCTCAAGAATGAAGAGAAAAATCATAGACGCGCTCTTGCAGGGCAAATTGCATTCTATGGAACAAGGGATGAAGTGAATGAGATGGACTTTAACAAGCCTGGCCAGATCATTGATTGGCTAGTTAGGCAACCATCGTTGGCGATACTTAGTCGGGCAGCTCGTTGGGCTTGGGTCCGTGAAAGAAATGATGTCATTTGTTGCAACCCCGGGCCGTACGACAAAGATGTCTTGTTGATGGATTAGTAGAAGGGGTTGAAACAAATGATGTTGTAGTGTCATTTGGATTGTAATGGCATGTACCCTTATCATTTATGCAACCTATGTCATTTGAACCAGTTAGAACATTATGTAACCTAGGTCATTATAAATAAGTTATGCTTTGTGTTTGTATTGTATCATTTGATTTGAGTTATGGTTTGTTCCATTTCATGTAGCATGGAAAACATGACCCCGGAGCAGTTGAAGAAAGTATATGAGAAGTGTTGTGGCATTGCATCTAAGAGTTTGGCAGCAGCGTCTGAGAAGATTGTACCAGAGCGACAACTTGCTATCATGAGGGAGCTTGAAGCATGGTTCAAGAGCAATGGTGAGGAGTTTGCTGCCATGATGGATTTCAACAAGTATCCATTCATGGAGGAACCTTCTGATCTTAAGGAGAGAAAAGTTTTATGTAGGCTTGTGAAAGAAAAACAGAAGATACTAACTGAGCTGCATGAGAAGGAATATGCTTGCAGACATTCTGTGGCAATGGAGATCTTTTTCTCTATGAACATAGAAGAATTCTGCGAGCTGGACTTGAGAAAACCCGAACAGGTCATTGGATGGGCAATCAGACAAGGCAAGTCAGAGATTCCGGAACGCCGTGCTCGATGGGCCTGGTTTGGCGAAACGAAAGGTGTGTTGGAGAATTGGGTGGGATCGTCGGATTATTAACTGAAGCCTAATCCTGATCATGACGCACAAATTGAACGTCTTATGCGTTTTAGATCTTTCTTTCCAGAGTAGAAAATGTATGCTCGCGCTTGAGCTTTGTAGTTTGAACTTATGTCATTCGAATCGCTAGAAGGGGGACATGGACATGGATCAGTTATGTATGTCTTTGCTACTTGATCATTTCTAGTTTGAACTTATGTCATTCGAATCGTTAGAACAGGGACATGAATCGTTAAAAAAGTGTCATTTGTGGATGTAATGAACGATGCTCAGTTATTAATGTCTTTGCTACTCGATCATTTGTGGATGCTTAGTTCATAGAAAGTTGTAAGAAATGGAAAGGCAAAGGGCTAAAAAATAACATAGATCAGCACCTACTGCCATAGTCTCGGGCGGTAGGGTGCCCAACCCTACCGCAAAATCAGTAGCCTACTTGGTCATAGAAAAATGGCCAACCCTATCGCCATAGGCACCAGCGGTACGTTGACCAACCCTACCAAAAAAATAGTGGTCGGCTTGGTCACAGAAAAATGGCTGCTAGGATGGCCAACCCTACCGCCATGATCCTTGGCAGTAGGAGCCTACCGCCAAGCCTGCTGGCGGTAGGATGGCCAACCCTACCGGTGAACGGGGGACCGTTTCGGTCACAGAAAAATGGCTGCTAGGATGGCCAACGCTACCGCCATGATCCCTGGCGGTAGGAGCCTACCGCCTAGGCTGCTGGCGGTAGGATGGCCAACCCTACCGCAGAACATGGGACCGTTTCGGTCACAGAACATTTCTCCATCCTACCGCCATATCCTCCAGTGGTAAGGTTTCATATCCTACCGCCATGAGGGTTGGCGGTAGGGTGCTCTGTTTTTCTCTGTTTGCCCTGTTTTTCTTCTTCATCACTTCAAGACAAATCAAGTCACAACAACAACAAAACAAACATAGTTCATGATATAGTTTCATCAAATTGAAGATGTAGTTCATGACAGGTTTCGCAAATAAAGTACATAGTTCATTATAGGTATCACAAATCAAAGACATAGTTCATCACATGTTTCTCGAATCGAAGGCATAGTTCATGACTATTTTTTTGAAACGAAGGCCTTATTGGGTCACACGAGGCCATTTTCCTTTTTTGTCGCGTGCCTCATCCTCCTCTTGGGCTTCACGAGCCCTTGCAAGCTTTCTTGCTCTCTCCTCTTGACGAGCAATCTTCTCCTTGCGTGCCCTCTCCTCTTCACACTTCTTGTGCTCCATCCTCTCCTTTTCACGACGCTCTTCATCCAAGCCTCTCTGAAATGCTTCTTCAAACAACCGCTGCCTCCTTAGACAATCTCGATGTTGATCTTTCTTAACATCTTCTAGCACATCTTGATCTATCCATGTGAAGTACTTACAAAGTGGAGGCGGCGACTAGGTACGAATAAAGAAGAAATGTGGTGTCATTAGTAAGATAGATTCAAAGGTTGACGACATGTTTGAACTTGAACAACTTACCGGCAGTACATCATAGGCGTGAGCTTGACGAGGACGATCATAGGCATAGTTGGGACAAACAAAATATCTTCTTCCTTCCGTCCATGATTTCTTGCGGTCGGTGGATACCTTAACTTTGCAAACATCTCCACACCAACATGATGGAGTTCTCATATCTTTGTCCTTCACCTTATCCAACTCGGCGTCTGTCCACTTGTCCGGCATATCCTCGTGGTTAGCACACAGTGGCCTCGTCATGGAACCGGAAGAAGCCATGCCTATAAAGACAAATTTGGTAGTTAATAAAGTAAAATAACATGTATGTATGCAAAAAAACAAAAAAACAAGTCCAAATAAAAAGTACCATTCACCTTATTTCAACCATATGGGTTAAGCAAGATGTCAATAGGCCTTCCTCTATCAACCCTTCTCGTCCTAGGAGCACGACCACCGGTACCCGACCGTCCCCCACGCCCTCTCATACTGTCTCCTTGTCCACTACCGCCAAGATTCGTCCGTCCTCCACGCACACCACTCCTGCCTCCTCGTCCACCACCACCCCTACCTCCTCGTGTGCCATCGGTACCTCCTCTTCGAGCACCACTTTGACTAGGATCCGGAGTGTTGGCATCGGTCCGTGGCTTTTTGGTGCATTTCCTAACATTGTGTCCCGGCTCGTCACATTTACCACAACTGTTGATGTCCGGTGCCTCCATGAAATGGCCGCTACCAAATTGTTTCATTCTGGTGTATCCAGCTAGGTCATCCATGTCACCCCTAAACCTCTTCTTTCTTCTTCTTCCCTTTGTAGGCACCATGAGTTCGGGGTCGGGGACGATGTGTGGCCCATGATACTCAGGCCACTGTGACTGATCTAGGAAGGGATGAAACCTAGGAGCCCATGTCAACCTCGTTCGTTCCAATGTGAACTCATGCAACCGCAAGGTGGTACCATCGGATACTTTCAAGTTTCTAAACCTTGAGGCGGTCATCACATGCGAGCAGGGCCAATGATACTTGTGAGGTCTGTCGCACTGACACCACCGGGTCTTGAGGCGCACCTAATATGCTACTCCACCATATGTCATGTCGTCCCTTGTTGTGCCACCCGGCTCATCGACTTGGTAGATTTGTTCTTTTTCATTGAAACTAATGATTTGTTGACGCCAAGACTTGCGTGCTTGATGCTTCAACCAATCCTCAAATTTTGAAGGGAAATTCCTTTTTCTCACTATCCATTTGGCCGTCTCTTCGGAATGCCTCAGAAAATACTCATTGAGCTTGAAGAAGGTATATTTCACTATTGTAGTGACCGACAAAGAACGGACACCCTTGAGCACATTGTTGAAGCATTCCACCATGTTACTTGTCATGTCTCCGTATCGGAAACCTCCTTCGTCGTAAGCACGTGACCATTTATGCTTCTCCGGAAAATTCCTTGTCAAGAATTCTCTCCCTCCTTTGTTCTTCTCCAACGCCTTGAATAGATTATCATAGCGGCTTTGGAATGTGTCGGTGTTGAATGCCACACAAACATGGGTAAGATCTTTGCAAAACTCCTTACTCTTGCATGCACGGTAAAAGTTTGCCATGAAATGCATCATGCACCAACGGTGTTGGAGCTTTGGATAGCCTAGAATGTCAACTTATATTGCTTTGAGAATCCCATGATGGTGATCCGATATGATGCGCACCTCTCTTTTGGGGCCAATCACCTTCGTCCTCACATGATCCATGAACCACTGCCAATTATCATCGAGCTCGGAAGGCACCAACGCAAATGCCACCGGTAACACATTGTCATTGGACGAGTGGGCCATTGCTACCATCAACGTGCCCTTGTACTTTCCGGTCAAGAACGTGCCATCAATTGACAACACGGGGCGGCAATGCCTAAATGCATCGATGCATTGCCCAAAGCTCCAAAAAGCTCGATGAAACACTCCCTCGATTGACTCGACCCTATGGCGCATGCCTGGATTCCGATGAGCAATGGCTCCCAACATTCTCGGGAGAATGTTGTACGCGGCGACAAAATCACCATGCAACATCCTTATAGCGTTTGCCTTCGCCATCCACGCCTTTCCATACTTGACCAGGTACCTGAATCTTTCGAAGACCGAACTCATGAGGAACTTCACCTTCACGGTTGGATCATGGGATATCTCATTCAACAATTTATAGCCTAGATACTTGGACGTGAGTTGGCGGTGTGCCTTGCTTCGGTCTGCTTTCTCCGGCGGTATGCACTTGTGGGTGGCCACACAACTCTTCAACTCCCATTGCCCGGTTTCCTTGATCTTTCTTCCATGGACCTTCCATGGGCAACCTTCTTTGTCACATTTGATTGTGTAGCGCAATTTTTTGTTGGAATGACCAACAACGAACGGCCTATGGTTCCGAATGGCATAGTCACTCAACCATATCTTGAACTCTTGTAAACAACCAAACTTGATCCCTTTCTTCAAATGAGCATTCTCGTCCTCACTCAGTGGCCTTGGATCACCCATCCTCGGGCAATGCGATGGTTCGATCAAGCCCAACCTCATGCCACCATCAACAACGGCCTTGTCGGCAAGGCTAAGATCATGAAACAAAGAGGGTCCTCTTTCCTTGCCATTGACCTTCTTGTAAATTTGATTTTCTTGCGGCGTGAATCCATCCTCATCCAATTCTTCCGGTGGACCCTCATCATCCGACTCATACCTACACATACGGCTATAAGGGAGGTTCCGGTCCATGTCTTGTTGATGCACAATGACATCCAAGTCACCAATGGGATTGTAATTAATCTCTTCTTCTTCCGCATACACATCATCTTGAGCAATAGCATCTCCATAAACATGAGCAATGGCATCTTCACAACATGAACATTTGCATGTTCATCCACATGAGAAACGGCCTCATCTCCAACATGATCATCACCTAGAAGAACTATGGCTCTAGCATTGATGTCCTCTTCATTTGGTTGGCTACTTGGTGGTTGGCTAGCCGCATTGTGGTCATACACCATGACAGCATCATGTATTGGGGAGGACACATTCCGGTTCAAGTCAAGTAGTGGTCGAGGAACTTCAACCTTTACTTGTCTTGTGGCAAATAACTCAAGTAACTTGTCTTGTGATCCCTCAACTTTCTCCTTATAAACGTCCCAATGCAATTGAGAGGTGATGGGCATACTCTTTAATCGGGATCTTACTCCCACTTCCACATCATACCATCCAATAAGCTTCACACCATCACTTGGATTAATCCAATTGAGGACGTTTCTCACTTTCACGATAATATCATCATAGCTCGGGCTTGTGTCAAAAACCATGGCCTCCTCCCATTCATCGGCATTTCCATCCATGAAAGCTGCCTTGTCCAAATAATGCACATTCACTAGTTTATCCATCTAAAACAATGGAACAAAATTGAGTCATCCATGGACCGGTCATTTCATATGGATGAACTATCTAAAATATAAGATTTTGAATCTAACAACTAGTGTACCTTAATCATAGCACTAACCCTAACCCTAACCCCAACCTAACTAAACCCCTAACCCTAACTCTTAAGCTACCTTGCCACAACAAAGAGTGACACATATTACTTAGATCAACCATAAATGTGCCATAAATGCACAATAAATGCTAAACTAGAAGAAGAACTAGGGGGTTGCAAAACTAGTTGATTCCAACAAAACTAGATGATTTGAACCAACTAAATGAAGGGGGGATGGGGGAGGTACCTTGGTGATGCAAATGGCCTTGATCCACGGGACAAATCCCAAGCAATGGAGGTGGATCTAGTGGGTGCTTGGGTGGGGGAGAAAAGGGGGAGGGAGTGTGAGCTAGGGGAGGAAGAAGATGAGTGGAGTGGGTGGGTGATGAGTAGACCCCACCGAACCTTATCTCTAGGACCCTACCGCCAAAGACCTCGGTGGTAGGGTGTTCTAGCCTACCGCCGAGGTGTGCGGCGGTAGGTCCCTTTGCCACGTCAGACACCCTTAATGGCCAAATGGCCGTCAAAGCAACCTACCGCCAGGGAGGACGGCGGTAGCCTGTACACATATATCGCCAGGGAGGACGGCGGTAGCCAAAAGGGTCAAATGTCGAAAAAAATTCAAACTAGGGTTAGATCCTGATTTTAGATGTGAAAAGGGTCAAAACACGAAATTTTGCCACGAGGAGAAGGCGCCGCACGCCAAGACGGCGCACCCGTCGCCGGAGCATTTCTACCCGCTGCTCGTCGCGCTCGGCGCCGCCGAGGACGAGCCCAAGGTGGAGCTCATCCACCCAGGCCCGGCCCGGATGGGGGGGGGGAGCAGGGGGCGGCCGCCCCGGGCCCCCGAAATTGAGGGGCCCCCATGTACGTGGGCGCTCTCTGTATCCGGCCCATGAGAAAAAATGATTCTGGGCTAATTTTGATCTGGGCAAGTAAATCAGCGATTAGCTAAATTGGTGGAACTTCCGTTTCCCTCGCGCAGGTCCGTGCATGACGACATCAGCGATTGACCTAGCGACATATCCCCTAAAGCCGGGGGCGATCCAGCCGCCGGCACAGCCTACTCTCGCAGAGACCTCCCCCGATGATTTCTTGTCCAATGGCGGATCCAGTAGTTTCATGTTCATCGCCATGGACAGGAGTAACAACACCACCGGCCCTGGCAGGAAGTTTTAAACTACAGAGATCAGGTTAGCATCTTCCTGATGCATCATCCAACAGAGCTAAGCTAGATTGATATGTGACTACTTGGTGTTAGAATTATTAGATCTAGTGAATTAGCGGAGAAGAGTAGGACGTAGTTTTCCTTCTGACTATTTTTAATGCAATCCTTCGGATTAATTAATCTGGTTGTGTTGAGATCGGTGAAAGATGAGGGAAGAGGATTTCTAGAATTCATGGTGAAAGATCGTGGATGTCGCCTAGAGGGGGGGGGGTGAATAGGCGTTTTAAAATAATTATGGTTTAGGCTTGAACAAATGCGGAATAAACCTAGCGGTAAATTTGTCAAGAACAAAACCTAAAACAACTAGGCTCACCTATGTGCACCAACAACTTATGCTAAGCAATATAAGCAACTATGTGATAGCAAGATATATGACAAAGAACAATATGGCTATCACAAAGTAAAGTGCATAAGTAAAGGGCTCGGGTAAGAGATAACCGAGGCACGCGGAGACGATGATGTATCCCGAAGTTCACACCCTTGCGGATGCTAATCTCCGTTTGGAGCGGTGTGGAGGCACAATGCTCCCCAAGAAGCCACTAGGGCCACCGTAATCTCCTCATGCCCTCACACAATGCAAGATGTCGTGATTCCACTAAGGGACCCTTGAGGGCGGTCACGGAACCCGTACAAATGGCGACCCTTGGGGGCGGTCACCGAACCCATACACTTTGGCAACCCTTGGGGGCGGTCACCGGTACCCGTCAAATTGCTCGGGGCGATCTCCACAACCTAATTGGAGACCCCGACGCTTGCCCGGAGCTTTACACCACAATGATTGAGCTCCAAACACCACCAACCGTCTAGGGCACCAAGGCACCCAAGAGGAACAAGCTCTAGGGTACCCAAACACCCAAGAGTAATAAGCTTCTCAAACTTCACTTCCATGTATCACCGTGGAGAACTCAAACCGATGCACCAAATGCAATGGCAAGGGCACACGGAGTGCCCGAGTCCTTCTCTCCCAAATCCCACCAAAGCAACTAATGCTAGGGAGGAAAATGAGAGGAAGAACGAAAGAAGAACATGAAGAACTCCAAGATCTAGATCCAAGGGGTTCCCCTCACTTAGAGGAGAAAGTGATTGGTGGAAACGTGGATCTAGATCTCCTCTCTCTTTTCCCTCAAGAACTAGCAAGAATCCATGGAGGGATTGAGAGTTAGAAAGCTCGAAGAAGGTCAACAATGGGGGAAGAACACGAGCTCAAAGGATTAGGTTCATTGGGGAAGAAGTCCCCCTTTTATAGGACCTCCCGAATCCAACCGTTATGTGCTCAGGTCGTGCACAAGCGGTACTACCGCTTGGAGGAGCGGTACTACCGCTTAGCACGGTCAAAACAGCCCAATCGAGAGAGAAAACACGAGTTTTTGGTCCGGGGCGGTACTACCGCTTAGGAGCCACGGTAGTACTGCTCTGGAGCGGTACTACCGCTCAGGAGCCGCAGTAGTACCGCTCTAGTCGCGGTAGTACCGCTGCAGCCTTTACCAAAACAGCCACAACTTTTGCAAAACGGACTCCGAATTCAACGAAACCAAGTTTGTTGGAAAGCTAACGACATGGGCTAACACAATATTGGTAGAAATATCAAGAATAAGCAAATGAGAAAAGTCCCATAAGAAAATGGTGAGAACCCTTCATCGGATAAGACCGGTAAAACCTCCAACACCAAAAACATCATAGAAGACGCATGCGAACTCTGTTTTCGATGAACTCAAGCTTGTCATCAAGATGACCATAAGCTCTAAGACTCACAAAGATAACCAAACAAGAACCAAGAAACATGATGCAAGGATGCAATGGTTTGAGCTCTCTACTAACGATAAGATCAAGCTACCAACTTGAGAGCCCCCCTTGATAGTACGGCAAACGATCATATAACTCGGTCTCCCAACTACCACCACAAGACCGGTAAAATAGAAAACCTATCAAGGGAAAACCTTTGCCTTGCACATGGTCCACTTGAGCTAGATGAAGACGATCTTGACTCCCTCAAGTTGGACCACCTTTCTTGATTGCGTTGGCTCGATGAAGACTAGATGATTGCTCCCCCATAGTTCACTATGGGTGAGCCACTCTTCGGCACATCTTCACAAGTCCATTGAACCACAATGGATGACAAGATTCAAGAACTTGATCTCTTCGTGATGCTCCACTTGAACTTGCACACGGCAATCTTGATGACGATCACCACTTGATGTCATCCTTTCCATGGGTTGTATGATATCTTCCTCTTGACGCAAGCCCATGGATACGTACCTAACCCCACATACAACTCTCACATAGACCATGGGTTAGTACATAAAGTGCAATGGACAATGCTTACCATACCATGGGATCACTTGATCCCTCTCGGTACATCTTCTACGCTTTGTGAGTTGATCAACTTGATTCACTCTTGACTTAGTCTTGATCAACCTTGAATCTTTGCAACTCTCTTCATTTGGATGATGTCTTGAAGGTAAACATGAATGATCACACAACCTTCTTCTTCAAGACATGCTTGCAATAAGCTCAACACTTATATGACCAATCTTTGGATAATTCCTTAATAGCACCTTGGTCATCACAAACTCTCATTGAAACCAACAAATGGACTCCAAGAAAAGCCTATGGGCAAACCCTTCAAATATAACTCAAGGCAACCATTAGTCCATAGAGATTGTCATCAATTACCAAAACCACACATGGGGGCACCACATGTCCTTTCACATGGGATAATAATAATAGGCAAGCTAAAATTAATCGGAGAATTCATGGTCGATTCAGTATGATTAGGTAGCAACATTAAAAATATATTTTTTAGAGTTGCAAATTATGAAGCTATTCTACCTGCGTGCCACCAAGAGCATTCAAATTACTTTTTGTTTGCCAAACTGAAATATACAATGCATGAAACTTCCCTGTCAAAGTCTAGCAAAAGTGAGAAATAATTATTATAATAATATATAATTAGAACCTGGAACTAGGTCGACCTGCTCGTTTTGCACACCATGATAAAAACAACAACAATTTATGTTTAAAATTTATCTAAACATGCACATAATGATTATAATTTTGGATATATAAAGGGCCCTTGGTTGTATTTTCGCCCCGGGCCCCTAAAATCTCAGGACTGGCCCTGCATCCACCATAGCTGGGCCGAAGCCAACATGCCATACGCCTCGTACCGTTTCACCACAAAGGACTAGGACTGACGGCCGTGATCGAGCTTTGCCACACTGGTACGTCCACCCTATGTTGCATTTGGAAATTGGAATGCAAGGTGTTCCAGCTTGAAAAAAATTCCACCCTAGGCTTAGGTAGCAGTTGGTTTGTAATTAGAGAGACCCGGTAAAGAAGAATGAATGTTGCTACACTGGCCGACGTGAGAACAAACGTTTGACTCTAGAGTGAAGCGAGCACGAGCTCAGGTCGGTGGTGTGAGGATGTGCTAGAGGTCGTGATAGCGGAGTCAGTGCTGGAGTGCTACTCAACATGCCCTAAGTCGGTGATGCTTGAGATGAAAACCGTTGTCTGCCTAATGTATTAAATAGAAGACCTGGACTCGTGAAATCTTGAACCACATATGTTTTTTTTTCGGCACTGATTTGGCGATGTAAGATTTCTTTCCTGATAAAGTATGTGGGACCTCGAAAGATTTCTTAGAAGAAAGATACCCTACGCCCTCGATGAACAGGGGTCTCGCACCGAACTCATTTTCATTGAAAACGAAAGCAAGCATACAAGGTTCAACATAGTCAAAGACATAGGCAGCAAGCCAGCTCCATATGTCTGTTGTAAATGGTAAAGTAAAAATTAAGGATAGCTACATGTTCAACATATAGCTATCTTGGCATCCACTGTCACACAACTGAACAACAAGATGGCTCTTCATTCTAGTTTATTATTCGGATTATGTCAAACGTAACTTACTCTACACAGTATCCTGGTTTTGTACATTTATCTTTGAAGCCACATGAGCATTTGGGGCAGGTAACAAACATGTCATTGTAAAACGCTGAGAGGGATAAACAGCAAGTAGGAGACCTTAGAGTGCAAAACTGTGAGTAGGTACAAGTCATAGTCCATGTCACTGCAAAATAAAACAAACAGTCAGATATGCATGATAGTTACTGAGATATTATTTCCATGCATCAAGAAATTAGACAATGGCTTACTATGGGCTTGAGTTTTCCTACTTCTATCTAATGTAGTGAACTTTGTAGGTTCATCTAAGTTGATTGCAGGTCCACAAGTATACCCGGGAGAGTGAAATTCACAAGCAATTCCAAGGTCTTGGTTGTGGTCCCTGATTAACCAACCGAAACTTCAAAGGAGGCCACATCACTAGCAGGGTCCTGTGCTAGTGAGCTGGGGACTCCTCCTTTGCAACAGTTGGCACTCTGCCTATTGGAAGGTGCCCCAGGAAGCAGGTCGATTATCTCCGGGTTCAGCTTGCAATTGTGAGGGAAAATGTCTTTGAATTTGGAGCAATCGCCTTGCTCTGTAGCCTATCCACCTTGCACATACCAGATTACCTCCTTCTACACCAGATTACCACCTTGCACAATGAACATTAATAGAGTAACATATAAAATTTCAACAATATATGTGGTATATCATGAAAAATAAAAAGGTATAATCAATAAAAAAACATAATTTTAGTTGGCAAATAAAGTCTCAATACACCATATATATGTGATTATATGATGCAAATAAGATTATAATGTACTCAATTATAAATAACTATTGCATAAATACAATGTGGGGAGGTGAGCCGGAGGGGGGGCATATGCCCCCTATCCATGCTGGTTTTTGGTTCAGCAAATCCATTTTTTTATAATTTATTTGGGTTATGTCAAATGTAACTTACTCTACACAGGTTCCTGGTTTTGTAATGCTATCTTGGCAGCCACATGAGCATTTGGGGCAGGTAACAAGCGTATCGTTGTACAACATGCTGAGAGATAAACAACACGTTGGATACCTCAGAGCGTGAAACTGTGAGTAGGTACAAGTCACAGTCCATGTCACTGTAAAATAAAATAAACAATCAGATATGAATGCTAGTTACTGAGATATTCTTTCCATGCAAAAAGAAATTAGACAATGGCTTACTGTGGGCTTGAGATTTCCTCCTTCCATCTGGTGTAGTGAACTTTGTAGGTTCATCTAACTTGGTTACGGGTCCACAGGTATACCCTGGACCAGGGGCCTTCAGAGTGAAATTCACAGGCAATTCCAGGGCAA
Source organism: Triticum aestivum (assembly GCF_018294505.1). Lineage (NCBI taxonomy): Eukaryota > Viridiplantae > Streptophyta > Magnoliopsida > Poales > Poaceae > Triticum > Triticum aestivum. The sequence goes on from NC_057801.1 coordinate 698,219,845, forward strand.
GGTTGTCAGAATCGCGATTCTGTTATACGATTCTACGACTTTACGATCCAAACTAACCCCTCTGATTCTACGATTTTACTTCATAGAATCTACGTTTCTACGATCCTGATAGTGAAGATTCTATGATTTGCGATCCTATCATCGGAGCTTCGATCCGATTCAAAATCACGATTCTAACAACCTTGTTCCAGGGTCTTGGTTGTGGTCCCTGATCAACCAACTGAAACATCAAAGGAGGCCACAACATTAGCAAGGTCTTGTGCCAGTGAGCTAAGGACTCCTCCTTCGCAGCAGTTGGCCCTCTTCCTATTGGGAGGTGCCCCGAGAAGCAGGTCGACTATCTCCGGGTTCACCTTGCAGCTGTGAGGGATAATCTCTTTGAATTTGGATCAATCGCCTCGCTCTGTAGCCTGTCCACCTTGCACATACCAGATTACCTCCTTCTTTGACCACACCCACCCAAGCTTCCATCCCGGTGGCTGAATGTGGTGGTACTGCTGAAAGTTGAATAGTGAAACCTCAGCCTGGAGAAATTACATCATGTCAGCATTTGGAAAGTAGAGTAAGTGGGAAGAGATTAAACATTTATTGCACTGGCCGTTGAACTCGAAATATAGCTGGTTGATGGATAGTTCAAACAACGGAAAGGTACAGTCTCATACCTGAGTAGTCATTGTTTGCTGGTAATTTCATTATTGTAATTTCCCTGACTACTGCAAGAGATACATATGCCCAATGTTTTTTTTCTCTTCCTTTAAAAATTGTATCCTGAACATTCTACAGGGTGAAAATAAAATTTTCTTTCCTATTGTGGTGAAAAGCCTATGAAATGGTTGTTTATTTTCTAACTTATGTGGCTATTTGCTTCATGTTAGTTAAATGTGTAATTAAATTCTTATCTAAAATGGATGAGCAGAACTAGATCAGTGATAAGATTTATAGAAGGATTATTGTAACCACTTGGAGAGGAAAATATTTGCTTATGTATATTTCATAATGTGGAATTGTAGAGACATTCTTGTTGTTCAATAAGTGATTCATCCATACCAAATAGTCATCTGGAACCCAGCTCCTCACATCCCATCTGAAAGGATCGATATGGTTGACTAGAGGGGGGGTGAATAGGCAACTAACAATTTTTAGCTTTTCTTTAACAAATTAAACTTTGCATCAAAGTAGGTTGTCTAGATATGCAACTAGGTGAACAACCTATATGATGCAACAACAACAAGTGCACGAGCAAGTAAGGGAAACAACACAAGTAAACTTGCAAAAGTAAAGGCGCGAGATAACCAAGAGTGGAGCCGGTGGAGAAGAGGATGTGTTACCGAAGTTCCTTCCTTTTGAGGGGAAGTACGTCTCCGTTAGAGCAGTGTGGAGGCACAATGCTCCCCAAGAAGCCACTAGGGCCACCGTATTCTCCTCACGCCCTCACACAATGCGAGATGCCGTGATTCCACTATTGGTGCCCTTGAAGGCGGCGACCGAACCTTTACACACAAGGTTGGGGCAATCTCCACAACAATTGGAGGCTCCCAACAACACCACGAAGCTTCACCACAATGGAGTATGGCTTCGAGGTGACCTCAACCATCTAGGGTGCTCAAACACCCAAGAGTAACAAGATCCGCTAGGGATAAGTGGGGGAATCAAATCTCTCTTGGTGGAAATGTAGATCGGGGCCTTGTCACCCAATCCCGAGCAAATCAACAAGTTTGATTGGCTAGGGAGAGAGATCGGGCGAAAATGGAGCTTGAAGCAACAATGGAGCTTAGGGATGGAAGAGGTGGTCAACTAGAGGTAGGAGACACCCCTTTTATACTCGTGGAAGAAATCCAACCGTTATCCACTTAGATCAGCCTGCGACATGCGGTACTACCGCTCCAGGGGCGCGGTACTACCGCAAGGCCACGCGGTACTACCGCGGAGGACCACGGTACTTCCGCGGCAGCAGCATAGGCCGGGACTAGCCTAACTGAGTGCAGTACTACCGCTCGCGCGGTACTACTGCTCCCCCTTGCGGTACTATTGCAATGCAGGTAAGCCAAGGCCTACGAAGAGCGCGGATGAAATAAAATACATCCGTGCCTACTTCCGCTGAAAAAGAAACAGTGCAAAAACCCGACGTGGTACTACCACGCACGAGGTGCGGTACTACCATTGAGGCGCAGATGTAAAAAATTACATACGCACCTACTACCGCGGCGCAACGGTACTAGGTAAGAGGGCCACGGTACTATGGCTCCAGGGGAGCGGTACTACCGTGGCCTCCAGCGGTACTACCGCACATGTCGTGCGGTACTACCGTGTGGGCGCGGATGTAAAAAATTACATCCGCTCCAACTACTGTACCGGAGCAGCACTAGGCCTGGGAGTTACGGTACTAAGGCTCCAGAGGAGCGGTACTACCGTGACCACCAGCGGTACTACCACAGGTGCTTGCGGTACTACCGCTCCATAGAGTAGTACTACCGCAAGTACAGCAGTAGCCGTCTGATGATGCACAACTAGGATAACGGAAAGACGCTCCAAAGTGCAAGGAAAGGTAGGACATGTGTGCGTGTTGATTCCACCCAAACCTTTCCGACGCGGACCCCCTCTTAATAGTACGGCTCTCCTATGATTCAAATCCACCAAAGAGAAATGTAGAACAACGCCGTTTTCAATAGTCTCCGAGGGCACCGAATCGTCTCGTGCCTAGTGATGAAGCATCTGAGAAACTCAAGGCACACGATTAGTCCGCAAATGCATTGTCATCAATCACCAAAACACTTAAGGGATAAATATGCCCTTACAATCTCCCCCTTTTTGGTGGATTGATGACAATACGGGATTTGCACATAGATGAGATGATATTGAGCAAAGGCAAACCCCTCCTCTCTAAAATATAGACGGGCTCCCCCTAGATGTGTGCAATCTAGATGAACGCTTTGGACTGCATAGCACACAAACTAGGATCAACACCCCCCCCCTATATTTTAGAGACAAAGACATGATAATTAACATCTAAGTAGAGCATAGCACAAAGGTAGCACAATATATCACAAGCTCGCTAAGATAGACAGAGTGCATATGTCTTACACCATATGAAGTAAAGCAACCCAAAGCAACTGAAACGAGGTTCAAAATGAGAAAGCAGCAAACACACCGAACACGAACGACGACGCAAATCCCTACACTCTCTCCCCCTTTGGCATCGAGACGCCAAAAAGGCAAAGAGGACACCTACACACAAGGGGTGGCTCAAGCAGGGAACTCATCCCAAGGCTCCTCGTCAGACTCCTCGGCGGCAGGGATGGTCTCCTCGACGTCCTCCTCAGAATCAGTCCATTTGTAGCCTTGCTTCTCCATCCACTCGGCCTCTGGGGTGATGCGATCCTCAGAACCACCAGACACGTCCTTGCCATACATCTTCAAGATCTTCTTGTCCCGGCGGCGACTCTCCTTAGATGCCACGTGAGTCCTGTACTGCCCCTTGGCTTGCATGCAGAAAAGAGTCTTCATCTTGTCCTTTAGCTTCTTGGCCCACGAGGGCATAGAGGAACTCTGGGAAGACCTAGCAGCACAGTCCGCAGCAACATCCTTGGCGCCAGCATCTTCCTCATCAACAGCAGCCTTAGCAGAAGACGCCTCAGCACGAGTAGTGGTGTTGGCCCATTGGGGCTTCACACGCAGACAGATGGGAACATGGCGAATCCAGTCTGGAGCAAGGAACTCCTCACCAGGGAACATCTTCTCCCGCGTCTTCGAGATCAATAGAAACAAATAGGGCCCATAGATAGGCACCTTGCGGTTGAACACCGCAAACCGAAGCTCACACCACAGATGTGTGAGACATCAAGTGGCTGAGTCTGAGACAAACGAGCCTCCTCGCAAATGAGCATCATATCCACCATATAGGCATGAACCTTGTCCTTGTCACCGATGCGAGGGAACAAGGAGTTGCGGAAGATGCGATGCATGATATCCAGAAAAGAGTTGAGCACCAACCCCGTCTTGCCATTGGCGAGCGCCTTCTCAACATAGTATGGCGCAAGCTTGTCCTTGTTGGCAGATTCAGAGTTTGCATGGGGGCGAACACCCACGGGAGTGTTGAGCCCGTCATCAGGAACCTGGAGCAAATCCATGAACTCCTTCCAGGTAGCAGTCAGCTGACGGCCATTGGTCATCCAGGTCATCCTCTGCTCCTCATTAGAGTGAAAGTATACTAAGGCAAAGAACTGACAGATAAGCTCAGGGTCATAGTCAAGGTGAAAGGATATCACATGCTCAATGCCAAACTGCTCCACCAAGTCCAGAGCCTCTCCAAAGTACTCACGGAACTTGTCCTTCCTCATGTGATGCATTTCAATCCATTTCACATCCACGTAGGTATTCTGCTTGTTTTAGATGACATCCAGATAGATGAGAGTCTGTTGCTTGTTCCAAAACAGCTCACAACCTTTGACAGAAGAACGAGGGTGCACATACGGGTGGAGTTGCCTGAGACGGACGTACTCAGATTGGGATATCTCGTCCATGCCCTTAGCGGGTTCCTTGTGCTTGCTAGCTGATGTCTTGACATGGCGCTTGGGGGCAGTGGAGCCCTCCGGTGCTTCACCTGGATTGCGCAGACGCTTGGAGCCCGTGTCACGACTGGGATTGGAACGGCGAGAGCCACCACCTGAGACACAAATGCAAAACACCAACGAAACGCAAAGAGGATCAATGCAAAGACCACGACAAAGCACACGAAACATATAGAAAGTATATGTGAAAGTTGCCATGAGATAGATGTGAGCCACGGTAGTGCTGCCAGAGCCTGCGATACTAAAATATCAGTACCGCTCCAGGTCGTGGTAGTACCGTGCGAGGTCACGGTAGTACCGTGGTTGGAGCGGTAGTAAAATTTTAGTACCGCTGTGAGCGCGGTAGTACCGCGCCAGACGGGCGGTAGTACCGGACCAGCGGTAGTACCGCGCCAGACGGGCGGTAGTACCGCGTCATGTCAGATCCAAACATCAGTTCGAATCTGAAAAGAACCGCGAAACCATGGTGGCGCTATGGTGATCAAATCTAGCACAGGACAAAAATACAAGTATAGTTCCTACGCAAAACTACTCTCCTTCATCCTACTCTTGCATAGAAATAGTCTAAGAATCTCTAGAACACACAAGTCTCCCCCAAAAACCTAGATGCAAAGATCTCAACAAACCGAGAAAAAGTTGGGGAAAAACCTTGGTCCATAGCAAGAGCACGTGGTGGAGAAAGATCCCACCGGACGGAATCACGGGAGGGCAGCCGTGGGAGGAGATCCGGCAACGAACGCCGGCTCCGTTCTTGAGCGTGGGAGAGAGAGACGACGTGGGGGGGAACTGTGAATAGGTATGGGGGAGTTAGAACTCCCCCTGTCCGTCCTTATCCCCACGCGCCCACGCTAGCGCGGTAGTACCGCATATCATCGCGGTAGTACCGCTCAGGCGGAAGTACCGCACCGTAGCGGTAGTACCGCTCACCCAGGCGGCAGTAAAAAAAATTACTACCGCGTGGGGGCAGTAGTACCGTGCTTCCCAAACGCGGTAGTACCATGGCTGGACGCGGTAGTACCGTGAGCTCAAGACACCGCGGGTTTCAATCACGAGAAGAAGGTCTTTGCAAGAAAACTTTTCGCACAAGGAAGCCATAAGAACACGCACAAACCAAGGGCAGAAAGACAACAAGAAACCACCAAGCAACACAACCTCTCAAAAAGGAGAGGGCGGTGGCCGGAGCCACCTATGTTTGAGTTAGATGGTATGGCACCGCGAAGAATTATCCTTGGGCCCATAACCAAAACTCGTCTTTGAAGCACAAGTACCATCAAAAATGGCTAATGTGAAAGAGTTGATCTATTTATGCATAATGGGGGGAGGGAAAGTTCATTGAGAGAACAACACTCCCCCTATGTCCATGCCTACACCTAAACTAGACAACAAATTGAGTGTGGTGTGTTGGAATTAAACACGACAAGACGTGTCCGTGTCCGGCAGTGCGTGCACGTACGTGTCCGTGTTTGTTTTCCTATCCTTCACCGAGTAGGATAAGATTAGTTGGCAGGTTAGCTAGCTAATATAAATACTCATGTACCTCTGTACTCTTTGTGAGATCACAAAGCAATAAAGTAAAACAGGAACAACACGTTCCTGTGGCAATACCTTTGCTTCGTGTGCGTGCGTGAGTACTAGATTGATCTTACGATCGAGTAGCTAGCTACTACGTGCGTGGTTTGTCTCGCCGTGTTTCGCTTTGGCCAAGTGCATCGGCCAACAGCGGATTGGCTGAGACTCGTCAACGTTGCTTCGTTCGTCGTCATCGTTGTTTGTTGTCGGTCATCGCCGTCGCTGGAAAGTACTCGGCGTCGGGTCTGGACCAACAATTGGTATTAGAGCAAGGTTGATCTTCTAGTAACGGAGGATCATGGCGGACGATGAGAAGACCAAGCAGTTGGTGGAGTACTCTGGTGCAGCTAAAGTAATTGCTGCTCCAGCGAGTTCGTCATATCCACGGTTTGATCGCGAGAACTTCGGGGTCTGGAAGGCCCTAATGGAGTGTGGTCTCCGCGCCAACGAGCTATGGGACGCGGTGGATCCCGGAGGCGACGCGTTCAAGAAGGAGGGAGCCAAGCACCGGAAGGATCGACAGGCAGCGTCAGCGATTTACTCGGTGATGCCGATGGATGTCCTCCAACACCTAATCGTCAAAGAAACGGCGAAGGAGGTGTGGGATACGTTGAAACTCATGTTCGAGGGACACGCCCGTGTCAAGCAAGCCAATCTCCAAACTCTCCTAAGGAACTACGAGACTTTGGTCATGGGCGGTGATGAGCCCGTGGATGCGTTCGCCTCACGGGTGGCTACTCTCCTCAATCGAATTCGCGCGCTTGAAGAGAACCTGACGGAGGCCTTAGTTGTCCGGCGATTCTTGCGTGCGGCCCCTCCCCGGTACCTGCAAATTGTCACGGCAATCGAGTAGTGCGTCGATCTCGCAACTCTCTCCATCGACGATCTTGTCGGACGGTACAGGGCTCACGATGAGAGGATGCGGTATAGTCTTGGGGACGGGAGGAACGATGAGCTTGTGATGCTCACAAAGGCGCAATGGATCGCCCTCGAAAAGCAAGGCAGATCCACAAGCAACAACAAGAAGAAGGGAAAGCAGCGTTCTGAGAGAAAGAACTTCGCCGACTCGGACGACGACTCAGACAATGAGGCTGCACCACCACCGAGGAGAAAGTTTGACATCAGGAAAGTGAGGTGTTATAACTGTGGACTCCTCGGCCACTTCAAGGCTGACTGCGAGGAAGCACCGAAGCAGAAGGCGCTCATGGCCCAACAAGGAGATGATGGTGACATGATGTTGATGAGCGAACTCGTGGACGAGGAGGATCTAGACTCACAAGTGTTGACTAAAGAAATTGTTGAGCTTGCGGAAGAAAAAGTTTGCCATCAATATTATGGTTCGGAAACCTGTGTCGAAGTTACAGGTGCGGGGAGTGATTCTGAAACTTATGTCAGTGCTATGGACGTAAGTGCCAACTTTGCTGGAGCGGATGCGGCGATAATTGCATGTGCTCGTCCATGGAGAAGTAGTCTCTGTGCTGATCGACTGGAGAAGAGGTCCGTAGGTGGCCTGAAGATTGAGACAAAAGTTTTGACTCCAGAGGCGTACGTGGCGCCAGATGTCCACGGAAACAACTCGGCAAAGAGCGTTGTAGGCGATCACCAAGCAGCGAGTCGAGGCGAGCGAGGCACACGCGTGCTGTTACATAGCCAGCCATGTGCGTTGAAGGGGGCAGCCTAACAAAGGACGGGTACGCAGAAGGAGCCGGCCACTCCAGCGAGCTGGGCTATGGTGGCCACTGCAAGCTAGCAGCTGAAACATCACCACATGGATGCATGGTGCATGGGACAGAACGTGGGCAACATCCAGCGGACGGAAAAGACCCACTTGGGGAAGTGTATCATGGTTCATACGTGGTGGCACCTGGAACTTTACTAGGTGTAAATGATGCAGCGCGAATCTCATGCGTGGGGGGTGCAGTAGCATCACTTGGTGGCCAGTCAGCCAGTATGTCCAGTACTCTACCTGTCAGCCTAGAAGCAAGCATCAGTGGTGGCTCGCAGTTGCTAGCAGAATTGTATGCAGATGATGATGTCACTTCGGCACCTATGTCGTCTCCGAAAGCAATGGAGGAACAGGCACCAACACCTACACCCGTTCTGCTACAACCGGTGTTACACTCATATTCGGAGAAAACTCTTCGGATGATTGACCCGGTAAAAGTGAATGGGAGTGGGCGACAGTGTCTAGCAAGCGCCGAGGAACCAGTGGAATTTGTGGACGCAAATACAAAGGAGTGTTGGCGTCATGCTATGATAGAGGAGTTGGGGTGGATCCATGACAATAATTCATGGGAGCTTGTGGATCTTCCCAACAATGAAAAGGCTATGGAGCTCAAGTGGGAATTCAAGGTGAAGAAAGATGTTGAAGGGTGCATGAAGCACAAAACGAGGTTTGTGGCCAAAGAGTATGTGCAAGAGAAAGGTGTGGACTTCGAAGAAGTGTTCGTTCCCAATGCAAAGATGGAGTCGATGAGATTACTCATCGCTCTCGCAGCTCAGGAATCATGGAAAGTACATCACATGGATGTAAACTCCGCGGTTTTGAATGGCGAGATAGAAGGAGATGTGTATGTGAATCAGCCACCAGGATTCATCAAAGAGGGAGAGGAACAAAGTACTGAAGCTACACAAAGCCTTGTACGGGCTATGGCAAGGCTCTCGGGAGTGGAACATCAAACTTGATCGGACATTGATTTCTCTTGGATTTGAGAAAGCCCCACTAGAGCATGCAATGTACAAGCAAGGTGAAGGAAGGGATCGTCTACTAGTTGGCATCTACGTCGACGACCTATTAATTACTGGAGCAGATGAAGGGGTGATTGCAAAGTTCAAGCTACTGATGAAAGAGTTTTTCGAGATGGATGATCTCTGCCTTTTGAGCTACTACCCCGGGATAGAGGTACATCAAAAGCTGGAGCGGGTCACACTATGCCAGGAGGCATACGTAAGGAAGGTACTTGAAAGCAGTGGCATGAAATATTGCAATCCAGTTAACGCTCCAATGGAACCTCGTCTTGAGCTAAGCAAGAGCAAAGTATCCGCAGTTGATGCAATAGAGTATATTGCAGCTACCACTGCGGTGTGCCAAAGTGTGTGGCTAGGGAGGCTACACGGTGATCTCATGGATCGAGATCCGGAACAAGTGGTGCTTAATGTTGACGGCAAGTCCGAAAGTTTTCTACGCGAAGATCCAGTGCGGCATGATAGGAGCAACACATTGATACGGTGTATCACTATAGAAAGGATTGCGTGGAAGAAAGTAAGATGAAGGTCAACTACGGTTGCACCGATGATCAGCTGGCGGACATCCAGACCAAGGCTTTGGATCGAGAGAAGTTCTTGGGGCTGCAAAGAAGAATCGACGTCGGCGCTGTAACGTGACGATGTCGTGTTTAGGGGGGTGATTGTTGGAATTAAACATGACAAGACGTGTCCGTGTCCGGCAGTGCATGCACGTACGTGTCCGTGTTAGTTTTCCTATCCTTCACCGAGTAGGATAAGATTAGTTGGCAGGTTAGCTACCTAATATAAATACTCATGTACCCCTGTACTCTTTGTGAGATCACAAAGCAATAAAGTAAAACAGGAACGACACGTTCCTGTGGCAATACCTTTGCTTCGTGTGCGTGCGTGAGTACTAGATTGATCTTACGATCGAGTAGCTAGCTACTACGTGCGTGGTTCGTCTCGTCGTGTTTCGCTTTGGCCAAGTGCATCGGCCAACAGCGGATTGGCTGAGACTCGTCAACATTGCTTCGTTCGTCGTCATCGTTGTTCGTTGTCGGTCATCGCCGTCGCTGGAAAATACTCGGCGTCGGGTCTGGGCCAACATGGTGGGGGTGCACGGTTCAAGTCACATTGCTCGAATCAATGATATTTAGCTCATGCCTTAACTCGCGAAATCTTGCTTCATCCAAGGGCTTCGTGAAAATATCTGCAAGGTTATCATGAGTGTTGACATACTTGAGCTCGATCTCCCCTCGCCTAATGTGATCCCGGATGAAATGATACCGAATCTCAATATGCTTCGTCTTGAAGTGTTGCACCGGGTTGAGAGAAATCTTGATGGAACTTTCGTTGTCACATCAAAGAGGCACTTTGTCACAAATGACACCGTATTCCTTTAAAGTTTGCCTCATCCATAATAGTTGTGCACAACAACTACCCGCCGCCACATATTCTGCTTCGGTGGACGAGAGAGACACACAACTTTGCTTCTTGGAAGACCAACTCACCAAAGAGCACCCAAGAAACTGGCACCCTCCGGAAGTGGACTTCCTATCCACTTTGTCTCCCGCCCAATCGGAATCCGTAAAACCTTCAAGCTTGAAGTTTGCCCCTCTTGGGTACCATAAGCCAAAGTTTGGGGTATGAGCCAAATATCGAAAGATTTGCTTGACCGCCACATAGTGACTCTCCTTCAGTGCGGCTTGAAACCGTGCATACATTCCCACACTCAACATGATATCCGGTCTAGATGCACAAAGGTAAAGCAAGGAGCCAATCATGGAGCGATATACCTTTTGATCCACCGCTTTACCATTGGGATCAATATCAAGTTGGCACTTGGTGGGCATCGGTGTAGTAGCCGGCTTGACATCACTTAGCTTGAATCTTTTTAGCATGTCTTGAGTGTATTTGGCTTGATTGATGAAGGTTCCTTCTCTTCTTTGGTTGATATCAAAACCAAGGAAGAACTTCAACTCTCCCATCGAAGACATCTTGAACTTGGAGGTCATGAGAGCGGCAAATTTCTCATTGAAAGCTTTGTTAGGGGAACCAAAGATAATATCATCAACATATAGTTGGCATACAAACAACTCCTCTTTGACCTTCTTAGTAAAAAGAGTGGGATCGATTTGTCCCACTTCAAATCCACGATCTTGTAACAACTCGGTAATGTGGTCATACCACGCACGTGGGGCTTGTTTAAGGCCATAGAGTACCTTATCGAGTTGATACACATGATCCGGGAAGTAGGGTTCCTCGAACCCGGGGGGTTGCTTGACATAGACCAACTCATTAATAGGACCATTAAGAAAATCACTTTTCACATCCATTTGTTGCAACTTAAAGTTGTGATGGGAAGCATAAGCAATCAACAAATGAATGGATTCAAGACGAGCAAAGGGAGCAAAGGTTTCACCGTAGTCGATACCCTCGACTTGGGGGTAGCCTTGTGCTACCAATCTTGCCTTGTTGCGAATGATGTTCCCATGAGCATCTTGCTTGTTCTTGAAAATCCACTTGGTTCCAATGACGTTGTGGTTCCCCGATGACCTTGGCACCAATCTCCACACCTTGTTGTACTCGAAGTTGTTGAGTTCTTCATGCATGGCATTGAGCCAATCCGAGTCTTCGAGCGCCTCATAGACCTTTTGGGGTTCAACACAAGAGACAAACACGTGATGTTCACAATAGTTTGCTAATTGTCTGCGAGTGCTTACCCCCTTTCTTAGGCTTCCAACCACATTCTCCATGAGATGGCCTTTGGTGGTGAGTTTGGAAGCAATCTTCACGGCACGACGCTCTAATTCCTCCTCGGATGTGGAAGGAGGAGGGTTAACTTGATAATCTTGAGCGTCGTCTTGAGCTTGTTCTTGATCTTGAGCTTCTTCATGATCTTGAACTTGCTCGGCGGGAAGAACTTGACCTTGGGCATCATTTGGAGGTTCACCACCATCATGAGATTGATCTTGCCCTTGGTCTTGTTCACGAGGTTGAGGGCCTTCACTTTGTTCTTCGGAAGCGGGTGGGTCTTGAGTAGGTGGTGGCTCCACTTGAGTGGAGCATTGTCCTTCTCCTTCGACCACAAGGGGTTCCTCAATGGGTAGAATATGACCAATACCCATTCTTCTTATGGCTTGGGGAGGAATTTCATCACCTACACCACAAGTACCACTTTGCTCCACTTGGGAGCCGTTATTCTCGTCAAACTCCACGTTACACGTCTCCTCAATGAGTCCGGTGGACTTGTTGAGAACACGGTAAGCATGAGAGTTTGTAGCATAACCCACAAATATGCCCTCATGAGCTCTAGCCTCGAATTTAGACAAACGAACACCTTTCTTGAAAATGAAACACTTACAACCGAACACCCGGAAGTACTTGAGGTTGGGATTGTTGCCGGTGAGTATCTCATAAGGAGTCTTGTTCAAGCCTTTGCGGAGATAGAGCCGATTGGATGCATGACATGCGGTGTTGATGGCTTCGGCCCAAAAGTTGTATGGAGACTTGAACTCCGCCATCATGGTTCTTGCCGCATCCATCAACGTCCGGTTCTTCCTCTCCGCTACACCATTTTGTTGAGGGGTATATGGTGCGGCATATTGATGCTTGATCCCCTCATCACTAAGAAACTCATCCAAGGTGTAGTTCTTGAACTTGGTGCCGTTGTCACTTCTTATTGTCAAGATCTTTGCATTATGTTGACGTTGAGCTTCATTTGCAAAGTCGATGACGGTTTGTTGAGTCTCACTCTTCCTCTTGAAGAAGTATATTCAAGTGTATCTTGAATAGTCATCCACAATCACCAAGCAGTACTTTCTACCTCCAAGACTATCAAAAGATGGAGGCCCAAAAAGATCCATGTGAAGGAGCTCCAAGGGTCTCTTCGAGTAGATGATGGTTGATGGAGGGTGAGCCTTCTCATGAAGCTTTCCTTCAATACAAGCACTGCAAGCACGATCTTTGGCAAAACTAACATTTGTTAGTCCACGGACATGGTCCCCCTTGAGAAGACTTTGCAAATATCTCATATTGACGTGGGCCAAACGGCGATGCCAAAGCCATCCCACGTCAACTTTAGCCATTAGGCATGTCGCGGTCTTAGTGGGTTGCTCCGAAAAGTTAATCACATAGAGACCATTCTCGACATGCCCAACAAAGGCTACTTTAAGAGTCTTTCTCCACAAGAGGGCCACGGTATCAATGTCAAAAAAAGTAGCAAATCCCATGAGTGCAAGTTGACAAACGGAAGGCAAATTGTATGCAAGGGACTCAACAAGCATGACTTTCTCGATCGTTAGATCATGAGAAATGACAACCTTGCCAAGATCCAATACCTTAGAATGTGAGGCATCACCCCATTCGACATTGGTGGGCATAGATGGAATCTTTTGCACGTCCACCACCAAGTCCTTGCTTCCGGTCATATGATTTGTTGCTCCACTATCGAGCAACCATGACCCCCCATCGGAAGCAAACACCTACAAGAGATCAATGCTTGGTTTTAGGTACCCATTTAGTAATGGGTCCTTTGATGTTAGTAACAAGGGTCTTAGGAACCCAAATAGACAACTCAATGAACTCATAAGGAGAACCAACAACTTTAGCATAAACATGTCCATCACTAGCACGACACAACACATATGACGGGTTAAAGTCGCCGGCTTTGTTGGAGGAAATGCTTTTGCCCTTTTGGACGTCAACTCCCTTTACGTTTTCCTTCTTCTCCTTAGGAGCACCCTCTCCCTCTTTCACAAAAGTTTGCTTGAGAGGAGGAGGACGTTTGGTCTTGTCGTTCTTCTTCTTCTTGCTCTTGGACTTGGGTGCAAACCCAATTCCTTCCTTGGCCATAACTTCCTTTTGATTGCTCAAGAGGTCGTTGAGGTTCTTCTCAGCTTGAATGCATGTCACAAGGCCTTTCTCAAGTTGATCCTTCAATTTGGCATTCTCCTCCACAAGATGCACATGCTCACAACATGGGTTAGCAGCACATGCATTATCAATTAATACCATATGAGGGAAGGTGGCCTTTTCCTTGGTTAGCTTAACTTGGAGTTGAGCATGAGACTCCATGAGGTTAGCGTGAGCACCCTTCAAGACCTTGTGAGCCTTGTCAAGTATCTCAAACTCCTCTTTGAGTCTAGCATTATCAACCCCAAGTTTAGCCTTCTCAGAAGTTAGCACACCAGACACGACAAGAGCATGATCAAGATCTTTCTTTAACTTAGCATGGTCATCATTGTATGACTCCTCAAAAGCCAAATGATGAACATGCTCTTCCTCAAGAGCATTAGAGAGATCCGATATCTCATCGGCATAGTCACGACTATGACCTTCCATCTTAGAGACGGTTTCTTCGTGAGCCTCGATCATGTCATTGGCCTCATCAAGTTGTTCCAAGAGAGCAACAAAATGCTTCTTGGACTTGCCCTTGAGCTTACTCATAAAAGACTCAAATTCATTCACTTCTTCATTAGACCCCTCATGTTCATCAATGCAATCCTCCACGGAGGGATTAGTAATGATGGTGGTTTTAATGTTGGGGGTTACCTTGTTTGAAGCTTTAGCCATGAGGCACTTGGCGGTGATGTTCTCGTTGGGTGAATCAAAGAGAGACACTCGAGGAGCAGTAGCAATGGCAACGGATGCCATGGCCATCGCTTCTCCATTTTCATCATCATCGTCATCCTCTTGGTATTCTTCTTGAACCACCAACCCACGAGTGGGAGTCTTCTTGGCGAAGTTGTTATTGTTGGGAAAGGACTTGGCTTTGTCTTTTCGAATGAACTTGCCTCCATTGTCTTCCTGCTTCTCGTAAGGACAATCCGCAACGAAATGGCTCACATTGCCACAGTTGAAGCAAGTTCTAACTCGTTGCTTGCCCTTGACGCCACTTGAGTTGTTCTTGTTGAAGTTGGGTCTTGTATTCTTCTTGGTCCAAAATTGTCTTGAAGCAAGGGCCATATGCTCATGATAATCATATTTGGTGTCTTCGGGGTTGCTCTCCTCATCTTCCACTACTTCCTCTTCTTCCATAATAACCTTGGCCTTCAAAGCAAGGTTGGGCTTCTTTGCCCTTTGAGAACGGAGCACCGCATTGTTGGCGGTCTTGTCCAAGATGCTCATTGCAACGAACTCATCCAACACTTCATTTGAGGTCATGGAGTGGAAGTTCGGTCTTTGACGAATGACGGAGGACATGGCCTTGTTGTAGGGCATCATGGCCTTGAGGAACTTGCACTTGATCCAATTGTCATCTGTGTCCTTGCTTCCATGATCTCGGAGTGAGACCGCGAGTTTGGTCACTCTACGAAAGAGCTCACGAGGTTCTTCATCTTCTTTCATTGCAAACTCATCGGCTTCATCTTGCACAACTTCATAGTTGGAGCATTGAATGCTAGCACTTCCTCGATAGAGAGACACAACACATTTCCATGCGTCTTTAGCCATGGCATGAGGTCGAAGATGAGGGAGATCTTCGGGAAGGATTGCATCTTGGATGATGAAGAGAGCACTCTCATTGAATTGATTGTCCACGGCTTCTCGAGGGGTGAAGTTGCTTGGGTCATGAGGATAGAAACCTTCTTCAATGATTCTCCAAAGGTTAGTATTCACATGTTTTAAATGACGCTTGAAGCGATAAACCCAAGAATCAAAATCTTCATGTTTCTCATACTTAGGAGGAGGACCGGCATGATTCAAATGAGTACATGGAATCGGTCCTCCATAAATTGGGGGTTCCACATGGGCAAAGATGCCGGTGCCATTTCTACCACTAGTAGAAGGACTCTTTTCACTGTTAGCTTCCCCGTTGTCGGAGGTCGCATCCGTCACCTTGTTAGTGGGATCACCCACTTTCATCGGTGAGGTGGACAGTTTAAGCCCTTCAAGAAATTTAGTAAGCATGCTTTCAACCTTGGTCGTCATGGAGTCTTTCACTGTGTCTAGAGCCACATTGAATTCCTCACGAGAGACCGAGGTTCCCCCATCGGCCGTAGACGATACGGGATTCACACCGGAGTGCTCCTCCGCACCGTCTGTGGTGTCAACCATACTCTTCGGACAGCAAAGTCCTTAATAAAGAGACGAGGCTCTAATACCAATTGAAAGGATCGATATGGTTGACTAGAGGGGGGTGAATAGGCAACTAACAATTTTTAGCTTTTCTTTAACAAATTAAACTTTGCATCAAAGTAGGTTG
Organism: Triticum aestivum; assembly: GCF_018294505.1. Classification (NCBI taxonomy): domain Eukaryota; kingdom Viridiplantae; phylum Streptophyta; class Magnoliopsida; order Poales; family Poaceae; genus Triticum; species Triticum aestivum. The sequence continues at coordinate 698,235,913 of NC_057801.1, forward strand.
TCTAGATATGCAACTA